>NC_091000.1:63545666-64173833 GCF_041146395.1 Eulemur rufifrons | reverse complement strand
TTAATATTGCATTATTAGAGCATATGTTTAAAGATAAGTAGTAGATTTTAAGTCCATAATGCTTCATGTATTATTTATTCTTGTGGTTTTATTTTTACTTTAGGGATTTATTCTTCATTGCCTGTTGAAGTTCCTCTGAATCACAAACGGTTTGTTTGTGATCTAACTCAAGCTGATCGTCTTGCACTCTATGATTTTGTAATTGAGGAGACAAAGAAACAGCGCTCTGATTCTCAAATCATTGAAAATGACAGTGATCTCTTTGTAGACTTGGCTGCCAAAGTCAATCAAGGTTTGAGATGACTATCACAGCTTTACATTTCTTAATTGTTATTTTATCTTATGAGTGTTACTAAGATGATTTAATTGTCAGGCTACCTTGAGCTGAAGTAGAATGGTTTTGTATCATTTAATATTGACATATAGTCAGCCCTCCATATCTGTGGGTTCCACATCCATGGATTCAACCAAGTGTGGATTGAAAATACTTGGAAGTGCTCGCTTCGGCAGCACATATACTAAAATTGGAACGATACAGAGAAGATTAGCATGGCCCCTGCGCAAGGATGACACGCAAATTCGTGAAGCGTTCCATATTTTTGGGATTCACACCAATTGGGTATTGGACAGAGGTCGGGGCTGGGTGGAAGGGATGGGTGTATACCTACTTGATGAGTGCGATGCGCACTGCCTGGGGAATGGACACGTTTGAAGTTCTCTCTGGGGGGGATGGGGTGGGGGGAGGGGAGGAGTGCACACCTACATGATGAGAGTGATGTGCACTGTCTAGGAAATGGACACAACTAAAGCTCAGACTCGGGGGGATGGGGAGGCATGGGCAATGTATATAGCCTGATCTTTTGTACCCCCTTGATGAGCTGAAAAACAAACAAAAAAAAAGAAAATACTTGGAAAAAAATGGATGGTTGCATCTATACTAAACATGTAGAGACTTTTTGCTTGTCACAATTCCCTAAATGATATAACAGCTATTTACATAGCATTTACATTGTATTAGTTATTAAAAGTAATCTAGAGATGACTTAAAGTACCTGGGAGGTTGTGTGTAGGTTATATGCAAATACTACACCATTTTACATAAGGGTTTTGAGCATCCATGGATTTTGGTATCTTTGGGGTGTCTTAGAACCAATCCCCTACAGATACCGAGGGATGACTGTATATATTAAGATATTTACTCAGTGCATGAAGTTTTACTCTGACTTTTACATTAATCATACCTTCCTTCTGTAAGAATGTTACAACCATGCTGTTACTTTAATCTATGTACCTAACCACTCTCATGGCTAGAAAAAAGGAATCTATAAAATTTAGCCCATGGGCCAGGCGTGGTAGCTCATGCCTGTAATCCTGGCATTCTGGGAGGCTGAGGCAGGAGGATTGCTTAAGCTCAGGAGTTTGATACCCCCATCTCTACTAAAAATAGAAAAATTAGCCAGGTGTTGTGGTGCACACCTGTAGTTTCAGCTACTCAGGAGGCTGAGGCAGCTGGATAGCTTGAGCCCAGGAATTTGAGGTTGCAGTGAGCTATAATGACACCACTGCACTCTACCTGGAGTGACAGAATGAGACTCTGTTTAAAAAAGAAATTTAGCCCATATATAAATACAATGTAGAATTTTTATTTTTGTGATTTTTGTGTGCTGCCTTGAAACATGTTGAAATAGAGGATTGTGGTTTTTCTGCCTGCTAATTCATAAGAATTTAAAAGCTGCTAAGAATGTAATTTTATTTTATTGTTTTATTAGATAATAGTCGAAAAAGTCCAAAATCCTACCTTGAAATCCTAGCAGAAGTGAGAGATTATAAAAGAAGACGCCAATCCTATAGAGCTAAGAATGTTCATATAACGAAGAAATCATATACTGAGGTAAGTTTTATATAATCTTGTACATCTTTGTTGAGATGTACAAAAATTTCCCTTAAGTAGTTTTCTAAATCTCCTGTATGAATTTCCATAATGCCTTGGAAGTTTTCTGAAAGAAAGTGTCTTCAGGATGGTCACACCTGATCTGTATTTACTCCATCACCTCTAGACCCACCCTTTACAAGGCAAAGGCTTCCATAGTAGAAAAGCCTTATATAAAGAAGTTGGACAGTCTTAAAATAATATCTGCTTTTGAGAAAGTAGTATTGCATCATGATAAGAGCATGGGTTTTGGCTTTAGACAGACCTCAGCTCAAGTTTTGATTCTGCTATTTGTCATTGGCTGTTTGATTTGGGTAAGTAATTTGAGCTTTTTAGATTCAATTTTTTTTTTTTGTTTTACAAACTTTGCAGGGTTGTTATGAGAATGGATTGAGATAATGCATGTGAACACAGAAATTTCTCAATAAATATTAGCTGGGGTTTTTTTTGTAGAAATCTTAGTGTGCTTTTAAGTGTTCTACTAAATATTTGGGCTTAAGATGTGTTGGTATAAATTATTTATACATTAGTCTCTTGGTGTATATCTAGACTTATTTTCAGATGTCATTTAATGGCTGGTTAGACTGATTAATTTTCTGGTTCATGATACCTTGCCCAGACTCTACAAATAATTTCCTCATCGATTCCCTAATTGTTCCCACATTATTTCTTCTCTCTGATTTCAAAGACCTTCCATGATCTGGTCTCATTTTACCAAGTACTTTCTTTTGCTTTAGTTAAGTGTGTCTCGTAAACTACGTCTGATTATACCTATTTATTCTTACCACCATGCCTTAATACATGTTATTTTTCCACCTAGAATTCTCTTTGTTTTTGCCATTTTACATCTTATTGAGTTTAATTAAGGGCCACTGTTTCCATGAGGTACTAGTTGACTCTGAACCATCACTGGTTTATTGTACTACTACTCTGTACCACACAGCGTAGCACTTAATTTTATGCTGTTCTTTTTACAGTTAAAGTATGTGTGTTAGACTTGCCTCCCCCAGTAGAAGACTGGGACCATGTCACACTACCCTGGTGATTCTTACAATCCCTCAGATACTTGGTTTATCACTTGTTTCTTTTCTGGTCTCATAACCATGTAATCAAGTTTTAGTGTTGCTGCTAGTGTTCTTTACAGTTTTATGGTTAATGTTTTATTATGGAAATATTTGAACACACACTAAAGTGAATGGCATAGTCTAGGGGTAGCGAACCTTTTCATGTTGGAAGGCTGCATTAATTTAGCTGTAATCAAATAAGACTGCATTCAAGAAACTTCAGTTACATATATTAATACTTAAAAATGTCCATTATTTTATAAAAATCTAACTATTATGTACTTAATAATTTCAAAAAATGAAAACTTTTATTAATTTTAAAGTTAACTAATCTTTTAATGACTTTGTTGTACCTGTTTTTGTTGAAAAGCATTTGAATATTTGGTTGCAGCATGGAGGTCTGCAGTTTCAGTTGATTCCCTAGATGTGTATCCATCATTTGTGACCGTAAGGGCGTCTTGATTGCGTGTTAGGTAGGAGAATGTAGATTTGCAATAAGTGGTTGAAAAGCAAGAAAGCATTTTTCAGACATGTTGCTGAAGGCATGGATAGTCTGCATTTTTCCATATTTCAGTTGCATTTTCTTAGTATTGAACAAGGGCTTTAAAGTGACATCTACTGAGAGCTCAATTAATTCCATCTGTAGTTCTTTAGGTGCCTTGGTGATACCAACTAGGTGAGGCTGAAATACTAATAGAGTGTGATGTCATGATTCTCAAAGTCATTGAACCTTTCCTTGTATTCTCCAATTAATAGGTCTATAACAGCGGAGTATTATTCAAATGATTAGCATATATCATCCTGCTTATCAGTAACCTTTGCTGACGGGGGAAAATGTTCATCAGAAATGTCCTTTTGAAGAAGAAGTGTTTTGAAAAAAGATAGCTTTTTTCAAAATGCTTTGATTTTTTTTTTTTTTTTTTTGCCAGTTATCGTATACAGACTTAGTCTTACCTTACAAAGAAATATTCAAGTTGTTTTAATTTGACATGATATCACACAGAAGTGCTGCATTCCTATGGAAATCTTTCAATAATTCATATTGCTGATTCTGTTCTTCATAAAATTTAACTATCTGTTCTTGAAGAGATAAAATTTTGGCTAACACCTGTCCCTGTGATAGCCAACACACTTTAAAATCCATACTGAATACCTCATAGTTCAACTTTAGCATGTTATGAAACTGACGATGCCATCTTGCATTTGCAGGAATATAGTTAACAATACTTATAACTTGTTGCAAAGTGTCACTTAAAATAGAAGCTTTAGCACAAGAGAGATACAATGAAAAGAAATTAAAACGGTTTAGATCAGTTAATACTTTTCTTAATCTGTGCAATAAACCCTTCATGTTTTCCTGTCATGGAAGGTGTACCATCTGTACATACACTCACTAAATTTTCCAAATTCAGTCCAACTTCACAACATTTATCTTGAAAGTTGTTGAACATATCTCTATTCCTCATGTTTTGTTTGGAAGAGTGCCCAAAGTGAGAAACTCTTTGTAGCAAGGAAAATCTTCTGTTAGGACTTGAATGAAATACAAAACCTGGGCCAAGTCAGTAGTACCAGTTGATTCATCCAAAATGATTGGATGATATATATTTTCCTTTTGAAGTATTGCATGAAATTGTTCTGTTAAATTGAAGGCCAGTTCATGCTGCTGATCCGTTATGGTTTATACTTTGAAACGGTATCAGAGTCTAAGCATCCTACAACTTCTGCAATGCATTCTTTCACAATTTCTACATCACTGAATGGCTTCCCTTTTTTCCCCCCCGAGTATTTAAGGTACTCTATAAGTTGCTTCAATGGCATTATTTCCAGGTCTTATTGCTGCTTGAAAGAATTGTCTTTGCTTTTGTTTTTCATCTTTTAATTTCTATAGTACAACCTTTTGTGCCTCTTCCTTTAATTTAAAATATTTGTGGTCCTTATGAGTGTTATAATGCTGATGAGCATTGAATTTCTTTAATGTTGATATTGCAGTATCCAAATCAAGCAAATAGTCGTACTGCAGAAACAGGATAATATTTTAATTCCTAATCCTCATTAAAAATTCTGTTTTCTTCAGTGTTCTCTTGGTCTTCTTTGACATGATGGGCTGTTAAACAGAATTAAAAATACTGTCAGCTGTACAACTATTCACAAATTCCACTTCAAACAGAAATACAGTGCACCGTATCAAAAGCTGATAACAGACCCCCATAAATTCTTGCGAGCCAGTCTCATGCGGTAGTGGTGCCAGCCAGGCGGGGAAAGTTAGAACTAAATCATGAGCTTAGCAGCCATCAGTTTAGCCCTTATGGCTCACTAATGTTCCAATTGTGGCGATCAATCTGGAAGGATTAGTTTGTTGAAACTTATTTATTCTTTGGTATTTTAAATACGTTCATTTTAAAAATAAAATAGGCCAGGTGTGGTGGCTCATGCCTGTCATCCTAGCACTCTGGGAGGCTAAGGCGGGAGGATCGCTTGAGATCAGCAATACAAGACCAGCCTAAGCAAGAGTGAGACTCTGTCTCTACTAAAAATAGAAAAAAAAAATTAGCTGGGCATTGTGGCATGGGCCTGTCATCCCAGCTACCCAGAAGGCTGAGGCAGGAGGATCCCTTGAGCCCAGGAGTTTGAGATTGCAGTGAGCTATGATGATGCCACTATATTCTACCTGGGGCGACACAGTGAGACTCTGTCTCAAAAAAATAAAAAATAAATAAATTTAAAGGATGAACAAAAATGTAGTAATAAAAATAAAAAGATTTGTTCTGTAAAATTTGGATTCAGTCAAAAGACTGCACTTAAGGACCTAGAAGGCCACATGTGGTCTTAAGGCTGCAGGTTCTCCACCCCTGGCATAGTCTAAGGAACCTTTATGTACCCATCATTTGCCCAGCTTCAAAAATTGTTAACATATGGCTTTCTTGTTTTATTTTACACCCCTACTGACTACCTATCTCCTGTTACTCACACATTTGATAATTTTGAAAGCAGATGCCAAATATCTTTCATCTCTATTTTGGTGTTTATAAATCTTCTAATGATTCACGATATCTCTCTGGTCATGGCTTTTTCAACATTTTATCCATTCCTAGCGTCCTTCATGTCCTACATATTTTTTGTTTGGATTAGAACAAACTGACTTTGACAAATTTTAGCAAAATATTATTACATACTGTAGTTACTATGCACAGCAAACTGCTGTGGGGTATGCAAAGATAAATGGCTCACAGACCTCAACCTCGGGGAGCTTATAGTTTAAGTGAAACAGACCTTTCAAAATACGTATTGTGTTAAGTGCTAAAATAAAGGTGAAATCGAAGAGTATGAGAGGAGGGAGTGATTCTTTTTAAAAGATAAGATTGGTAAGGGCTTCATAGAGAAGTGTGCATTTGAGGGAAAGGGAGAAGCAGGGAGGAGTAAAGGAATGTCCCCTTATTGACTCTTTCCCGTGTGGTCGGCCTGTGCTAGATGGGTTCTGTGCAGACAATGCGTGTCAGGCCACTTACATAGGCTGCCAGACAGGCTGTCGAGTGGGGTTTCTAGGGGAAGTGCGAAATTTAGAATTTGAGTGCAAGTGTGTGTGACTCATGTTACTCCTGGGTATAGCCTAGGTTTTCCACATGGAATATAATGCGGAGGAGAAATGGTGGATAAGGATTTTCCAGGAGGAAGGACTCACATTCCTAAAAGTACCATAGTTTTTAAGAGACCCGTTAGTAATCCAGGGCTGAGGGCTTCTGGGAACTATCCGTTGAGAGATAAGGCTGGTTTCTACCTGATATAAAATCCTGGAAGGCTTTGAAGTCTTCCTTCACTAAGGAATTTGGATATTGTTCCATTTTACTTTGGGAGCCATTGAACATTTCTTTAAGGTGGGAAGAAACACAGCCAGGCCTGAGCTATAGTGTCTCTCCTTGAGATTGTCCCTTGTCTCCTATATCTTTGTCCTTAAAACATTTCCTATTTAAGCATGAGATAAGTGTAAGTTTCTGTTGTAGTTTCATCTTTGCCTCCTCAGCGACTAGCCCCATGTTTGACAGGATGGGTAAATAGGAAAGAAAAAACTTTCATGTGGTTCTCACAGGTAAAGGATTTATGGTGTCATTGGAAAGGTGTCTGTGAAGTGACTGTGTGTTTCATATTTTGTCTTATTAAGTCATATAATTAAGTCATCTTAATTTATAATTAAGTGATATAATTAAGTCATAAGGTTTTAAAAAAGTTATTTGCAAATAATCTCTAACAGAGAAATTAGTTGTAAAACTAAAACCAACAACTCCTGTGTATCCTTTACCTAGGCCATCTGTCGTTAACATTTTGCTGCATGTGCTTATCATTTGCACTCTCTCTTTCTCTATCTGCATATTTTTCACTCTCTCAATCTCTATCTGTATGTAATTTTATTTCCTGAAGTACTTAATAGTAAGTACATAACATATCCTATGACCATTTATTCCTGAATACTTAGTATGTATTTTCTAAAAATAAGGATATTTTCTTAATCATAGTATGGTTATCAATTTCAAATTTAACATTGATATAATACTTTTATCTACTATTCACATTCCAGCTTGACCCTTGCCTTTTTCATGTCTTCTAAATTGCACATGTCCCACAGTCCATTATGATTTAGGTCTTAACTAAATATTTGATTGTTAGCAGCAATTTTTCTAGCTTTATAGTGTTTTGTTTTTTTTTTTCTTTTTTTTGGTGAGACAGAGTCTCACTCTGTTGTCTGGGCAAGTGCTGTGGCATCAGCCTAGCTCACAGCAACCTCAAACTCCTGGGTTCAAACAATCCTCCTGCCTCAACCTCCCGAATAGCTGGGACTATAGGTGTGCACTACCATGCACAGCTAATTTTTTCTATTTTTAGTAGAGACAAGGTCTCACTCTTGCTCAGCCTGATCTCGAACTCCTGAGCTCAAATGATCCTCCTGCCTTGGCCTCCCAGAGTGCTAAAATTACAGGTGTGAGCCACCACTCCCACCCATGGAGTGTTAATTTTTGAATAGCTTTCTTGTCTGAAACTCGGTGCTGAATTCTCCCTAGGTGATTCGGGATGTGATAAACGTGCACATGGAAGAACTCAGTCATCATTGGCAAGAAGAGCAGGAAAAAGCAGAGGATGATGCGGAAAAGTATGTCATTGTCTTTACTGGTAAAAATAGTCTGTTACCTATAATTGTTAAATTTTAGCATTTTCAAGATCCTTGATAGCATGCTGTATATTCATTTAAATGCTTATTGTTTATTGTAGTCAGTGCTCAGTATTGTTATACCAGAGTTGTTCTTTGACATTGCCCTTTGAAAGTTTGCCCGGGGGGGGGGGGGGGGGGGGGCAGGCAGCCATATTAGTGAAATATTTAAATAGCAAAACATATTATAAGAACTATGTTTCTTTGTCCTCTTACATGGAATGTGAGATTTTGCATATTTATTTAGACCCTGTCTGCCATTGGTATGATATAGAATATTGCATTTTAGGCTGGTGTGTCTGTGTGAATGTAATGGAGACCCCCTGGTAAAATGAACGGATTAACTTTTCTATGTTTCAGGAATGAAGAAAGGCGATCAGGTTCTGTAGATTCTCGACAGTCTGTTGGAAGTTATTTGGATGCTGAATGTTCACGGCATAAAAGGGATCGGAGTAGGAGCCCACATAAACGAAAAAGAAATAAAGATAAAGATAAAAACTGTGAGTCGAGAAGAAAGAAAGAGAGGTGAGTCTCATACTGCATCATCTAACATTGGATTGTTTACTTTTGAAAAGCAGAACAGGTCTTTCTGTTATAGACCATGCTGAGAAAATAGGTTATAAGAATAAAGGTAAGGAGAGTAAGTAATTGATGAAAAGGTTGTTAACATTTGTCATAGTTCAAATGACCACAGCTGTAGTGACATAATTATATGTGTGATTGGATATTGGTTTCCATTTTTTATCACTTACTTACTTGCTTCCTAACCAGGATATTTGAAGGTAATATCTAGGGAGGCAGTTAACTATGTTTATTAATAAAAGGTGTTTGCCTAGATCTCTTTCTTTTGCGCCTGCCTTCTTCTTTCTCTTGTTCTTTCTCATTCTTTTTCCTGATGATTCTTCAGTTAAAGGGTAGTGTGAGAGAGAAGGTCCAGAGTTTGACAGTTAATTTTGATAGCCAAAGATATGTAAATTAATACTAAAATAATAAATTCTGTTAGTAAAATTTTGGTAGCCAGAGATATGTGAATTAATACTAAAATAATGAATTTAAATCAGTTGAGGTCTGTTCCCATACTCCAACTGCTTATGAGATATCTATGTGGATCTCAAGTTCATCAGGTCTTTAACTTTTCCTCAGTCTGCTCTCTTTCCCCTGTGTTGCTATCCTGGTTAGAGAGATGACCTTCATCTATTCACCTAAGTCAGAAATCAAGCAGTCATTTTAGGTACTTCTTTCTTGTTGCTTACCATCTGGTCAGTTCCTAACTGCTGTCAATTCTGTCTTAAGATACCTCACACTCACTTCCTCTTCTCTGTCCCTTTTGCTGTCCATCTGGAAAATGATGGTAGTTTTCCTGATTGTTCTACTTGTCTCTAAGCTTATCTCATATGAATCCATTGCTGTATCCTGTCAGAGTGACTATTCAGCTCTTAGAACTCTTCAGGGGCCAAATTTGCGTTCTTTTGAATGGTCCTGAAGACCTCTGGGATCAGGGCTCCTGCCTATTTCTCCTTATATTTTGCCACTACCTCATCAAATACATAACTTGTGTCCTCGCCAGCCTGAATTACTTACAGATGCCACATTTATACCTTTCCACTTTGTGCTCTGCTGCTTAATTTTCTTCTAAAGCCAGCCTGGTAAACTCCTCCTCGTCCTCTTAAGACCCAGCTCAGTCATGTCCTGAAGCCTTTTCTCACTTATTGAAGCAGAACTGATCATCATCTCCATTTTGTCACCACCCTACCTAGCACATACTTGTTCTTGAACTTACTGTTCTCCCTACTGGACTATGAGCTCCTTGAAGGCAGAGTCCTTTTTTTTTTTTTTTTTTTATTAATAGTTTTATATGCACAGTGCTTGTCAAATAATGGGCTCTCAAGTGATAGCTTGTGTGTCTCCAGAGCCACTGGTAATCAGGAATTAGTACAACTTACTGCATTGGTTTGATAATTTTGTTCATCTACTATTTGGGTCATAGGTATAAAGGTAGCTGTGACTTAGTTCTTCTCTTATAAAAATGAAACATTTGCCTAGTGATCTCTTGATTCATATGATATTTTATAATTATACATACCCAAACTGGCTCTTGATTATCTATTAGAAATCGTGCTCTTTCACTTCTTTCAAGTTTTGTAAGTGCTTCTTCCACTTAAGTAATTTTTGACATCTCTAATCAATCCCCATCATCTTAAATACATTAGAAATCCTCAAAATCTAAATGTGAAATGATTTTCTTTAAAGAGAGTAAGCTGGTTATTAGCAAGAAATACTTCTCAATAGGGCAAGGATGATCTTTGATATTCACCTTTGAGGTGGAATGAATCATAATAGGGACTTGAGATAAGAGCCTGTAAGAGAATAAGGAAATCAGACAATTTCTTAATTCTTTCTATGACTTTAATATTCTATTTGAAGTGAATTCTCTGTTCATCTGTCATTTACACTTATTAATTTCAAAGCATAATTTTTAAAAAATCATTTTGTTTATCCCTATTTCAGTCTTTTCTTTTAGTTTTAATAATTCCTGTTTCATATTTACTCTTAGAAATCACTGTTCAGTTCCAAAAGCATGTTTTAACTTGTTCTGGTTTATGTCTGATGAAAGTAGTATATTACTGTTGAATTATTATTTTATAACTGATTTTAAAATATCTATTTATAATAGTTTTTTTATTACTTCTTTCATTTCAGGGATAGAGACAGACATCATAGTCATAAGAGAAGAAAGCAAAAAATATAAATGGAGTATTTGTGCATGTACTAATTATGCTTATGCCATGATAACCAATATGCTAATATTTTAATTATAATTGCTTTGCATAGGAAAATATGTTTATATGATCTGTTTAAGTGCTTATTATTTTCAATAAATACTTATGCTTCAAACTGTGAGTACACTTATATGCCCTACAACTTTGTTTTCCATATATTTTAATAGATGGTTTACTTCCTGTTACTGATTTTATTTTGTTCTTTTTGCTAATTTATGTATCACAAAATGTTTAATTTAAAAATAGTCTATACTTAAAGTATATAAATTATGCATGAATACATTGTCATTGTGAAAAATTAAACCTTACAGATGAGGCTGAAGTCCCTTTGGAATACCATTTGCAGACCCTTTGCCCATCCCAGTGACACCTCTTCTTTACCACTACCCCGGTGAATTGGACTGGGGAAAAGCAATCGAAACATCTGAAAGGGAGTAGCCTGGCTAAATAAAATATGGTATAGTCATAGGATAGATTAGTGTATTGGAATTAAAAGAAATAAACTAGACCTATGTTAACATGGATCGATCTCAGAAACATCTAAATGAAAATAGCAAGTTGTGGAAAGTTATATACAAATTATATCTATGTACATAAAAATACTATACATTTTCTGTGTCTATATATGTATATAAATTTATTTTTAAGGGTTCAGAAGAATCTATATCAGACTTCTAACAGCAATTAGGAGGTATAGATGGAAGAGATTAGGGGTGGGAAACCATGATTGGGAGGATAGTCAAAGGAAACTTTAGCTTTATCCATAATACATTAATTCTTTTTAAATGAGAAGGTATTTATGTTTCACATGTTAATTTAAAATATATTGTCATTATGTGTTTTGTAAATCAATTTAGTTACTATTTATATACATTAAAGCGTACCCATTTTAAGCGTATATTTCATTGGGTTTTGACGGATTTATACCCCAGTGTAACCACCATCACAGTCAAGATAGAGAATATTTCCATTGCCCCCAAAAGTTCCCTTGTACTCCTTTGCCAGTCAATTCCTCTAATGCCAGCCCCAGGCAGCCACAAATTAGAATTTTTCATAGAAGAGAGAAATAAGTGGAAATTAGGAGTGGGGTAGAGGAATTAGGGGAAGATAGAATAGGATAGAGAAAGGAAAAGGTCTACAAGGTATAACCAGAACTCTTTAAAATTCAAATTTTTAAGTATAGTATCAAATGCTGCAAACTATCCAATAAAATGTAGAATGAGATCAAAAGAGGCATTTGTTTGATCCTTGAACGAATTAATTTTCTATCCTCAACTGTTTGTGTTTTGCCCTTTCACTGGATTATGAGCTTGAGAACATATCTTCATCATAACCCTGTGCCTGGCACTAATAGTTGTTGATTTGTTATTTTAAATTTTGAGGAAAGCATTTCACACCCGTGTCACTTAACATCTAGTTTTGATTTCCAGAGTGCTGCTATGAATAATTACTGTAGCTCCCATTCATCTTACCCATCCATTAAGTCCTAGCTTCAGTAGCACCTTCTCATCAACATTTCTTATCTACTGGCTGTAAATAATTTTCTCTTCTGAAATCTGTTAAAGGCTATAGTTAATGTTTACTGAGCACTTATTATATGGCTCAGTTTTTAAATTGTGGTAAAATGTGCACATAAAATTTACCATTTTAGCTATTTTTAAGTGTGCAGTTCACTGGTATCAAGTACATTCACGTTGTTATGCAGCCATCACCACCATCCATCTCTAGAACTTTTTCATCATCCCAGACTGAAAGTCTTAATGGGTAGTAACAATAAACTCCCCCTTCTCCCAGCCCCTGGTAACCACTATTCTTGTCTCTATGAATTTGACTATTCTAGGTACCTCGTATAGATAGAGTCATAGAATGTTTGTCCTTTTGTGTCTGGCTTATTTCACTTAGCGTAATGTTTTCAAGGTTCATTTATGTTGTAGCAAGTATCAGTACTTCATTCTTTTTTAAGGTCGAATGGTATTCTATTATATATACACCACATTTTGTTCTTTCATTTGTTGATGGACGCTTGAGTTGTTTCTACCTTTTGGCTGTGTGAATAACGCTGCTTTAAACTTGGGTGTTCAAATATCTGTTTGATTCCCTGCTTTTAATTCTTTTGGGTGTATGACTAGAAGTGATATTGCTGGGTCATAGGGTAACTTTTAATTTTTTGAGAAACCACTGCACTGTTTTCCATAGTGGCTGTACATCTTACATTCCTACCAGCACGCACAAGGGATCCAGTTTTTCTGCATTGTCGGCAGCACTTGTTATTTTCTGATAATAGCCACCCTAATGGGTCTGAAGTGGTATCTCATTGTGGTTTTGATGAACGCTTTATATTAAGCTTATTTAATTATCATATAATACTTGGAGGTGTAACTACTGTTATCACCATTTGAGAGATGAGGAAACTGAGGCTCAAAGAGTTAAATAACTGCTCTAGTTTTCAGAGAAAGCAATGGAGCTAGTCCAATCCAGGCAGTCTTGCTCCCAGGTCCACAGTCGATTTTTTCCCCCTTATATTATAATTACTTATGTACTGCTTTAATCCTCAACTAGGTTTTTTTCTGTTCTTTTTTTAAGACTAGTCACACAACTAGGTTTTAAACTTTCTTGAAAGTAAGATACATGATGATGTCTTTGAATCCCCAAAGTGCTTAGCATAATTTTCTAAATGATATAGGTAAAAATTGTTTATGGGTAAGGAAATTAAGACTTAGAGATGCTTAGTTAAATTGCCAGCATCATACAAGTAATACAACAAAAGATAAAAATTAAATGGTGTGCTTTTCACCACTTTATAAACATTTATTGACTATAGACTGTTTTTCATGGATTCACATCCTAATAGTTTCTGCCATTTCATAGCAATTTCTTCATATCCAGAGTTCCCTAAACTCCTTTATAAAGTCCAAAAAATTTAAACATTTTACCACCTGCCATTTCGTTAAACTGATCTACAAATCATCCTAAATTTGCATTATATCTTGATACCACTTAATTATGCACCAGAGTTGATTGCATCAGTTAACTTTATATAGTGAAATTTTACATGAAGACTCAAAAAACAAGATTTCACAGAACCTCCTATAATTAAGACTGCTTGACAGTTAAATGCCAGATTTCCTGGCAGAATCTGAACCAACATAAGGAAGTTGGAGTCAGCTGGGAAAAACTAGGACCTGCTTTACCCTCTCCTTAACCCCATTCCATTCACACCTATTCATCTTGAGAAGGAAGAGTTATGGGTGTGTCAGCCATAGGAAAGCAGTGTTTATGCTGAATTTCAATAGGGGAGGCATTTGTGAGCAAAAGATATTAAGGAAACTTCTCAAATATTTAGTCTAACATTGTTCACTTTAATTTGAATATTGATAAGACAATGTCTTTTTTTTAACAAGTCCTCAGAAGAAAGACAAGGCAATATCTAAATTGACAAGGCCACTGCTGTGCAGAGTGTAGGGCACTGGTTACATGCAATAAGTAACTGAACTCACTCAGAATTTTAAAGTAGATCAATGATCTCCATATATTTGCCACTTTTGAGTATGGCTAATTGGATAATCTCAAACCCTTTAGTGAAAATTAGTTGTCAAAAGGCAAATTTGAGGTAAAATATTTTAAATTGGCATTGAAAAAAAAAATTTTCTAGCCAACTAAAAATATATAGAGAAAAAATTAGCCGGGCGTGGTGGTACATGCCTGTAGTCCCACCTACTCGGGAGACTGAGGCAGGAGGATTGCTTAAGCCCAGGAGTTTGAGGTTGCTGTGAGCTAGGCTGACGCCATGGCACTCTAGCCCGGGCAACAGAGTGAGACTCTGTCTCAAAAAAAAAAAATTTTTTTCTAATTACCTATATATCCTATAGTGTAGAAACATTAATTTTAATACTATAAACATGTACATAGGTCTTTCCCCCATCTTCTGAGGACATTTTATTTTTAGTGAGTTTATGAAGGTCTAAGTTCTGGTGCAAAGCTGTGTTGCATTCTGAAGATTAAAAAAACAAAATTCACTTGTATTTGCTTGAGTGTGTTTACGAGCCAATTTCCTTTTGCATTGCTCTGTTTTTGAGTTGTTATAATTGAGCCCGAAGGGGGGTGAATTATTAAACTAAAGCTTTTTTAAACCACACTTGTTTTATTACACTGTGCTGCCTGTTCTGGTCACAAATTTGGGAGTTTGGGGAATTATGGAAATTTCTCACAGCTTTTGGATATTTGGCCTGGGACCACTAATTTCTAGAGCTCCCTTTCAGGAAGAACAAATAAGATCTGCCGGACTTAAGGGGCTGTGAGCTGGATCTGTCTTTATTGGGTAAGGTGAGTCACTTTCTCATTCAAAAAACAAGTCCACCTAAGAAGAAGGATGCTGCCTTAAAATAGAATATAAAATCCTAAGCTTATTTTGAGTGCTTTGGTTTAGTAACGTAAGGCAGGAAGCACTTCCAGTTTGCAGAGTTGCCAACAGGGACAATGTTGAATGAAGGAAGGCTGTAGGCTCCAAGAATCCTGCCTCATGGGGATCACATCTTGTGGCACCAATGAAGGGATTTGAGGTTGGATTGCTTTAATACTTTGTTCATAAGGCATGTTGTTCCTCCAGCTCCAAGCCATGATTCCTAGCCTAGAATGAGAAAGGTAATTAAGGAATGAAGCAGGAGCCTGGGCTTTATTTGGTATTGCTGACACTATTTAATACAAATGAAACACTTTTAAGTAATAAATTCACATACTGGAAGGAACAGCCTTGATCAAAGGGGACAGTGGGATGAGTCAGACAGGTACAATACCGATCTGCCTCTTCGTAGCAGTGTGGCCCTGGGCAAATTCTTAATCTGTCCGTGCCTCCTGATCCTCATCTGCAAATGAAGAATCACCATATACCTTCAAAGGGTTGTGGGTGAGGCTTAGAGATAGTGTGATTTGCCTCATGCAGTGTCTGGCATATGGCAAATACTAAATACCTGCCATTATTATGGTTTGTAACAAAGATGTGAGCTTTTTCTTTCTACTCTGTCTCTTATGTCTGGTTTTGCTTATGGACCAACGTGTATTCCTCTTCTTGTGCCCTCAGAGAATTCTCTCACACAATAGTATTAACAAACATGCCATACATCACTGGAGACTTCAAAAAGAAGTGTGTATAGCGGATGCTTCATGTTATCTCTCTCTAGGGCATGTATACAGCTGGTACACACCTGAATGGCCTACCAGTGTTAAAGTACTAGAATACTTCTAAACTGGTTGGGAAATAACTGCTGGCCCAGGCCTTACCTTCCCTCTCCTCTTTGCCCTGGAAATTGCTGACCCTCTCCTAGACACTATTGCGATCCAGTAAGTAAAGGGCCAGTGCCAGAGCAGCCCGGGGGTGGGTGTGGGGGTGGGGGTGGCTGGTTGGGGGCTGTTCTGACTGACTGCAATGCAGTCTGCCTCTCCTAAATAATGATACATATTATTAATAACATGGAATGTATTATTCTATTTCTTACTTTCCCCTACATGTGGTGGGCCCTGTGTGCAGGTTGCTGTATTGTGGGACTACTGAGCATGGGCATGGTTACATATACTTGAATGAGCCAAGGCTGTCTGCAGACAATATAGCACAGATTAGAAGGGGAAATGGACGTATGCTGTTGTTAAGGTTCTCATGCTACACATGAACCGGTGAAACATTATTTGAAGATAGATTATGATAAGAGTACATTATAAACCTTAGAGAAGCCACTAAATAAAGCAGAGAGGTATGGCTAATAAGCCATTGTGGAGAGGAAATGAAATCATTAGAAACAGTCCAAAAGAAAACAGGAAAGGAAGAAAAGGGAACAAAAGAACAGAACAAATAGAAAAATAGCAAGATGGTAGATTTAAACTCACCCATCTTGATGGTATTGAACATTAAATGTAAATGTTCTAAACACTCCAATCAAAAGGCAGACCTAGATATATGCTGTCTGTAACAGAGAAACCCACTTTACATATGAGGGCACATTTAGGTTTAAAGGAAAAAGATGGAAAAAGATGTACCATGCTAACACTAATTGAAAGAAAACTACATTGCTATCAGACAATGTAGACTTCAGAAGAATGAATATTATCAGGGATGAAGAGGAACATTTTGAAATGACAAAGAATTCAGTCCATCAAGAAGATGCAACAATCCTAAATTTTTACATACTTAGAGGTTCAAAATACACAAAACAAAGATTGTTAGGACTGAAGGGAGAAACAGGCAAACTTACAGTTTAGGGGGAGATTTCAACACTTCTTCCTTAGTAATTCATAGCACAAGTAGACAGAAAGCCAGTAAAAAGATAGAGGTCTTCAACAATACTATCGACCAACTTGACCCCACTGGCATTTGTAGAATACTTCACCCAACAACCAGCAGAATACTTTCTAAATGTCCTTGTGATACTCACCAAAATAGGCCATAAAACAGCTCAGGAAGAGCTGATGTTTCAGTTGGTATCCAGAGACAGGGACAAGCTGAAGTCCCAATTTGAAGGCCATCAGGCAGAAAGAATTCTCTTGCTTGGAAGAGTGGTCAGCCTTTTTGTTCCATTTAGATCTTCAACTGATTAGATGAGCCCACCCACATTAGAGAGGGCAATCTACTTTACTCAGTCTATGGGTTCAAATGTTACTTTTATTCAAAAGTACCCTCAGAGACACAGAAGAATGTGTGTCTCTGAATCATGTTTGACCCAATAGCTGGGCACCCCATGGCCCAGTCAAGTTGACACAAAATTAACTATCACAGAAGGAAACAACAAAGAATAGAAATAAATGAAATAGAAAACTGATGTAAGGATCCGAGGACAAAATAAAAAAAGAAAAAAACAAAAGTGGGAAACAATAGAAAAAGTAAATCAAACCCAAAAGCTGGTTATTTGAAAAGATCAATAAAATGGACAGCCTCTAGATAGGTGGATCTAGCTAGACTCTAACCAGAAAAAAGAAAAAGAAGAAAAGGACACATAAATTACCGATTACATAATTACATGAATTACATAAATTAATGGTATCAAGAATGAATATGGGGATGTTACTATATAGTCTATGGACTTTAAAATGATAAAAATAATATTATGAATGACATACCAATACATTCAACAACTTCCATAAAGTAAATAAATTCCTTGAAAGGATTACTTAAGCTTATTCAAGAAGAAATGGATAACTTGAAATAGTCCTGTTTCTGTTTAATAGATTGAATTCATAAACTTCCCCACAAAGAAAACTCCAGTCCTAGAGAGCTTCACTGGTAATTCTACCAAACATTTAAGGAAGAATAATAATCAATTCTTCACAAATCTTTTTGGATAATGGAAGAGGAGGGAAACTGTCCCAGCCAGCAGTATCTTGATTCCAAAACCAGACAAAGACATTACAAGTAACTACAGACCAATATCTCTCAGGAACATAGACACCTTAACAAAACTTTGACAAATTTTTGCAAACAAGTGAATATGGACAGCAGTATATATTTTTAAAATACAATATGATTAAATGAATTTTATTGCAGGAATGCAAGGTTGGTATAACTCAGTCAATGTAATTCACCATATTAACAAACTAAAAAAAAAATTACATGATCATCCATAGATGCAGAAAAAGCATATGTTAAAATGCAACACACATGCATGGTTAAAAAAACAAAAAAACACAACAAATTAGAAATTGAAGGAAACCTCCTCAACCCAATAAAGGGCATCTACAGATGTTTTGTGAAAATCCCAGGGCAGTATAGAAAAACTCCCCCCCAACTGAGAGAGAACTAAGAAACCAAGGAATGACTCAAACAAGACCAGTCTGGTGAGTTAGATGAGTTTATCAGAGGTTACTTTCTAGGGCACTTGCTCCTGGATGGCACAGGAATTTCTTCCATGGGAGCTTTCTTGTATGTAAAATCTTCATCTGTCCACCCTGTGGTGCTTCCTTAAATCTCTTCCCAGGGAGTAATGCAAAGCTTTTACGTTGTATCTTTGCTTGTTCACCGTGGGACGAATCAGGCAGGCTCAGTACCATTTTCATACACTATCACGCAACCCACGCCATGTTAATGATATTACAATTTCCCACGAGGCAGGGATTTCAGTATTACAGTTAGCTAAAGGGCACTATAGGACAACCAAAGCAGCTTTGAAGCAATGAGGGCCAGTTTGAGCTGGCCATTTCAAGGGCAAGAAAATGCTGAAGCATCCAAGCGGTGGACACTTTTCCGTGTCCAGTAGTTACCTTGGTACCTGTTTCATCTACTTGGTAACAATTTTGCTGAGCACAGTGCTTCCACTATGTGATAGGGAACCTGCATTTTTTTCCCCCTCAACAAAAAACCTAGAGCTAACATTGTACTAATGATGAAAGACTGAATAATTTCTTCCTGTGATGGGAGCACCACTTCTATTCAACATTGGGCTGGAAGTCCTAGTCAGGACAATAATGCAATAAAAAGAAATAAAATACATACAAATCAGAAAGGATGAAATACCATCTTTTGTCACAGATGACTTGATCTATGTAGAAAATCCTAAAGAATTTACAAAGAAAAAATCTACTGAAACTAATAAATATTTAGCAAGGCTACAGGACACACAGTCAATATAAACAAAAATCTGTTATATTTTTATGTACTACTAGTGAAAATTGGAAATAGCATACATAAGCATAAACTACTTAGGGATAAATTTAACAAAATATATGCACGGCCTGTGCACTGAAAACTACAAATCTTGCTGAGTGAAATTAAAGAAGACCTAAGTAAGTGAAGAGATATTCCATGTCACCAATCAGAAGACCTAGATATTGTTAAGGTATCAATTCTCTCTAGATTGAACAACAGAGTCAATGCAATTGCAATACAGTAGCAGCAGGCTCTTTTTTAAAAAAACGTTTTTTATCATAAAATATACATAACAAAATTTAGAATTTTAACCATTTAAAAGTGTACAGTTCAGTGGCATTAAGTACATTCACATTGTTGTGCAACCATCACCACCATCCATCTCCAGAACTTTGTCAGCATCCCACACTGAAACTCTGTACCCATTAAACAGTCGCTTCTCATTGCTCCCTCCCCCAGCCCGTGGCAACCCCCATTCTACTTTCTGTTCCTATGAATTTGACTGTTCCAGGTACCTCACATAAGTGGAATGACACTGTCCATCCTTATATGTCTGGCTTATTTCACTTAGCGTGACGTCTTCAAGGTTCATCCATGTTCTAGTGTGTTTCAGAATTTCCTTTTTTATGGTTGAATAATATTCCATTGTATGGACAGACCACACTTTATCCATTCATTAGTTTATGAATGCTTGAGTTGTTTGTACCATTTGGCTACTGTGAATAATGCGCTATGAATATAGATATACAAATATCTGTTCAAGTCCCTGCTTTCTATTCTTCTGAGTATATACCCAGAAGTGGAATTGCTGGATCATATGGTAATTATGTATTTAATTTTTTGAGGAACCACTTTACTGTTTTCTATGTAAAATAGATGAAGCTTGAAGACATTATGCTAAGTGAAATAAGCTAGATATAAAAGGACACATATTGTATGATTCCACTTACATGAGTATATACAATAGTCAAATTCACAGAGATGAAAAGTAATAGCTCATGTAAATGAAATCATACAATATTTGTCTTTTTGTGTCTGACTTATTTCATTTACCATGTCTTCTAGCTTCATCTACATTGTAGCATGCCAGAAGGCTTTTGTTTTTTTTTTAGAAATTGACAAACTTATTTAAAAATTTATGTGGAAATGCAATGCACCTAAAAGAGAACAGAGAAACAAAGAACAAAGTTAAAAGACTTACATTACGTGATTTCAAGATTTATTATGAAGTCACAGTAACGAAGACAGAGCAGTATTGGTATAAGGAGAGATGTGTAGATGAATGGAACAGAAGAGAGTCTAGAAACAGATACACAGACATATGAGCAATCCATCATTGGCAAGCTGCCAAGTAATCCAGTGAGGAGAGGACAGTCCACTCAATAAATGGAGCTGAAACAACAGGATATCCATATGGAATACAATGAACCTCAAATTGTTCCTCATACAATATACAAACATTAACTTGAACCATAAACTTACATATAAGAGCTAAAATACAAAATTTCTAAAAGAAGACATAGCCGAAATTCTGTATGACCTTGGGTTAGGCAAAGATTTCTTAAATAAGACACATAAAGAACAAACCTTTTTAAAAGAGAAAAATCAATAAGTTAGATTGCATCAAAATCAAAAAACTTTTGCTCTTTGAAAGACATGTTAAGAAAATTAAAAGGCAAGTCACAGAATGGAAGAAAGTATTCACAAAACATCAGGCAAAGGATTTGTGTCCAGAATATGTAAAGAACTCTTCAAATAACCTTCCAAACTGGACAGAAGATTTGAGCAGACACTTCACACAAAAACATAAACAAATGGTAGGTAAATAAGCACATGAAAAGACGTTCAACATTGTTAGTAAGGGAAATACAAATTAAAACCACACTGAAATAATACTACACCTCCTAGAATGGCTGAAATTAAGAAGTCTGATAATACGAAGTGTTGGTGAAAATATGAAACAATGGGAGCTCTCATACATTGCTGGTGGGACTGTATAATTGTACAACATTGTGGAAAACTGGCAGGTTTTTTTTTAAAGTTAAACATGCTCACTATACAATCCAGCAATGTTACTCCTAGCCTAATCCTAGATTGCTCCTAGATTACCAAAAATAAAAGAAAACATAAATTTACCCTTGTTCACAAATATTCATAGTGGCTTTATTCTTAGTAGCCCCAAACTAGAAACAACTCAAATGTCTGTCAGCTGGTGAATGGATAGACAGATTGTTATGTATCTATTCAATATTATATTTCTCAGGCATAGAAAGAAATGAAACGGTTGATACTTATAGCAACATGGATGAATCTCAAAAGCATGCTAACTGAAAGTAGCTCCCCACCAAGGAAGATATACTATATGATTCCATTTAGAAAAAGCAAAGCTATAGTGACAAAAAGCAGTTGGGGGTGGGCAGAAGGGACTGCTTTTTGGGATGATGGGAGTATTCCATATCATTATTGTGGTGTTGGTTACATGACTGAATATATTTGTTAAAACTTATCAAAGCATACACTTAAAATTGGTGAATGTTGGTATGCAAATTATACCTCAGTAATTAAAAGAGAAAAAGAGTATGGATGACTTCTTCCTTCCAGGAGCTGCTAGTCTACCTAGGGAGTCAAGCTAGGCTTCTGAAAAAAGGCCAGGTATGATTAGGTGTCAGATATTGTCAAATTAAACATAACAGATCACACCCAAGGTTGGCAGCTGTGACTCCACGCTCAACAATGGTAACCGGGAGAGCTTGGCCGTGCCACGGGAACAGGGGAGGCGAGTCCAGCTTCCTTCAGGTTAGGAATTCAAAACTGAGGCTTTCTTGTTAACAAGGCGGCATGGGCTTTCCTGTCTCACTCTTTTTGCAATCTGTAAGGGTTCTGGAATCTTCTCTGTGTAAGGCAGTTTAAAGCCACTGTGGGTTTGTTATTATTATTATTGATAGTTAATATTTGTACATATTTATGGAGTACATGTGATATTTTGTTACATGCATGAAAAATGCGTAATGATCACAGGAAGGTGTCTGGGGTATCCACCACCTTGAGTATTTTTCATTTCTATGTATTGGAAACATTTCAAGTGCTCTCCTTTAGCTGCTTTGAAATATACAATACGTTGTTGTTAACTACGGTCAAGCTTATGCCTCCTATCTAACTGTGTGTTTGCACCCATTAACCAGCCTCTCTTTATGCCCCGCCCCCATGCACGCTAGCAACTGTGTTTCCACTGAAATCCACACAGCAGCCTAGCCTGGTGCTGGGGATTTGAAAGAAATACACGTTAGGGCAATCATCGGGTGAATAAAAAACTACACTTGAGAAGTACTGGAAAGTTGATAGTAAGGGTGAACAAATAAAAAGACTATAGAAAAATATGGTTATTCCATATAAAGAATATTTGTGGGCGCAGTCCTGGGAAACACGGTTTTGAGCAGTGATCTACTGGAGAGGAAATGCCAGACCTAGTAGTTCTGATAATAACTCCAAAAAGCAGGAAGAGAAGAACTTTAGGCCTCCATGGGAAAGGGGTAGAATTAGAGATGGATGCCTCGTCCTGGAGAGGGAGGGGGAAAGGGAAGTGTTTTCTCCCTGTTAGGAGGATGTCCGTGGACAACCCATTTGAAAAACAAACACCTCCCTCCTCCCCCCCAAAATTCTATAGGTATGAAGAGTTTGTTTAATTTTTTGAAGAAAAAGTAGAATTTGGAGCCAAGGAGGCAAAATTATAGCTCGGTTGAATTATGATTTTATCAAGAACAGATATATTTCATATAATTTTTCCCCTAGGTTAGAATGTGACTGTATATAGAAGGCAGTTATTCTGTGAGGTTCATGAACAAACGTTTCTGGCTCTTTAGCTGGTTCATTTTGTTAGAGGTGATCATTAAAATCGATTATTAGGCAGGATATTGACAATGGGGGAGACTGTGGGAGGGGTAGGGGGTATGTGGGAATTCTGTGCTTTCTGCTCAATTTTGCCATGAACCTAAAACTGCTCTTATTTAAGGTCTATCTTAAAAATCCATTTTTTTTTTTTTTTTAATTTAGCAAAAGTGGCTTTGACAGGGGAAGAATTGAGACTTTCAAAAAAGTCTAGGAGGTCAGCAGCTCCTGGGTAATGTGTCTACAAAATGAAACAATTTACCATGTTTTTCTGGCTCCAAACAGGCTTCTTTGATGCAATCACATTAAAAGTTAAAATGGAGAAACAAGTCTAAATTTCAGAACACTGAACCTTCTGAATTGGGAAATGTTGGCAAAACATTGGTTATCTGATGAAGGGGATTACTGTCCACAGGGGCACTCACCTTACATTCTCACTGTCTCCTACCTGTCTCTCTCTGGCTAATGGCCCATCCTCTTACTGGTCTGGGTAAGAAAAGGGGGTTGAGCAGAACCGGGTACCACATGGCTGCCTAATGGGATGGGATGGGAGGAAGGTGTGAGTAGGTAGGTGGTCAACACCCTCCTCCCTCCCAGAGCAGCAGGACAGGGCAAGCCTCCAAATTCGTCATTTCTCAGGGGGCTGTGGAAGTGCTACCCACTGTTCTTTCACAAGGGAGCATCGTCTTCAGTTCCATGAAAATGCTTCTCCAGCTGTGGGAAGATTCCAAAGACTGTCATAACATTATTGGGATGCACATCTAGACTGGCGGGGTGGCGGTGGTGGTATTGATAACCATAGCAACAACAGCTGTCACCTAGTGCACACTGGGTAGGTCAGGGACAGTGTGCCCCACATGCATTAGTTCATTTAATCCCCACCACACCCGGTGAGCTAGGAGCTATTATCACAAGCATGTTGCAGATGAAGAAACGGAGACTTAGAGGGTTTCAGTAACTTGCCGGCGACCAGAGCTGCTGGGTCTCAGGGAAGGGATTCCAGCACAGAGGCGCCTGCACTTGAAACCTCTGCTCCTAACCCCTGCACTGCTACTGCCCCGTTGCAATCATCTGAAAGTAATCCTTGCCTTGCTGCAGTCCGGATTCAAAGGAGATTGGGACCTAAGGGGACCGGACCAGGGAAGAGGGGCTCAGGAGTGGGGAAGGGCCTCTGGACGCCATGCCCCTGATGATGGAGGTGGGCAGGATGTGGCCAATGAGAGCAATTCCGTGCTCAGAGCTTCCACCCCTCCCCAATTCCCACCGTCCCTGTGTGACCTTCAGGCAGCAAACGGTTTATTATCTGTCAGTGCTGCAGGTGTGCAGGCGGTGTGGAAATGGGCAAGGACCACGCTCTTCACACTTTTGTTGTTCAAAGCCTTGCTCATTTGGGGCTGAACCTTCTCTGGGCATCATTAGTACAAGGATTCTACCAAATTCTGCTACGAAAGGAAGAAACAATTTATAGTATCGACACTAGAATCCCCTAGAATGTAAGCTCCATAGAGCAAGGATTTTAAGTGTTGTATCTCTAGGATCTAAAACAAGTAGGAAGTCTTCAATACATTTTGTTGAAGAATAATAAGAATGTGTATTTAACTCTTCAAAGTACTTGCTCATCTAATATAATACTTGACTGAGCAGGAAGGACAGCTATTTTTTTCTCTCATTGATGGGATGAGGTGAGAAAAATGAACCTCAGAGAAGTTAAGTGGGTCGTCTCAGTTCAGACAGCTAAAGAGGAGTAACCACGGATAGGAGCCCAGCCCTCCCGATTCCTGCTCTGAGATCTCTGCCATTAGCGGTCTCATTGGAATATGTTATTTCTAGTCATCGTTGGTTGTGCTTTTATCTCAGTGATTTCTACTTTGAACTTACAAGCTTCAGCATTCGCAGGAAACCTGGTCATCTTCCGTGGCCAGTTTTGATGATGGTGGAGTATTCGAGTAACAGTTGGACACACTCGTGTCTTTGGTGACCAGAATAATGCCGAATGTCATTGATTCGAATACACATACCTTTCTTTCTCATTGTAGCATCTCTGGAATCTGGACAGGTTTCACAATCACTGTTGGCAAGAAGTGACATTGTGTTTTTCCAGAGAGTATCTGTGTTTGATTCTGCCAGTGTCCTCGGACCACTACCCATCCAAGATCATTCAATTTCAACTCTGTGCTTACAGACAGTTCAGTTCAGGTTATTAGGGCAGTTTTTCCCCTTCCTTCACCCAGTGCTAAGGTTGAGCCCTGCACATTTTCTTGCTGTCCTGTTCTGCAGGGAGGACACTCTTTGGTTGGTGTTCCAGCTCTATTTGGATGTCCCCTGTTAGACTTGCCATCTTGGGTGCTTTTTCTTTCTTGGTGGTCTATAAAGTAATGGGCGTCTTATGGTTATGCTTCTTAGACTTGATGAAATGCGGTAGCTTCCCTTTGTTGAGGGCTTCCTATTAATGAGGTGATTTGCATATGCATCTTAGGTCAGGTTCCCTGGGAAAAGTCTCTGAGGCAGAGATTTAAATGCAGGAAGTCTGTGGGGAGTGCTCTCAGGATCTGCAGTTATGGGATGGAGAAGGCAACAGGACGAGAGGGAGACATTGAACTATAGTGCAGTCATGACAAAGGCCTTAGCTGATCCTATGGGGCTAGGGATTCTGGGGCTGGGATGGTCCTTGAGAGTCGTCTGCAGCTGGGGAGAGCAGGAAGCAGGCCTTCACGCTCCCACATCAACCATTCATTGGATGCAGGCTCCTCCCTCCCTGCAGCCCCCCAAAGGGCTGTAACCTTGGCTAGGGTCTCCCTTTGACCAAGGGCAAGTTGGGGGAGCATCTCAAATGGAAGTTGTCATCTGCCATCCCTCTTGGCAGCTGGGAGAAAATTACCTCATTTTGAAGAGGGAGATCTGGGCAGCACACTGCAGCATCCACTACAATATTACCTGCTGTACTATTCGCCCTGTGAGCAGGTACCATCTTTGTCAAACCCCACTACAAGGATGGGGAAACCAAGGCTTGGAGAAGTTGGGTAGCTCATATAAGCACCCACAGCCAGTTGCACAGGATCCAAATCCAATCCTGACACCAGCACTAGCTCCTCTCCTCAGCACCTGTTGCCAGCACCCAGTGGGATGTGGGCGCTGCACTCTTAGCATCTGGTATTGTGTCTTCTTACGTCAGAAAGAAAGACGGCAATGTGTGGTTTCCAGCCATAGTAAGACTTTCCCTAGTAAAATGAAAAAAGCAGTAAGAATACGGTTTACAAAAACATGCTGGAGGCTGGCTGGGCACAGTGGCTTACGCCTGTAATCCTAACACTCTGGGAGGCTGAGGCGGGAGGATCGTTCGAGGTCTGGAATGCTAGACCAGCCTGAGCAAGAGCAAGACCCTGTCTCTACTAAAAATAGAAGGAAATTAGCTGGACAACTAAAAATATATTTTAAAAATTAGCTGGGCATAGTGGTGCATGTCTGTAGTCCCAGCTACTCGGGAGGCTGAGGCAGAAGGATCACTTGAGCCCAGGAGTTTGAGGTTGCTGTGAGCTAGGCTGATGCCACAGCACTCTAGCCCAGGCAAAAGAGTGAGACTCTGTCTCAAAAAAACAAAACAAAACAAAACAAAACATGTGGTAGTGGAGGGTGGAGGGAAGCAAATTAGTTTCCTGCTTTAAAATGTTAAGAGATTTGTATACGGTCTATCCTTGTGTTTTACAGTTTGCCTGAATATCCATGGAAGATTTGTAGAGAAAATAGGCTTAGCCCCTGTTTCAGAGGGGAGGATATTGAGGCCTAGGAAGGTAGTAGCTTGCTCAGATCATGCAAGAGGAGTGACCAGCGCCCAGATGTGTTCCCTCCTGGCTGTGCTCCAAACATCACAGTGGAGGCTTCGTAACAGGGCAGGCCCCTGCCACCGCTCCCTTGAACTTGGAGGTAAGCAGGGCAGATGTTGATGGCTGGATTCCTTTTGTCTCCTCACTCTCTTGAAGAAACAAACATTATGAGTCTCAAAATCATTCACAGAGAGCAAGAAGTAAAACCTTTCAGAACCCTTCTGAAATTTCTAGGGCCTTACTGGCTTAATTAATCATCAAGAAGGAGCAATGTATTTGTAGGGGGAAAAAAAGCTTTGCAATGAATCTGCTATGCGAGCTATAAAAGGCAGCTGTCTTCGTGGAAGAGAGCATTCTTTTGCTTGCTTTATCTAGGAATTTCACTTTCTCAGCTACTTTGCAAGCCAGCAACTTCAAAAAACCATCTGTGTTATTGCTGGGTAGATAACAGTGGGAGACATTCCTGTTTGCGGACAAAAGCCACCCTGGAGAAAAGAAACAGGTTGGCCTTCCCGTTTTATTTGATTCTTTCCTAAGCTAACAAGGAAAACATGCTCGGTTTTTCCTGCTGTTTGTGCTGGCTGCGTCGGTATTTACCAGGTGCCCGGCACAGCGTGAGGTTCTTTGTGTGAGCTCTGTGGGTGGGTGAGGTGGACTGGCACTCATTCTGCCCTCCCGCTTTGCTTTCTTGAACTGTAGAGATTGGAGGAGGCTTAAAACCACGTGTCTAGGTTTCGTTGCAGCAGAGGTTTATGACGACACGAGACCCCGGTTCGGTCAATTGCTTGAACCCATTGATGACTGGGTAGGCCAAGGGAGTGGGGTCCTTGTTTCTGAGGCCTGTGCTGCTGTTGCCGACGACTTTGAGCAAGTGAGCAAGTCCCAGGAGCGGTTTCTTCTGTCCCAGCAGGCAGCGGGGCAAGTGCTTTGCTGGTGTGGTTCTGGAAGCGCCAGTTCTTGGGGGCATTTCCTGGTGCTCTTGAGTTGAGGGCGCTGGACCAGCGCTGCGGAGGAAGCAGCTTCCTTGTCATTGGATACTTGCCAAGCTGCGTGACTCTGATCTTTGTCAATCTTCCCTGACTCCCTGCGCCGGCTGTGGCAGAGATGCCCGTTCTCTTGGCTGCCAACTGTGGGGTGTTCTGGGAATTATTTCTGAAAGTTATTTCCACTCCTCCAGCCCTTTCAATGATTTCAGAAGCGTCGAATTTCTCCATTAATAGTGTGCATCTTATGATGTCTCTGAGACTTGAAATACGGTAGCTTCCCTTTGTGGAGTGCTTCCTATTAGTGAGGCGCTTCATAGACATCTGGGGTCAGGTTCCCTGGGAACAGTCCACTTACAAGAGCAAGAGTGGTTTCTTCCATCAGCCCCCGAGCAGTGTTAAACACGCTGCTGTGTTTGAATTCACAACCACCCTCAAGGCAGACATCACCTGTTGCAGCTTTGCAGCTGAGGAAACTGAACTTGGAGGACTCTGGGACTTGCCCAAGGTCACCGGTTTGTCAGCTGGAATGCAGGTAGGTTGCAAACCCAGGTATGCCCCTCCCTACTCTGTCATCACATCTGAAAACCTTTGCATGAGCTACACACGTGGTCACCTGGATGTCTGCTCATCCTGTGTGTTTCCTGGTTCAATGTACCTGTGAGGGAAAAATAAGATGAAGAAGCCAAGCTACCACCTCTCCACCTACATCCCCTGCTGCTCCACGTCTCTCAGTAGAACTGGAATTCCCTGCCAGGGGCTGGAGGGGGGCCGGCCGGCCAGTATAGCTCTGATCCCACCGTTCGTAGGACATTAGCAAATACTGAATGAATTATCTTTGGTCATTATGCTTTTGTGACCCAGTGTATCAATATCCAGGACAGTCAGCATAGCTGTCAGGTTCCTGAAGTCGAGGCCTGTGTGATTTAGTGCCACTTCCAGACATTGGTCCCGGAACCTGTACTGGGCTGGCTGCATCAAAATCACATGGGGAACTTATTAAATCATGCGGACTTGGGAACTCCATCTCTGGAGATCTCAGTTTGAAGGTCTGGGGTAGGACCTAGAAATCTCTATTTTTAACACATTTCTCAGGTGCTTTGGATGCTCAGTTAAAGTACAAGCCAACTGGATTTAGAAATGACAGATAGAGGACAAGAATGGTTATTAAAAACGACAGTAGGCTGTACGAAGATCATGATTATTTTATTGGACTTTATGTTAGAGATTTGCCAGACATAAAGGAAACAGAGACTAAGATTCCATTATAATTGCCAGCCACACTGCTTGCACATTTTTGTTGGTGTTGTTTTGTTTTTGAGACAGGGTCTTGCTCTGTTGTCCAGGGTAGAGTGCAGTGGCATCATCATAGCTCACTGCAACCTCAAGCCCCAGGGCTTGAGTGATCCTCCTGCCTCAGCCTCCCAAGTAGCTGGGACTACAGGTGCACGCCACCATCCCTGGATAATTTTTCTATTTTTTATAGAGATGGGGTCTTGTTCTTGCTCAGGCTGGTCTTGAACTCCTGGCCTCAAGTGATCCTCCTCCTTGGCCTCTCAGAGTGCTAGGATTACAGGTGTGAGGTTGGTGCCTGGCTGTTGGTATTGTTTAATTAAAGTTTATTGACTTCGAAGGGACTGAATGCAAATTTTTAGATGAGCTCCACATTTCCAAAGCACCATATACTAAAACTGAGGTTCACATAAGCACCTTCTACATAGACACAATGTGGACTAATCATAAAAATGAATAAAATTTAAGGAGGGAACAGTTTGTGGTGACAAGAAGAGAGTGCGCCAGCTTATGTTTTGCAGGTGGCAACATATGACCTTGTAATGTGCTTAACTCTGAAGGATTTCACTTGGAAAGGAAGAGTGAAAGGAATGCTTTTAAAAACATTTTTTAAAAAGACTGTATTAAATATTTTTCTACATCCTACAGTGTTTAGAGCCAGAAAAGCTTCTGGAGTTTATCTGATCATTTCTCCCTCTGTATTTTCCAGATGAGGAAACTGAGGCCCAAGGTTGCTTGGCTGGTGTGTAACAGAACCAGGTGTAAACCCCTAGTGTCCCCTTATTCTCACTCTTTTTTATGAATATTTGCCAATGCTGCTTCTCTTGATTTTGCCACCGAAATGACACATATAGATTGAGGAATTATTGTTGTCTTCTTTAATTTTCTTTACTGAGTCTGCAATGTTCTAGAGCAAGCTCCCACCTGCTGGCAAATCCAGCTGGCCACCTGTTTTTGTTCAGTCCATGACCTAAGTAAGAATGGTTTTTACATTTTTAAATGGTTGGGAAAAAAACCAAAAGAGGAATAATACTATTTTCTGACATAGGAAAATCATATAAAATTAAAATCATATAAGATTAAAATAAATCATATAAAATTGTAAACAGATTGTATTGGCACACAGTGATGTCCATTATTCACATATCATCCGTGACTGTGCTCTCTCTGCAGTGGCAGAGTTGAGCAGCTGGACTGAGAACTCATGGCCCACAAGGGTAAAAATCTTTCCTATCTTCCCCTCTGCAGAAGGAGTTTTGCCCGCCCTTGGTCAAAAAAGCTGGGTTTTGTTCCCTTTATTTGAACAATGATTTTCAACAGCGTCTTCCAGCTTTAGTTTTGACAACGTTCTCAATGTCCCAGTACCATGTAGCATATTCCTATAATTTGAGTGCTCCTATAGGGCCAGTTCAGAAGGGGACCCTGTGCTTGGGGTTCACTGCTCTGCCGTTGCCTGCTTGAAATAACTAATGATTTCATTGTTGAACTTGTGTTTTGTACCTGAAGTCCATGGGACAGAGGAGCCTCGGCTCACATGTGGTCCTGTTTCCCTTCACCGTCCACCTCAGGCCTCCCTGGGAGAGTTCTCTGGCCAAGCCTGCTGGGAGCTTGAGAGGGGGTGCAGGAGGTGAGGGGCATTCATGGCTGGGCTTGTGCCCAAGGAAGTGTGACATTAAACACAAAAAAAAGCCACCATGACAGCTGGAAGAGGGAGATCACAGAAGAAAGGGAAAACCTTTTTTCCCCCTATTTTTGAAAAAGAGGCCTGCATTTTCATTTTTCATTCCAATTCCGTAGCAGGCTCTGCCCTTCTGATTCATGCCTGGTGGTGTTACTGAATTACTATGAGGAGCTATTTGTCCTCACTAGGGAATGTCAGCACATAAAAAGGGAGACGACTGCACTTGTCTTTGCTCTTTTGTTTCCACCGTCAGTATCGGCATTTTAAAATAATCGCTCCTTTGATGTACCAACATTTTTAATACTTACTTGGCAATGAAAGAAGTCATTAGTTGGGAATTAAAGGCCAACATGCTCAAAACTTTTGAATTTCCCTTTTGGTGCCGAGGTTAGCTACAATACAGGGACGTACCGAATCCTATTTTCCATGGCATTTCCACTGAAGGATGGCCGAGCCGAGTTTACTATTTTTAGGGAAAAATGCATAGAGGTAATAGAGGTAAAGAAAAGAAGCCAGTTTTGATTAAATGAACTATGCATAATTTGAAGGGCAATTGGTCTTTCATTAAACAATTTTGACATCGTAGGGGAGAAAAAAAGTAACATCTTTTCCTTCAGCCATTGCAAGGTTCACACCGACACCCCCACCCCAACAATAAAAGACAGATTAACAAGAGAAAAGCATAACAAACCTATTTAATCAAAGTTTTACATGACATGGGAGCCTTCAGAAATGAAGACTGAAATATCAAGGGAAAACTATTTTTATGCTAAGTCTGATGAAAGAAGTGGGTAGTTGGGGAGGAACGTGATCAGACACAAAGGGTCCGCTCTGATGGCAATGACCCGAGGGGAACGCGCAAAGTCCGGCTTGTTCGGATTCCGCTTGGCCTCTGTGCTTAGCGTTTCTCCTCTCTGGGCGCGGGTGGGACATCTGTCACAGAGAGTCTTGTGACCTACTCTCAGGGGAGGGCGGTCAGAGAGTGATCTTCCTGGGTTTTATGGCTTGCCTCAGGGGAGAGGAGTTCTAGTTTCCATGACCCAGGCTGGGGGAGCAGAGGAAGGAGGAGAAAGGAGGGTGGGGAAGGTCAGAGGGAACTTCTTGCTTCTGAGGCCTCTCCAGTCTCCTTCCCTTCAGGGTGCGTACCCTGAAGGTACGCAGTGGTGTGGTGCTCTGAGCCCTGGCAGTATCTCACAGATCAGAGTGAGTGCCCGAGACAGGAGCGCAGCACATGAGCAGAGAGACATCCCTCAGAGTCTGACTCTTCTGATAAATTTAAAAATGCAAAAGGTTGTGCTGCAATTGTCTCCAAATTGCACTTTCTACCCCACCTTGCTCTCAGGTCAGTAATTGCCTGGCTCCCTCCCCTGATCTCGTCCCTTATTAATGCCATTTGAGGCTCCTTTAAGAATCTCAACAGGTATCACCTCCCGAAGTTGGGCAGGGAAAGACTGGGAAGACGATATTTCGGGTGAGGCCAGAAGGACGAGAGGCAGCAGCATGTCCTTCAGAATACGGTCATGTCTTTAAAAAAATATATTCAAGTTCGACTTCAGCTTTGCCATTTCCCCAAAGGTGCACTTTGAGGGTTGTTTGGTTTATACGAAGCTGTCTGCTGCCACCTTATGGCAAACAGTTGGAAAGAAACTTCCAGGCATAATGGTTTGTGAACTACAGGCCTGAGCGTTCTCCAGCTCATCACTCCTGGCACAGTGGAGAAATTATTCTGCGCTCAATCTAAGAATATCACGTCTTCTCGTGCGCTGGAAACATTCTTATCTCTCCAACTCCAGGGTGTTCTTCACGCTTCCCTCTGTCTTGCACCATCGGCGTTCTCTCCCTTGGCTCATTCTCGTCAGCACTCAGCCCCGCTGGTAGGTCACCCATCTTAAAGCAGCAACGTAGACTACCTTACACCCCACTTCTCTCTCTATCACCCCATTTCTCTGCCCTCCTTAATGGCAAGCATCTTCCAAACAGTTTTCTGAACTTGGCTTCACTTTCTATTTTCTTATTATCTCGAGTCTATTCCCAAGTAGATTTTTGTCCCCAGCACTCCACCCAAACCGCTTGGTCAAGGCCAGAAAGGACATTCACGTTGTCAACTCCAACGGTCAAGTCTCAGCCTCCTTTGACCAACTGTAGTTGACGTTGGTGCTGACTTCCAAGGCCCCCTCTCTCCTGGCGTTCTCCCTCCCACTTCACAGTCCATTCCTTCTCGCCCGAGGCTGGTTCCTCCTCTTATCTGTGAGCTGTGAACACCGGAGTGCCCCGACTCACTCCTCGACCTCTTCTCTGTCCGCATCCCCCCCCCCCCGCCCCCCATCTCATCCTGTCCCTCTGTCGCACGTGCTCTTCACGCACTGACTGCTCCAAACTCCCCCAGCCTCACCCCCTGAATTCCAGACTGGACTCCACCACTAAGAGTCTAACAGGCATCTCAAAACACTTCAACAGCAAACTTGTGATTACTTCCCAACTCCCCATCCTAACCAGCCCTTCTCTGATTTTCTTCATCTTGGTAAACTGCGATTTTTTTTTTTCATTCTTCTAATGGCTCATCTTTTGCTCTTTTCCTCATATCCACATCTAATCCCCTGGCAAATTCTACTGACTTCTGTGTTTTACCGTTTCTCACCAGGGCCCTCCCATCAGCCTAATTCAAGGGAACATCATCCCCGACCATTGAAAAAATCCCCTACCAGGTCTCTCTGCTTCCACCTTCTCTCCCTCATTGTCCCTTTCCCCCCACCGGAGCCAGGAGCCTGCATGGTCCTATAAAAATGGAAGTAAGACTGTGCGGCTCCTCTGCTGGAGACCCTTCGGGGCTCCCCATGTCGCTCAGAGCATGGTCCAAGTTTCGGCGCCGGCCCGTGCTCTGCCTCACCCGTGCTCTGCCTCACCTGTGCGGCCTCCCTGGCTCAGCCTGCGCCGGCCGCCTTGCTCTTCAGCCGTGCCAGGCAATTCCTGATGCCTCAAAGTCGTCTTGCAACAGCAGGCTTTCCAGATCCCCCTACCTAAAATCGCACTCTCCCCCTCCTCCCCACGTCCCCATCCCTGTTAGTCCTCCTCCAGCTCCTTGCAACCTAATGTAGCTTATGAGCTTGCAAGTTTCACAAGAGCAGGACTTGGCTTCTTTGCTCACTGCCGCATCCCCAGTGTCTGGCACATGGCAGGCGCACCAGAAATATCTGGCAGATGAAGGAATGGAGACCAGGGTCCTCGGTGATCCAATTTTTGAAAAAAATTTTTTCTCTAACCTGTCTGCTTTTGCTCGACTAAAGCAACAGCAGCAGTATCTTGAATCAAGTGTGGTTTGTTTGTTTGTTTGTTTTTTGAGACAGAGTGTTGCTTTGTTGCCCTGGCTAGAGTGAGTGCCGTGACGTCAGCCTAGCTCACAGCAACCTCAAACTCCTGGGCTTAAGTGATCCTACTGCCTCAGCCTCCCGAGTAGCTGGGACTACAGGCATGCGCCACCATGCCGGCTAATTTTTTCTATATATATTTTAGTTGGCCAGATAATTTCTTTCTATTTTTAGTAGAGACAGGGTCTCACTCTTGCTCAGGCTGGTCTCGAACTCCTGACCTTGAGCGATCCACCCTCCTCGCCCTCCCAGAGTGCTAGGATTATAGGCGTGAGCCACAGCGCCTGGCCTTGAATCAATTTTTAATTAATTAGTTATTTTTATGGAAAGAAGCTGCCATTACTAATTGTTTCTCTGCCTAGATGGAGATGGCAAGTTAGATTTTCTCTGTCTAGGGCAGAATCTCGTGAACCCTTTGTTCATGTAACTGTGCAGCAAGCTTTGCCTTAGGGAGCAGGAGAAAGTCTTTTTGGTGACTTTGTGAGAGTGCCCCTCCCTCTGGTCACTAAATTAGTGTAGGGAGATCAGGAACTTCCTTTGAGCAAAAAAGGAATGGAAACTGCAATCTTTTCCCTTTTGGGAGGGGGTGTCCTCCGATTTCCACAGTCCGAGCTGCCCCCTCCCGCCTGCTGAGGCAGGTCTACAGACAGAGGAAGCTCCGAGGTCTCCCTCAGGCAGCCGAGGGAAGGGGGAGTCTGGCCTGGTGACGTGGGCTCCGTAGGGTGGCCCAGGTTGTGATGGGGGGAAGATGACTCTGGTGTAGCGTTGGGTGGAGTGCGTGCCTGTGAGTGGGACCTTGGGGGTGTGGGCTGGTTTTGGGTGTGGAGCCTCCTGGGGAGAGATGTCCTTGGAAGAGTGGAATTTTGCAGCCTTGAAGAGTCCTAAGTCATGAGACCCACACTGGCGCCAATGATCTTTTGAATCAGACAAGAAGAGTGCTTGATCGTAGCTCTTGCAATTCTCAATGCCTGGCAGGGCAGCTAATTCTGGAGCAGCCTCGTTCTGGGGGTAGCTGTGGTTTTCTTTGGCCCCAGGCTCATTTATCTGAGTTACTGCTGCGTGTGACTGGATGGGTCTAGCCTTGGAGACACTAACAAGCACAGAGGGGTTTTGGGGACAATGCAAAGAGGCTGGTGGAAAGCCACAAGCCTGAGATGTTGAACTTCCTGCTAATCTGGTGTGTCGTAGCCTGAGCCAGTTTCAATGTGAAAAATAGAAGTGATGCTGTCTTCCTTGTACCCTAAGCTAGTGGGTGGGTCATTCTGGCCATGTACCAATCTGGCTGCCTCCTGCAGAAGCAAGCAGGGTGCCGCATTCCTGCCGTCTGCTTCTTCTGCTCGTCACTTCGCCCACTGTGTGGCCCATGTCCCGGGTTCTGACGGTTTCCATCACGCCAGCTGGGGGAAATGCGGCCTGCACTCACCTGAGTCCTCTCTGCCCCTACCCTGTGGCGCTGGAGAATATTGCAAGACCCAGCCTGGTGCCACTAGGGGTTTATGGACCCCAAACACCCCCCTCTTCTCTTCTTCCCTCTTCTCTTTCTCCACATCTCCTTTCCTTGTCTCCAGCTGACAGCCTGGCCACTTCCCCTTCACTCTGAAAATAGAAACCAACAGGCAGAAGTTTCTTTCTTTCTCTCTTTTTTTTTTTACTGGTCCACGGCCGATTAATAGAACTTTCTTCCATCTCCCGGCACCCAAGCTGTTCCCTCCTCAGCTGATCCTCGCTGAGGGCCTCCCAGGAGCCAGGTCTACCCTCACATGCTAGCTCATTTAACCTACTGTTTGTCCTGTTTTACTTAAAAACACAAAAACCAAAACCAACCAGCAAAGCCCAAGGCACAGAGATATTGAATGACTTGGCTGAGTGCACACAACTAGTTAGGACCAGACCAGGGCCGGGCCCTGCGCAGGCCGCTCGGCACACCCAGCATGGAAGGCACCCAGGAAGGCGGGTTGAATGGTCCATATGTGAATCTAGGACTCTGCAAAGCAAGGAGGCTGAGCTCCAGCTTCGGAGTAGAACGCCAGTCAACTCAGTGTCGAACACAAGGGGAAAAGGTCAGTGATTTTTAGGTGGGGAGGAAGTGGTGAGACCCAGTAAGTTTATATTTAAATTTTATTTTTCCAATACAAAAATAATACATACCAAGTGAAGACTATATGGAATGTTCACAAAAGTGTAAAAAGTAAAAATAAAACCATAAGGAAACCCGGTATACCTTGCTCCCTTTTGAAATCCAGATATCTCTGGGAATACTACAGGCCGCTGTCCTTCACAGCTTTGTCTGAGTGAATTTCAGATCCTGCTTGAAGTTATTGTGATCAAAGCTTAGGGGTACCGACTGCTCGCCCCGTCCTCTCTCTGATTGGTAGAGAACAGACACAAGGGGCCCAAGTGGAATCAAAGCATTCCTTTTATGAACAGCAACAGCTGCTCACTCACCTGAAGGTGCCTGGCCCTGGAATGCCAACCTGGAGACTGTCCCGGGACCACTCACGTCCCCCTCAGTCTGAACCTGTGTGGGTGGACAGGAGGGCCTGGCCTGACTTACCCACCATATTATCAGGGTCTCCAGGGAAACAGAGTCACTAGGGTGTGTGTACACAGAGAAGTTTATCTAAAGGGAATTCTTTCTTGCTCGGGGGAGGTCAGTCTTTTCCACATTGAAGAAGGTGATCTGCTTTACTCAAAGTCCACTGACTTCAATGCTAATCTCATCCAAAAACACCCTCATAGAAATATCTAGAATATAATAATTTTTGATTAAATATCTGGGTACAGTGGCCTAGCCAAGTTGACACATAAAGTCAACCATCACACCCAGCTAGCTGCAAGTGTCAAAGTGACAGGAGGCCCTGGCCAGCAGGGAGGGGGTACCAGTGGAGGTGGCGGTGAAGAGCTCATTGTTTTCCAATTCACCAGGCCTAAGGGCAGGGGACCATGCTGGGCAGGGGCAGGTACTGTCTTGAACGTATTAAACAGAACTGGGAGGAGATCCCATTTTTTTTGGAGCCCTCTTTAAAAAAATACAAAATTAGGTACCAGGCCTTGAAAGTCCCTGAAAGTAAACTTCATTACCCCACAGCAAACCATCTATGAGCAAGGGTGCAGGTGGAACACCAGCAGGACAGGGGCCCCGCCCCCAGCACGCCTGGAGCAGGTAGACAGCAGGTATCAATATTTGCACTTTAATTGATGACTGAAAGAATGAAATTTTCAGGGTGATGGTTGGAAGGTTTTGGCCACTGGGCTTGCCTTGTCTTTAAACCATAACTCACCACCTCTACGGAAGCACAAATATTTGAGCTTGTCCAAGTTCAGACGTCTTTCCTGTAAATCAGGGGTCGGCAGCCTTTTTCTATAAAAGATCAGACAGTAAATATCTTAGGCTTTGTGGGCCATCACAGTTTCTGTTGCAATAACTCAACTCTGTTATTGTAGCACAAAGCAGCCGGAGACAGTAGGTAAATGAAGGAATATAGCGAGCGGGTTCCAATGAAATTTCATTTACTGAAATAAGTGACGGGCCAGATCCGGCCCCCAGGCTGCAGTTTGCTGACCTCCGCTGTAAGTCACTGGTTTTTCATCTTTTCTTCAAATCACCTTCAATAGCATCTAACACATAAGCGTGATAAAAGCAGGTGCTGCAGTTGAAGTTTGAAGGTGAGGGCAGCCCAGAGCCCAAACTCCACGGAGCTCTCAGGTTCTGGGACCCGTGTGAGGTCCGCTGCTCCACCCCGTGTGGCCTGTCACCAACTTGCTCGTAAGTGATCCTCCTGCATTCTGCTGTAACGTTCTTTATTGTCACCACAACTGGATTGTAAGATCCTTGAGCGCTTGGGCCACGGCCTTCCCATCTTTCCTCGCTCACTATGGTGCCCAGCGTGGCACGAGGCTCAGGCACAGCTGTCTAGTGGCATAACCTGGGAACTTGGTCTAGCCTGAGGCAGTCCTTGACTCAAGACAGCCAAAGGCTGAAGTATGGAAGCAAGAACTGGGAGAAAGCATGAGTTCATTTTCTTCCCAATGTGACCCCCACCCACCAATTTGTCAGGTGAGAGAATGGGGCCCCGTCGTTCATGATGTCATTCACGTCTGAACTTGTGACCTGACCAAGATTCTACTTTCTCACGTGGATTAAGTTTGAGTTTGTCCCATTGTTTTTGGAAATAAACTTGCATGGTTACTATGGAATGATCAGAAGGAAGAAGGCAGGTGGTGGTGGTATATATGCCTGTGACTGTGAGGGGACGTGGCGTGGCAGGGTGGGGGGTTGGTCAGTGCGTACAGTTCCTTCCACAAAGGAGGAAGCATGTGCTGCAGGTGAGGGGAATGCCACTGCCAAAAGTCCTCACTCATGCCTGGAGTGGCGCGAGGTGCACGCCCTCCATACTGGGTGAATTAAATGGAGTGGCAGGTTCAAGGAGCCCTCCCCATCCTGGTACTTACTCATCATCTGGGCTCCCGAAGTTAGAGTTAGTTGCACAAAAAAGCAAAAATGTACACATGATGACAATATTACCTAGTGGACTGGCCATGTATAAAATCTTCCTCTGCTCAAACATCTGTCCCAGATACCCAAAATCTCCAGTGACAGTCTGGTGTTACAAATACTCAGTGACACCATGCCAGGACAAACGGACTGCATGCTGACAGGGCAAGTCTGGTGAAGGAGGTAGGATTCTTCATGAAGCTGATGAAAATCACTGCTAGACTCTCATGCAAAGCTGTCAGCAAATGAGGGCTTGGAAGCAGAGACCAGTTAAGGGATAGGGAAGAGAAAGCTGACAAGAAAAAATCAGGATAGATTCTTCAAAAGGAGATGATTTAAATAGCAAGAGATTAAGAGAGACCCTTGGGAGAATTGTTGAAGCAAATATTTTTTGTAAAAATGAAGGAGGCAATCTTACACAATCATAGAATTTTATCAGAAACGTTATCCTCCTCTGAAAAAATCTGATTTCTTTCTTGTTCATTTTGAAAATTAGCTTATCGTTGAAATTATAATAAATATTTTGTTAGATATATAAAACCACATTTATTTTCATATCTCCAGATAAAATTTCAACCCAAACTTTTTTTTCCATTGTTTGTTATGAAAATATTTTCCCTCTTTTAACTGGTTTCAGTTTAAGCCATCTTTCCTTGTACCAATTATCCTTGGGTAACAAGAATTGCTTTCCATAATGTTGGGGTGGGAAAAAAAAAACCTTCCTATAACCAAGATACAAAATGACAAAGGAAAATACCATCAGAATTGACCTCTAAAACTCTGATAACTTTTGCATGACAAACTCATAATAGAAAAATAACTTTCTGGGTGAAAATATGTATAACAGATATAATCACAAAAGGTTAATAGCCACAATATAGAGAAAGCAAATACAAATCAAAAAGAAAAGAAAACTAACGCAGAAGCAAAATGGGCAAAAACCATGGTTGGCAGGTTCAGAGAAGAGAAAAGGGGACAGAGGGGAAGTGACTAACAACATGTGCAAAGATGCCACCCTTAATGGCAATCAAGGAAGCACAAAGTATCAAAACACCACTTTGACCCATAGATTGGCAAAGACTCACCGGTAACATTCAGTATTAGTACAGGTGCAAATATGTACACAATCTGTTTTGCCCTTTTCGAGACACAATTTAGCAGTGTCTAGCAAAATAAAAATGTGTGTCCTTTGATATCACAATTTCGCTATCAGGAGTAGGGGTCTATCCCTTAGAAACACACACGCTCACACAAAGTTACCTACAAATTGTTAAGATATTATAATAGCAAAAATTGGAAATATTACTACTACTATTGTGAAAGTTGTCAGAACCAAAATGGAGTCACTAATGTTAAGAAAACTGACAAATGGAGCTGAGGGAGGCCGTGAAGAGAGGGTTCTCATGCTTGTATGCCTGATAACAGTAAAGACTTTACAAAAAACACGAATTTTTTCATGCGCTAAGTTTTCTTGAATAAAGGCCATGGCAACCTCACACAAAAAATACTTCTACAAGGACGTCTGCCCAGCAGCTGCCTGTCCAGCCTCAGACTGGCATCATCCTTGTTATTGATCTTTGTAGCCAAGGATGATTATTTCAAAACAATTATGTAATCCTCTTCATGTTTTCCTTTGGAAACCTTTGCCTTCCTTTAACTCCCTGAATACGCACATAGTTTACCATGACACGCGTGTTACCAGAGCAATGCCCTATTCCCAAATAGGCCTCTTTTTTTTCAGAGAGCCTCTCTTGCTATTTAGGTTGACCCTGCTAATAATAGCTGATACTTACACGAGGGCTTCCCTGGGCCAGCACCTTTCCAGGCATTTTATGTAAACTCGCTCACTTAATCCTCCGTGACAGCCCGTAAGTGAGCACTTGTATCACCCCCAGGGTACAGACAAAGGACACGCGACGCAGCATGGAGCAGCGTGTTCCAGGTCGCTCAGCCAGCAGGAGGCAGAACTGTGACGTGACCCCAGGGGTCTGGCATGAGTCTGTGCTCCTTGCCACTTACTATACAACTTGCATCCAGTATAGCGTTGGTTCAATAAACTGCAGAAAATCCTTCCAAGGGATGACAAGACATATTGTAAAACGAAACAAATGAGTGGCGGTGTAATCCTATTTTTGGAATATGCAGACTGTGTGTGTGGTTTATGGTGCGTGTGTGTGTGTGTGTGTGTGTGTGTGTGATGCATGCATGACGGCGGTGGGAGGAACACACAAACTCTTAAGAGCGCTGCCTCTGCTGAGGAGCCTGTGATGGGGCGGATGCTGAGGGCTCCTGGGATAGGGAGACTGTTCATTTCTGTGTATAAATCTTTGGATTGTTGAATTTTTAGGAGAATATGTACTATGTATAATTTTTAAAATGTAATAATGAAACACCAAGGGGTTGCAGGCACATCTGACCTGCTCTCTGAATAGTTTAGTTTGAGGCTCCATGATTGTTTGTGGGTTTTACCCGGGATGGATAGCAGCATTCAGGTGGGAAAACCCCAGCGTTTGGGGAAGTGGGCGGGCCAGGCGGGCGGTGGGCCAGCTACTCTTCCCCCAGCGGTCCTCCCCGACTGCATTCAGCCTTGGTCATGGGAAGGAGAGAGGAAATAGGGATATTCTCATCTGGGAGGTGCAGCAACACTAGTGCCCCAATAGGCAACGACATGCTTAATTTAGCTACATCATTGTGGACTGGCAAATCCAAGGTCATTCTCAATCCCCCTTACCTTCCTCAACTGTAAAGATTTGAAACTAAAATATCACTTTCCCAGACTCCCTTGCAGCTAAAGGGTGACTGTGTGACCCATTCCTGGTCCATGAGATGCATGTTGACATCACTGCTTGGACTTCCAAGAAAGCTCCTTAGAGGTGCGGACTAGACTGGAACAGCCCATCGCACTTTTGCTCTTTCCCTCCTTCTTCCGGACCAGACCACAGATGTGATGCCCAGAAATATACTCGCCATCCTGTAGCTATGAGGATGAAAGTCACACACTGTGTTAGTGTCCTAGAGCTGCCATGACAAATTGCCACAAACTAGGAGACCTAAAACAACCGAAATTTATTCTTTCTCAGTCCGGGAGGCTAGAAGTCTGCAATCAAGGTGTCCGCAGGGCCACGCTCTCTCGGCGGGTCTAGGGGAGGCTACTTCCTTGCATCTACGCAGTTCCTGGTGTTGTTGGCAATTCTTGGTGTTCTTTGCTTTTAGATGCATCCAATCTCTGCCTCCATTGTCAGGTGGCTTTCTCCCCGTGTCTATGTCTCTCCTCTTCTTATAAGGGCACCAGTAATGTAAGATTTAAGGTATATGCTACTCCAGTATGATCTCATCTTAACTTGATTATGTCTGCAAATACCTTATTTCCAAATAAGATCACATTCATAGGAACCATGGGTTAGAACTTGAACATATCTTTTTGGGGGACACAAGTCAACTCAAAAGACATGCTGAGAATGGAAAGTGGGAAGACTGAAGCCCCAAGAACCTTGGGAAGCCACTACTAACCTTGGACAGCCTACTTGTGACTTCTTTTGTGACGCAAATAAATTTCATATTTATTGAAGCCACAGTTTCGGTTTTCTTTTGCTTGTTGCTGGACACATTCCTAACTGCCATACTTACCCATCCATCCATCTATCCATCCGTTCACCCATCCATTCATCCAGTCAACCAGTTTTTAGAAGGTGCCCAACGTGTGCCAGACAGGGAGCTGGCTGACGTCTTGTTTAGAGTTGAGGCTGACACGGGGAAAGTGCTCAGGGTTTATTAGTTAAGTGCTTGAATGGAAGACAAATTCCTTTCATGGAACTTAGAGTTTAGAGCATACACAACAATATAGACAATTTAATTGTGTGATGGGTTTTGTAGCTAACTGTGGCTTGGGGTTTAAGGGAGATTTCCTGGTGACTAAGACGGGTGGTGGGAGAAGATATAGAAGCCAAAGAGAGATTGAGAAACTGAGAAAAATGTGCTATGACTGACCCATGGAAGGTAGGGAAGGGGGCCAGTGTGTGTGTGTGAATATGAAGGTCAGCCTGGAGAGATGAGGCTAGAGACATAAGCGAACACTCAGGGTCACTCTTTAGTATCTGAACTCTGAATGCTAAAATGTTGCAAGTGGAAGGACTACTGTATGTACTTTCGCATTTTGAAGGCAGGGGTCTCTCAGTGGGATGTCTTAATCTGGGGGTCACTTGGCTGATATAACAATGTATGTCATTTATAGCAGAGGAAAAAGAACCTTAAGGCACAAACATCCCTCTTTCATATCGTTAGATACCGTCTGGTAAACACTTGATCCTTGGGTCAGTAGCGTCTGCAGAGCTCAGGTTTTTAACTCCACGTAGCATGTGTTAACACTTCGAGGATGTTTCCAGTCAGTCCTGCTTTCACCCATCATCCTATGCAGCTGCGTTTTTTGGATGAGGCCCGTGGGGAGCTGGTTTATGCCAAATGCTCACTCCTGACACTTGGGTTCTCGCCTTGTGTCTTGCTCGCCAAGGGAACAGGCATCACAGCTTCCACTTCCACGGGCTTTTTTTCCTGCATCTCTAAAATTAACCTAAAAATTTCAGAAAAAAGACATAATATGAAATAAACGGTGCCTTGTGCATAGTAAGTGCTAGACATCGATTGAATAAAAGTATGTAAATTAAATTTGCAATCATTAATAGTCCCATAGAATCCCTGATCATTGTGAGGGGTAATCGGAAACAGGTTGATTTTTGTGTCCCATGGCTCCTAGTGGCGAGATGCTTCCTGCCCTGCCCTTGGATGAACATTCAGGCAGGATCGTAGCTTTTCTGGTCATCTTGACTGGTACTGGCACAGGCACCCAGCACTGGGGTGCTCTAGACTTGGCAGATGTTTAAAGCTGAGTATTTCTCTTGAGGGTTCTTTTGTGGGTTCTTGGGAGTGCCCCATTCACTGGGATCGCTCACCTTCATTCTCTGGACAAAGGTGAAGACAGCTCTGTAGTAGCTGGTCCCTTGTAGCCCCCTCACAGCCCCTGGGCATCTGGTTGCACCCCTCCGCACTCCCTGTTGGGGCCCCCTGCCCATCTAGGGCAGCCCTTTTAGGGCAGCATCGAAGACAACCCCTCTCCAGCTTTAGCTCACTCATGGCCCATCCCTGCCAGTCACATGTCCTCCACTGTGACACATTCAGGCTGCTCAGGACAAAGCAGTGCAGCAGCAAGCTCTCCTCGCCTCTGCCCACAGCTCGGGACCTAACCAATTCTGCTCGCTTCAGGGAGTCTGAGTCAGACACCAGTCCTCTGGGTCCCCAGACTACAAGGGACACATGAAATGCTTTCGAAGTGGTCCCACTAATGCCCTTTTCCCTAGGCTTGAGGTGAGAGGAAAGCACCCCCTCCCGCCCCGGTGAGGGAGGGTGAGACAGACAGCACAGCAAGAACTGTCCCCTTACTCCCCACTTTGTCAGCACCCCGCCCTTCTACCCTCCCCGTGGTTGAAGGACCCAAGAGTCATGAACCAATTTTGAAAAATACGTTTGGCAGTGTTATGGACTAAATGTTATGTTCCCCTAGAATTCATCTGTGGAAATCCTAATCCCCACGGCGATGGCATTAGGAGGTAGGGACTTTGATTAAGTCATGGGAGTGGTGCCATCATGAATGGCATTAGTGCCCTTATAAAAGGAACCCAAAAGAGCTCTCTTGCTCTCTTTCTGCTATCGTGATGACAAAAGGAGAAGGTGGCCGTCAGTAACCCAGAAGGGGGCCTCACTAGAACCCACGCATGCTGGCACCTTGATCTCAAATACATAGACATAGATGTATAGATATCAGCTGCGATGGTTAATTTTATGGGTCAACTTGACTACAGCCTGAGGTCCCCAGATATCTGATTGAACCTTTTTTCTGGGTGTGTGTCTTTGAGGGTGTTTTTGGGAAAGATTAGCATTTGAATGGGTAGACTGAGTCAAGCAGATTGCCCGCCCCAGTGTGCGTGGGCCTCGTCCAACCCGCTGTGGGCCTGAACAGAAGGAAAAGGCCCAGGAGGGAGAATTCATTCATTCGTTCTCTCCGCCTGACTGCCTGAGCTGGGACATCCATCTCCTGCCCGCACCGAGACTCACCGGTCATCTCTCCTGGTTCCCGGCCCGTCAGCCGCAGCTCACGGAACTTCGCAGCCTCCGCAATTGTGTGAGCCAATTCCTTATCATAAGTCTCTTTCTCCCTCTCTGGATTATAAAGATTTTAAAATTTTCTGTATATTATGATGTTTGGACGTCTTTAAAGAACCTCTCTGGCTGGGAGAGACTGGCCCTGCGGGCTGTCACCAATTCTCATAGATAAAAAAGGGCGCAGCCAGGAGCAGCCCTGCCCTGCAAACTGGCCAGCCCAGAGCCTCGCCCCCCGCCTGGCCCTGCTCTCTACGACCCCAGTTCTCTGCCCGCATCATCGCAGGGCCAGGCGCCAGGCGACCAGAGACCACCCCTGTAGCCCAGGGCTCCTCCACCCCCAAATTATTCCAACTAGCCGCTCCTGAACTGTTCGCCCTGCCCCACCTTTCCTGGAACCCCTAGAAGGCCGTGGCCTCGGCCTCCCTCGCTCCTGCTTTCTGCCTCCTACCACGCTGCGGCTTCCCCACGAGCCCTACCTGCCGAGCTGGGCCACCCGTCTCTGGGGCCTGCGGGGATCATGCATTTTGCTTTCCCACGCCTCTCCTGTGTCCTCTTGTGACCATCTTGTGTCATAAAAGAATATACAACCTCCTCCCTCTGCGTCCCCCTGCCTCCCCATGTGCGTGTCTCCATGGCTCTGTCGCTCCGGAGAGCTCTGACTGCCCCGAAGGCCGCTGCGAGGACGGACTGGGGTCACCGAGCCCAAGACCTGACTGTGCCTGGCCCGGCCGGAGCCAGGAGCTCTCCCCTGCCGCTGGCCTCCGAGCTGTCACAGGTGCTCATTGACGCTGGTGGTCACAACTTTCCCAGCAAAGTTATTTCTAGCGTCAGCTTTCAGAGGAGCAACAGGATCGTCGAATGACAAACCCTGGCGTATTCCCTGGGGTGAATTTGTCTGCGGCGACCCTTGTGGGGGCGCCGAGATCAATCCCATAGCTCAGTCCACGCAAGGAGCTGAAGGGCAATTGCTCTAACTGTGGGACCCTGGCGCTCCACCCGGACGGGCCAGAGTTCACGGACCCGGGCAGATGCTCCGGGGAACCAGGGCCCCGGGACTGTGAATTTGTCTGCCGTGAGGTGACTGAAAGTCATTGCTCAACAGATGTCTTCCTTCCGACAGGCCTCTGTGTCCCCAGGCAGCCTGGCCCCTGCATGTCCCCGCGGGCAGGTAGGCAGGGGGAGAGGGGGGTTGTTTCCTGACGGGGAGGGGAAGTGACGCTGAGATCGGGCCTCCCCGGGGCGGCTCTCCCTGCGCCAGGATGCTCCGGCCTCATCCTCGCACAAGGGCTCCCTCTGCTCTCCCACTGGTAAAGCTGAGTCTCAGAACCAGGTCAACATGGCACCTGAGAGCAGAAGAGCTGTGTAGGAGCCAAAATGTCACCAGTTCCCATTTTTGAGTTTTCTAAGTACGCCAGCGTCCCTTGAGTGGGCCAGAGCTGGGGGCCGGAACGGCTGGGCTGGCCGGCAGGGAGGGCGACACTGCCCCCTCGAGGCCGGCCGGCACTCTTGACTGAAATCCCCACGACACAGCATTCGGGGGCGACATCTTAGGAGTCACAACGTATGCTGTTCCCTTTAAACAGATGCTTGATTACGTCCCTTGATTTGTGGCAACTCAGGACCTCAAGGGGAAGAAATTGAGCTTCATCCCCAGATATACTTTAAGGCAATGTACAAGGGCCATTTGCTGGGCTCAGGGCAAGAGAGTAAATAGATGCCCACAGCCATATGGCTACAAATTTAAAACATAAATCATTCTCGTAAACTATTAGATATGATATGTTCTGTCCTCCAACTTGAAAAAGGTACTTTCATAATGACCTGGGAGGCCAAGTTCAAATTCAGTATTCTCAGACTTCGTGACTCCCACCTTGAATATCACGGTGTGGGGAGAGCCAGCCTCTAGTCTGTATTCTGCCTGTCTTCTGTGTGCACACCCAGCTCCACCTGCCACTGCAAGAAAATTCCAGTGCACAAATACGGACACCCCAGACCTCGCTTCCAAGTTTGGTCCACAGCATCCCCCAAGGTCTAGGCTGCATGTACTGGAGGCGTGGCCTGCCCTTTAGAGGACTGGCCTCAGAAAAGAGCGTGTGTAGACTCCAGCAGTGTGCGTGGTGGTGTCTGGGCAGGGATTCCAGGTTCTGGGTACCTGGAGCATGGAAGACCACGGTCTTTGAGTGATTCTCCCCCCGCCCCCCGTGAGCCGCACATCAAGCAAGCTAGAGAAGGGCCCTCTAAGACATGGGGCTCAGGGCAGGGGCTCAGGACTCTCCTATGTCTAATGGCCATTCTTGACAGGGGAGTCCCTAAATGAAGCCATATTTCAAGAAAGGTCATCTTGGCTGCTGAGAACACACGTACACACACACATGACAATGGACCAGGAAGAAGGCTGGAGGAGTTGGCAGGCTCAATAGCACAGTTTAGTTAATCCAGGTACACTTGTTCCAGGTATGGAAAGAGGCTGTGTTGGACCAACCCAGTGGCTCCCCTCCAGCAACCCCCAGGGCCTGTATGTGCTGGGAGGGAGAGGGTTTTCATAGGAAGAAAACAACTATATCCAACTTAGGAGCCCAACAACCCTAGTGTGGGAACCCCTCTGAAAAAGCTGGTTGTGAGGACCAGGAAGCATTTTCCTTAGGCATGAGGAAGAGAGCTTCCGAGGCTGGAGGTATGGCAGGCTTATGGGAGTTAGGAGGTGAGGGGAGGTCTAAGGTCAGTGGTAACTAGGGGGGGAGGCAACACAAGCGGCAGAGAAATGACAGTCAGTGGGGCAGAAGGTTGGAGAAGGCAGCGAACCCTGAAACAGAGTCCAGAGAGCTGTAGGCAGCAACCCTGACTGTAGGTGAACTCCCTGGGACTGCCAGAAAGAAAGCCTAAGAAACAAGCTGGTTACAAGCATAATCCTTGTGGGGGGAGATGGGGGATCTCTGGAGAAGGAGATGCAGGGGACAGGCAGGCCCTCCTGTGATTCAAGGCCATGATTCAAGTGCAGACTCAGAGCTGCTAGATACAGAGTTAATGGAATCTGATTAATTAATCTGAGTACTGAGGCTAGTGAGGCCTAGGGTTTTTGGTTACATATAAAGGATTAACTTATGTTTTATAAATAGGAGTCTGGGTGCGTCATACTCATAGTATGTTCTTAATTATGGTGTATGAAATAGTGGGGTACACAGCAGAAAATGCTTCCTGCATCCAGGAGCTCACCCACCTTCAGCACAAGGCAATTGAAATGGACATTGTCATCTTATCCTTGGTTGTAATCTTTTTCTAGTTAATTCTCAGGAAGACAGATGTTTCCAATTTAGCCTTGAAAAGTACACAGTAATAAAATAATCTTCAAATTAGCATGTCGGTAGGGCCTAGTGTTTATAATCCTTTTTGAAAAAAAAGTCTCTGCCTTTGCCTGTTTGCATTTCCATCAGGAAGACGGGATTGCCAAGCAAGTATTATCATGTTATCTTTTCCAATTTTATGTTCACATTCTGGTTCAGACATAACATTCTTCCTTTGAAGCTCTCTGCAGAAGCTTACTAAGTATTTATACTTTTTAAAACATGAAGTTCCTTTTTTTTTTTTTTTTCCTTCGGTGGTCAAAAAATCTGCCTTTCTGATGAGACTTTGTTACATCTTATCTGAATATTTATGAAGCTGTTTGGAAGACAGCAGAGACCTGTTCAACTGGTTAAACCTCTAAGAGAGTGAAAGATTCTCAGAGAGAGTCTTGATCTGTTTAACTTGGAGGAAATTTGGATGAGTAGTGGAGAGCGACAGAAACAGCTCAAGCAACCTGGCTGATCATGAAAGGTGTCCCATGAAGTGCATAGAAGGAGAACATGACTTCTGAAACACAGCCTCAGCTTCAGATGTTTGATGAAAAATCCTTTCTAGGCTGAGGACAACCACCCCAGGCTTCTCAGGAATATGATCCTAGTCCACCTTGCAGTCCATTCATGAGAACTTTGACTTCTTCTCTTGCACTTCAGTCTTCATCCAGGCTCCAAGTCTGTGCTTATTTCCCAGAGGGAGGCCATTGTGACAGAGGCCATTTCATTGGCATTTCTCCTATCAAGAAGTAGAGTCTTCATCTCCACTCCTTAAATCTGGGAAGGCCTATGATGGCTCCACCAACAGAGTGTGGTAGAAGTGATGCTATGGCAGTTCCAGGTCTAGGATTTGAGAGGATGGCAGCTTCCACCCTGGTCCCTTGGAGTCCTGAGCTACCAGGTAAGAAGCCCTTCTGCCCTTTGGGAAAGATCTCGTGGAAAGGCCTTGGGACTACACAGAGAGGGTGAGGAGTCCAGTTGACCCATCATCCAGATGTTTCCATTGAGTAATCAAGGCCTATGGTTGAAACCTTAGATCCTCCAGACCCAAACCAGCCTCCATCTGAACACCATCTTGTGGCCAACAGCATGGAGAGCAGAAGAAGCACCCAGCTGAGCCCAGTTCAGATTCTTGATCCACAAAATTGTGAGCAATAATTGTTTCAAGCCATTGAATTTTGGATAGTTTATTTATGCAGCAACAAATCACTGGAAGAGGTGTGGATGCCACCAGGGAGGATGTGGAGAATTGAGACATCATCGTGGTGCACATTGATGGAGTTGATTCCATGGGGATTGTATTGTAAGAAAACAAACCCCAAAAGAGGGATTCCTCTAAACATTTTCCTGCTCTTCAGAGGAGAGTCACAGACACCTAGATTCAAGGAGACTAGTCCCCAGGTTACATACATCTGCCTAAGTCTCCGTGCTTTTTACTAAGTCTCAGCCCCCCGCAGATAGACTTCAAGTGGATAGACTCTAGCAGTTGGTCAAACTGCGCAGGTCTGAATCTCGCGGGTGCACACAGCTTGGGCTCAAGCCAGGACCTGCTGTCAAAACAGTATCTCACTTGTACCCAAGATCAGCATCTCTGATCTGCCAAGTGCCCCTTCTCCATTACAGGGAATCAAATGACTCCACCCTCATCATGTTGACAGAGGAATGGTGGGTAACATTGGTCTCCTGCCAAATGTAAACCTAATCTACATCACAATTGTCTTTGGCTGGGAATACTCATAACAAGTACAGCTATAGTTTGGGGGAAAGAAAAGAATACAGTGGAATGCAGCTTTGTAGATAAGAATACAAAATATTTTAACAAGTGACGAAAATTTACCAGCTGCTCAAGGCTCAGTATATATCACACAGACAATAAAATAAACACAATCAACATTATTTATGCATCAAGAATGACTCCTGGCTCCAGAGCCGTGGATGTGCAGTTGAGTTTGAGCTGCTTTAGCTGTGTTGTGTTTGTGAGGTTGTCTTCAGAAGGTAACAGTTCATGAAACTGCATGAAAAAATCTTAAGGAGTGGCCTATTTTTAAAGCAATAACCCTCACTAAGGAAAATGGCGTTAAATTGATTAGTGTAATGAACTCTAAGGATTTGATTAACTTTTTCCTTTGTTAGAAACTGAATTTTCTCTATATTAATTTTTTGAAGTTTATTTTTTGTGACTTTTTCTGTACTCAATGGTAGCATTTTGATGTGATGGATTTCTGGATAGAAAGCAAAGAAACTCAACTGGTTTAATTTCCCCAGAAATGATCTCGGATCACATTTTTTTCTGCTCTTCCATTTGGTAGGAATGTTCTGCATGCGTATTTAATCATCATTTTTGGTTTCTGCTATGGAAGTGCATATATTCTAGGAGACTCAGGAGTTCTCTATGATAATTCTATATTTTCTGTTTTAATCTCAATGACATTATAAGAAAATTGATATTAGCATATTCTGAATTATCTGACTGACCATATTTTAACAAAATACTGCCACATGCTTTCAGTGCCTGTGCTTATTTGAAGTTAATATATTAATTTGTTTTTATTTTATAGTTGTATAAAATAAGAGTTGCACTTTAGTCCTGTTTGCAAATAATAGTACTTTATTAAGCTCTTTTCTTTGTGCCAGGTACTGACCTAAACACTTTTCATGTTTTATTGTCTTATTAGTTTTATTCCCATGTTGTATATGAGGAAATGGAGGTGCAGAAAGGTAAAGCTTAAGTGACAGAAAACCTAATGCAACTCAAAATTTCTTTTTTGTTTTTTGAGACAGGGTCTCACTCCGTCACCCCAGCTAGAGTGCAGTGGTGTCATCATAGCTCACTGCAACCTTAAACTCCTGGGATGGAGTGATCCTCCTGCCTCAGCCTCCTGAGAAGCTGGGACTATAGGAGTGTGCCATGACCCCTGGCTAATTTGTCTAGTTTTTGTAGAGATGGGGTCTTGCTCTGAATGTTTGGGATGCATATTGAACCATCGTTTTTGGTTTCTGTTATAGTAGTGTGTATATTCTAGGAGACTCATGAGTTCTCTACGAAAATTTTATATTTTCTCTTTTAATCTCGATATTATAAGAAAATTGACATTAGCATATTCTCAATTATCTGAATATTTTTTGAGACAGGATCTCAGCTCAGGCTGGTCTCCTGACCTCAAGCGATAGTCCCACCTCAGCCTCCCAAAGTGCCAGGATTACCAGCATGAGCCACTGAGGCCGGCCCTCAAAATTTCTTAAATAATAATAGAGGTTTGTCTACTCACATAATTGAAAAGTGCAGAGATACAGTGAGTTTCAGATGTGGTTTGGCCAGAGCTCTGGCTCAGTTTCCCTGCAATGACTTTGGCTTGACCCCTCCTGTGTGTCAGCTTTATTTTCTGGGTGGCTTCTGTCAGGACCACACGTGTCCTCCTCTATATCTAGGGAGAGTCACTTCCACAACTGCTATGGCTTTGCTGTGATTTTTGGCCACAATGACCAGGAGAATGCCCTGCACCAATTAGTTTAGGCTTGACATAATCACTGCCAGTGGCGATGGGACTGTTGTGACTGGCTTCGTAAGCCCACCAAAGTCTTCCCGTGGGGTTGAGGGAAATTTATTCTCATGCAGACTATCTAGTTGCTGCGCAAGGAAGCCTGCTGTCATGGAGCTGGGCATGGAAGTCATCGCAGTTTCACCCTATTTAGTAAGCTTCCCAAGGCCACATAGTTAAGAAGTGGTGGCTAGGATTCCCGTCCAGCAGAATGACTCCACAGTCAGACCTCCTAAGCGCTATAATACAGATCTAAGTAACTTCATATTAAAAATTATTTGTGTGAACATCAAGTCCATTCAATACTCAATTTCAAGAAAGACTGGGAGACAATGATATTTTAAAAGTAGAAAGAGAAAAGATGAATAATTCTGTATCAGTTATCTATTACTGTGTAACAAATCATCCCCAGAATCAGTGGCTTATCTTTAATGGTTTCTGTGGTCAGGAATTCAGGAAGGGCTTGGCTGGGTGTTTTGGGCTTCTGTCTCCCATGTGGCCACGGTCAGATGGTGGCTGGAGCTGGAACATCTGGGCTGGGCAAACATCTCTCTTCTTTCATGTAGTACCAGGGACTCTCCACGCAGTCTCTCTGCATAGGATAGTTGGGGTTTCTTCCCAGCATAGTGGCCTCAGAGCAGACAGATGATTGACATGGTGACTCAGACTTCAAAAGGTGGGTGTCCCAAGGGAAACCAAGGGAAGCTGTGTCACCTTTTACGACCTAGTCTCTGAAGTTACGCAACATCCCTTTTAGCAGAGTTACAAGCCCACCCAAACTCAAGAATTGGAAACATAGAACCTACCTACCTCTCTGTGGGAAGACTGTCATTCACATTGCAAGAAAAGCATGTGGGATGTGAGATACCATTATGGCTACATTTGGAAAATACAATCTGCCACAATTTCTGTACTTCTGTTATTGACGGGGTCTCATGATCTTTAAAACAGAATTAACACTTAGTGAGTGGCCTATACAGTTGCCTATGGACACCCATAGCTGTTGCTTGCTTTCAAATTTCAATTGACCTCTTCAAAATGTGGTTTCAGCGGAGTAATTCCTTCCCCACCACAGTTGTGTTATGCAAAAATGTACTTTTTCATACCATTTTTTTCAACTGCAAGTACTTTGTTTCTCCTGTTTTCAAGTTAGAAAAGAATAACATTGGGAGGCTGGTGTCTTAGTTCATTATTTTCTGTTGCTTCTAACATAATACCTGAAACTGGATAATAGTTATACAGGAAAGGAACTTATTTCTTACAGTTCTGCAGGCTGAGAAGTCCAAGGTCGAGGGGCTGCATGTGGTGAGAACCTTCTTGCTGGTGGGGACTCTCTGCAGAGTCCTGGGGTGGGGCAAGGCATCGCGTGATGAGGGCTGAGCTGCTGGCTCAGGTCTCTCTTCCTCTATTTTAAAGCCACCAGTCCCACTCCATGAGAACCTATTAACCCATTAATCCGTTAATCCGTGCATGGATTAATCCATTCCTGATGGCTGAGCCCACATGACCCACACACCTCTGAAGGGCCCCACCTCTCAGTGCTGCCACAATACGGATTAAATTTCAACATGAGTTTTGGAGGGGACAGATATTCAAACCATGGCTGTTGGGAATAGACAAGGAAGGTAAAGTAAACAGCAGATCAGGAAGAGGGTTTTTTCACTAAAACTCAGGAGAAAGAAAGGAAGATGAGGAAAATTTTAAGCTGGGACTTAAAACAGATTCTCCCGCCTATGGGAGCGGGGGCTGAGAGATTGGTCAGAGGGGCTGGCAGCTCCTGATCTGCCGGGAGGCGACGCTGGGCAGGTCCAGGCTGTCCAACTCTGGGTATTGGGAAGAGTCTATTATTAATGAGAAACGCCTGCTCACCCACGCTGCAGCCTGCACGAAGCATCTCAAACACCCAAGTTGCTCTAGAGTCACAGCAAGAATAAAACATTCCATGTCATAACAAATAAATGAAATATTTTTCACATGCTTATTATCTATGATAAAAAAAATAATAAGCATTTCACTAAAACCAAAAGAAGGGAGGTTGTGAAAGGTTTCTAGTTATTAGAGGATGGTAAATATAACTGAATAGTAGAAAACAATTACTGTAGGTTTGCTATGCATAAAATATCATTGGTAATTTAAAAGTAGAACTTCCAAATTATTCAGTAATGTCACTTCTGGATATTTATCCAAAAGATAAATTCCTTATGTTCTAAAAGTTTGTTTTTTATTCTATTGTGGAGAAGTAGAAGGTACTTTTTTTTTTTAAAGCATTAAGTACTAAATTTTCAACTAAAGGATTTAGTTGAAAATCTTTCTGTAAAACATGAAATCACGTAAATGGTATTGATATTTTACTCTTGCAAGCTTATATTTTTGAGTCACCCTCCTGACCTTGTGTGCTCATATTGAAGGGCAAACATTATTTCTGAAAATTGGTTGTAAACACAAGCACGAAAGAGTAATCAACCGTGAAAGCAATTAATTAAACGAGCTCCCATTTATTTTCATGTTTTCTACAGTAAACGCTTTTAGAAAATCACTCACATTATAAACTCAGATGCACTCAGATGCACAGTTAAATTTTTAAAAAATGCAACCGCATAAAATTACCTTAAGAAACTGGCATTAGTGTAGTGCCCCATCTGCTCCCGTTTGACTTCTCAGAGCTATGTTCTCGCCTTTTCTACTTTAGGCTTCATTTCCTTCTCCATCAATCTCAGTCTGGAACCCACTGCTGCAGAGCCCTTGTTCTGTGCAGGTGCATGAGTGTGTGTGTGTGTTAAAGGATGCTGACTAGACAGGCTAATCACCCAACACCAGCCAGCTTAGGAAAAGGGGGACATCAACAAAAAGTCAGACAAAGGTTCTCCATCATGGGTCTCATGAGAGAGAACACTCACACGAGCTAGGCAGAGCAACTTTATTACTCACAGGCAGGTAGCAAGGATAAGCAGAAACCTAGGATCCATGGCGATCCACTCCCCCAAGGCTCAGGAAAGCTGTCAAGGGTGGATGGAGTCTCGTCTACACAGACCCCATGTTGCACTGTAGCACAGGGACCCGAAAGCCTTTGCTCTGGGTTTTATACCTTGGGTGGAACTGGGACCGCTGAGCTCAAGCATTGCAGGACATCCTGTTCTAGGAGGGGCAAGGACATAACCCAGGCTGTTTCAAACAATTCCTCCTCATCTCAGGATGTTGCAGTCTTGGTACATTCTACAATTATTCTGAGATCTACAGTAGGAGGGGGAGAGCTGGGCAGGGCAAGCCCATATGGGGACCTGGCCTCCTGCAGGTGTTAAAAATAGAGGTGCCCAGAACTAGGGCTCTCTCTATCTCCCTTTTTCCTTTGCACGTTCATCATTTTCCTAAATTGTTTTACTCCATAGGATTAAAATTACAGCTGCTGGTAGCATGGAGCACACATCTTCCTGACTTTCCCACCTGCGAGGAAAGGGCTTCTTCCAGCTTCAGCTGAACAAACTCGGGGAGCGTTCTAATTGGCCTGGCTTGCTCCCTGCGTCAGCTCAGTGAGCCTCACTAGGGCCAAGAGCTAGTCGTGGGGGTGGCGCCATGCAGCTCACACGTGGGTCACCTACTAGAGTGAAGCCATTTCCCCAAAGAAGGGTGGGCAAAGGCACAACCCCTATGGGGACATGAGCTGGGCAGCCACCTTATTTCCCAGTCTGTTTCCACTCTAGTCGGACAGGCCTCACACTCCTCTGTTTGACTCCAGGGAGGTTCTCTTTACAGCCCACCACGCACAGCTATTTGGGTAGGTTAGATTTTATTGAATAGCTGTGGGGGAAAAACTAAAGGGAATGACAACACACAGTGGGAAGAGTTGCAAACCGTATGCTGATGCTGCCCGTGGTCTAAGGGCAAGCATGCAAGGCAGTCAGTCTCCCACAGGGGGCGCTGTCCTGATAGGCCCAATTTCCGCCCTCAGGCCCCCAAACCTCTATGCCATGTGCCCCCTCCCTTTAAGCTTCATCTTGACTCCTCTCCTGCCATTTGGGAAACCCTGTCACAGGGATTGCTATGCCCTGGTATACACCTTTTTCCTCCCAGTGGTATTTTTGCAAAGTCTTAGCAAGTCAGTCTAGAAATAGCATCACAGAGGCCCAGGGAGGAACAGGCTGTGGTGGCCTTTGCCACCCAAGTTCTCTAGAATTGTTTGGGCAATGGGCTTTGGTACTGCTGCTCCCAAATATCCTGTGTCAGGCTCTGCTGTGAGACTGCCTGGCAGGCTTTCCAAGACTACTTTTCATGCTCTCCTTAATTGTAAGTTGCGGAAGTGCACACATTTGGCCCTCCGTATCCGTGGGTTCCACGTTCATGGATTCAACCAAACGCAAACCAAAAATAGTTTTTAAAAATGTGATGTGTATGTACTGAACATGTACAGACCTTTTTCTTGTCATTATTCCCTAAGTAATACAGTATAACAACTATTTACAGAACATTTACATTGTACCAGCTATTCTAAGCAATCTGGAGATGATTTAAAATGGCTTTTTTTTTTTTTTTTTTTTTGACACAGAGTCTCACTCTGTTGCCTGGGCTAGAGTGCCATGGCATCAGCCTAGCTCACAGCAACCTCAGACTCCTGGGCTCAAGTGATCCTCCTGCCTCAGCCTCCTGAGTAGCTGGGATTACAGGCACGCACCACCATGCCTGGCTAATTTTTTCTATATATTCTTAGTTGTCCAGCTAATTTCTTTCCATTTTTAGTAGAGATAGGGGTCTCACTCTTGCTCAGGCTGGTCTTGAACTCCTGACCTCCAGCTATCCTCCCGCCTCGGCCTCCCAGAGTGCTAAGATTACAGGCATGAGCCACCGTGCCTGGCCGAGATGATTTAAATTGTACGGGGCATGTGCATAGGTTATATGTGAGTACTGTACCATCTTATGTCAGGGACTTGAGCATCCATGGATTTTGGTATCTGCAGGAGGTCCTGGAACCAATCCCCAGCGGATACTGAGAGATGATTATATTTATTTTCCTGATTGTCTTGTAGAAAGAAAGAAATTAATACTTTCCTCACAGTTCCATAATTGCAAGTCCTACTTACTCACAATAGAATTCTATTCACCTTGGATTCTAAATTGTTTCCCTGCAGGTCTATCACTCAGCCATACTCAATGGCTGCTCCCTTGGCTACTAAAAAGACCTTGCCAATACACTGAAAAGTCTGCTTATAGGATTAACTTCTTAGATGAGGATCATGCCTCCTCATCTGCATCTGGGAAAAAGAGGTTGGTTTTTCTTTCTCTCCATTGTGTAAGTTATTTTACTCTGGGTATTTATAGCAAGTTTGAAAATTTCTTTGAAGTTCATGGTTTATCTTAAAATTATTATAAACTTTTCATTCTACTCCATTATATATCTATTTATTATATAAGTAATGTTTTAAATTACTTTCTATTGAACAAAATAGATTTTCCAAAAAGATATGTTATATCTATCTTGTTTTCCTAGTGTTCTCTAGTTTTGAATAATTCTTGACACTAATTTTGAGAAGGACAGGATATGGAATTACAGCCTTACTACCTACCCCTTCACCCCCAGTCTCCAATCTCCTGGAGCAACTTTGAGAGCTCAAGCCTTTGTAAAATGGAATCTTTGGGACATATAATTTTATCCAGCTCTTAGAGGGTGATGAATGGAAAAGAACTTTCCAGACGAGGACAGTTCTCACCAACGCCTTTTGGCATATGTGACACCCATGCCTTCTTTCAATGACTTCCTGACTTCAGAGGTCAACTTTGTGCACTCACTGGCCTCATGTGAATCTTTGACTCAGACAGTTCTCAGCCAAGTGCAGCACCACCAGCTCCTGGTCAACTCTGAGTGATACTTTAAAAATCCAGGGCTGGGTGTGCATGTGAGTCAAGACGTCCCCATGTCTCCAGATCTGGTGGATGTGTTCTACTGCTCAGGACCCACTCACTGTTCTCTGATAACCACACCCCAGTATCTCTCTGGGGAACGACCCCTAATCCACTTTCATTTCATCTCCTTCAGGTGGGTTTGGCTCCTTCGAGGACTCACATCTGGGAAATGAGGATATCCCAGTTCCCTGACCAGGGGACCAAATATGACACAATCAGATCAAATAAAATAAAATCCTATTGAGCTTAAAGCCTGGTAAAGAAACAGTCTAGATCTTCTGTGGAAATCTTGTGATCAGGAAGAAAGGAACTCTCTGAAAATAAAGCCAAAACCCAGAATAGGCCTTGGCCAATAGACCATGTGATGAAGCGGAATTGGGTCCTGGCAACATTGGTTGGCATTTATAGCAAACTATGCTTGAAGCCAATGCTACCCTAGAACTTTTCAGTTATCTTAGCCAATAAGTTACTTTTTTTTTCTGCTTAAGCCTATTTGGGTTGGATTTTTGGTCTTTTGGAACCAAGTGAATTCTAAGTATAAGTTCCATGTAAGCAGGGATCTTGCTTCAATGGGCCATGGAAGAAGAGGGGAGAGCGTCCCCGGGCCACCCAAATTGGCTAGCGAAGGGTCAAAGTCCAGTGCCAAGAAGTAACTCTTGTTATTCCTGCCGAGCAGGACATGGTGTGTGTTTTGGATTGGTGAACACTGAGTTGTTTCCCATTCTTGCCTTTCCCAAATGGTGGCTTTATTACAGTTCTCTTGTTCTCTCCCCACCATTGTACACTGAATGCATTAGGGATTGTTAAAATTGTCATTTCGCTATAGACTATCAGATTATGAGGCATGACATTTTGCCTTGACTGACAAAATCGCATGCCAACCAGAGATTCTAAGCTTAGTGCTAGATTAGATTTGGATCATCTTCTTTTGGACAAGTGCTATGTGTATTTTAAGTAAGTGCAGAAACTTTGCAAGGTGTGGGAGGAAAGATGAGTGTGTGTGTGTTCTGGGCAGAATGTAATGGATTTCGGTCGTATTTTGCCACCCAGCCACCATATACCCTTATTCTGACAACCACATATGATTTCCAACTGGGAGGTCACCCCTCTCTGATGCCTTTGATTATATATCCATATCCAGACTTGGAGCAACCAGTTCCCTCTCTGCAACTGACCCAAACAAAGCCAAACACCACGAGGCTTTTGCTAGATTTTCTGGGAAAGATATTCTTGCTTTTTCTAGCTGGAATTAAAACTTACTGAAGAGAAGACCTGGAACTTCTACAACCATTTTGTGACCACAGAGGGAGAACTTATTTGAATATAAAGCCAAACACATGGAAGACAGCAGACCTGAGCCAAAAGAGCAATGCTGGATCTTGATGTTATTAACATATTTTAAATCCCTGTGTTACAGAACCTGAAGTCAATTCTGTCCTTAGACTTTTTGGGTAAATGAGCCCATACATTCCAATTTATTAAAATACATTTTCTGCCACTTTCCATTGGAAGCATCCTAATTGAGCTTAGACAAGTCTCCACCCTCCTGGAAACACCCTGAAGGATGCCCTCCAGGGAGCGCCTGCTTGCTTGGGTGCTATATTTGAGAGGTAATCCTGGAAGTGGAAATGAGGGAGTAGGGAGAATGAGACAGGAATGGTCAACCCTGCTGGTCCCTGCTGGGGACCCTCTGAGGAACTGTGTAGCATGCAACTCAAGATTGTCCCAAGGAGCTAGAGAGTCTGTGGCATTTATACACTGTCCCCTGTCCCTGTTATTTGAGGATGCTCCCGGGGGTCTTAACTCCAGTGTACATATGGATTGCAAATAACTGAGCTGATTTCCACAGTTTTGGAGAAGGTCTGAGCCAGCAAAACAGAGGGACCCTAAGAAATGCACTCGATGTGGGACGTTGGCGGCATGCACGGAACTGTCCGTCACAGATGCACTGAAACTAGGGGGACCAAAGGGCTGGGGTGTGGTGTGCCACAGGCATCAGCTACATGATCCATTTCCCATTTTTCTCTTTCAAATTTCTCCAATAACAGACCTCTTTAAATTTTTTCTAGGAATTGAAGAACCTGCTTACCCCTACCTCGGGCTTGACTTTTCCAGTCTAACTCTTCCAAATCATCAAACTGATGTCTCCAATGTCATGGTGGATGAGCAGCTCTTCATAAGAGGGCCCCAGAACAGCTGACCTCTGTCCCCATGCCTACTTCTCAAAGACACTGGTTTGACTAAGGTGCATTTACCAGTGGGATATGAGACATTGATTAAGAATCAAAAACCTTCAAGCAGTGAAGACCCAAACTCAAATGAGTCCAGAGCTCAGTGACCACGGAATTGGTCACTCATCAGAAGCAGCCGAGACAAGCCAGGACAGCTAAAGCTTCCGGTTGATGAGTCCTGTCCTTGAAAGATTTGAATTCCAAAATCTAATCTGTGCTGCAATAAGCTAGATGCCAGGTCAAGAGGTGTCGCAGCAGAACGTGGGGAGATAACCTGTGGGCTTTTGCCTTACGTGTCTTCCTCCTGGAAAAAATATGTCATGGATGTCTCTTCACCAAAGTCTGTAAATAATTGTGTGGAATAATTCATCAGTACATTTAAAACATATTTTGGTGGTTAATTTGGCTGACAGCTGGCTTGCCAATTAGATATATTTGCTTCTATGTTGTCCTTGAGATAACTCTGAGCAGGGAGCGAGCATGAAATCTGTGTATGAAATGATGAGCTCATGACTCCACGACCTTGAGGCCTCCCAAATGCAAGACTGTGATTACCTAACTCCGGGTGTGGAAGTCTGCCTTGGGTCAGTGGCCAGTGGGAGAGCAAACAGGGAGTAGACTGTGTGCGTGTGTGTGCGTGTGTGTGTGTGTGTGTGTGTGTGTGTGTTGGAGCAGGATCTTCCCGGGGCAGGCCTATCAGGCTGCCTCCTTCCCGGATGAAGGGGAAGACAGCAGTCTCACTGGCAGCCAAGCCTTCCCGGATGCTACTGCTAAAGTAGTAGAGACAGACACTCAGTTGTACCTTCGTTCTTCCATAATTATTCTTTGCTTAATTATTTCAATATTTTGCATTTAAATGGCCTCAGTAAAAGTGAAAGCATTTGCTTCCTGCCATGAGAGTTGTTTTATCTTTAGTCAAAAATCCCTTGCTGTGAAGTAGAAGAGCATGGCATCTCTTGTAGAATAAAATGACCCCCTTTCTCTGTCCTTTCTATTAATAAACAGGGAGTAGGAAGGGCCTCTTCAGTCCAGGAGTTCTCTAAGCTCCCTGTTCCCCAGTTTTAGACATTCTTATCACTATGTCAAGTCCTGAGAATATTCTTCCATACCCCTGCAAAGGATCCAACATTCAGGAAAAGATTGTTCTGCCAAAATAACCAGTCAATACATCCGGGGAAAGGAGAGCTCAAAGTTCAGGATGGCATTTCTGCTATGACTCGCTCTGCAAAATAGTGATCATGGCTTGCAGAACTTTCTGGCAGTTCCACATCTGGAATGATGCCCAGTGTTACAATAACTGACATTTCCATCCAGGGCCATGGAAGGTGCAGAGAGTGAGTCTCATTTCTGATCGCTGAACTCTCTTGGGAAACATCCACGCGGACTTCATGCTACTTCCTGGACATACCAGAGTATTTAGCAGTGTCAGACCCCCTTCCAAAGATGGCTTGTGTCCTGTCCTGTACTGGGCCTGCAGCCATTCCTGCCACAGTCACCGGTAAATAAATGTAAGATTCTGTCTCAGAGAGCATTCCAGCCATCCTGTTAACCCCTGCAGTTTATATCCTAGTTCTGGAAAGTATTATCCAAATTCCACCATGTTCTCAGATACACCCTGAAAGAGTATTTCAATAGCTATATTAATAGTAGACACACATCGGACAGATTCTCCGCAACAGAGGACCTCATAGGCCGACCAAAGAGAGTTGCAGCACATCCTTCAGGACACCAAGAAGCTGTTCAGAGCACAAAGCTCCAGAAAACAGAGAGATCATTTAAACAGGAGATGTTGCTGGCTTTCTTACTGACACACCTGTACCACCTCCTTTGCTGAAAACTGGAAGACTGTTTCCAAGGACAGTTGGAGTTATGGAGGCGATCAACACCATTGCATCCTGCTTTTTCCATTTTTATCCTGTTTTCTGCTAGTTTTTTCTGTCACTGCCCTCCTCCCATCCTTTTGTTCAGCTCTGGTGGAACCAGAACACATATTGAAGAAACTCTCTGGTTCTACAGGCACCGTGGCGTAGTTACATAGTAGGACTCAACACATATTGGATTAATAAATGAAGATGTGTTTATTTACACATTGTTGGTAGACATTTATAACAATCCTGGACATCTAGTGCATTAAACAACACTAATATGGAGACTGCTTTAAAAACACGGAATTTGTCTGGGATTCTGCACTGTACTCCCCACTTAAAGGCCGTTCTGAGGACACTTCTCATTGCTTGTGTTGGATCCTCCTGGAGCCCAAGTCTCTCAAAAGCATTGCGTCTCAGGACTTCCACTTGGGGTTGTATTTTCTTGAAAGCGATTACCTTAGATTTTATAGGTGCTCAGTTTTAGTTTTAAGTATAAGAAATACAAACTAAAGGTGCAAAGGAAAACCAAACCACTCTGTCTCATAAACAGAACAATTTAGTGATTATTGACGTACAAGAGAATTTAGACCAGGCTCCTTCACTACATAAAATATCTTTCATGTAAATAGTAGTAATTGTGTTTAGTTATTTCATTCACCTGGTAATTTCCCAGGCAGTCTCCATTTCATTTGCTTGGTGTTGGACTTGCTTTTAATTTTAATTTCCTTTTTGTTGACATTGTTTGCTGACTCTGATCTCTAGGTTTTCCTATTGCCATCCTCAAATTCAATCTATGGGCTGAGTACAAAGTGGAATTAATGTTATATTCCCTAGATGTCTCTAAATGCTAATCTGTGCCCTCAGCTAAAGACAGGTACTGACGAATATGTCACCTGGCAATGAATGATTCTCTACGTGGGAGGGAAAGGTATTGTTCTCTCCTTTTTCCAGGTGAGTTTGGCTGTTCTGTTCAATAATATAACGTATAGATGATCACTACCTGCCGAGGATAAAAAAGCCAAGAAAGATGTATGGGTCTTAATGTCTTAATGTCCAACTTGGTAATGAAACGACTTAATCATTAGGCTCAGAGGAGGTGCTTCTGGTGTTGAGCAAGCAGTGCCTTGAATTGTCCTATGCATCACAGGGTGTATAGCATCCTCCGGCTCAGGTGCCTGTAACAGCCCCCAGTGAATGCGACCACCAAAGCTCTCCCACACCCCTCAAACAGCTCACCTGGTTGAGGAGCAGGACTCAGGATTCACTGTCAGGAGTGTATCTGAGCGTTGCATGGTGAATCTATACTGACCTTCACGAAGAATCCTGAGGCTAGACAGCAGGTATGTAATAAATAACTACCCTAGAAGTAGCTCATTCTGCATAATGTGATTTTGGCTCTAGATTGGCCAGGCTCTTGATTCAGGCTTAGAATGGCTCTAGAAAATTCTCCTAAGGGACTACAGATGCCTAATTTCATTTCAAGGCTTGACTTTGACTCCAGAGTTTGTTCTAAGCTATTCTTCTTACAGGAACTGGAAATAGATACGTGGATTGAAAATGGGGCTTTTTCCAGGACCAGATCCAATCTGTATGAAGCTCGTGCTGGAGTCTTGGGACTCTCTTGGCCTGGGCCAGGCTCAGAGGGTGGGGCACGACTATCAAGAATTTACTTTCTGTTCCTTTGTTGGCAGCCTAGTATGGGGCCACTGTTGACCAGATGGACTGTGTTCTATGGCGGGAATAAAAGATCCTAGCTTTGTTAGGATAAAAAATTTCCAAAACTAATGAAAATGTAAGGAACCAAACACCTATTACATGAGAGTATCAAAGTGAAGCATTGTTTTAGAATGTTGTTGACACAGGTCTTGGAACTTTACGTTCATAAACATAATGCACTTGTGGGTGGATAAAAATTCCAATCTAGGTTATTTTTAGAGAAAACTGTAGTTTTTTCTTTCTCCCGAAGTAGAAAGGATCACATTTCCAATGCCTTTGTGGCTGTATTGTGTTAATGAGGATGGTAACAATCTGTGGCCCTAACTGTGGTTAGATACAATACTCATACGAGAGGGCAGGTGGTGAGCACATGCACAGCGCCTTTAGAAAAGGTTCAACTCTTATTTGTTGCCTACGTATCATGGCTAACACACCACCAAGTGCTGAAGGCGTATAGAAAGGCACGCTACGTAAGCTATATTTATTCCCTTCCCACCAGGAGCTTCAGTGAGCCACGTGCACTCTAGAAAGCAGCGTGAGGCAGTGTAGGATTATGTGCCACCATGCAGGTCTATGTGGCAGTGTTCAGAGAACCTTCTGTTGGCCGTTGGCCATCCCACAGTAGCTTTATCTCCAAGCCATATTACCATGCCTCTTACGTGAGTGTTACGTAAACGTGGCCTTCAGCTGCTGCATCTATAGGGGCATTCCAACATGTGCTTTGGACAGCAGATTCCATGCTCTGGTTGAAAACCTTCTACAATATGGTAAAAGAATTTTTTTTCTGCCGGGCGTGGTGCCTCATGCCTGTAATCCTAGCACTCTGGGAGGCCGAGGTGGGAGGATCGCTCTAGCTCAGAAGTTCGAGTCCAGCCTGAGCAAGAGTGAGACGCCGTCTCTACTAAAAATAGAAAAAAATTAGCCAGGTGTGGTGGTACATGCCTGTAGTCCCAGCTACTCGGGAGGCTGAGGCAGGAGAATTGCTTGAGCCCAGGAGTTGGAGGTTGCTGTGAGCTAGGCTGATGCCACAGCACTCTAGCCTGGGCAACAGAGCAAGACTCTGTCTCAAAATAAATAAATAAATAAATAAATATCAAACAAATGAAAACCTGATCTCTCTGAACACCTTTGGGAATACATTGTTTTGAACAGTCAAGCTTCCCAGATAACTATGGGTCCACTCCTTTGAGGGGTTGGGGTGGAACACATATTTTAACACATAGTTTTTTGTCCTTAGGATGATTAAGTATTTTAGATTTAGGGGTTTCTAGTCGATCCCATTTCAATTCAGCAAATATTTATTGAACAGCAGATCTAGGCATCGCTGCTATGGGAGAAACAAGGACTATTTGGTGAGTCCCATCCTTTCCCGGATCACAGGCTGGACCAATGGTGCTCAGCCCTGCTGTCTGTCAGAGCTATCTGACAAGTCTTGTTTTTTTTTTATTTATTTTTTATTTTTTTATTTTTTTTTTGAGACAGAGTCTCACTCTGTTGCCCAGGCTAGAGTGAGTGCTGTGGCGTCAGCCTAGCTCACAGCAACCTCAAACTCCTGAGCTCAAGCGATCCTCCTGTCTCAGCCTCCCGAGTAGCTGGGACTACAGGCATGCGCCACCATGCCCGGCTAATTTTTTCTATATATATTTTTAGCTGTCCATATAATTTCTTTCTATTTTTAGTAGAGGTGGGGTCTCGCTCTTGCTCAGGCTGTTCTCAAACTCCTGAGCTCAAACGATCCGCCCACCTCGGCCTCCCAGAGTGCTAGGATTACAGGCGTGAGCCACCGCGCCCGGCCTATCTGGCAAGTTTAAAATACACAGAGGGCTGGGTTCCAATTTAGATCCGTGGAATACGAATCTCTGGGACTAAGACCCAGACATCATTTTCCCCCCAAATAAATAGCTCCTTACAGGATTATTAATATAAGGCACTTCTAGAGTACTGATCTAGGCAAACATAGATGAAAACAACAACAATAACCACCTGATAAATGTTATCATAGAAGTATAAATAAAATATAAGGGAGGGCTAAAGAAAAGATTAATTTCAAGTGGGAACATTGAAGAGCTCTTTTTGGAGAATGCAAGTTTGGAGCTGGGCCAGATTACTGAAATTTTTGAGTTCTGAGTCTGCCTTTCATAACTATTTTCCAATTTTCTCTCCTATTAACTGTCCTTCTCATAGCTGTGAGTGTATGTCCATAGCAGTCCATTTCTAACGTAATATTTCTAAGCGTCTGGGGCTAGGAAATTTAATTTCTAAGTTTGTTGGAATTGAATGTAAATTAAGAATAAATAGGTTCTACTTCCCACTTTAATAGTGGGAAGGAACTAAGGCTCCTTGGAGAAATGGCTGATTCCAGGGCTGGGGCAGGAAATGTATGCGGTAGGTGAACCTAGGGCATCTTCTTATACCAGAGAGCAAGGAAGCTATCAAGACCAACAAGGTCATGTCACAAGGACACAGATGCCAACTGGAGTTGGCACCTCTCACAGGCTAACCAGGGTACAGCTGGATTATCAGTAGGGATGATAACTGCAGTGGATTTATATACATTAAATACATACATATCCAAGGGTTCATAATGATACTGAAACAGAAAACCAATAAAAGCAAGACACCCAAACCTCAATGTTGAATTGGAATTACTGGGGCATCTATTAATTATTTTAAAAATTCATAAAGAAAGGGAAGCATCAAATTCTTGTTCTCCCTTTCTTCTGTTTACCCTCTCAGGGTGAACAAATAGTTGTTGGGGGAAGTTCTTTTTTTAGTAGATTTCTATGAACAGTTAATACGTGAAGAAGAAATTAGAAAATCACATTTTACAACCCTAACGAGTCTAGGCGTAGTCATCAGTAGATGCTGTTTCAGCTACCTACGGATGTATCACAAATCACCATCACATGGCCTCAGTTGGGGTCACTCATGGGACTACATTCTTCTGGGAGCTCGGCCAGGGCTGGAATATCCAAGACGGCCCCACTCTCATCTGGGGCCTTGGTGCCAGGGAGCCTTGGTCACAACGGAGCCCTGCTTCTCCTCCTGGTGGCCTCTCAGTATTCAACAGTCTGTCCTGCGCTTCTCTATATGGTGACCAGCTTTCACGAGGGAGGAGGCAGAAGCTGTCAAAACTGTCTGGTCTCTTAAGACTAAACCCACAGGTGACACAGTGTCACTTCTGCCACCTTCTATTGGTTGAAGCAAGCCAGGGAGAGGGGAAAGAGTCTCCTGCTCTTGGAGGAAGGAATGACTCCCCTTGGGGACAATCCACCCCTCTCTGTCCTTGGGTCACAATGATTCACATCCCTTCCGCACGCAAAATACGATTACCTGCCTCCCAACTGTTTCCATTTTGGCGTCAGCTCAAAGTCCAGGAACTTGTCATCTAAATCAGTCTTCAGGTGTGGCTCCTATTGATCTGAGACTCATGAGCTAGGAAGCCAAGTGATCTCCCCTCCACACGCCACCGTGCAGTGGCGAGACTGCAGTAGGCACTGTTCAAAGGAGACCGAGTGGGAAGCACCCAACAGTCTCTCTTCGCAGCAATTCTGAATCCAGATGGACGGAATGTGTTAGCAGTTCCCATGATTCTGGGGCCAGAGGTGGGAGCAATTGCTGGGGGTCATCTTTGGAAACAACGTGTCACGGATCCTAAAGTCTTTAGGTGAAAGGTGGGTGGAGAGTTTTATGCTGGAGAGACTGGGCTGACACGAGGTGAGTCTAATAACCAGTCATGGCAATACTCATGGTGTGGCAAGCGGAATCATGAGTGTCATGATGTCTAAGCCCCGGATGCTTAGAAATATGACATTAGAAGTGGGCTGCTATAGACACGCACTCACAGCTACGAGGACAGCTAAGAGCCCTATAGTATGACAGGAAGTACGCACATAGCACCACTCAGCAAGTGCTCCTGTCTTAAAATTGATCCTGAATCTACTCAAACATCTAGACCTGGCAAGTAACTTACAAGCAACACGAGAGCTAGAGGAACTAGTTAAATGGCACAACGAAGCAATTAGCCAGGTCCAGAATGCAGGACACCCTCCAGGATAAATGACCCAGTGTCCTCAACAGTCCAAGGCATGAAAAACAAACAGAAAGGGGCTGCTAGAGGATCAAGAGAATCGAGGGGCATCACAATCACAAGCCCACGTGGGTGGCTTTATGTGAAGCCTGGTTCAAACAGAACAGTTGCAAACATCTCACCTTTGAGGCAATTAGTGAAATTTCATTATGGTGAGGGTATTAGATGATGTTAAGGAGTTATTGTCAAATTTGTTACGTGTGATGTTGTCATTGTGATAATGTTAATTTTATTAGACATAGTGATTAAGTGGGGAAAAAAAGGTCTTTGTCAGGTGGAGATGCATACTGAACTATTTATGGGTAAGATACCATGATGCCTGGGACTGACTTTAAAATATTTCAGGCAAAATAAATTTGGGGCAGGGTGAGGTTAGAAGGCAAATAAAGCATGTCCGTAAAATGCTGGTACCCGTTGAAGGTGGGAAATGGGCAAATGGGGTTTTTCCACTTCTGTGCATGTCTGCATATTTTCATAAAAGTTAAAAAAAAAGAGTAATAATTTCTGAATGAAAGGACTGAATTCAAGACTCTCCTGAATAAAAGCTTAAGTGCCTGCCTATGCTGAGCACCCTTGGTGGCTGGTAGGCCCAGCAGGGACAGGGGGCCCTGGCCTCGGCTTCGTATTTCATATTCTCGTGGGTTAGGGGACGTGGGGGCTGTGGCCACAGCAGGGCGAGAAAAGCTATGAGTTGATCTGACAGCAGGATTCACTCCTTCCTGGCCCTTTTTATTGAAAATAAAATAACCCGCTGGTCTATATTAGACCAATCGATCACTCAATCATTTATGGGGCTCTCATACTTCTAAAAAGTTAATATTTATTATTTTACAACAACACATGCATGTACTTTTAAAAGCCAAACAGTTCTACACAATTTACAACAGAAAGAGCAGCCCCCGCCCCGCTTCCTCACCTGTATGTACTCTCAGCAGCGCTGAGTTCTTATGGTGTTTATTCCCATGTGTCAAAATAACCGGTTTATCCTATTTCTCTGTTTTGTTTTTCAGCTTTAGATAAGATCTATTGGCCTCCAACTGAGGACGGTAGGAGTTAATGTTCTTGCTTCACCCTCCCCTGTACTAACTTGCCCCTCTTCCTATTTTCCTAAGAGCTGCATTTTTTTGGCTAAATCAATATTCAGTGTTTGCACTATTGAGAACCAAGCAAGTACAGTTCACAGCCCAGCGAAGCGGTGAGCACAGATTCTACTTTGTTTCTTGCGTAATTTTCGGTGTCTCAGATGCTGATAATCATCTCATCTGTTCTTCTGTTCATTTGCTTCGTTTTCTGGATTCCTATGGCTTCAGTCTCCCTGCCGGAGCTGTGAAAATCTGGTATGTTCTCAGTATGCACGTCAGGACGTTATAGATTTCATTTTCTTCCCCCAGGAGCCGTCCTTCCTGAATATCTTTCTCCTCCAGCTCCGACAGGAACTGGCCACTCCCCAGGCCCACTTCACAGATGCCCACTGGAGCTTCCTGTCACTGGACTCCTGCTGCCCGGATCCCAGGTCTCTCTCCTTCCCGGTTTGGGTGGAGCACACATTCCTGCTGTTTCTTGGGAGAGAGCGTGGGGAGCGAATAACGAATATTCCGTTGTTGTAACACGGAAGAGAAGACCAAGACGAAGACCCAGGTTCTGAGATGGAGATTAGTGTGTCGGGTTACTAGGGATGCTTTTGGGATCATCACCCTGGCAGGGAAGTAGTCAAGATGGGTTGGAGGGAGAAGCTGGGCTGATTCGTCGCCTCGATGGTCCTCTAGGTTGTCCTGGAGCTGGGATGAGCCTTTAGAGTTGTCCCAAGTTGGGGTGAGGGTGCCAGGCCTCCTCAACAACACACCTGCAATGATCAGTCACTGGGTTTTGGCCACTCTGGGAGTGGGTGTGACCCTGAGTAAGGCACCCTCTCAGCAGAGGGGACCCTCTGGGCAGCACCTCACAGCACCCACCACGGGCCACTCCCAGGCAGCTTGAGTGCGCTTCCTTGTATAAAGTCTGCACTCGGCTCCTCTGGGATTCCAGTGGGCCTCTTTCCCCTGGAAACTTAGAAGAGGGAAGTCAGCGGGATAAACTACAGCTCCTGACATCTAAGCTACTCTAAGGTTCGCCGACACCCTCCTCTACTCCCCACTCCAGAGTCCTCCTTTGGAGCTAGCACCTTGGCTGGTCTTGGTGGCTTAGTTGGGGCATGACCCAGACCTTGATCCCTGAGGATCTGAACTTCTGGTCACCATGCCTTTCCAAGCTGCGGCTGCTGCCTTTGTCCATTTACTATCAAATAAGTCAAGGGAGGACCGAGATGTCCAAGTAGATCAACCAGATGCCAAATGTATTTCTTTCTGATCCCACTGCTTAGCGGTGGCCAGATCTCCTGGCAGTCAGGATGGGGTCCCCGCCAGGATGGGAACTCCGCCTCACACCTGCTGGTCACATGGCCGGGAGTCTAACATGCCCACTTGTCAGTCATAGCTTCAAGTTTAGTGTGACCCTTGCTGTGTCCACTGGGAGAAAGTGTCCCCCTTGAGATCCTTTCAACGTGCAGAGCCCAGAGGCGCAGGGACGTGAGGAACAAATTCCTCCAGTGGAGGTGATGGGAAGCAGGGGCCCCTGCTTCGCCCCTTGGTTCCTGGATCCGTATGTTCTTCCGGCTGAGGATGCGGTGCCACCAAAGGCCATGTTTAAAGTGTACATTGCAGCTCCGAGGATGCCACCCACACTCACAAGGTACCGCATCCAGGCCAGTGCTTCAGTTTTACCTTCCATGGGCCTCCCTCAGGCCAGCAGTTCTGGGTGGGACAGTCTGTGCTCTGGCCAGTGCATCCCACGGCCAGGTGCTTGCCTCACACCTCCTTTGCTATAAAGTGGGTCCCCTTTTCTTGCATGGACCCCTGTGCTGCTGGACCTAACCATCGAGAAGCTCCTGGACAGTGGTGCAGGCTGAGCGCTTAGGGGCAGAAACAACAATCCCACGTCTGTAATGTGTATCTGTTCCTGCCAAAATGAATCACTGTCCCCTCCCGGGCGGAAGGGATCCAGTGTAGTCCATTCACCACCTAGTGGCAGGTTGGTCTCCTCGAGGGCCCTGCTGGTCTCTGCTGCAGGTTTGAGGGTCACAGCAGCAGTAGCTAGATCTCCCCCGGCGTGTGGAAGCCCGTGCTGCCGGGCACGTGCTTGGCCCCATCCCTGCCACTCTGCTCGTGTGCCCTTCTGCTTGTCCAGCTGGCTTAGCCTGGGGGCCAGGGTGATGTGTGCAGGATGCCTGGCTGGTCCTGGTCCCCTCAGACTGTGTTGTGACAGGACGTGAGAGAATGAACACAGCCTTGCACCAAGGCCGTAATATAACACGGTTCTCTCTCCCAAGTGAATGTCTGTGTTTTAGTTCATTTTCTGTTGCTTATAACAGAATATCTGAAACTGGGTAATTTATAAAGAAAAGAAATTTATTTCTTCTAGTTGTGGATGCTGAGAAGCCCAAGGTCGAGGGGCCACATCTGGTGAGAACCTTCTTGCTGGTGGGGACTCTCTGCAGAGTCCTGAGGTGGCCCAGGGCATCACATGGCGAGGGGGCTGAGCTGCTGGCTCAGGTCTCTCTTCCTCTTCTTATAAAGCACGAGTCCGTCTCCCGTGATAACCCATTAATCCAGGAATGGATTAATCCACTTATGAGGGCAGAGCTCTCATAACCCAATCACTTCTTAAAGGCCCCACCTCAATACTGCCACCTTGGGGATTAAATTTTAACCTGAATTTTGGAGGGGACAAATATTCAAGCCATAGCAGTCTGTTTCTAAGTCTTTTTTTTTTTTTTTTTTTAATTTTTGGATAAGGATAGAAGAGAATGCATTTGCCAGATAAATGGACACACATCACATACCTAAGGCCATGTTGAATCTGCACTAGGAAAGACACCCCATCAGGCCAGGGGCCACACTGGAGCTGCTCCTGAGTTGAATCTGCATCATCCACAGTCGTCCTCCAGGCTCTGTCTGGTATTTGCAGGGGCCAGACTCGAGGTAGGATGGGAGTCCCCACCTTTTAACCATTTGGGTCTTTAAGATTGGCAGTGATTTCAGCCATTCTTTGGGATTTGTTAAACAATATGGTTGTCCAGGGAGGAGCAGTTTTGGAAGCTTCTACTTTGCCTTCCCTACCAGGAGCGCTCTCACCCCACAGGCCAAGAAACTGGTAGAAGAGACGACCAAGTAAGCCTATTACAATTACACTCTCAGAGATTGGGGAATGTCCCCCGGGTGGGCCCTTGGAACCAGTGGACCTGCTACAAGCCAGGCCAACATCAGGACTCCTGGCCTCACATGTGTCCTGCTCTAACAGGGGTGGGCACGATGCCACTCTGGGCTGCTGGGTGTCAACAGCAACTCGGACCCTGACATAAACAGTCATGGATGCTTGGTCATTCCCCTTTCTCTAGCCTCCCCTTATCTGAGTAAATGACTGCAGGTCTTTCCAGAAGAAATGGGAGACTCATTACTATGTATGCTTCCTGTGATATGTCAAAGTTCTTCTCCCTGGGGACCCAGGTTTTCTGTTAATCAGTGGGTCCTGAGTCTAAAAATTGTACTAGAAGCAGAGAAAGTGATCATGACTGTGTACGGGGGCAACCGCCCTTCGCCTCCAGCACACCCACCCTTGATTCCTTTTGCTCGTGCGACGGAGTGTGCCCTGCGGCTGCCCATCTAGTTTGCCTGTAGGAGCACCGTGCTTTACCAAACCTTCGTTCAACTCCCTGTGGGTCAGGTCCTGGCTTCCCTTGGGACCTGCTACTCGCTGTGCTGATTGCATCCACCTGGCTTCTGACAGTGACGTGCCACCATCTGGTCTCTGGGGGGGATTCACCATCCCCTTTCCTATCTGGGCCCAGGTCTGTGACAGCAGGAACTGCAGGGCCACCACCGAGCTCCTGCCTGCACTGGAGCCTCGTCACCGGCACGTTCCGGTATATCCGTTGGGCTCCCCTGTATCATAGCTCACCCCAGCACAGCGCCTCCCTGCATTCCCTCTGTCCACCACCTGCCGTGGCAGTTCTGGCGTTTCTACCTCCCTATGGCAGACCCCTGCTTTTGCTACGCTTCCACGGTGTGGCTGCACCATCTCCTGGGGCCTTGCCAGGGTGTCACATCCTGTGTCCCAGGAGGAGGCTCCCAAACCAATGAATCCTCCCACGTCCAACCTTCTATTCTGACTCTCCAGATGACACACCCTCAGAATCCAGCTTAGGGATGTTCTCCCAGCTCCCGGTAGCACACAAAGGTGAGGTGCTGCAGCTTCTCAGGAGGACAGTCCCTTCCCTCTGTTAGCAGCCCAGCACTTCCCCAGCTCTATGAGGAAGTGGCTTAACCTGCTTGTTGGCCCTGTGGCCAGAAGGGGAGGTGTGTTATCTCGTGGAAATAGGCCCTTGTGTTGTTTTCAAACAAGGGGACAGTGGTGTAGGGAAATCTAGAAATTCAAGATTTTGGGGTGTATCAACCCAGATGTTTTCAGCCCATATATCATGTCCTGTTGTTTTTCAGAGAGAGTTCCGACCTTGGCAGGGATGACCTGCCTTGGTTGTCTTAACCTTCTGTTTAGCTCCGCTGCTCTTATGATTTAAACCTTGAGTTGATTTTTGCTTTCTCTGCCCCTTCACTATAGGAGAACATCATCTCTATACACTACCAAGGGGGCCCTCTGGCACTCTTAGCCTTTATTTTTTTAAATAAGTTTATTGCAATATAATTCACAAACCATACATTCGCCTATGTGAACCTCATTGGCTATGATATGACCGCTGCACAAAGCTGATTTGCCTATTTAAAATGTGTACAATTCAATGTTTTTTAGTATATTCACATGGTTGCACAAACATCACTACAATTTAATTTTAGACATTTTCTCCCCTCCTAAAAGAAGTCTCATACCCATTAACAGTCTCTCCCTCATTCACTCCTTCCCCTACCCTCTGGCAGCCACTAATCTACTTTCTACCATGTAGAATTGTCTATTCCAGACATTTCATGTAAATGGAATCATATAGTATGTGGCCATTTGCAACTGGCTTAAGTTAGCATAATGCGTTTGAGGTTCATCCATGTTGTAGCATGTAGCAATACTTCACTTTTTATTACCAAATAACATTCCATTGTGTGGATATACCACATTTTGTTTATCCATTCATCTGTTGATGGACATTTAATTCCACTTTTTGGCTGTTAGTGAATAATGCTACTGTGAACATTCATGTTTTTGTGTAGATATGTTTTCTTTTCTCTTGGGTGTATTCCAAGGAGTGGAATTGCTGGATCATATGGTAACTCTATGTTTAGCATTTCAAAGAACTGTCACGCTATTTTTCAAAGCACAGCCCTATTTTACATTCCTGCCAGCATGTATGAGGGTTCCAATCTCTCCACATCCTCACCAACACTTGCTATTATCTGTCTTTTTGATTATGGCCTCCTAGAGAGTGTGAGGTAGTCTCTCTTTGTGGTTTTGATTTGCATTTCCCTACTGACTAGTAATGTTGAACATCTTTCACATCCTTTTTGGACATTTGTATATCTTTTTTGGGAGAAATGTCTATGTGAATCCTTTGTCTATTTTAAGATTTGCGTCATTTGTCTTTTTTCTTAATGAGTTGTATGAGTTTTTTATGTTTACACAGAACTTTTTAGATACGAGTTCTTTATCAGATATATGATTTGCAAATATTTTTTTTCTCATTATATGGGTTGTCTTTTCAACTTTCTTGATGGAATCATTTGTTGCACAGAACTTTCTAATCTTGATGAAGGCCAATTTATCTATTTTTTCTTTTGTCACTTGTGTTTTTGGTGTCATAGCTAAGAAACCATTCCCTCACTCAAGTTCACAAAGATGACCTATTCTTATGTTTTCTCTAAGAGCTTTGTAGTTTTAGATCTTATGTTTAGGTCTGTGATCCACTTCGAGTTAATTTTTGTATATGGTGTAGGGCAGGGGTCCACCTTCATTCTTGTGCACGTGGATTTCCAGTTGTTTCAGCACCAGTGTTGAAAAACTAATGTTTCTCTTCTTTAATTGTCCTGGTCACACTCAGCTTTTAATATGCCAGTTTTAATCATTTTCACCTTCCATTATCTTTTTTTCCCAGAACTCAGCTAAGCTTGGCAATAACCATCCAATTCAGTTGTCCTTAAGGTTACTATAATATTTCTTTCAAATTTCTCAAACAATATCAATGCAAAACTTCTATAATATTAGCAAAAAGAATCCAGCAGCACATTAAAGAGAACACAACTGATTCAGGACATACTGGAATGCAGTTCTTCCTATACTTAAAGAAATTTGATTGGTATTTTTGTTGAAATTATAGTAAATTTATAGATTAATTTGGGGAAATTGGTATTTCATAAAATTGAGGCTTCTTGCCCCAAAACAGTGTATCTTTTCTCATCTATTCAAAGCTTACTTTACAAATTTTGTTTATATCTGTATTTCTTTTATATATCATGTATATGTATAAGTAAGTCTTTTGCATTTCTATTTCAGACCAAAAACTATAAAACTCTTAGTAGAAAACTAAAGAGTAAACCTTTATGAATTTGGGTAAGGCAATGATTTCTTATGTATTTCATGTTTAATTACAGTCATGCATTGCTTAACAACTGGGATATGTTCTGAGAAATGTGTCATTAGGTGATTTTGTCACTGTGTGAACATCATAGAGTGAACTTACACAAACCTAGATAGTGTAGCCAGCTGCACACCTAGGCTATATGGTATAACCTATTGCTCCTAGGATGCAAACCTGTATAGCATGTTACTATGATGAATACTGTTGGTAATTGTAATACAGTGGTAAGTTATTTGTGTGTCTAAACATAGGAAAGGTACAGTAAAAACATGGTATTAAAATCTTACAGGACCATCACTATATATGCAGTCTATTGTAGACCAAAACATGGTTATGTGGTGCATGACCATATTAAAAAGTAGAATTTTCTTCCATCTTTTTTCTCACTGGTCTCTGTTCATATGTATCTGGCCACCTAATGTGATATTTTCTTGTTGTTTGTTATAATTTTCAGTTGATTTGCTTGTGTTTTGCAGCAAGATAGCGTTGTGTGACTCATATTAATAGACTTCCTGATATTGATTTTTTTTGCATTGATATTCCTAAGTGTGATTGGTCTGGAGTTTTCTTCTGCTATTATATTAAACAGGATTTTATCTGAATGTATGGAAACTTCATAAAAAAAAAGAATTGGGATGTTTTCTTATTTGTCCATGCTCCAGAAATGTTTAAATAGATTTGGGGGTTATTTACTCTTTACAGATTTCAGTCTCTGTGAGGCCATCTGAGCTTTTTCAGGGTGTGTATGTGTGAGTGTGTGTTTGTGTGTATGTGCACTGGTGTGGTTGGCTCTTTGACAAATGTCTTAATTTCTTGTGTTATAATTAGTCTGTCACTTTTTTTCTCTCTTCTGGGGTTGGCTTAGCAACTTGCATTTTCTTAGAAAAATCATCTACTTAAGACTGAGTTGGGGACACACCAGACGTGTCGCATCAGCTGCAGAGTGCCCTTTCCGTGGGGCTCCGCCCGAGCTCACCTCCTGTGAGAGTTTCACTGATTCAGTTGCTGTCTAGGACTGGGGCGATCTGTGCTCTCCTGCCACTCCCGTGCTGGGGTCCCCACTGGCAGCTGGGCAGCAAGTGATCCGGCTCCAAATTCCCATCTCGGCGTCAATATTCTTTGCTTATCAGACTCTTCTCTAAATGAATGGGAATCAGCACACCTTCAAAATAATACCGCTTGGTGCTCCTGCTCCTCTCCCCCTCACTTGGCTCCAGGAGAGGAGGCAGGTGCAGAGAATGCAGACTGGCTCTGGCTTACTTGACCGGGCCTGTGTGAGCTGGCACTCGCTCTCCCTGGGTTTGCATTCAGGTGGTGGTGGCTATAGAGCTGACCCGTGTCCACTCTGGACACATGTGGGAAGCGTGTGGGGAGGCAGAAATCCTGTTAAGACCAGAAATCATGGCCATCCCATTCCCCTTGCAGGTGGCTGGTGCAAGGGAGGACACATATCCCAATTCTGAACAATGGGACTTAAGAAGATGTCCCTGGGGTGACTTTGGTACAAAGATCAGTAGCTCCTGTCCTGTCTGTTTGTGGCATTTGTGCTTGCTGTAGTCATCTTACTGCCAGTCTGAGGATGAAGCCAACACACAAAGCCATGAGAATGAGTTGAAGCCCTAATGGGCCCAGAGCTGCCCTCCTTGGGCACCCCTTATGTGAAAAATTGAGTCCCTTATCATTTGTGTCAATGAGTGATATGGTTTTCTGTCACTTCTGGCTGAAGACATCCTAACAACTGTAGGTGTAATAGGATGTTAAGTGCAACTATTTCTGTTTCAGATTCAGCTAAGTCCCCAAGGTAACAGACGCCACCTGCTCTGACACAATAAAGGAAGACTGCTTACACAGGAATGAATAAGAGATCTCTAAAAGTCGGTTTTGCAACCTTTGGGCATGCATGGAAACACATCTATCCAAGAGTTGAGGGAGGTGTCCGGGAAGTTTGAGCTCACAGAAGGTGTTTGGAGAGAGAGCTTAGTGCTCCGTGACTTCCACTCCCACCTCGTGGGGAAGGCGTGGGGTGCTTCCCCTCCTCCCCTCACTTCCAGCCCAAGGAGAGGGGGCTTTTATGAGGTCCCTCAAGGAGCTGGACATTTAAGTCCTGGAGCTTAAGGGATGTGGTGGACTGATGTTTGATTCATCCCCCAAATTTCCACAGGGTGTGGGACCATGGCTGTGGAAGGTCTGGACTCCGTGGGCGAAGAGTGGCACAGAGCAGGTGTGTACTTCACCTGGCGGTAGCTCCTGCGGGGTTGTCTTAGACACTGCCTCTTATGGGCTGAATTGTGTTCCCCCAAATTCGTAAGTTGAAGCCCTAAACCCTAGTACTTCAGAGTGTGACTCTGTTTGGAGATAGGATCTTTATGATACAATGGGGTAATTAAGTTCAAATGAGGTTATCAGGGTGAGCCCTGATCCAATATGACTGGTGTCCGTATAAGAAGAGGCGAGTGGGACACAGAATGGGGCTCACGGAGGAAGACGTGCTAGGACGTGGAGAAGACGGCCGTCTACAAGCCAAGGTGCGTCAGCCAGCTTGCGCCGCCGGAACGGGATCCCACTGACTGCGTGACTAAAACAGCAGACACTTACTTTCTCACAGTTCTGGAGGCTGGAAGTCCAAGGTCAAGGTGCCAGCAGGGTTGGTTTCCGGCGAGGGGTCTCTTCCTGGCCTGTCGACACCAGCTTCTCGCTGTGTCCTCACATGGCCTTTCCTCTGCGCTGTGCGGGGAGAGAGAAAGCTCTGGTGTCCTCCTGCTTCTTATAAGGACACCAGTCCTATCGGATTAGGGTCCCATCTATATGACCTCATTGAACCTTAATTACGTCCCCAAAGGCCCTCTCTCCAAATGCAGTCATGTTAGGGGTTAGAGCTTCCACATGTGAATTTTGAGGGGGCAAAATTCAGTCCAGAACACAGGAAGACCTCAGAAGAAACCAACCCTTGATTTCAGGCTTCCAGCGTGCAGAACTGTGAGAAAATACATCTCTGTTGTTTAAGCCCCTGTCTGCGTGGTTCTCTGTTCCAGCAGCCCTAGTGGACTATCGGCCTGTGCAAAAAGCCCACCTGGAGGGCTGGGGAGGCCCGGCGGGGAGAAGCTGGGGGCACACCAAGGGCTGAGGAAGGAGGTCTGAGACCAGTTGGAGGAGAACACGCAGTTATCTCAAAGACGGCTTGCGTGGGAATGTTCAGACACAGGACGGGGATGGGGTGGTCTCTGAAGAGCTAAGGAAAGTAGGAAAGAAGGAGTTTTTCATCTGCCTCGCCCAGGCCGATCCTATGCCGGCTCTCAACCAGACTCTTGAGTAAGACCATTGACGCCCTTACATTCTCTTGAGAGAATTGCCCCCTGCCCCGTCCAGTCCCGAGAGAGCAGGGGAGGGAAAGAGGACACACAGCAGGGAAACGGTGACGAGGCATCAGGATGTCTGTTCCCAGTGCAAGTGGCCAGCTGAGCTGGAGCGGGAAGATCCGGCTTCAGTGAAGTTTGGAGTTTTATATGGTGCGGGACATGTTAATGACCAAAATGAGTCTGTTCTGTGACTTGAAGTGACCAGAGGACATTTTAGTACCTGGGAGTGACAAGAACACTCGTGAAGCCTGTCCCAGATTTCAACCAAGGGAGCAAAGAAGAACTAAACTCATAGAATGGTTAGTACCAGACAGAAAAAAAAAAAAAAAGCTGTCTTTTGAGTCCTGCTCACTCCACATAACGTTTATACTGGTATCCCTCATACTTAGGTTAAAATTCAAAATTTTGAGCATGTCTGACCTCATTTCCTGGAATTCTTGCCCCTTACTTACTAGGTTCCATCCACAATGGCCTTTTTCTGCAAGCTCCTGCCCCAGGGCCTTTGCATGTGCTGTAACTGGTCTAGAATGTTCTCCCTCTTCACCTCTTTGTCTCACACTTCTTCATCCTTCAAGTCAATCTCAGATGTTGCCTCCCCAGAGGGGCCTACCCTGACTCCTCCAACCTAAATTAGATCTTTTTGTTATTTTCTCATGAAACACTGCTCTTTTCCTTCCTATTTTTACATAGTACACTTTCACATGTTTGAGTGTGAACTCGTCAGTCTCCTACTCTGGGCTCTAAGCTTTAAGCTCCATGAAGACAGGAACCACATCTGAGTTTTGCTTTTTTTCTCATCACTGTGTTTCCAATACTAGCGTAGTGCCTGACACATAGTAAATGCTCAATGAATACTTTTTTTGCATGAATAAATGTGCCAGCAGCAGAAAACAGAGAAGGAAACAGCGCTGTAGGATTATGGAAGGCAAGCAAAGGGCAGGGTTTCTCAGCCTCAGCGTGATTAACACTTGGAGCCAGATCACTCCTTGTGGTGGGGGCTGCCCTGTGCACTGTAGGATGTTTAGCAGCTTCCCTGGCCTCCACCCACTAGATGCCAGTGACATGCCCCACCCTGCCCAGTTGTAGCAACTAACATTGCTAAATGTCCCCCCAGGGGGCAAAATTGCCCCTGGTTGAGAGCCTCTGTTTTAGGGAGGCTGAGGCTGCGGGATAGACACAGGGCTTTACTTTTCACTGTGTACGCTTTTGTAGTGTGTAAATATTTCAAGGAAAGCAAGTACTTCTTCTGTTAGAAAAATTAGGGAAAAAAGTAAGGGCTAATGACTTTGTCAAATACTGTGAGCATTTACAAGTGGCCCAGAGGTGCTGTTGGTGACCTGTGGGCACATTCAGGGCTGTGGTGGGAAGATGAAGCCGGTGACCAGGACTCCAAAGGGCCTGCCCAGAGAGGAAGTCCAGGCCCATGGAGGCCTAGCATTTGGCAAGGAAAAAGGCAAGAAAAATAGAAATATAAAATTGGTGACTGTGGTACTAAAAGCTTCTCAAATGCTATCACTGTTCCTAATTTTAAAATCCCAAAGAAAGACTTTTCTCCATTTGCTTAATGTAAGAAAATTTTGAAAATATCTGAAGTGTGGCAGCAATTCCCGAAGAATTTGGCTTTACAAAATCCCAGTAGTTGGTTGTATTAGTTTGCTAGGGCCACAGACTGGGGGCCTTAAACAGCAGGAATTCATTTGCTCACAGTTCTGGAGGCTGGAAGTCTGAGATTAAGGGTTTGCGGGTTGATTTCTCCTGAGGTCTCTCTCTCTGGCTTATAGATGGCCATCTTCTCCCTGTGTCTTCACACGGTCCTCCCTCTGTGTGTGTCTGTGTCCTCATCTCCTCTGGGACATTAGTGAGATTGGATTAGGTCCTGCCCTACCAGCCTTACCTTAATTCAATCACCTCTTTAAAGGCTCTATCACCAAATACAGTCACATTCTGAGGTGCTAGGGGTCAGGATTTCAACGTATAAATTTTGGGAGACACAGTTCAGCCCCATCACACTAGTGACCATCTCCAGGGGGACTGTAGAGCCAAATGGGTCCCTACAATGAATCTCCCATCTCTATTGCCACAGTAGGCCCCTCATCAAGGTGGCCGCCGCTGACACTGCCCTGAGCACCCTCCCTCCCACCTCTGTCCTTTATGTCATCCTCCACAGTGACACACGCATTACACCCCTGGATCCTACATGTGAACTAACTGCTCCTCACTCATCCTGGGTGTACCCAACATGTTTGGATCATCTCAGGGCCACTCCTATTTCTTTCCTTGTTCATTGGCCACTTGAACTTAAAGAGGTCAAACAAACAGAGTTCAAAGCCACAGTGCATACAATAAACTTTGGGGGTTGGGACATAGACAGGAATTCCTACCTCCCTAAAGTGTTACAATTCTCTTGCTCCTATAGGTGCACTATAGCCCCAGGTTAGAAAATGCAGCCCAGAGGAGGCGTCCCCTGGGGGAACTATGCCTCTAGAGACACGTCCTGTTTGCTATGAGTCACTTTCGAGAGTGTGACAGCTCGTATTTTTGGTAATTTGCTAATGAAATGGTATCTCTATTAAATACGTCTATAGAAAGGTAAAAATAGGCCCAGCGTTTCCTAAATAGCTCTGGCTCAAGGTGAAGTGGTGAAGGAGTTGTTAGTTCTTTCTGAGGCAGGAGAAAGGTGGTCTTTATCATCCTCAGCCGCCCTTAAACTCCATCCCAGGACAAACAAGAAATCCCCCAACGAAAGAAAATGAAAACGCTGTTGCTGACTGGATTGCTTCAGAAATATGCTTGGATTTGAGAGTTCCAACTTTTCTGGGACTCATTCTTACAGAGTCTAACCCTTGTGGTTTTTTGGTAGGAGGTAATTTCTGAGCTGGTTATGATTTGAAGGAGCTGGCCCACAGCTCAACCTTGCTTAAATTGGAACAAGATGTCACCAGTGGTCCTGCTCCCATAGTAGGTACTTGAAAATAGATTCTTGTCGGATAGATGAATTTTAGGCCATTCCTGGGGACTCTTGTTAGTTTCCATGACTAGAAATGACACCACCATTCTGTCATTATGCCTTGTACCATGCAGGGAGTGTGAGTTGTTGTGGGTGGTTTTGTTTTTAATTTTTTTTTTATTTCAAGCAATGAAAGCAATGGCAAAGAATTTTTCATAAAAACAAGTGACAAATTTCACTCGAGTTACTGACACATAAAAGGAAAAAATTAGTTTTTGCTTTGAAGCTAACCAGAAACAAATGGGACTGTTTCTCCAAAGGAAAAGTTGGAGTTTAGTTATGATACATCCCCTCCCAGAAATCTAGGAAATTATACATACTGTACCCTCTGTTTATAAGAATATGAATAACATGATTGTGTGCACAGGGTCAATTGCAGTTCAGATGAGAATTTACTGCTGGTGAGCTGCAGAGGCAGAAAGGCAGAGCGAGCTGCTATTAACCCCTTGTTAACATGGTCTGAATGCTCTCCTTTTAAGAAAGATTGAAAGCTCCCTGAAGCCAGGAAATATGTCTCTAATATCTTTAGATATCTTTCCCCCTCCCCTCACCCCCACCCCAGCCCTCAGGGTGGGCCTCGGGCTGGCACACCGTAGTGTTCAAGTGGATGAGTGAATCACGTTTGAGAAAGGAGAGGTGTGTGTTTGTTTTTCACTTTGAGAAACGGGAGTGGTTTTATTGTAGCTGCCTAGTTCCGAGTTCCCTCCGCGCTGTGCGACGGCGCGCACTGTAACGGTGCTGTGAGCCCGCCTGGTCCCTCGCGGGTGGTGCTCTCAGCAGCGGCTGCCGCGACACAGTCTCAATGACAGCAGCCATGGCGCACCCGGCTCTGTGCTAAGTGTTTTCGGGCCCTCTGTCTCATTTACCCACCCCAAGCACCCAAGGAGCGGGTGTTGTCTTCGTCTGGGGATGAGCACATGGGCCTAGGAGATGTGCACAGCTTGCCCGGGATCTCGTGGTAAGTAGCATGACGGGGACTCGCCCCCGTGCTGCTCTGAGCGCAAGGACCCCCTCAGCACGCTGCCTTCGTGGCCTGCCCACAGGGATCACGGTCGTGCACAAAGCCAATCAATGTGACAGATCACAGAGCCACAGTGGAAGAGCTCAGGAAGAACCGCAGGCCAGGCTGAGCAGTGTTGGGGGGCTCGGGTCAACCACCACTTGGGGTCCACCCCCCGACTTTACGGGAGGGCTCTGTTAAAGCGTGGTGGTTCAGGGCAGCTTTCGGCGGTATGACTGCGACCGCCAGGACGCCAGGGTTCGGAAAGGCGTGGGAGGGACGAAGAAGATAAAGGCGAGGCCGAGGCCCGGGCAGCCCCAGAGTGTGGCAGGAGCGAGGTGGCTTTTGGGACAGCCAGCCCTGTCCCGCCCGCCCTGCAGGCTGACGCTGTGGGGGAGGGTGGGGCACGCAGGGAGGATTGTTTTGAGCACTCCGGCCTTTTCAGAGCACCAGCTGATGGCGTCACCTCTTTGGCTTCCAGTTTAAGGCCCTTCTAAGTCACAGTGCCATTCCAGCCACCTGTAGTCCCCAAAGCGGGGCTGGGGAGGAAACGCAGTGGGCAGAGTAAGCTTGGGTTTTGGAGGCCAGCTGTGATTTGGACCAGCTGTGGGCAGGTTACTTAACAGCTCTGTGTCCTCCTTGGGGGTAATGATGCCCACCGGATACAATTCTTGTGCGACTCAAAATGAATCCAAGCCTGTGAAGTATTTAGAATAATGCCTGGCACCTAAGACATGTTCAGTGACAGTTTCTATCCCAAACTTGTTCATCCTCAGCCCCAGTTAAGGTGGTTGTTCCCCACTGTGACTCTCTTGGGTCAGTTCTAGGTACACTCTGGGGTGCAACTGAGTTCAGACTTGGGCATGAGAGAGAATATGGCATTTTTCCTGCCCCTTCTCACCTAGGTTTCTAAACATGATACTCCTTTGGGGAGCAGTAGCAGGAAGTCACTGAAGGGCTCTGCTCCACGCTTACTAAAGATCTGCTACGTGCCAGACACTGTGCTGGAGGTAGAAAAATGAGTACACCGTGGCCCCTGCCCTCAGGGACCTTACACTGCAGTAAAGAGACAGACACAAATAAGCAGTTTAAATATTATATGTTAAATGTTGTGACAACAGCATGCGCAGAATGCTGAGCTCAGAGGAAGGACAGTGAGCATAATTCGGGAGCTGAAGATAACGTCAGGGGAAGGTGTTATCTTAGTTGAGTCTTGAAAGATCCGTAGAAGTTAGCCCGGGGGGTGACAGTGGACTTGTCCGCTGAACTAGGCTGGAACTACATTTCCCAGGATTCCCTTCCCTGTGAGGTTCTGGGCTCAGACTGACATGAGAGAGAGGCCTAGGAGGTCTGGAAGGTGGAGGAGAAGCAGCAGCGGTGTTGGCGCCGATTGTGTCGAGGTGGGGCCAGACTGCCGCCGTAGCTCACGCCTGTCGCTGCAGACCTCTGACTTCCCTTGTGGGCGTGCGGCAGCTCCTGCAGCTCCCACTGGACTTCCTCCTCCGGCATCGCGGACGACTCCAGGCCAGGGGTGTGTTTAGCTCAGTGATGAAAAGCGCCAACTTCCCCTGCAGCCTGTCTGGAGTTAGAGGTGTGAGGGACCGACACGGGCTCCACCTCACCCTTCCAGGCTCCCGGCCCCCTCTCTCCAGGGCCGCCTTCCTTCCCGCCTGCCCGCTGACTTCAGGCCGGTGCGCCGCACGGACAGCAGGCATGCGCAGACTGCTTCACCAGGCCCACCGTGGCGGCGGGTCAGGTCCTATAGGCAGTCCTTTCTTCGAGATCCCAGGTCATGGTTCCACTTCTCTGGTCGGACCTCGACAGACGGACCAGGCGAAGACGGCTGAGGAAAAGAGGTCCAGGCGGGAGGAACAAAGTGAGCAGAGCCGTGGGCGGTGGGGTTCACGTGGGGAACTGCAGGTGGCTCGCATGTCTCCAAAGTAAATGAGAGGCAGGGAGAGGACGCTGAGGCTAGAGAGGGAGGCCCTGGCTAGGCCATGGAGGGAACCGAACGCCGAGCTAAGGGCTGGCGAATGCGGGGCACAGCCGAGTGAGGGAAGCTTCTGTCCCTGCGGCGACGCTGCTGCGGACAGTTTATGGATCCACTGTGCTGTTTGCTGTTTTCTGAATCACATCCCACATGACAAATCTTTAGACTACAGTACTCTCTTTAAAACAATTTGTTTCCTATGATCGGATAAGAATTAGGTAATATATTCTATGGGGACAGGATAGGTTATGTTGTCTAATAAATAAACCGGATTTCAGTGGCTTCACTCCACAAAAGGGTTTTCTTCCTCATGACATGCCGGTCAGATGTTTTTCTTTGGTGGCCGTTTATCAAGCAGCGTTTGGGGGATCCAAGGTCCCTTTATCTCGTGACCCCGCAATCTTAAATATGTGGTCCTTGAGGTGGCCAAGAAAGGGCGATTTCAGATTGCAGACGATCCTGCCGGTCAGGGGAAGTGGGTTGCCTTCTCTATATCTTCTGACAACTCCCTGTGAGGAGCACCCAGTCACCCATCCCTAACTGCTGGGAGGCTGGAAATGTGGGCCTGGAAAAGGAAATAAAATGGGATTTGGTAAATACATAGCATTGTGTCTGCTGCCCTTATCAGCTTGGAAGCTTTTATTTATGGCTCAATCCCAATAATAGGTTACCTGTGTTCGTGCATAGTTGGGATGCGTAGACTTCCTTTTCTGTTACAGGATTTAGATCTTCTATTCTTATTTCCATGCTTTTAGATACTCAAAGACAAGAGGTGGGTGCAGTGACTCACGCCTATAATCCTTACACTTTGGGAGGCTGAGGCGAGATGATCATTTGAGCCCAGGAGTTTGAGACCAGCCTGGGCCTTAGTGAGACCCTGTCTCTACAAAAAATACAAAAATTATCTAGGCGTGGTGGTGTGCACCTATAGTCCCAGCTATTCTGGAGGCTGAGGAACATGGATCGCTTGAGCCCAGGAGTTTGAAGTTACAGTGAGCTACGATGATGTGACTGCATTCTGGCCTGGAAAACAGAACAAGACCCTGTCTCACACACACACACACACACACACACACACACACAAAGGTATTCAAAGACAAAAGAATGAACTTTGATTTTCACATCACAACTGATGCTTCTATTCTAACATTTTAAATTTCTCTTCTACTTTTATCTAGATGGGCTGGCCCTGGCTTAATAAACAGCCTTTGTATGGAAACAGGTATAGTTGAAGGTTTTCTCTCTAGAACCCTTTTCCTTTGTACCCTGGGATGAATGCCTAGGTACTAGGATCATTTGGGTTAGAGAGTATCAGCTAATAAAAATGTAGAAAGATTGCTTTTGATGATTATGCAAATGTAGAGAGCAAATAAATTACAGGCAACCAGGAGTGTAATCCCTCTTCCCATCTCTGTTCATCTTGAGTCTCTAGTCACAACTAGTTTATGAGGAGGCTGGCACAGGCAGGATATCACTAGTGTTTTGATGTATGGCTTAGAGTGTATTTCCCCGTAGACACAGTGTTACAAACAATGATTAGGTGTACCTGAAAGAGAACCACGTGGCTTACACTTTTCAGGAATATAATGGATTAACCAGGTGAAATAGAGCCATTTATTACATTAACTGTCACAATTGTTGTATTACAAATTCCAGGCAAAGGACATAAACTTTTGAAAAGGGGCCTATTTTTTCCAGTTTCCAAGAGGTTCCAATTGTATATTTTCATGCCATTGTGTTTTAAAGGTCAATGTTCAAAATGATGATTTAAAGTATTTTGAATCTATAAGAGATTACACAAAAAATAATTCTGTTTTAATTTTCTTGTAAAGGACCTCAGATTGAGCATATCATATTGTGGTGGTTAATTTTATGTGTCAACTTGGCCAGGCCGAGGTACCCAGGTATTTGGTCAAATACTGCTCCAGATGTTGTGAAGGTATTTTTTAGACGAGATTAACATTTAAATCAGTAGACTTTGAGTAAAGCAGATTACTGTCCATAATGTGGGTGGGCCTTGTCTAATCAATTGAAGGCCTTAAGGGAAAAGACTTAAGTGTGTTGAGGAAAAAGGAATTCTGCCTCCAGATGGCCTTCAGACTCAAGCTGCAACATCAACTCTTTCTGGGTCTCTAACCCTGCTGACCAGCCCTGCACATTTCAGACTTGCCAGCCCCTATAATCACATGAGCCAATTCCTTAAAATCAATCAATCAATCTATCTATCTATCCATCCATCTGTTTATCCACCTACCTACTTCCTACTGGTTCTGTTTCTCTGGAGAATCCTGACTAATAGAGACATATTTTCTGGGCAAAAGAAAGCAGACAATATTTATCAATTTGCACCTAAAATATTTAGACTTCTGCACGTACAAAATGTTCTTTGAGAAGCATAGATCCAGTTGGTTAAGGAATCTGTTGTTTCCTATTTATTTATCTTTGGCCATCTTCAGCCTTCTTCTATTTGCTATAAATCCTGTACAACCTCTCCCCACTTCTGCATTCCCGGCCTGAGGGCAGAGCAGCAGAAAACTCTTAGGTGGGAGAACTCACATTCCAGTGATGAGTCCAGGGCTGTTTGCTTTTGAATGTTTGGAGAGAATTGTTCTTACTTCCTGCAAACTCTTATTTTGCCTCTGATAAGGAATGAAATTCATGTTGAGTACACATTAGATACCTTCCCAGAAACAAAGGAAATTGGCACTAACTAATATTAAATAGCATTTAGGATACGTGCCAATGGAAGAAATGAAAATCTAAAACATGACTGAGACTGTCTCGGACCTACCCCTCTCCACCCAGGCTTGGCTGGAGTTCCAGCACTCTGTGTGATGTCCCATGCTTGGGATACAGTTGGATATTTAAAACAAGAAGGGTTGCACAGAGAATAAAATGTCAGCTTTATGAAGGCGATTTGTATTGCATGAGATACTGCCGCCTAAATAAAGTACGTGCACCAAACTACATCCTGTTAGGCAGTAATGCTGCTTATGTAGCTGTCCTTGTGGTGCGTCAAAAAGCATTCATGTCTGTTGAAGAAGTTAAATTGAGGCCGGGCGTGGTGGCTCACGCCTGTAATCCTAGCACTCTGGGAGGCCGAGGTGGGCGGATCCTTTGAGCTCAGGAGTTCGAGACCAGCCTGAGCAAGAGCGAGACCCCATCTCTACTAAAAATAGAAAGAAATTATATGGACAGCTAAAAATATATATAGAAAAAATTAGCCAGGCATGGTGGTGCATGCCTGTAGTCCCAGCTACTCGGGAGGCTGAGACAGGAGGATCCCTTGAGCCCAGGAGTTTGAGGTTGCTGTGAGCTAGGCTGACGCCACGGCACTCACTCTAGCCTGGGCAACAGAGTGAGACTCTGTCAAAAAAAAAAAAAAAAAAGAAGTTAAATTGAAACAAAAGCTAGAAGCAGTGAAGGATTATATATAACAGAGTTTGATTTACAGATGTCTAACCTAGGGTACATTTTAAGCAGTATCCTATTCTTTTCTTTATCATGTTAGAAGACAGTAAGTTTGAAAAGGTTAGAAAGGAAGGGGGTGGGGGAGAAAGGGCCAGAGTGGGAGTTGAAAGCACTCGTGTGTACTCCTCTCTTCCTTCTTTTGGAAGCTAGGAAGATAGTGTATGTCTCCTAAATTGAAATGACCCATCATAAACCTCATGATGTCGATATTTGAGTGCTATTTATCATCCACATCAAAGACAGCAGCTATAGAGTGTGCAGCTGTCAGCAGGACCAGTATCAGAGCGGGTCTCAGAAAAGTGAAAGCGGATAGCAATACAGGCATTGAATTAAAACTAAGACTTCTATTTCAGAAGGCATAGAGGAGAACAAACGGAGGAAGAAAAATGAAATTTGCATGTACAGAGGAAATATGGTTAATTAAAAACACTGAGAAACAATTTGGGACTGAGGATCTATTTGGTCCCATGCAGCCTTTCCGCGTGGGATCTTGGGGGAGTGGCAGTCTACCTTCTGCTTTCTAAGGACAATAATAACTCTTTGAATTTATATTTGTAAGGCAGGAGATATCCAGGGCTCTCGGTGGTCCCTGTCCCTTGGACATTTAGTATAGTATGTGGGACCAGGTAGCCTTTCCATATATTGCTGAGAAATCAGACAATTCCTCAATAGATATTCTAAAATTAACACATCAGTTTTGTGCCCTAATATGCAATAGGATTGTCAGAATTAAGTCCTAGGGAACTTGTTCTCAGTCTCAAGTTTTTGTTTCTGATGGTGTGTCCTTGGGCAAGTCAGTCATCTCCCCAGGCCTCAGTTTCCCCCTCTGTACAATGAGGAGGGTCAGCTAGGCTGTCTTTACAATCTCTCTGGCATAAGCATTCTGTGATTCTATGAGACCAGCTTCAGGGTACTTGAAGCTTAAACCACATAAACCCTACTTTACAATTCAATCCAGTTCAACCATAAGTATTAAAACAAATATTTATTAAGTACCTAGTATTTGCAAGATACTACATTGGCTGCCTGAGGTGTGTGAGTATGAAAGCTGTTGCCTGCCCTTGTCCTCAGGATGGTGGAAAGTGGGGCATGAAGTAAGTACCAGAAGGTTCCAGAAATTCTGGAGGGAGGCATGGTGTCCTTCATATTGGGATGGTGATGTTCTTAGAACTGGGGGAGGGGCTGCAAGCTGAAAGAAGGAAAGTGGAAGGAGGTTCAAAGGGCAGTGAATTCACACATGGCCAGAGCAGGAGGACAGCTTCACCAAGGAGGGAAGTAGGGGCGTGTTTGGGAAAGAGCAGGTTTGCTCTCGAGCAGGATTACAGGGCATGTGCAGAGGAACAGAGAAGGGAAGGTGGACACGGTAAGCGCAGGCAATTTGCAGAGGGCCTTAAATGCAGGACATAGGGACTATATGTAACCGGCTGTAAACATTTCTGAGGAAGGGCATGGGAGGATGGTATGTGACGGATCAGCCAGAGAACAGAGGGCATGCAGAGGCAGAGGGACACGCCCATAACGCAAGACGGACCTTACTCTTGAGCTGGTTCAGCCACGAGACCGTGCTGCAAAAATGGCAAATAGTGGTGACTGTGGTGGTGGGAAGTCGCTGGGACCCAGACCCCATGCTTCTGAGGTGTTGGCTTGTTCTGCTGAGGTCTCCCCTGGAAGTAGTTTTCCAAGCCGATATTGACGCTACCTGCGGTGGAGACTTCAGCTCTCCTCCTGCCTGGTCTCGCATCACGTGTTTCTGGCTGCCCAGCAGCGGTTTGGGACATGTCTGGGTGAACGGCTCTGTGGGGAGCGGCATTGACGATCGTCTTTCCCCCACCAGGGTGTATAAGGCAGTGTTGGAAATGGGGAGCCGGGACTGTCTCTGGCATTCATTGTTGATGTAATCGCTTTTTTTTTTTTTTTTTGGCTAGCCTAGATTGTGAAGTAAATGGGGTCGAAATATATATTCTTTGCACTTCATCATAATGGTGATGATGAAGTGATCATTGCTTTTAGACTAGGCAGATAATGCTAAAAGGAATTCCATCTCTCTTTTTTTAAACTTCTTTTTAGCCTGTCTGCCTAGGGATTTTTTGTTGTCTGCTTGTTTGTTTTAAGCAACTCCTAGCATTTTGTATGGCTCCTTGACGTGTCGGCCCCAGAAATGTCATAGAGCAAGCACATTTCACACAGGGCCGTGGATAAAGGGCCGTGGACTGCATTGCATCACACTGAACATTTGTTGGGAAGTGGCTCTGGTAGGAGACCCGGGGAGATCATGGACGGTTCAGTCCTCCTGTCCCGGCCCAGGGCTCCCTGCCGCCTCCTCTGTTGAACTGATCCCTCGTTCCTTCCTGTTTTTGTTTTTGGGCAATTGACCCCTTGAATGGCCTTTTCTCCTTTTGCTGCTTTCTTCCTCAGGATTTTTGTTCTCTCCTCTATCTTTGGCGATTCTCTGTGTATAAGTTTGAGTTTTTATTTGAAGGTTTCTTTTTTGTGCCTTTTTTTTTCCATGGTGTATTTTCATTTACATGAACTTGGCCTTTTGCAGATTAAACAATGGATCATTCATACTTCAGTTTTAGATGTTTGAGTATCTTGACACACATGTAAAAACAGATGTTTCCGTGAAAGTATGACTGTCAAAGTTAATTCAGCTTTGTTTGCAACTGCTGTTTTAATGAAATTTGGATTTTTTTTTCCAACTTTCATTCTTTCCCACTTGTGGCATTTTACTTATTTGGAAATACAATATTCACTACATAGTAAAATTATGTGTTATCCTCTTGTGGTTGATATCTTTGCCTCTAAAGCTGACTTTCTAAGTTTTCAACATGCTTGAATGTGATGCTTCTGCAGTGGGCAGGAAAGCTCGGTTTATGGTAGTTACATTTTTCCAAACAGTTGCCCTAGAAATGACATGCCAAAGTTTTCAGTAAGGTTAACACAGTGCTTTATCTGGTGGGACACACACCCCCCCCCTCCCCACAATGCAAACCTTATGCTCAACGAAGAAAAACTTACAGTGCACAAAAAAACAAAAACAAAAAGATAAAAGGCAGAGCAAAAACCTCCTCAAAGTAGAGTATTTGTTTCAAGTTGCTAAATTACACATTTTGGACCCTAAAGATGTTTGTGAAAAGTGCTCTGAAATTATCAGACCACAGTACTCCTTTTGAATTTGAAAAATGTTTTGAGATTGGGTGACACGGTGCCTGGAGTCTGGGCTGCAGTCAGGAGACAAGAGGGTGGTGGAGAACTGAAGGCCCGTCCCTGCAGATTTACAGACTGGGGACCGGGGAAGCAAGGGGGACACAGAGCTGACAAGATGGGCACTAGGGTCAGAGACAGGAGACATTGGCCATTTAATGCTTCACAGGAATCCCCAGGCTCTGCGTGTGACCCAGGGACGGGTAGGGAATGAAGCGGAGGGGAAGGTGGCTGGAGCTGGGGTGATCCAGAGCCAGTGAGGTGGTCAGGCTTTTAGGTGATCTCCATGGACGTAATGTCTCCAGCAAGCCAGCAACTCAGGAGTGAGGGCAGAACTGCGAGCCAGAAGAGTGCACCTCTTCCTGGTGCCTTCTGTGACCAAATGCCAGTCCAGCATCGTTCAAAACTCATTCAAAGATTCATGTACATTAAGTGCTTAGAACAAGATTTAGTGCTTCACTATATAAGATTACCAGTTCCTAGGACATTTCTTTTTTCTCTCTCATAATTCCTAATCTCTCTTTGCTATATTTAACAGTGTATATTTTGTATACTTTAAAGACATCTCAAGTTCGTGTGTTTTAAGAAACCCTAAATGGTTTGTGGAAGCCAAGGAGGGTCTAAACCAGCACTGTCCAAGGGAGCTCTCTGCGTGATGGAAACGCTCTCTGCACTGTCCTGTATGGCGGCCACTAGCTACCTGTGCCCTTGAGCATTTGAAATGTGGCTAGTACGACTGATGGACTGAATGCTTAATTTTAATTAACTTGAATTTAATAGCCACCTGTGGCTGCTAGTAGCTGCCCTCTTGTACAGACCTACCCCATTTATAAATAAATGAATGCTTCTGAACACCTGGAAAGGGTTTCTTCGCAAGTTTAAATGTTCTTCTTTACATGATGGATTTACTTAGAAAAATCTGTTTGTAGAATAAGAAATAATTATTGTATTGTATTTGTATGATAAGGGATAATAAGGAAGTTTAAACCATTTATTTATAAAAATGACAGAATTAACCAAGTACTTTATTACTTGCTGGAACTTTGTTAATTCTATTATCAATTTACATCCAAATTTTTACTAAATGACTGAAAACAGTGTTGCCTAACAATCAGGACTAGATGGTAACTCTTATTTTAAGTAGGAAGTCTGTGGGAGCCAACTTTAAAAATAATAAATTTTAATTCTGTTTCTTGACCTGGGTGGTATTTACCCAGGTGTTCAACTTTATAACTATTTGTTTAAATGTTCTTACATATCTTATGCATGTTTTTCTGTATCTATGCTAATTTTCACAATAAAATATGAAAAATGGTGGTTAGGCTGTCTCAAATTTAAAAGTATGATGTGATGAAACTGTAAAAGCATCTGTCATTGACTGATTAAGGAAAAATCATGGAGAATCTAGAACTAAACCAAGAACAAGGAGAACTTATATAATAAAGGTGGCATTTCAAGTCAGTGGGGGAAATATAAATTACTTAACAATGGATGATGGGAATATTCTTATCTGTTTAGAATAACACTATGCATTTGAATTTACATTTACTGGGATCAAACTATTGCCATTTGAATTTACATTTTCCCAGCTTTTTTTTTTTTTTTAAATAAGTGGCCTTAGGATACCATTTATTCAAGATCAAACTGTGCCATTTAAATTTCAATTAGTGGGCGGTGGTACATGCCTATAGTGCCAGCTACTCGGGAGGCTGAGGCAGGAGGATGGCTTGTGCCCAGGAGTTTGAGGTTGCTGTGAGCTATCATGGTGCCACTGCACTCCAGCCTGGGTGACAGAGGAAGACTCCATCTCAAAATAAATAAACAAACAAACAAATAAATAAAAATAAAAAATAAATTTACATTTACATTCAAATATTTAAGTTAGGAGCAAACATCGATATCACATTTTCCCAAGAAGTCTCTACCACATTCAGTATTTTAAAATTTACATTCAGTTTTAATTAAAGCTGAAAACAGTAGAAGACCTTAAAAGAGGATAAAGCTGCAGTGTGGCATCAAGTGAACGTGTTTAAGGAAACCTACATTTAAAATATCACAAAAAAAGTTTATTCATCTTAAAGAGTTTTTTCCAGCTTTTACCTGCAAATTTTAATTTTTCTTACTTAATTTTAATCTCAGTTGGGTTGAGATCCTTACCTGAATTATGATGCCCAATTTAATTTTAGGTAGATCAGTGTTTGCACAGAAGGAAGTGAAGTCATAAAAACAAAAGGAAACATTGGTGAGAACTTTTTTAGAATCTTTGAATAGAAAAGGGTTTTTTAATTATAATAATAAACTCAGGAACCATAAGGAAAATAATAATAAATTTGACTATAAACTTAAAAAAACATCTCTTTATGTCAGGAACCTTCATAAAGTGAAAGCACAAAAAATTTATTTACAACATAATGACAATCAACAGTCTGATACAAAGGGTTCTTTCAAATTAGTTTTTAAAATAATAATAGAGAAATGGACAAAATGTCCAAACAGGTAATTCCCATAGAAAGAAATATAAATGGCCAATGAGTAGAAGACACGGAATATCAATTATTGAAGAAATTCAGATTAAAACTTCACTTTTGAAAGTTAAGTTTGCTATTTTTAAGGAGGCATAATACTTTCCATTAGCCTGCAGTATTATATTAATGTATATTATCTTTTTCTTAATTTTAAACTTACCGTGCACACCTTTAGCAGAACCTTGGACAAATTATTTTTGTGGAAATGACCTCTTCAACGATTACAATGGTTTAAAAAAAGGAGGACATTATTTGCTGGCAAGGATGCGAAGCACCTGGGATCCTCGTCCATTGCTGGGGAGACGCCAATGGTATATCCACTTCGGAAAGCACGGGCAATATTTTATAAAGTTAAACACACACTTACCATACAGTCCGGCAGTTCCACCCCTAGGTATTTACTCAAGAGAACTGGAAACTTAAAAATTGTACATGAATATTTATAGTACATTTTATTCATAATTGCCCAAAACTGGAAACAACCCAAATGTCTTCAGCTGGTGAGTGGATAAACAAACTGTGGCACATCCGAATAATGGAATACTGTTCAGGAATAAAAGAGAGAAAATTACTGATTCATGTAACGACATATATGAATTTCAAATGTATCATGCTAAGCGAAAGAAGCCAAACTCAAAAGACCACACTTTGTACAATTCTGTTCATATGACATTCTGGAAAACGCAAAATTATAGCAACAGATCAGTGGTTGCCAGGGGTGGAAAGTGGGGGCAGGGGTGACTACAAAGGGGCAGTGTGAGGAAACTTCTAAATTGATGTATAGCGTACAGGTAAAAGTGCGCAGGTCATAAATGTAGAGCTTGATGAACTATCACAGCTATTGTGTGCTTAATTCACTGCCACTCAGATCAAGAGACAGAACATTTCCGGGAGCCCCCTCTCCTGTTCCCTTTCTCCTTCAGAACCAATTATTCTGACTTCCAACGCCACAGGTTAGTTATGTCTGTTTTTGAACTTCGTGGAAATAAAACCATACAGTATTGAATGCTGCACTCTTCATAGGTTTAATTATATTTCAAATTGATTTTTTATGTAGCTAAGCATGGTTACTGCTGAGGAACAATGAGGAGACCAGGCTGGATCATTATCCTGATTTCTTCTAGGGCTCAAATTTGGAGTCTGAGAGTTGAGAGAATTGTGTCATACTTATTGTTTGATATACATTTTTGGCCAACCAAACTAACCATCTTTTTCTTTTCTTTTTTAAAGCTAATCTAAAGGCATTTGGGAAATGCACACCCTACTGTTTCTTTACGATCTCCGGAATTCTATTTTTCTCCACTATTATTTTCCCTAGTGTGGGTAGACATCAGTCTTAAAATTGGCCTGATAGGCCTCTCCTGTCATGCGATACCTCCTTGGTACTCTACCAAATGACGATCTATGAACTTTTCCTGCTCTGTTCTTTTGAGATCATGCTTGACTTTTGCTCAGCTATATTTAAAGCTGTGGGAAGAAGAGACTTCTGGAAAGATATGGTACTGGAAAGATATGCTGTAAACTTGAATATTTGGAAACCTCCAGGAAAAGTAAATCCATATGGCAGATCTGGTCCCAGCTTGATTCCGGCGTGATTGGGTCCAAGATCCTGTATGAATTTGTGTGAGTGTGTGCGCGTGCGTACACAATCTTGTATGTGCTCTTTGTGGTGGAAGTCAGTTATGCTGGTTTTTGTTTTTGTTATTCTTTCCAGTGAGAGAACCTGGAGTATCAGTTCTGAGTTTCAGGGTTGGGGCAGGTTTTATTTTCTTAGCAGTAACAAAGCCACAAAAAGGAAAAAGAAAACAATCTCTGACAATTAAAAAATGTCTTGAAAAATAATATCAATAACAAATACTAACTTTTAAGAGTTCAGTGTGTTCTCTTACTAATTCAAAGCCTAAATTAAATATTTATACCCTGGGATCCTTTTTACAAAGCCTGATGGACCAGAGTGTACCTCAACTACACAGCTCTAGTGAAGGATGCCCCCCAGAAAGGTGTGACCAGCGGGGCCACCAAACCATGGATCCCTTGGTTATTATAACTCAAAAATGCTCAGAGGACTAGCCTTTGTGAACAGGGCTCAGCCAGAAGATTCTTCAATTGTATTCCCTCATTTCCTCTCTCCACCTTTCTTTGTTAGAACTCCAACTCGGGGTTTCTTGCCTCGCAGTGAGAGTTCTAATGCAGCGAAAATGTTTTTGTTTTTGCTGTTATTGTTTTTAGTTTCTGAGTTGAGAACTTGCCATGATTCACAGAGGTACAAACTACCCCCATGGGATTCAATAAAAGTTGGCACTAAGGGTCTAAAAATAAAATCACAGAATGTTAGTGTTGGAAGTCTCATCATTCTCATCCTGCAAGTGAGTGACTGGGCTCCAGTAAGGTACATGCCTTGCCTAAGGTTCCATAGGTAATTAGTGGCAGGGGAGGACTGGTATCTTGGAAGCCTCCAATTTTCCAGCCAAGCAGTCTTTTCCTGTTTTACTTTTCATTCTCCCAGAATACACTGAGGGATGTTGGGATTGTTGCAGTTGGAAGCATGTACATTGGAGTAGTGTCTCAGGGATTTTAGTTAAGATGTTTAGTTAAAGGGATTTATTGGATCCTGTAACTGGAGAGTCTGAGGGAGGGTGGACTTCAGGAATGGTTTGATTTGGCAGCTTAATGATACCTTCCATGACAAAGCATCTTCTTCATCTTTCCATGGTGATGGAGTGGATGGATTTTAGTTAAGATGTTTAGTTAAAGGGATTTATTGGATCCTGTAACTGGAGAGTCTGAGGGAGGGTGGACTTCAGGAATGGTTTGATTTGGCAGCTTAATGATACCTTCCATGACAAAGCATCTTCTTCATCTTTCCATGGTGTCGTCTCTGTGGTTGTAATATGTGTCAACAACTCCCTGGTCTGCGTGCTTCCTCATCAGGACCCAGGAGTGAGTGAGGGGGTCCTTCTGAAAGCTAACAGAGACCTCAGCAAACCTCTTCTCATGTCTCATTGGCTTCCATGGCTGATGGGACCATTTCTAAGCCTCCAGCTGTGGTCAGGGAATTGGATTATACTGATTAACTTGAGCCTGAGTCAGATGTGTTGTTCTGAAATCACTTTCCCCTAAAGCATGTGGATGGCACTGAGGAAGTGTAGCTAACAGAATGAAAATTGAGATTGTTGCTCAATGGCTTTTATAATTGCAAAAATATCAGAAATCAAGGGTGGGTGTTTATTATACAGATATAGGCGTGTCTCATGGAGCCTGAGGATAGGGAAGCTGCAGGGCATGGGGCAGGGGGTGGGAGTCAAGAACCAGGGAGCTGTCAGGAACTAAGATCATCGCCCCTCCTTCCCCTTCCCTCCCCTCCCCTCCCCCTCCACTCCTCCCTCTCCCACTGACCAGCAGTCTCTGATTTCTAATTCCTCATTCCTGGGGGAGTCGGTTTGGCCAGCCTGGGTCAAGCATCCAGCTGGGATGGGCAGAATGTACTGACGCAGATAAGGCTGCCGGCCCCACTGTGTGGTGCTGTGGGGTGAGATGGGGCGCCCTGGCGGTTCCTAGAGAAGCAGCCACCCACAAAGTCACCACGAGAAGAGAGATTTTAATCTCTGGGTAATGGTCACGCTCCAAGGTGCTCCGTGGCTCTGCGGTATAGTCGATGGAGGAAATGCCATGAGGGGGACATTTTTGCCAGCTGCCCCCCTGTCCCCTCAACAGTCCTCAGGTCTGGAGTGTGGAGAAAAAGGTGTCAGGAGGGGAGAAGCAGGTGGCCAGAGTGGGAAGAGAATTCTTGCTTCTAAATAAGTTCAGTGGGAATTTGACAACATTCTCCTTTGCAGCCATAAACCCAAAAGGAACTCTTCGGTGCATCACTGGCAAACTTTTCTAGTGTTTGAAGCTAAACTTTGGCAATGAACGTTAACGAGAGCCGGTGCACAATGATGTCTTTCAATCCCAAATCTCCCTAGCGATGATCCCCACAGAGCCGGGGAGCCTCATCCCCGAGATAGCACATTCCAGGCTCCGAGACTCAGGTGTCCTGCTCTCTGTTGACTTTTGGCGGCCCCACCCTTTCCTCCGGGAGGGTGAGTCACGGCGTTGGGTGGCAACGTCTGAGGTCTGAGAGCCAGGTCAGAGATGACTCTTTTGGGGGCTCGGAACTGTCCATTGCAGCGAGGAGTCATTTCACCCTCACCTTTGAGGATGCATCTATCAGAGCTTTTATTGTTTTACTGTTTTACAACTTCCTCCTAAACCTAGAACAATAGCCTTATACAAGGGCAGGCAATCTCTGTGTGTATACAGCAGGGAAGGGCAGGACCTCTGGGGCTCTCTCACTTAATACAGACTGGGGTGGCCATTTGGAGAAGTGGGAAATTTCAAGAGGGTCTCTCTCCCCCGAGTGACTTCAGACTTCCCGCAGGAGCAAGATCATTCCGAGAGACTAGCAAAGGGCTTATTAGGGGAAGGGGCTCAGAGTGACCAAAATTTAAGGCTTTAAGAACATGAATAAACTCCAAGGTAGACCTCATTAAGGAATGAAGTTTTATTCAGGAATGTGGTTTTAATGCTGAAACCTAAAGGAGTTTGACAGAAGAGGAGGAAAATGATGGGATCAATGACTGATATTGTTAAACCTAAAAACCATGAATCTGTTGGCCGGATACCAAAAGCAACAGCTGAGCAGTAACTTTTTTATAGCACCTTGGACCCCACAAAGCTCTTTTTTCACATTCACGGTAACACTTCATCCCCAAAGCCACATTCTGAGCGAGGCCTTGTCCCCATTTTGTCAGTGAGTAAAGTCAGGCTCCTCGATCAGGTAAATACTTTGTTTCAAGGCTCCTCCCTGGGAGGGTTTGGAGCTGGGACACAGATGCTGGTCTCAGGCATCACCCGTCTTAGTACTCTCCCATGACGTCTCCAGCCTTTGTTATCTCACTCTTTTTTCACAAGGACATAGTAACACAGGTATGTTTGTTTCTATCCAGGCTAAATGACAGTAATAGTTAGCATATACTGATCCCTTATTATGAGTCAGGTTCTGTGCTAAGTTTTCCATATGTCTGACTCCTACCACAATTCCATGACCCTCCAGAAAACCGAGGCCGGGAGAGGCTGGGAAATTTGCCCAGAGCTGTGCAGCTGTGGAGTGTCACAGCCTGAGTTCTCATACGGGCAGCGCAACTCCAGACCTGTTGTTCTCCATCAGTCTGCCGAGTTAATGCCCGCCCGGATGGTTGCTGGGCCTCGAGTCCAGGCTGACCGGTGTTCCCATCACAGCGAGTGTAGCTGCATTTACCTTCTCGGCCAAGCCCTACATCCAGCTCATTGCATTATACTCCTTTATCTATTTTATTTTTTCAATTTTTCTACAAACTGGATCTTACTACATTGTCCAGGCTGGTCTCGAATTCCTGGCCTCAAGCAATCCTCCTGCCTTGGCTTCCCAAAGTACTGGGATTACAGGCATGAGCCACCATGCCTGGCCAAATTAGACTCATTTAACAAACATTTATTGAGTTCCTCTTAAGTGCTAGGAGATAAGGAGGAAACCTTGCACAAAAGATGTTTCTGTGCTCTGAGAGCTCACGGAGTAATGGGGAAGTGCCATGGCAATAGTCACACTATGTGACATTACCACTAAATGCCAGGACCGCAGTGTGTGTGGAGCCTTGAGTGCCCAGGGCCACTGGCACACTGGTCACAAGAAGCGTCGCTGTGGGTTGGTATGTTTCTGGAACGCAAAGCCATTATAGTCAGAGCCTGTTTGGCCACTGGGTCCACGAAAGTATTTTCATATCTTTTAAAATCAAAAGAAAAAAATAAACATTTAGGTTGAAGAATTTGTCTTAATATATCATATTCATATATTTGTCTTTATACTAATGCAGATGTCAAATATAATTTATATATGTATATATTATTTTCTGGTTTTGATGGAGGAAAGGGCCAGGAAGACAAAAAATGAATCAGGGGCCACAGGAGCCCTAATGTGGCCCTCATTAGAGCAATCTACTGTAAGGCAAAGCTCCTGCCCAGGTTCTGGACCTGGTTCCACTGTGTGCTATGTGACATGTGACCTGAGCTGTATGCTCCTTCAGTCCAACTTCCAGGTTAATCAGGGGCTTTGCCTGTGGGCAGCCCGGGGGTAGCATGCAGAGAGAGGTATTTTTAACAGCAACAGTTATAATAATGATGGCAGCTCCCATACCAAGTGCTGGGCACTGTGCTAAGAGCGTTCTATCCGTGCTCTCTCGAGCCTTGCTCAATTCCAGCGCTTTCGTAATGTTTCACAGTGGCATTGGGCTCTTCTGCAGGGACGGGCTTTGTGCAAGGAGGTTGAGAAGCAGGGATTTGCATACCCATTGCCATTTGATCCTTCTCATTCTTGAAAACATTTTTTTTTTTTTTTTGAGACACAGTCTTACTCTGTCGCCATGGGTAGAGTGCAATGTTATCATCATAGCTGACTGCAGCCTCAATCTCCTGGGCTCAAGTAATCCTCTTACCTCAGCCTCCCGAGTAGCTGGAACTGCAGGTGTGTGCAACGACGCTAGGCTAATTTTTCTATTTTTAGTAGAGATGGGGTCTTGCTTGTGCTCAGGTTGCTCTTGAACTCCTGAGCTCAAGCCATCCTCCTGCCTGTGCCTCCAGAGTGCTAGGATTACAGGCGTGAGCCACCGCGCCTGACTGGGTCTTGAAAACATTTTTTAAAAGTCTTAAAAAGGACTTTTTCCTTGTAAAATCTGTACTTAACAGTTTTTTTTTTTTTTCTTTTGGTGGCAAGATGTCTTGTGGGTGTGAGTCTGGGGAGCCTTTAGGTGGTAGGAGGTGGGCAAGGGAGAGAGAGAAAGGCAAAGTGAAGCCAAAACCTCCAAGGTGTGGCTAATAATCAGGATAATGGCACCTGCCATGGGGTGATTGTGGAGGTTCCTAAGGAAGTCCACTTGGGAAGAAGAAAACTTAGAGGTCTACCATAGCTAGCCTACTCTAACTCTAGAAAGTCTAAAGGCTCTTTCACACAAGACACAAACCAAAAAACAAAAGACAAAAAAAACCCAAAACACCAAAATGCCTTTATCTTGATTAGCGTTGCTACTCTGAGCTCCTGGGCTTTGCCCTGGCCTTTGCATTTCCCTGCAGGGGCTCCATGTCGAGCTGCCCAAAGACCAGACAACTTGGGTTCGTTGGCCTGTTGAGGGTATCGGGCCTGTCTTGCCCGAGCACTTCCCCAATGTTTTGGAAACAGGTGGGTTGGGACTGACTAAGACTGACATGACTAATGGCAAAGGTTACCAGGGTTTGGGTCAACTTTCTCTGACCATGAAGAGAAGAATCATTGTCTGTCCTTGCTCAGAGACCTGCATGTGCCAAGTTTATCCGTAGTATGTTGCTAGGGACATTCCTAGCAATAATTAGTAATTAAGCCAATAATTCGTTTTTGGGTCCCCTGGAGTTTGTTGGATTCTTTTTCTCTCTCCCCTTCCCTTCCCTTCCCTTCCCTTTTCTTTTTTCTCTTCTCTTCTCTTCTTTTCTTTCTTTCCTTTCCTTTTCTTTTCATTGACTCAGCCATTATCTTCTATGACAAATATAAAACTGAAATTTCATTGTCACCCACTACTTAAAGCACATTTAATGGCTTCCTGCTTTTCTTAGGAGGAGACTAAAATGTTGATTAGTGACTGCTGGTTCCTACACAGTCTTTGTCCTACCCAGCTCTCCAGCCTTGTCTCCCAACCCCGTTCTTCCTCTGGCCTCTGCCCTGCCCCTGGACTGCCCAGACCTCCCTCTAGTTCGGCAAATGCACCACCACCCTCCCGTGCAGGGTCCTTGCATCAGAAAAGAGCAATCCTGGCCTAGATGGCTCTTCTGTCTTTACTCCCAGGTAGCGCCGTCTCACCCCTTAGATCTGTGCTCAAATATTACTGTTTAAAGATGCTTTTGCTGGACCTCCTTGATTAGGTTCAACCCTCTTGACATTATGCTCTATTAAATGTGATGTCCCCTTACCTGTGCAGCTTTTATCTCAGTTGTTTTGGCAAACTAGTGTTGCGATTCTTTGATTCCTGTCAGTCTCTCCTACTAAATCTCCTGCCACAAGGGCAGGGGCTACATCTGGGCCCCTCACTGCTGTCTCTCAAATGCCTGTAGGAGGATGGGTATTTAATCAATATTTGTCAAATAAACAACAAAATGAATAGATGACAAAAATAAATGAAAGATAGATCAGGGCAAAACAAACCCTTGTTGAGAGATTACAAAACAAAAAATTACTTGACTATAGAAGTCATTTCTTTAGAGCATAATAGGTTTATTATTATACTACGGTGCTTCAATTACTCATGTAACACACAGGGTTTTTCTGAGGGGGGCAGAATCCCATCACTAAGCAAGCCTCACATACAAAATGATAGATGGCTATTATGTATTTTTTCCTTCTCTGTATTTTTCTTAATGGAAGCAAATGGAACTTTCCAAATATCACTGTATGATTGGAAAAAGTGAAGCAGTCTGTAGTGCCATTTTGGGGGAAGGAGGGGGAACAAGGGGAAAAGATTCTGAAAAGGGTTTATGTTTTCTAATGGAAGTCAGATGTAGCACTCATTTCATATTGCTTAAGTAACAGGCTTCATTTTCTCCATTAGTGGTCTTGTCAGCGTAGGATGTTTACAGGAACTTCCTCTAAGATAAGTGTGTCCTTTTAATTCTGTATCTTTTGTACCTCAGCTGTCTGCTCACTCCAGCTTTCAGCAGAGCAGAAACAACGCTCAGGGCAGACTTAAGACGACTTTGAATAAGAACCTGCTTGAGAAAGATTTCCCTTAAAAGCTAAATGTTACATTTCCACTCAACAGAAAGGTACTGCTGTGTGGCCATAAAAAGCCGGCCAAAACCCTGTAACCTTTGCAGTTAGTCATGTTATTTTTGGTTCATGCCAACACGGATCGCAGCTGTGACTCAACAGAGCCACTGAAGCAAGAATTCAAAGAGTTGAAAGAACAGCAAACTCAGAAATGACTTTTTTTTTCTTATGGTGTCATTATGCAACATTTCTTGTAGTTTACCTTTTCCAATTTCCCAACTCCATACAGATGAGCTCAGTTGTTGTTTGGCAGATGAAAATGCGAGTTGCGTCAGTGCGCTGCCCCAAACCCCGCGGCAGGCTGAGCACCATGAAGCTTTCCTTTCTGGGGTGTTTGTTTTACGTAAGTAGTGACTGACTTTTCAGAGGTAAAAAAAAATGTGTGTTGATATATTTCTCCCTCAACTAAACCAAAAATAGGATTGGGGGGGCTGATGTAAACGTTTGCAATTTCCCACTTGAAGATGACAGAAAGCCCGTATCAATTGGTTCTGTTTTTGTTTTTGTTTTTCCCCAATCTATATTAATAAAATGAAGACATAAGCTTAGACCTCACCAAGTGGAAAACAGGCACAGCCTTAGCAGGCAATAGGCTACCATATTTATTAACGCCCTTTATGGACTTTTGCTTTCATTTTATTAATTACTACTTAGACTTGAAGAACACCCCAGGTTTCCCATTTGAGGGAACATAGGAAAAGGAGATGCAAAAGAAAAAAAAATGATGAAATTTGTCCCTTATCAATGCAGACTATTTTTTAAGCTTTATATTTAGTCTTAAGGATTCTAAGGACTAAAGTATTGTTATTTTTTCTTGTTATTTGCTAGATTAGATCTTTAATCAAATGTTTCACAGAACGAAGGAAAAAGGCAACACATTCGATCAGTTTTCTCTTTGGGAAAATAGATGCAGCTTTTGCATCCTACAGCTGTGCTCAGGGCTCAGGCTCGCGTGTAGAAAATACCGCCACCGAGACCAGACTCGGCTCTTCTTTTCAGCACTTAACGGTAAGTTAAAAATGTGGAAACACCATTTTGGAGACCTAAAAGAAAATATGTTTCTATGATATCCTTTGGATGTGGCAGAGAGCTACCTCCACGAAGAAAGTGCATACAATTCTTGGGTCTGTCTTCAAATATCTACGGTACAGGGAAAATGGAAGACGTTCTACTGAACGAGTGTCTCACCTTGGACTGGCCCACTAACTGGTTCAGCACGTGGTGGCAACTACTCCTCTTTAATTTAAACTGATGGAGCTTCTGCTTCCTTTCCGCTAATTATTTTGTTTCTAGTAAGTTCTTACTTGAAAAATTTTTGAACTAGAGTTTTTGAACTCAGAGAGACTGCAGACACCGTCTTATTTATAGATGCAAAAAGTAGCACAGAGAGGTTAAGGAACCTGCCTGAAGTTAAACAGCTAATTTGTGATTCAAATCTGGGTTTAGCATGTCCTTTGAACCACACCGTGATCTGCTCTGGAGACACAAATTAGTCCAAAGAACTGACTGTGCCAAAGAATTCAGATTCATACATCTTAAAACAAATTATTTAGATCACAAAATGTCATGAGAGAAAACATTGAGAATAACAAGCAAACATTGAAACCATTAGTACAAATAGAAGTTGTACCTATTTATAGAAAATAAAATCTTGCCTATATCTTTATGTATATAATGATTTTTAGATTATTTTTTAAATTGCTGAAATTTAGTTTGGTAAAGCAATTAACTTTGAAAGGCATGTTAGTAAACTAAAATTTTATTTATTGATTTTCTACAAACAAATGAACACTGAAATGTTATCTATAGAAATGAAGATTCATTTGTTTGTGGCACACATTGGGAGATCAACTAGTATTTGTTGAATGATTGAATAAAAATTACAATGCTGGCTGGGTGCGGTGGCTCATGCCTGTAATCCTAGCACTCTAGGAAGCTGAGGCAGGAGGATTGCTTGAACTCAGGAGTTTGAGACCAGCCTGAGCAAGAGTGAGACCCTTTCTCTACTAAAAATATTTAATAGAAAAATTAGCTGGGCATTGTGGCTCACGCCTGTAGTCCCAGCTACTCAGGAGGCTGAGGCAGGCGGATTGCTTGAGCTCAGGATTTTGAGGTTGCAATGAGCAACCATGACACCACTGCACTCTAGCCTGGGGAATAGGAGACTCTGTCTTAAAAAAAAAAAATAATAATAATTACAGTGCTGTAGAGGTTAGCATTGTACTCTAGACATATTACTAAGGTGTATAAAATATAGTGTTGAGCAAAACAAGTCAGACACACATCAACATACTGTATGATTCCATTTATATGAAATACAAAAATGGGTAAAACTAATTTACACTGTTAGAAGTCAGGATAGTGGTTATTCTTGGATGGGTTGCTGGAAGTTGTGGGTCTGAGGGGCTGGTCATGTTTTTTCTTGATCTGGGTGCTGGTTATATACGTGTGTTTGGTTTGCAAAAATTCATCAAATTGTGCATTACTTTGTTGAACATATATGTCAATAAAAAGTTTTAAAAATGTGTATATCATTTTATCTTAGGAACAGAACAGGGTTATAAATGACTAGCTCTTGGAAGAAATGACTATAGCATAAGTTAAAAAAAAAGATGTTGGGGTGGGGTTTTTACTTTCCATAGTGCTGTAAAGTTTGCAACACTCATACTGTCATGGAATAAATAGAACTTTGACTTTGGTTTCAAAATTTATGCAGCTGCCTCCATAGATTTTTGACAGTTTTATCACATATTTGTCAGTTACAAAGCATGTTCTAGACATCAGGATGATACATGGAGATGTTGGTAGGGCTTATGTACCCATGGTCTTGTAAAACAGAAAAAAAAATTGTTAAAAATAAACCAAATACCATTTTTAGAAGGAATATAATGTTAGGCACGTTAATGTATATAGAATATAGTTTTTCAGACAAACAGCTGATACCCTTTAAAGTTTACATAAGACAAGAAATCACAGTCTGACTTACAAATTCCCTCCTCTTTGGTTGAAGCAGAAAAATTCTGAGGCATTTCAGGGAAGGGAAGCAGGGATTGTGAGCAAAAAGGGTGTGGATGATTTTCTCAAGTGAAACTTGCTTGGGTCATCGGTGACTGAACTAAAACATTCACCGATTTAGACTTTTTACCAGTTTCGTAACTAAGCTCTTCTCCAAGAGTGGCTAATATGTATTTATGTAACTGTCTGTCAGGGCTTAAGAAGTTTACAATTTGAAAAGACTCCTGCAAGGAAACAGGTCCTGTCTCTCTCTCAGATACACTGCACTTTGGGGCTAGATATCAGCCATAACAAAGGAATCCTGCTGTTCAAGATCTTTACTCATCTAACTTTTGATGGCCGTGTTTCTAGCTTTTACCAACAAAAGTTAAATTGTAGGTGAATTCACATTCCAACATGGTGGTCTCAATAAGCCAATCCAATTATTGCATTAAAAAAATGCTCCTTTTTTTTTTTTTTTAAATAGGGAACTGCTTTGATTTCTCCTCAACAGAATGTACAGACAAATTGAAAAAAATAGATGTGAACTAGAACCAGGTGGCTGCTACATATTTTTTGCAGTAAACAATTAATTGGCCTATTTCTTTTTGAGGAAAACTGTTGAGAAAAGCCTTCTCTAAAGAATTAAACTTGGCATCATCATCATATGAATAACTATGTTTACTGAGCATTTTACAGTTTACAAAGCATGATTCCTATTTATTTTTTTCCTTCTCCAATCCTCACAGTTCCATTAGTACTAGTTAGGTGTGATTGTAACTCCTGTTTCACAAATGAGAAAACTCTGACTCAGGGGCCAGCGCCGGGGCTGTCTGCCTGTGTCCTCAGCCAGGTTACGTCCTTTCCACAACATCATGCAGTCTTGTGACCCAAAGGGGAAGAATTTTTTTCTAACACTTTTTTTCCTGGAAAAAAAAATTCTTTGCAAATGATATGATAAAATATAATTGATATACTGAGATTATTACTATTTTCAAATTGGACAAAGTTTTTTTCAACATAATTTATTTTATTCAGCAGTTTAATTTTATTTCAAAATAATAATTTGTGTCATTCTGCAAATATTTGTTGAGCACCTCCTAGGAGCCACAAATGATTCTGAGTTCCAGGGGGAAAATACACGTGGTGTGAGGGGTATAAAGTTATAAGCTGCCCTCTGAAAGGTAATGGCGTTGTTAGTAAGATGTATATTAGACAATCCTGCACAAATGGATAAATGGTTAGAACTATGATAAATACTACTAACAAACTCCAGACGGCTCTATGAGAGATTGTTACCTGGGAACTTAATGTAGGGTGGGAAGGCCTCTTGGAGGAAGTGACATTTAAGCTCAAAGTAGGATTTAGCTAGGTAAGTGGGATTGGGGAAAGAAAGAACATTCCAAATAGAGGGATCAGAGTGCACCAAGTCCCTGAAGCAGAGATATCGGGACCTCTGGGAGATGCAAGAGCCCAGGTATGATAAGAGATTGGTGAGCAATGAAGGGAGTGGCATGATTTTGAGGCTGCAGAGGTCTGCAAGATTTCTGGAGGCCACTGAAACATTTTCAGCAGCAATACAGTTTACATTTCAAGACCATCCTGTCCGCTGCCAGGAGAATAGATTGGAAGGGGAGAAGGGAAGGATTGGAAGAATGGATAGGACAAAGCCAGGAGAGGAGGGCATTCTAAAGACAAATATTTTAAAAATGAGGTAAAGTATGTTAATTGCCCTGAGACGTTTCTAGAGCAGCTTTTGGACTTGTCAACATGGAGGCCAGTGACAACCCCATATGGTGGGGGTGGAAGCCAGACTGGGGTGAGTTCTGGAGGCAGCATGTGTGGACCACACTCTGTAGGAACTTAGTTGTCAAGGGAAGGGAAAGATGAGGAGGGAGACGGAGTGGGGTATGGCACAGTCTCAATATTTCTGTCCCCGCTGCCAAATTCATATGTCAAATCCTAACCCCCAAGGGGATGGTATTAAGAGGTAGGACCCTTGGGAAGCAAGCAGGTCTTTAAGGGGAGCCTCCCTGAATGGGATTAGAACCCTTAAAAAAGAAGCCTGAAGGAACTGTTTGTTCCTCCCAATATGTGAGGTCGCAGCGAGAAGATATTTATGAACTAGACACTTAATCTGTTGGTGCCTTGATCTTGGACTTCACAGTCTTGAGAACTGTCAGAAATAAATTTCTGCTGTTTATAAGCCACCTGTCTAAGGTATTTTGTTGTAGCAGCCTGAGAAGACTAAGACAGGATGTGTGTTGGGCAAGGGATTGAAGACAAGAACTTGAACATACTAAAGCATTTGGGTCCAATAATGAAAGTCCTCTCTCAGTGAGGGAGAGATTGGTGATCATGATGGCGGCGGTGGTGGTGTGTGTTTGACAATGTCAGACAGTCACACACTGTCAGCCAATCAAAGAAGTAAAGCCCCTGGGGAGTCACAAGAGGATGTGACCAGAGCACACGTGGAACATTTTACACTATTTGACACTGTTCCTGGCATAGGAGGGGAGAAACTACCATTGCCGTGACAAGAAGGGAAGAAGGAGAAGATAGATTTATAGATTTGGTATGGGAGGATGAAGACATTTCCTTCCAATAGGTTGTTTTATTTCCCCCTTTATGAGGCACAAAGGAGGGTCATAGTGAGGGGCAGGAGGAGAGCGGGAGCTAGGGCAGACTGGGGGTGGATAGGTGCATGATAGGGCCAACGCGTGGCAGGGGAGAGCAAGCCTACCAGGCAGTGTCCTTCAGAAGCTGGTGAGTATGATTTTCATACCAGTCTATACACTGGATATTTTTCTCCAGCAGTGTTTAGTTGTACAGCATTTGGAGTTTATCGGTTTTGGAAGACTGTTGGAAGAAGTGGTGGTTGATTCAGATGATTAATAATTGACAGTTAGGCATGCTTTCCCAGATGCTATGGTTTCTATCAAAATGCTAGCTGTGAATATGATGCAGCAAGGAGAATCCAGTGCTACTTACATAGCACTTACATAGTGTTCCTGGTTTCTGTATTTCTTTTTGGGAGCAAAGGCACAGATTTAGGCAAGGAATTAGAATTTAGACATTGGAAATTTAGTTTCTGGCTACTAAATTCCACTGCAGTGTTACATACTCCACAAGGCTGGTACATACGATATAGTAAGTCCTGTGATTAGTTTAGTAAGTATACATCTCTGGAATTCATGGTCATCTGAACTGAAGGAAGTTCTTGAAGCCACTCTCAGGTCTCTTCTCTACATTGAAGTGGATTCACTGGGCCACCCTCTTGCCCACACACACCGTCCTTCCTTGACCTTGCATCCCCTCCAGTTTCATTGTCTCTTGCTTCACAGTAGACCTTCTACTTCTACCTTTCCACTTCTTCCCTTTCCACTAACTCTTCAGTCACCTCGCACACCAGCTTCCGCCCCTCTGCAGCCGCACTCGCCGAGGTCGCCAGTGGAAATGGTACTATTCTCTCCTAGTTTCCCAACATCTCAATGGCAAGTTCTTCTTAGCCTTTTCTTGTGGTTTCCTCTTCCTCCTCCCACTCCTAAAATACCTGGGGTCGCTAGAACTGAGTCCTGAGTCCTCTTATCACTCTATACTTATCCCACCCACTCTCATGGATTCAACTTCCAAATGGATGTCTCCAGCCAGGCTGACACTGAGGGATATTCCTGCATGTCTAACTCCACGTGGATGTCCTATGAGGGCTTCAAACTCAATGTACCCAAAGCTGAACTCATCATCTTCTGCTGAACTCCCTGTCTTTGCAAATATCATTTCTCTCCACCAGGTTCCTCAAGTCAGAAACCAATGGATCAATGTCAATTTCTCCTCCCCCCTGTTCCTTTACATCCAATTAATCACAAAGTCCTGTCTGGTCTATATGCTAAATATCTCTTACCTTTGTTCACTTCCCACACAATAGCTGCCAGCGCTCTTGTTTAGGTGCTTCTTCCCTCTTGCCTGAACATAGCCACACCCTCCTTTCCTTCCCTCGTGTTTCTAAATGCATCTCCAAAATCTACCTGCCATACTGCCAGCACAGTTTCCCTTCTAATATGCAAATTAAGTCTTATCATTCCTTTGCAAGAAATTCTTCCATGACTCTATATCACCTATGGCATATAAATTTTAGCCTTTAGAAGGACATACATGTCTCTTCACAATGGGCCTCCACTTTGGACTCAGGTCTCAGAGCCCTTGCTAATCAAGCATGTGGATCTACTTATCAGTAACCATGATCTTTCCTGCCTCTTGGTTTTGCATGTGCTGTTCCTTTTCCCTGGAATATCCTCCAATATTTGTTTGCCACACTAGGTGAAACATTTACTGTTTTTCTGGCTCAGTACCTGAAAGTCCAAAATGGAGGTTGGAGAAGCAATAAGTATCAGGAATTGTGCACATTAGGGCCAGACGCTTCATCAAAGATTATTAAAGAGGCTGCAGAACCTTCCCACAACCCTCAGCTGTGACTATTACCCTTCCCCATGTTCCTAGGGAGGGAAGAGTGTGGGAATCATTGGAGTTAGGGGTCACTGGCCTGGTGGGCAAATACATGGCTTTTCCACTACCTCACCCTAGGGAGGAGAGGGCTGTTTCCCACAATGCCAAGGGTGTACGGGTAGCATCAAGAGAATCACTCACAGAGATAAACGAATCATGAGAAGGGAAGGCTGGTGTCTTAATCCTTGGCTGCATGCCCATGAAGCATATTGGCCCACTCTCATGGCACCATGACAGCAGAGGGGAGGCTGGGGAAAGGATTCCTGGGTGATCCTGCCATGTGTTCCTGGAGTTTAGGAGCACACATGTACATAGAAACGGGTGCCTCCTCTGCCTGGAACTTCTAAGATGAGAGGCTTTCTGGAATAGCCCTAGCCAGGAGAGAGTAAGGACCACAGTTTACTATGCTTTGGATGAAGAGGATGGATGTTGGGGAGGTGGTCTCATTGAAGTTCTCTCTGGTCTTCAAGGCACGTGAGAAAGGACTTCAGCGGCTTCCATGGCTCAGTCTAAAAGAGCACAAAAGTTAGATGAGAGTCAGGAAAGAGGGTGATAAGGAGGCATCTGGGGCAGAGGAAGGTCCAATTTGAAGAGGAGACTGAGTGGCGTCATGAGCCACTGTCATAACTAGAGACACGTGGTTGCACCTCTCTGAAGGAGTCCTCAATGATGGAGAAGGCAGGGGTGAACCTGAACTCAACCCCCCAAACCACACACATGCATATCTAGAAGCTACCTTATCAGCAGAGGGCACTAGCATGCAATTGAACCAGAGTGGACCAAAGACACTCCCTATCACCGCCCACCAGTAGGACATCAGGTGCTCAGGATAGCCTTAGCTTTCCTGTTTGTTTCTCCCAGTCCTCATCCCTGCTGGAGGTAGACCCAGGAGAGGGAGGAGAAGGGTGTTCCAGAACCAGAGCACATCCATTTCAAGGTGCTGGCATGGAAGGATGTTGAGCAGAAGAGCTTTAAATTTCTTGCATGCACACACACACAACACAGTTTTAGTAGTCAAGAAAATATATTTGGAAGAAAAAAATAAATAAAATAATTCTGGTACTTGAGCATTTCTATAGACCAGGATATCTCATGCTTTCTTAAATATAGAGTACACTGAGATGATGGACATGACACTAGCAAGGACACATGAGATAGTTTGCAAACTTGGACTGATGTAATGAAATATTGTCTCACTGATTAGTTAATTCCTCCAAGAAATCATTCCAGATGTATTCATATCTGTCTTAGTTCTTTTGGGCTGCTATAACAGAATACCATAAACTGGGTGGCTTATAAACGACAGAAATTTATTTCTCATAGTTTTGGGGGTTGGGAAGTCCAAGATCCAGGCACTAAAAAGATTCATGTCTAATGAGGCCTTGCTTTCTGGCTCATACATAGCACCTTCTAGCTGTGTCCTCACTTGGTACAAGGAGTGAATGAGCTCCCCTTTGGCCTATTTTATAAGGGCATTGATCCCATTCTTGAGGACTCTGCCCTCATGACCCAATCACCTTCCAAAAGGCTCCACCTGCTAATACTATTACCTTGGGGGTTAGGATTTCAACATATGAACTTTGGGGGACACAAACATTCAGACAATAGCAGTGTCCATGTAAACATTAGAGACATCAAAGGAAAAAAGAACAAAATGTAAAAGAAGTTGAAATTTTAAACAAGATATCTAAAATAAATCAGTGATCATCAAGTCAAGATGTACATTGAGGCAATAATAAATTAAGAAACACTCATATCCATCAGGCAGCAGATTGAAGTCATGAACTCATGCATAAGCCAATTACACTCCCAGAATTTTCTGATCTGACACACCAGTTTTTAAAGGCAGATTATCAAGAATTAAGCAACATGCAACTTTATAATGCACTTAAATATTATTCTTATAGTTGTACTTTAAATGCCTTCTAGAAAAGATATAAATAGCGTAAGCTTTTCATTTTATTTCGGCAGAATTTTGAAGAATATGCTAAGGAGCTGTAGTGTTCTGTGGGATACCCTTTAGGACACATAGTAAGGTTGAGAGCACTGGTTACCCAAGCCGTGGACCAAAGAATGCATTTGGGTGCTTCTTTGAAATCTTATGTTTTAATGAAAATATTGGAGGGTTAAATGGTATGAGCTTTTAAACTGAAAATGAGAGGTATACATAAATAAAATCTTAGTGTGTTAAGGGATGGGAAATAGGGATTTGAGAGAGCACAGTTGAATGCATAGATTGGAGAAAAATGTAGAATGGTTTACATTTTGACCCCACTGAGTTGAGACTTCTAAATAAACTGGTTATTTAATACTGTTTGCCAATCCTAACCACAGTTCCCTTGTTAACTTGATTTCTTGTTGTTCAAGACTTCTGTTCCTTGCTTTCTTCTCTATATTAGTTTTCTATTTCTGTGTAACATATTGCCCCCAAATCTGGCAGCTTAAACAACAGACTTTTATTATCTCACAGTTTTTGTGAGCCAGGAATTTGGAGGCAGCTTCGCCAGGTCCCTCATGAGTGTGCAGTAAAACTGTTAGCTCAGGCTGCAGTCTCACCTGAAGACTTATCTGAAGGAGGATCTCTTCCAAGCTCCTTCATGTGGTCGTTGGCAAGATTCTGTTCCTCACGGGCTGTTGGGCTGGGGCCTCGGTTCCATCCTGGCTGTTGGAAAGAGGCCTGGCTCTGTTCCTTGGGGGGTGGGCTTCTCCATAGGGCAGCTCACAACATCATAGCTAGCTTCCTTTGGAATGAGCGAGCGAGAGAGAGTGAGCAAGAGAGAGAGTGCCCAAGATGGAAGCCACGTTTTTTTAAATAACATAATCTGAAAGGGACCTTCCATTTCTTCTATAATTTTCCATTCATTAGAGGTGAGTTAGTATGCCCAGCCCGTGCTCAAGGGGGCAGATGTCACAAGTTCATAAATAGCAGGAGGTGGGGGTCCTTGTGGCCACCCTTGTGACTTCCTATCAAATCATCTTTCCCACCCCCCACCCTTCCCTCTGCTCTGCTCTCCGTCATTCCCAGTCTCACCTGGTGACCTGGCCTCCTGTTCTTTAAGAAAATAGGGCCAGGTGTGGTGGCTCACACCTGTAATCCTGGCACCTCAGCAAAGGCTGAGGCAGGAGGATCACTTGAGCCCAGGAGTTTGAGGCTGCAGTGAGCTATGATGATGCCACGGCACTCTAGCCCGGGGCAACACAGCTAGACCTGTCTCAAAAAAAAAAAAAAAAAAAAATAATAAAATTTCCTTTTATCTTCTTGTGGCTAATTCTCACACCTTCTTCATGTTTTGTCATTTTTCTCCTTTCCTCTTGTTATCACTGACAAATCACCCTTCTTCCTGCCCTCCCGTCACAAATAAAAATGTCCTTAGGCCTCCTTGTTCTCCTTAAGCTGTCATCTCATTACTCTGCTCTGTTTTACTAAACAACTTTTTGAAGAAGTTACTTTACACATTCTCTCCACACCTCAATTCCCATTCACTTCTTGACTGTAATTGATCATGCTTCCGTCTCCATCACTTCGTTGAAATTATTTTTTTCCAGGTCACTAGTGATTTCCATGTTGCTACATCCAAGGAGCATTGCTCTGTCCTTGTCCACATCTGACATGGTTGGCCGTTCCCTCCCCCCCTTGGTTTCCATGGTGCCACACATACATGGTCACATATTTTTTCTAATCACTCCAGTCGCTCCCTTCCAGCCTCTTTTGTTGGCTCGTCTTCCATCCCAGCTCTCCATGTTGGTGCTTCCCAGGGCTCAGCGTGTGTCTTCCCTCCCTCCCTCTTTACACAAGCGACTTCATTCATTGCCAGAGAGTTAAGTACCACTTAGATGTACATGATCCTGAAATTAATTTATTCTAGAGAATGGGTTCTCTAACTGCTTACCTGATGACTCCATTTGGATATCTCAAAAGGACCTCAAACTGAATATATAAAATAGAAATTCAGTTTTCCAACTCCCCTCTCTCTAACTTGTTTCTCTCTAGAATTCCCCACGTCAATAAAGGGAGCCACCAGCCACTTTGTTTGCTCAAGTAGAAATCCGTGATTCTTCCTCTCCCTCAATCCTCCATTCCAATGTGTCGCGAGTCCTGAAATTTCCCTCCCTTCTAAATATACGTCCAATCTGCCCACTCCTCTACCTCTGCCCTGATCTAAGCCACCTCTGTCACCTGGCTCACTACAGTCGTCCCCTGTTGACCTTCCTGCTTTTATATTCTGCAGAGCAGCCAATGAAATGGTTTAAAATAATGTATTGGGTTATATTTATCTTGGTTAGAACTCTTTGGTGCCATCCCTCTATCCTTTGAAAACCTCAATTTCTCAAGGTTACGTATGGTACATCTCTTGTTCCGATCCTCCCATTCACCCTGCACTTACCAGGTGCCAGCTGTATTTGCTGTCAGCATTTCTTAAGCACTGCTAATCTCTGTCGTTTCCAGGCTTTTGCACATGCTGATCCTTCAGCTGAAAATGCTTTCCCCTCATTATTTCTCCATGGCTGGCTCACACATTTATCAAAACAAGTAATTACAGATTTATTCATTTGTTTATTTATTGTCTACCTCATTAGACTGTAAGAGTTCACAGCTGTATACCCCAGACCAAGCACTTAATAAGTACTCAGTAAATATTTGACTAAACAAACAATCTCACAGTCGTGCTCCAAGTCATAACTCAAATCTGCCTCCTTAACAACCTTCCCAGCCCACGAAGCCTTCCCAGATTCCTTCAAGCTGACCAAAGGATTTTCCTCTCCTATATACATACTATTTATAAACTTTACATACCTCCACCGTCGCCGTCGCTGTGGTGTTGAAAGTCCTTTGCACGTGCATGTCTGTGAGAGCCCATAAGCTCACCGGGGCAGGGACCTTATCTTTTCGTCGCGAAAACCCCAAGCCTGTTTCACGGTGCCCAGTACACACACAGCAGGTGCTCCCCACGTGTGTGCCTGATGGTGTTCTGAGGGTCCCTGACAACAGCCCTCTTCTGGCCCTTGGATGAGAAGCAGGAAACTCTTTTCCTGGCTCAGGCACAAACCCCAGGCCTCTGCCTGCTCTGCCAGCTGCCTCCCCCTGGAACCTGCAGCAACCCGGAGCCAAGTCCGAGCTTCTCTGGGAAGTGCCCCTGTGAGGCCCTGAGATTTTGCTAAGTGAAATATACTTAGAGTAGGAAAGAACACAGAGTCTTAAGAAGAATGTTTCTGGAGTTCTTCTGCTAAAAGGTAAGAGAAAACAACATAGGGCAAAGGTAATTACGGCAAATGCTTAATATGGAACCCACACTTTCCTAAACTTGTGAGTGATAGTAACATCACTTTATTAACCGAATACAAGTAGCATCTTTCTTTCCCGTTAGTTCACTTCTAATGACAGGGAGAGATCCCATTCTTTCTTTAGCAAAATAAGCCTGGTGACAACAGCCCCATCGCCTTGGCGTTGTCTGGAAGAACTTTCTTTTGCCGATGCTGGGGAATCTGAATTTGAAGCAGGTGTATGTATGCATTTGAAAGAATCTGTTCCAGATGACAGAAGATTCAGTTCTGGTGAGGGATGTGAAGGAAAATTATGAGAACAAGTGTCCTATTCACATGCTAGGAAAATAAATGTTTTACTAATCCTTAAATAACATTTTACTCTGAGGTGTATTGGCAAATTTTAGTTTTATTTCTGTATGAAAGTCTCATTTTTAGGAGTGTGATTTATACACATTTAAGTAGTAGAGGTGACTGCTAATATTAGTTTCTGTCCTCCTATGCTAATGTCTGTCTGTATTGGAAGAGAATAATATAATTTTAAAGTCCTAACATTTTTGTTATGTTTAGTGAATAATTTAATATTTATTATCATTGGCTACAATTTAGTTTAACTATTATAAATGCACATACTTTTCTATGTTTTGGAGCCTTCTCATATTAGAGAAAGTATGTGATTAGGAAGGTATCCTATGTGTTCTCTTTCCCCACCCAAGGCCTTAACGAAGAAAATTCCATCATTAAACAAACATTTATTTAGCACCTTACTATGTGCCAGGGACCGTGCTAAGTGCTGGGATACAACAGAGCTTACAGTCTGGACTTTTGGCTAGGTGGAAAATGGGGTGTGGTGGATTCTCACCTGCACAAATCAGACTGGCTATCTGGGGAGTGACTTAAAAGCTAGCTATGTGTTACTTGTCCTCCCAGTTCACTTGTTTATAGAGTAAACTCATAAGCCTTCATAGGAAATTTGGGGAAATAATGCCATAAAAAGGCTCAAACAGCAGTTTCTATTTTTTTCTGAAGTAGACCGTGTGAGTCTTATCAGAATAGATTTGGTATATTTAATATATTTCATTCAGGTAAAAGGAAAAATCAGCATAGATTCATCAATGGGGAGAAATAGTGACCATACTCATTATGCAGTCATTAGACAAAACTGTCCTGGAATTAAAATTTTACTGTAGATAAATTTTACTGTAGATAAACAAATATGTAGTATTTGGAAGTTGACTCCAGGGAAGCCCCCTCATCCCTGCAGGCCTGACTCCCTTTCCCCATCAAGAGACAACGGGGGGGCTTGGACTGGGGAAGACCCATTGTGTCCCTTCAGGCAACACCAGCAGGGAACAATGGGAACTCCAATAGTAGCAGAGAAACAAAGCAGGCCAACGTAATACCACAAAGCCTCTGAAAATTAAATTGCGAATGGAACCATGGCCAACAAAAGTAGGCCAGGACCTGCATGCTAAACCTAAACAAGGTGACTGCCTGATAAAATAAAATATGCAAATAGAGTTGAGACTCCTAACATAATAGATGAAATAATTATGGATAAAATAATAAATCCACATAAAATAATAAAAAAATTCACCTGTCATACCAAGAACCAAGAAGTTCCCAACTTGAGTGAGAAAATACAATCAACTCTCCACATCATAAGTCATCAAGGACATGCAAATTAAAACAACAATGAAACTCCACTACAGGCCAAAATTCAGACATTGACAACACCAAATGCCAGTGAGGATGTGAAGCAACAGGAACTCCAATTTATTGCTGGTGGGAATGCAAAGTGGTACAGCCACTTTGGAAGATAGTTTTACAGTTTTTTACAAAACTAAACATACTCTTACCATACAATCCAGCAATAACACTCCTTGGTATTTACCCAAAGAAGTTGAAAACTTGTGTCCACACAAAAACCTTCAAACAGATGTTTATAGCAGCATTACTCACTACTGCCAAAACTTGGAGGCAATCAAGATGCCCTTCACTAGGTGAATGGACAAATAAACAGTGGTACATTCAAACAATAGCATACTATTCAGCGCTAAAAAGAAATGAGCTATCAAGCTATGAAAAGACATAGAGGAGACTTAAATGCATATTACTAAATGAAAGAATCCAATCCAAAAAGACTGTATACTGTATTATTCCAACTATATGACATTCTGAAAAAGACAAAACTATAAAAATAAAAAGATCAGAGATTTCCAGCTGTTGAGAGGGAGGAAGGGATGAATAGGCAGAGCATAGAGGATTTTTAAACCAGTGAAGCTATGCAATATGAAACTATAATGGTGGATACATGTCATTATACATTTGTCCCAACTCATGGAATGTACAACACCAAGAGTGAACTTTAATGTAAACTATGGACCATAATGATGTGTTAGTGTAGGTTCACCAGTTGTAACAAATGTACCATTCTGGTGCAGGATATTGGTAATGGGGAATGGTAAACTTCTGGCGGGGGAGGGTGCCTATGGGAAATCTCTGTACCTTTCTCTCAATTTTGTTGTAAAGCTAAATGCTCTAAAAAATAAAGCTAAAAAAATCAACTGACACCAACACCAAGATGAATCAGGTGTAGGAATTATCCCACATCATCTGAATCATCAAGGATTTTAAAGCAGGTGTCAAAAAAATGTTTCCACTTTCAATTACCAAAGCTCTTAAAACAAATGAAAAAGTAGAAAATTTCAGCAAAGAAACAGAAGTTATAAAAAAACAAACCAAATGGAAATTATAGAACTTCAAAAATACAATTATAGACATAAAAACTTTCTGGATAGGCTAAATAGTAGAGTGGAGATAGCAGAGGACAGAATCAATGAACTTCAGGACACATCAATAGAATTCACCCAAGCTGAAAAGCAGAGAGAAAATAGGGGAAAAATCAACAGAACCTCAGCAACCCTTGGGACAATAACAAAAGATGCAATATTTTATTGTCAGAGTCTCAGAAAGAGGGGAGCAAGATAGTCAGACTTGAGTATTTGAAGAAATAATGGCTGAAAACTCTTCACATTTTTTTTGAAAGACACACACCTACATATTCAGGAAGCTGAGCAACCCCCCAAAAAAATAAACCCAAAGAAATCCAGGTGAAGACACATTATAATTAAACTTCTGTAAACTAAAAAGAAAAGAAGTCTTGCAAGCAGCCGGGGTGAAGCAACATATTACTTTTAAGGGGAAAAAACAATTAGAGTGACAGCAGATTTCTCATCTGAAACCATGGAGACCAGAAGGAAGTGGCACCACGTTCAAGTGCTGACAGAACTGTCAGCCTCAAATTCTATATCCAGTGAAACTGTCCTTCAGGAATGAAGGAAAAATAAAGCAATTCTCAGACAAAGGAAAGCGAAAAGAATTTGTTGCAAGCAAACCTACCCTTAAAGAATGACTAAAGGAAGTTCTTCAAACAGAAAGGAAATGATAAAAGAGAGAAACTTAGAGCATCAGGAAGGAAGAGGGAATAATAAAAAAACAGAAATATTGGTACATATAATAGGCTATCCTTTTCCTCATGATTTTTAGAAATCATATTTGATGATTGAAACAAAAATATAACATCATCTTATACATAAGAAAGTGAGATAATGGTATTTAAAAGTGATAAGGTAAAGGGAACTAAATGGAAGTGAGGTCAGGGAGGATTGGGAGCCAAGAAGCTTGGCTTTGGATTAATAAAAAGTAATTTAATTTAGATTAATAAAAATACTGAGTAAAAACTTTGTGATACTAGTCAGCCATTAATCTAATTGGAATAAAGGCATGTATTACTTTCTACAGCAAAGGAGGTTGCTGAGCTTTAATTATTACACCCTAAGAATTATATCCTAAGATTAAAGCTACAGGAATACTTTTGGCATGGTGTCTCCTTGCTCTCCTCCCCCATCCCCTTCTCTCTCTCATTCTCTCTGTCCTTCTAAAGGGTAAAATAAACTTTTTTACTTAAAAAAAATAAAAATTAACTTTCTATTTTACCATCATTTAAAATTTATAGAAAAGTTATAAAGATAGTATAGTGAGTTCCTGTATATCTTGCACTCAGTGTTTCCTATTATTATTATGGGACACTTGATGGCATGATTTGTTTTTCCATGCAATTTGCACATCCTCTTGGCATTGAGGTCTGGCTTTGAAATGTGTCCAAAATCCAACTACTTTTCTCTACCTCCACTGTTTCCATCTGATGTCTCCTACCAACCATCATCCTCTCCCACCTGAACATTAACAACAGTTTCCTGACTGGCTTCACTGTTTCTGCCCTGGCAACTCTACAGTCTATTCTCAACACAGGGGCCTGGGACATTCTGTTAAAATTTAAGTTGGCTTATGTCACTCTTCTGCTTAAAACCATCTAATGACCCTCCCATCTCACACTTTGTTGTTGTTGTTCCTTTACTTAATTTTTTTTTTTTTTTGAGACAGAGTCTCTCTGTTGCCCCAACCAGAGTGCAGTGGCATCATCATAGCTTACTACAACCGAAAACTCCTGAGTGATCCTCCTGCCTCAGCCTCCCGGGTAGCTGGGATGACAGGTGCATGCCAACATATCTGGCTAATTTTTCTATTTTTAGTAGAGATGGGATCTCACTCTTGCTCAGGCTAGTCTTAAACTCCTGAGCTCAAGTGTTCCTCCCTCCTTGGCCTCCCAGAGTGCTAGGGTTACAGGCATGAGCCACAGCACCCAGCCTACTTAATTTTTTTCTAATCAAAAATTTCATTACAATATAACACACATACAGAAAACTGTACAGATCAGGCTGAGTGCGGTGGCGCACACCTCTAAACCCAGCACTTTGGAAGGCTGAGGTGGGAGGATCACTTGCGGCCAGGAGTTTGAGACCAGCTTGGGCAACATAGCAAGACACTGTCTCTACAAAACATTAAAAAAAAATTAGCCAGATATATAGCATGGGTCTGTAGTCCTAGCTACACGGGATTGCTTGGGCCCAGGAGTTCGAGGTTACAGTGAGCTATGACAGTGCCACTGCACTGTAGCCTGGGCAACAGAGCGAGACCCTGTCTCTTAAAAAAAAGTACAGATCATATGTGTACCACTCACTGAATTATTAACATTGACCACACCTGTATAACCACAATCTAGTTACGGAAATAGACCACCTCTTGAGAAACCCCCACTTGGTTTTATTCAATTATTACTCCCAAGGGAATCATTAACCTGACTTCTAGATTAGTTAAGCCTGTTTTGGAATTTTAGATAAATGAAATTATAGCAATATGTGATTATAATTGTCTGACTCCTTTTCCTCAATATTATGTTTGTGAGATTTTTCCATGTTGTGCCATTTCATGCTTTTTAAAAGCTGAAGTCTTCACCAAGGTGTCCAGGACCCTACATCACCTTGGCCCCAATTCCCACCCTCCTTGGCTTTCTGATATAATTTCCTCTGTTATCCCCTCTCATGTCCTCTGTTCTGGCCTTGTTGTCCCTCTTGTTCTTTCTCAAACTCACCAGGCATGCCCCACCGCAGGGCCTTTGCACTTACTCTTGCCACTGCCTAGAGAGCTCTTTTCCCAGATATCCTCATGGCTGGTTCTATCTGTCAGGTCTTTACTCAAATGCTGCCTTCTCTGTGAAGATTTTCCTGACCATCCACACACTCCCTGCTCTGCTTCCCTGTTTGAATTTTCTCCACAGCACTTATTGCCATACTATATATGTATTAGTTTCTCATTATTGCCAAAACAAAATACAACAAATTTAGTGGCTTAACACAACACAAACTTATTGTCTCAGTTCTGTAGGTTGGAAGTGTGGTGGGTTTGGCTCCTTTCTTTGTTCTGGGTCCCAGTAGGCTGAAATCAGGATGTCAGCTGCCCTGGGCTCTTATCTGTAGGCTGTGAGTGAGAATCTGCTTCTGTGCTCATCCGGGGTATTCACAGAACTTGGAATTAAGGCCAGGGTTGCTGTTTTCTTGCTGGCTGTTGTCCAGGGTTTGTTCTCAGCTTCCAGAGGCCACCTGCATTCCCTGCTGTGTGGCCTCTTCACCTTCAAAGCCAGTAAGACAGCTTGAGTCTCTTTCAGGCCACCACATTTCTCCAGCCACCCTCTTCTGCTTTTAAGGACTCCTGTGGTCATATTGGGCCCACTCAGATAATCCAGAATAATCTCCCTATGTTAAGGTCACCTGTTTAGTAACTTTCATTCCACCTGCAACGTTGCCTTTGCAATGTAAGGTGAGATATTCATGGGTGTGACACCAGGGGCAAAAATCATGGGGGCTGCTATAGTTTAGATGTTTGTGCCTCCAAACCACATGTTGGAATGTGATCCCCAGGGTTGGAGGTGAGGCCTAATGGGAGGTGTTTGGGTCATGGGGCAGATCCCTCATGAATAGATTAATGCCCACCCTGGGGGTGAATGAGTTCTCACTCTATTAGTTCCTGAGAGAGCTGGTTGTTAAAAAAGAGCCTGGAGGCTCCCACCTCTCTCACTCTCTTGCTTCCTCTCTCGTCATGTGATCTCTGCACACACCAGCTCCCCTTCACCTTCCGCCACGAGTGCAAGCAGCTTGAGGCTTTCACCAGAAGCAGATGCTGGCTCCATGCTTCTTGTACAGCCCACAGAACCGTGAGCCAAATAAACCTCTTTTCTTTTTATAATAAATTACCCCTTTATAGCAACACAGAAGGACCAAGAAAGGGGCCAACATTCTGCCTACCACAATATATTTTCTTAGCTATTTTGTTTCTTGTCTACCTTCTGTGCCTAGAATCTGAGGGAAGGGATCGCTGACTTTTTAGTATCCCCAAACCCATAATGCTGCCTGGCACCTAGTAGGCATTTAAATATTTGTTGAATGAATGAATGAATGGAGACTGAGCAAGTAGTCTTTCTCTTCCCTTTTAAAAGCTGTCTGTGGCTTTCATTTTAACCTGATAGTACTGTCAGTGTGGTTTTCCCTAGCCCCACATGCCACTGGTTATGGGGATTGGTAGCATGATAATGTCATTTTTTCATGTAACTTCCTAGTTGACACTGAGACACATCCAGGACACAGGGTACAGAGCCAGGTCACAGAGAGGAGTGAAGCTCTGAGGCCAGCACAGACCAAGAGCCTCATGCACTACCCAGTCGAGCTAAGTGTCCAATGATTTCTTGGAATAAAACTCTTCAGGGATAGTAAAACCAGTCATGGAAATGTGTTAAGCATTGTTTTGCTCGGTACAAAAAATTGAAGACTTAGTCTGCACATGTTAATTACTCAATGAAAATTTCAAAAATGATTCAATCATCTGGATGTCTCAAAATATTCCATTTCTTAATATGTAAACAGCCTAAATCCTAGGACCATAAAGATCTGAGCTCGTGTGAAAAGTTTGAAACACGTACAAGTAATAGATTTTCTATTTGGGTTACAGTGTGGAAAAAATCTCTGGAAACAGATTTATGTATTAGTTTTTCATTTTGCCACCAGATGTCCTTCATGAGTAGGAAAATATGATGACTTGAATGATATTTTGAAGTGTGAATGCCCAGCATTTTTGAATAGACAGTGAAAGCAGAGTGTGAGTGAATATAAATGTGACCACAGACTTTTGGATGAGACATGTTTTTTGAAGGCTGCCTTACAGGTGTAGCTTTCAGAGCAATATTTATTTCACTCTCAAATTTTCTTTTCTCATACTTAGCAAACATTTTCTTAACATACTCCTTTTTGCTCAACTTCAAATTGATATTTTTAAAATTTGAGCAAATTATATTTTGAAATTAATATTAAGAAATACTCCAATCCTTATGCTAAGAGTAAAGATGAAAAGTTAGAATTTTAAGTGGAGCTTCCCAGGATTCAAGGAGGCCAGAGGTCAGTCTTTTAAACACAACAGCCACATAGTTTATAAGATTTTTATATTAAGTTAATTCTAACAGCAGCAACTTATACCTTCAGGAAAAGGCAGTTGAAAGGGGCCAATGTATGATTTAATATAAAATCAAAGACTGAAGTTTCAGTTTATTGCTAATAATATAATTCACAGGTAAGAACAGAGTATAGAATGTTTATTTAACATATCAAATTAATAAACAGTATTTTTCAAAATAGAAATTATTTGGTCAAATGCATTATAAATGTATAACAGAAACCCTTATAATATATAAGGGACAAGGAAAACTACTGGTTTAAAGAATTTGTCATGTGAATTACACTGTGCTTTAATAATCACTTGGGTACAGAATTCCCACCCTGTCCCTAGTATCACTGAAGGCATGGGATAAACCTATGTTTTATGGTGAGGGTTCCTCATTTCTTCAGAAAATGGGGCAGGGTTGGGACGGGCAGCCTATTTCCAGAAAACTGATGGCCATCTGCATTATATGTCAGCCAAGCAACCAGAAGTTTGATAAAGATTGGCTCCCACATCTGGCTTCTTGATCAAATCCCCCCTCTTTCCACCCAGATGTTTTAGAGACCTGCTCAGAGAACTTAATGAAGCTTCTTCCAGGCACGCAGAGGCAGGGGCGGTAATATCTTGGTGTCCTGCAGGGGGCGAAGTTACCTCTAATTTTCTCAAGTCAGTTCGGTTCATACATTCCAGCAGCCTCGGAAGCCAGATCTGCTTCTTTCCCTTCAACTCCATCTCACCCTATGCCCGGTCCTCTTGAATCACTTGTGGACTTTGTCTAGCTCCCTGTCCTGAGACTTCTGGCAGAGCTCATGGGGAGGGATAAGAGGAGCAGGGAGTAGGTGAGGTGGTGCTTAGGGGTTCCTTATCCACCTAGAGCTCTGATTGGCTTGGAGAAGCAGTGGTCCCAATTTTGAGGTTACTAAAATCTTAGAACTGTACCTCTTTACCTGTCCTCTTTGCCCCAGTGGATACAAGTGCTTGCCTGCATGTTTCCCAGGAAACATGACATGCACAGGTTGGGAACAGTAGGAACATAAGACAAGCACATCCTCTCTTGTGGTCCTCAGTTAAATGTCACTGCCCTTATGATCGCCGTAATCTCTCATTTCACATCTTTTGGGGCTTCCCCTGGCTCTGAAGGGAGCTGTGTGCTCTCAAGTTCATCATTTGGAAGCATCCTCTGCATGACCTTATTCTGGCACTTCTCAACAGGAACCGAGAGTCCATCCTGGTGGGACTCTTGATTCCTGAATCAGGCTTGCTGCTCAGCTGTCTAACGATAATGAATCACTAAGTACCATTTTAAACTCATGTCATACCAGCCCATCTACCTCTAACCCAGTGTCTAAGGAAAGGGGGAGATGGTATATGTGTGTGGATGTGTTCTCCACTACATCCATTCCCATAGATGCATATACAGGTTGGGTATCCTTTACCCAAAATTCTTGGGACCAGAAGAGTTTAGGATTTCAGATTTTTTTGGATTTTGGAACATTTGCATATACACAATGGAGACATCTTAGGGATGGGATATAAGCCTAAACACAAATTCATATATGTTTCATATACACCTTATACACATAGCCTGAAGGTCATTTTATACACTATTTTGAATAATTTTGTGCATGAAAAAAGTTTTGACTGCTTGACTGTGACCCATTATATGAAGTCAGGTGTGGGATTTTTCACTTGTGTCATGTTGGCACTCAGAAATTTTTGGATTTTGGAGCATTTTGGAGTTCAGAGTTTTGGATGAGGGATGCTCAATCTGTATGATGGGGGAGGTCACAACGTGATTTTGTGTTTTAAACGGCATAGCCCTCCCAAGGTGCCCTCGTCTACATTCAAGTTTTTCTGTTTCCCAGTGCCTTCCCCACTGCTCTCAGAGGTGGGAACTTCTGTTACTCTGCTGTGTCTCACCAGAAGTCTTATGAAGAAGAAGGTGTGACTGGGTTTGAAAAGGGAGAAGGCCCTTGGCAGGAAGCCTGCATATGCATGCTGGGATTTCAGATCTGAGCAGAGCAATGCAATGAGTCCATGTTTGTAACATGTTCTAGACAGAAAAAAGAAGTGATGAGGCTCCTGAATTCTAAGAGTCCTGGCATCCTAGACCAAGTTATGAGGTATTCTTTTTTTAGATGAAAAGAATCCTTGTAGATGGTTAAAAACTGGCTTTCAGTGTGGTTAAAATTGTGTGGGCTGAAATTAATGGCTATCGGACATTCATAGAAATACTGTCCTAAGTGACCATTGTGCCTGGGCCAAGGCAGAACTAGAAAGAGGGATCCAGTAAATGGCTGGAGGTAAAGACTCTTACCCATGCAAAACAAATTCTTTGAAATAAGATAGAAATGCTTATAAGACTTGGACCAGCAAAAAGCCTAAGATATCTTAAGTTCATGAATTCCACAGTTTATATCTATTTGGTTTCACTCCCATATGCCTTGGACCGTGTGAACTAAGGCTGCCAACTCAGCAAATTGCAATTTTTATTTTCTAATCCACACACTTTTCACCAGGTGGAAGAACCTAATGTTTGAAGTGAATTTGCTTCTAGGATCTGTACGTGGCTAGGCATTCTTGGGCAGTGTGCAGGCAAATGAATTTGCACCCTTGGTGGCGGTGGTGATGGCATCTTGTCTAAAGTTCACAGCAACCCGTGTTTCGGGGCCTTGCTTATTATCCGGACCATTCAGGATGCATGCCAAGCTCCTGCCCTTGCGGGAAGTATCTTTACCATCTCTCTTCAAGTTTTATCTTGCACCATGTAAACTACATTGTATTCCAATACATTAAAATGCACCGTTAACAGACAAACTGGAGAAGCAGTGAGACATTTCCAAGAAGGTAGGGGTGGCTTTACTATGACATTATCTGATTGTACTCTCTTTTGGGTGCTAGCTTAAGAAGCCAAACCAAAGCCCAAATGAGTCAAAATATTTGACCCCAAACCCTCGGGACGCTGGTCTGGCTACATTTGGTCCTCTCCGTGGCCAGACTGTGAACAGCTCCCTCAGAGGGTTTGTCCCAACTTCTAGCAGCTGCCGTTGAAAGCCACGTGTCCGCTAAACGCCCACATCTCATCAATAAGAGAAACTAAGGAAGGAATGAGGAAACTATCATTTGTCTTTTCTCCCTTAATTAATTCTGGCAGTATTGATTTACTGCCGTAAATCAATGTATTTACTTGTATTTAGTTAAAACATCACCTTGGGCCCATTTTGGGGTACTGATCACATCGTTCTTACTAGCTGTGACCTCTCTTTGCCTTTGGTACCTCGCGCTCCTCCGGTGCCCCCGAGACTCCTCTGTGCTCGGAACCTACGCGTGGCGGGGCGCCGCCCCTCGGCGAGGGAGGGTGAAAGAAGGGGGCGGGCCTATTTAAATAGCCCGCGAGACGCGTCTCTCCATTGGCTGCCAGCCTGTCGGTTACCCGCGGGGGCGGGAGTCCCGGGGCTAGAGTGCGGTACCTGAGCTAGACGCGCCGCAGAAAGCCCACGTTGGCCGCTGCCGAGCGCGGCGCCCAGAGGCGGGAGACTGTGAATTCCGGCGCCGACGCCGCGGCGGCCACTGCTCGGCGCACCGGTCCCCTTCCCCGCCATACCCTCTGCGAGTGGGTTTGCTGGGCATCGGCCGAGCACTGAACGGGAAGCGAGATCCTCGCCGCCTCCTCCTGAGGAGGCGAACCGCGCGCGGAGATTCTGAGGGGAGCGGCGGTGCCCGAGGGCGGAGGGGCGCGGAGTTTGTGAGCGAGGAGGAAGTTAAGCCTCGCGGAGGAGACTGGCATTTCGGACGCCTGGTCGCCACAGCCTGGGCCCTACGACGGGGTAAACTCCACGGTGGCCCTGCGAGCCGGGGAGGGGAGTGCGCTGCGATGATGCTCGGCATCCCCCCCAGCTCGTGAGCGGCCCGCGCCCCTGCGCCCCGGCCCCACGCGGCCGCCCGGAGAGCGAGGGGCAGCGCACGTGCGCGGGCGGCGAGGCCGGGAGTGACCGCGCCGTGACCCGCCCAAGGGCGAGGGCGCGGGCGGCAGCGCAGCCCCGACTCGGACGCACCTGGCCCGGGCCGTGCGCCTCTAGAGACCTGCGCGAGACTGTGGGGCTCCCCGTCCTCCCCTCCGAGTGATTCTCCCGGCGACCGCTCCCTCGCCACCCCTCCAGCCTGGGCACCCGGGGGCCCCAGACGACCATGAGAGATAAGGACTGAGGGCCAGGCAGGGGAAGCGAGCCCGCTGAGAGGTGGCGGGGGCTGCTCACGCCAAGGGCCACAGCGGCCGCACTCCGGCCTCGCTCCGCCGATCCACGCCTCGCGGGGCCCGTGGGGACAGCCCGGCCCGGCTGGGATGCCGGGGCTGGGGCGGAGGGCGCAGTGGCTGTGCTGGTGGTGGGGGCTGCTGTGCAGCTGCTGCGGGCCCCCGCCGCTGTGGCCGCCCCTGCCCGCCGCCGCGGGCGCCGCCGCCGGAGGGCAGCTGCTGGGGGACCGCGGGAGCCCGGGCCACGCGGAGCCGCCGCCGCCGCCGCAGTCTTCCTCGGGCTTCCTCTACCGGCGCCTCAAGACGCACGAGAAGCGGGAGATGCAGAAGGAGATCCTCTCGGTGTTGGGGCTCCCGCACCGGCCCCGGCCCCTGCATGGCCTCCAGCAGCCGCAGCCCCAGGCGCTCCCGCAGCAGCAGCAGCAGCTGCCTCGCGGGGAACCCCCTCCCGGGCGGCTGAAGTCCGCGCCCCTCTTCATGCTGGATCTGTACAACGCCCTGTCCACCGACGACGACGAGGATGGGGCATCGGAGGGGCAGAGGCGGCAGCCCTGGTCCCACGGAGGGGCCAGCTCGTCCCTGCCCCGAAAGCCGCCCCCCGGCGCCGCGCACCCCCTCAACAGCAAGAGTCTCCTGGCCTCCGGACCTGGTGGCGGTGGCGCGTCCTCACTGACCAGCGCTCAGGACAGCGCCTTCCTCAACGACGCGGACATGGTCATGAGCTTTGTGAACCTGGGTAAGGATCGGGGGTAACGGAACAAGGAGAACATCCCCCTACTTTCCCCTTTCCAGGGCCCGGGGGGTAGTGTGAGGGCGTGGAGCAGCTCCCGGCGCGCAGGTCCGGCTGGCGCTGTGGGGACGCAGGGACAGCAGACCGCGCACCAGCCACCTGCGCTGCGGTGGGCAGTACGTGCGCTCCCCCGCGCCGCGGGCGGGCGGGGACGCTGGGCCGCGGGAATGCTGCCATCCGCAGGCCTGCCTTTGCGGGCGCCCGGAGCACGTCCCGCATTTTCTCACTCCTGCCCGGCTCGGGCCACGTTAGCTCGACCGCGGCGGAAAGTCCGGCCCGAGTGTAGCTATCCTGGGAAGGAGAAGACGCTTCAACGCTCTTTTCCCTCGGAACTGTCTTCTTTTGTTCCCTAACTCGGAGTGCCAGTTTTCCCACCGCAACTTTTAGGGAATCTGACAACAGTTGAGAACTTTGGAAACTTGACATGAGTATGTTAAGAGGTGTCCATGGCACTGGGGGAGGAGAGCTCTGGTTGCGGGGGAAGGTCCCGAAAGCACAGCGGAAGGCGCGCCAGTCCCGGCTAGGTGGGGCTCGCTCCTGTTTGGGGACGGATCCCAGCCCAACTGGGCAATCCATCTAATATCCTCGCTCACATGCCCTTGGCCACTGTCCCGAAAAGCCGAACCTTTGATCACCGCTACCCGAGCTGCACGGGCGGAGAAAGGGTGCGGGGTAGGGGCCGGGGTTGGGCGCTGAGTTGGTCTGAACCAGTTGCCAGGCAACAGAATGGAAATTCAAGGGCGGCTGAATCCGGCTCCGCCACAAAAGTTCTGTGGCAAACCCTGGACGGAGTCACATCGCCTTTTTCTCCCTTAAGTTTTCTCATCTGTAAAGGAGAAGGGTGCAAAGAAGACTTTTCCGAGTCAGTGCTTCTAATTTGCGCTGCTCTTAATTCATAAGCCGACTCAGTTCAGCGTAGACAGGGTTAGGGGACGCGTCGTCTGCAGACAGACCTGGGGGTGCAGTAGCCACGCCCGGAGTGGGTGCAGCCGCGGTGTGGGTGGGTCTCCGTGGGCTTCCTTTCCCGTGTGAGACGCGTGGCTGTGCCCAGGTCCCAGAGTGGGTTAGCAGAGACACTTGCCAAAGTAGCACACAGGTCTCCCAGCCACGTCATAAACGCCTGTCATTTAAGGGCATTATTTACTGGAATGATTCCTGTGTAAAATATCTGGGTCATTTCTTTACAAGTGTATCTATGATTCTCAACTCTGCTGAGCTCTGGGGAGAGAAGGTGGGGGTGGGGATAAGGGCCAAGGGCGAGGGGGAGGGTGTGGAGTAGGACGATTGGCATCCAAGTGGTGCAGAAATCCTCCTGGGAAATTCATGAAACAGAATCTCACAGGGAGTAGAGGCTCAGGACCTGCCAATCTGGCTACTTGCACTGCCAGGGGTTCTGATTGGACAAGAATCTTCACAACTTATTGGAACCAAATAGAAAATTGAGCCACCTCCAGGAAGCATTCTTAGGAAATTCTCATGCTAGTCAACAAAATTTAGTAATGGGGGAGGGGTGACAGAGGACCAGAGCTGTTCCTTATTCTAAATTTTCTGCTTCTTTTGACTTAATAAATTCCACCCCCTGCTCTTTCCCTCCCTCCCCAGCCGCACCACGTTTGCTGACAGCTTTGGAGAAATGTTTTATTGCCTGTTGGGGGTAGTCCTCACCTGGACAAAAGGGAGGAAGACTGGCACTCCTGGCTCCTTGACAGAGAATTAAGTTACAGACTCAGGGAAAACAATTCCAGTAGCATCACCTGGGGGCATTTGAAGAACTAGGGATGCTAGGGCTGCTCCCCAGACCCAGAGCAATTACATCAGAATCTTTGAAGGTGGGGTTCAGGCAGCTTTTTTTTTTTTTTTTTTTTAAGTGCCTTACTTTTCTAATGAGCTACCATAGTCATGAACCACTGACACAGGAGATCTTCATGTGTGAAGGAAATCAATGCGTCATCCAAGTAAAAGATTAAGAGCAAAGCTTCCAAACACTGCTGCACAATAGAGTCACCCAGGACCTTTAAAAATTCAGAAGACCAGGTGGCACTCTATATCAATTAAATCAGAGTGTGTGGGGGTAGATGCCAGGTAGCAGTATTTTCTAAAGATCCCCAGGTGGTTCCAGTGTTTGGGAACCACTCTCTTAGATCAGTGGTGCCCAACTTTTTTAGCACCAGGGACGGGTTTCATGGAAAACAATTTTTCCGTGGACAGGGGTGGGGGGATGGTTTTGGGATGATTCAAGTGCATTACATTTATTGTACAGTCAAACTTCTCTGCTAATGATGATCTGTATTTGCAGCAGCTCCCCAGCGCGAGCATCACCGCCTCACCTCCACCTCAGATCATCAGGCATTAGACTCTCATAAGGAGTGCACAACCTAGATCCCTTGCATGCACAGTTTATAGTAGGTTTCCTGCTCCTATGAGAATCTAATGCCAGGGCTGATCTGACAGGAGGAGGAGCTCAGGTGGTGATGTGAGTGATGGGGAGTGGCTCTACATACAGATGAAGCTTCGCTGGCCCACCCACCAGCCGCTCACCTCCTGCTGTGCTCCTGGTTCCTAACAGGCCAGGGACTGGACCAGTACTAGTCCATGGCCCGGGGTTGGGGACCGAAGCCTTAGGTCGTATTTGGAAATTTTGAGAGCTGGCTTGAAGCAAGTTTGTAAAGTACAGTGATGTTTACTGTGTTTAGTGACCTCCAAATTCCCCTTCTTCCTTGCTTTTCTGACCTTTCGTGGTCTATGGGTACACATTGCTTCTGAGTCACTCTGCTTGAAGCTGGTTGTCAACTAATCCTGCTAGGGTGATGATTTAATACAGCATCTCCCTAGGGATATTTTATTTTCCGTAAAGGATATTTAAAGATTAAAAAAACCCAAAAACCTCCCCAAAAATTCCAAGAGAACTCACCCATAGTGTAATTCCAGGCCCCAGGACAAGCTGACATGGAACTGAAAGAGCATTCCAGGTAGGGAACTGTATCCCAAGCCCCTCATAGCCCATCAGTGGGCTTTCTGACTACAAGTTTAGCTATTATAGCTCCATTTCAGAACTCCCTATGGGTGTTTAGAGGAGAAAACCTTTCCCAGGTAAGTAGAATCCAAGCTGCAAGCCATGCCACCTTCCAATCAAGCAGTTCTATTTCATCTTAATCCATTTAGCAGTAGGAAAGGGGGATGTCAGGATGAGAGGCTAGAAATGTGGTAAAATTTGATTACCATGGCTCTGGACATGAGAAGGACAGTTCATTTGAAGAAAGTAATTGCTTAGCAATGTGGATTCTCTAAAACAAAGGATGTTGTGAGAATTCCACAGATTTCCTAACTGGTGTCAATGTCATGTTAACTGCTGCATTACCTGACTCATCTATTACAGAACCTACAGAAAAATAAATGTTTCGGCACTGTGTTTTAAAGGGCTTTTATACCTACTGAGTTAAGTAAATTATAAACTGGAAGTACAAGGGAAAGTGTTACATAGTTGTAAACATCTGTCTTCCCCTGGACCGGAGGAATAATTTACTCATGAAATATTTAAAACACCCCGAGGTTTGTCAGCCAGCAGGACTATCAGGAAGTATGAATCAACAGGATAAATTTCTCTCTCATAGCCCAAATGCCGGTCATCCGACCAGCTCATTGTTGTTTATGTTGACTGTTCTAAACTCTGTCTGAGTGAATAGGCTGGGATGTGTCACCTTCTAAGTGCTAACCCTCTGCTGCCACCCCTGCTGGTGAGCAGAGTGCCCGGGTGAGCTCGTGAACTTGCATTCAATCAGGGTCATAGATGCCATTTTCTCTTTGTTTTCTAATGCTAAAAATGTCTTGGCAGCCTAATCAGCAAGCCTGCCAATTTGGTGACCTTGAAGAGGTATCCTAAAATATCCTTCAGGTCTTGGCTTAAACTTCACTTTCTTGGAGAAACCTTCTCTGCTAGCCTATGTAAACCGATGCTGCCCCCACCTTACCCACTTCTTCACCATCACAGCGCCCTGTTTATTTCCTTCCTTGCGCTTATCACAAGTTTTCCTTTTTTCTTTTAAAATTTGCTTACTCATTTGTTTGTGTCCCCTTCTAGGATGTCAGCCTCCAAAGGCGGAAACCGTACTAATCCACTACCGCAGCCTAAGTGTCTGACATAACGCTGAGCACAGGGAAGGTGCTTCACAAAGATTGAATTAAGGAAAATATAAACATAGCCCACATTTCAAATTCATATTTCACTAATCTGGAAGATCTGATTATTTAGAAATGGTATACCTGATTTTTATTGAGTAAAACATTTAAAGTGAAGACATTTAGGACGCTGAAGTTCATGGTATTTGATGTATATCATTAGTGCTTTAATTAGTCACTCGTATGTATATTAATTTATAATATGCATTATATCTGATAGTAGTAAAACGTTTCCCTAAATCTGCATTTCAGATTTCACTTATTTATTTTGAATTAGTGAGGTATTGATCTTCAGATGCTAGGATTAAATGAAATAAAAAATTCAAATTATGTCAGAAAAGGGAATCAGTATATTTTAGTACAAGTAACAAGAAACTTATTATACTAAAAATACTGGCAATCTTCTGAACAAAATTATACTTGGGAAACATAAATTAGAAGAAGAATGGAATACTCCCTACTTGTCTTTGTAACCAGATACACCATACTGTCTTTTTCTCATAAACATAGGATCAGTACTACTATTTTTCATTTAAGCTGCCTGTACTGATAAAGATTTTTGTTAGCAGAAAATAAATCCATGTCTGCAAGCTACTCCCAGCAAAAATAGTTTGGAGAATTTGGTTGCAAGAGTGTGATTCAAAGAAGCGGTAGATGTTCTAAAGAGATAACAGAGTAAATGTGAAATTCAGTGATATTCCAACAAAAAAGTTGTACAAAGTGTTCTTAAACGAAGATCAAAGGGCAAGCAGATACCATTGTTTAGATCTCAGATGGTGTTTCCTCTGGTTGTCCGTCTAAGAATGGGTATAAATCCTTTTTAAATGTGCTGAATAATGGTTAGTTCCTCTACTTAAGAGCTTACCTCTGATCAGCTTGGAGGAGGGCTTCCCAGGGATAGAAGAGGCCGGGTTAAGTGAAAAAAGCAATGCTCAGCCCTTTATTCAGCATGCAATAATTATGTTGCATCACTGTGTCTTCAGAGTTTAGCTACTTTATATGTGGGATTTCAAATGAATATTTTACTTGACTGAGAGGTGGCAGTGAATACTGGCTATCAAAGGTGGTATATAGTCTAGCAAACTCTAAACAATTATCAGCTCTGTCATCTTTACCTCACCCTTGTCTGTTTATGAAGCTGAGTTAGAAAAGGAAAATGAAGAGGGTACAGTATCTTGGATAATTAATCAGTTTTTTGATTAATTATCAGAATAATTAATAATTAGTCAGATTTCCACAAATCAATCCCTGATTCTCCCCTTCCCATTTTATGTCAAAAAAATGAATTATTCTAGGGAATGATTATTTTTAACTTAGCATAAAGGCATTATAGTTTTAATCTTTCCACTTTGAACTTTATTCTGTTTCCCCCCCTCCTCGTTTCTGAATTTTAGTTATTTTGCCATCTTTGGCACTTCCAGCAGTGGGAAGAAAAGTAGGCAATATCTGAATCAGATTCTTGTATTTTTGACTAGAAGCTTCCATAAGTTTCTGAGCAAAAGGAGTAGCAATCAATACAGAAACTCTCTAAGATATAAGCAGATAATTTACCAAGTCTCTGTGCAGGCCTGCCCTGGCCACAGGGTGTCACCCAGGGGCTGGGGGGGTGTCTGGCATCTTCTCTTGTGTTCTCCACAAAGAACTAGGGCATTCTGTTGTACTTATTTCTCTGTTTTCATCATGACTGCTGAGTTAATTTTATCCAAACACATTTTCTCTTCTGATCATACCCTTACCTGCTCTTCAACACCCTTGCTCCCATCTCTGTTCTAACTCTTGCTGCCTGGAAGCTTGTGAGCCAGAAAATTCTCACCTGGAATATATGAAAGCAGTGACAACTGAATTAAGGAGAAGGAAAGCCATCACCACTTTAGTGGAAATTAGAGTCACTAAAGAACCAGTGCCATCAACCTCTAAAGTTTTGAGAATGCCAGAAATTCTTAGAACCTGCGTTCTATCTGCTCACCTTCCACTATAAGCATCAGAAATCAGTAACACATTGCACTGAAATTTATTGGATTTTTTGTTCAGTTACAGTGTTTTGAAGATACTGTTCTCTACAACTTTTTTCAATGTACAGTATAATATTTCAGCACCCTATGGATAAAGTTAGAGCCTGGAGTCTGGCTGGGAACACAGCGTCTATCCATAACATGGCTTTTCTGGGGAAATGCACGCCCAGCAACAGAAAACCCATTTTGAGTTTATTGGTTAACCCAGTTTGGGATTATTGGTGAATTTATATTATCCATAGATCATAGAATTTGAAAATCATCTTGCATATCATCTAGTCTCTTATGGTTGCTGTTGAATTTGTTAGATTTATTCACCACCATTTTCTCTTCACTGCTGTTACCTTTTAAGGCTGAGGGACCATCCCTGGAACTGCAAAGAGATTCTAATGCATCAAAGCAATAGGGCCATGGGCCAGGCCTAATGGATAATCAAGGAGAAATTACAACAGCACACAAAGAGAGCACAGCCTGGGGAGAGAGGCAAGGAAGCCCAAATCTGGAACTTTGAGGGTTTTCTCTTGGTTGAGACCGTTTTCTCCTAGTACTCTGCTTTTAGAAAAGAAAATGCTATGTATATCTATAAATAGACTCTTGTTTGGTATGCCAAAGGACTGTTGACCCCAGGGAATTGTTTTTTGCTCAACTGAATTGAAAACCACATCACTCTGAGCAGCATTGTTCCACTGATATCCACTGAGTCTCTTCCTGCCCTTCCCATCTCCGTTATTAAAGAGATTGGGTCCATAATAGAGATAATATCTAAATTACATCAGGTCATTCCTTGATGGGTCCCCACGGTCTCGTTATCTCAAACACAGCCCCAGATGACTGCGTCGAAGAATCTCCTTCAAACGTTTTTGCAGAATGAAGTTCTAGTTCCAAGTGGGAGAGCCTTCCTGACTTTCAGGTTCATGGGCACACGCCCTTGATTACTGATCCTGCTAGAAAGGTTGGGAGTGTCTGAGGCCTGAAATGTCCCTGCTCCACAGTGCCAACTTTACGTTCAGATTGTTTTCTCATCACCAGAGAGCTCCGTCGGGTCCGGGAGGAGTGGAATGGAGTGGATTCAGAGCAGGCAGAAAACAGTGCCCCTCTGAGGCAGAGCCTGGGAGCCCACTCCATGCTGACCTCCAATATCCTCCACGGTCCTTATTATCACTCTACTGCCACTTGCCCTTTCACCTTGTCCAGAACATCTGCGTTTGTTGATTGTTGTTCCTGTGTTTACAGTCTTGTTGGTTTCCTGTACATGAACATGAGCTGGGAAAAAAATTCTGATTTGTGTCTCCACAGAGCATGAACTAACCATATCATTGGTGGGAGCTATTTTATGTACTGATTAGGCCAGGAGATTTTTTTTTTTTATAATTGGACTTACTTATCCCCTGAGACCAGTTATTTTCCCTCCTTCCTTTTAAATCTATGAATTATATTTAAATAGTCCAAAGACTGAGTTTTGTAAAATTAAGGACTAAAAGTTTTTTACTTATTTTTTCCAGATTTTATTTGCATCTCCCATATCAGAATAATAGAGAAGCTGTACATTTAAAAAAAAAAAGAGTTAATTTTTTTAGAGCAGTTTTAGATTCACAGCAAAATTGAGTGTAATTTTTCAGAGCTTTCCCGTATTCCCCCTCCCCCATACATGCACAGGCTCTACCACTATCAACATCCCCCACCAGGGCGGTGCATTTGTTACAACTGATGCACCTACACTGACGTGTCATCATCACCCAGAGTCTATATTAGTGTTGACTTGTGGTGATGGACAGTCTGTGAGGTTGGACCAATGTGTAATGACATACAGTATCATACAGAATAGTCTCACCGCCCTAAAAATCCTCTGTGGAGAAGCTATATAGCTACTGAGGAAAAACAAATCAATGAAAATGTAAAAATTGAAGATATGCAGAGTTAGGGTAAACAGTAATGAAATACCTTTGTTGAATAATGTTTTGTTTCTGGGGTTTTACCACAGTGGTGTATTAAAGAAGCCATTTTGATTGTCTATGACAATATGGGCCTTATAGTGCTTCTATGTGTTGACAAAAAATCCAAATCCATCAGAAATCTTTTTCTTTTCTTTTTTTTTTTTTTTAAGTCTAGGAGTTTAAAAATCTTTTTTCCTCCACATACTTTCACTGAGGTGTCTGTCACCATAGTACCTAGACAATTCCTCAGGCAGAGATATGAGTGATTAAATTTCTCCCTGGCTCGTGCCCTGTTTGATCCATGCCCGGCAGGATTTGGGGGAGTAAAATAAAGAAGGCTGAAGAATGAACAAGAATTATAGGAATTCGGTGCTTGTAGATTATTGAAATTTGGGGGGTTGTTAGGGGAGGAGTTAAATATTTTTTCTTCCTTTCTGAAAACTTATATTAAAACTTAGTGTGACTTTAGGATTGAGAAACTCACAAAAATATCATGTCCTAGAGGCAGGATCAGGGGACTTTAAAAGGCTTCCTCAGGAGAGACTATTTAGATCAGATCAAAACTGAATTACCAGAGACTCCATAAATCCAGAGGTCTTTGTAAGTGAAATATAGAATAGGCTTATCTGCCTTTGAGCTGTTTTCTATGCAAAAGTGCTACACAGTTTAATGGAGAAAAAATAAGAAAACACCATAACAGAAACAAGAAACATGGTAACTCTAAAGAGTACTGTTGATCCAATAGCTAGCAGTTCATTTGAGACGTGTTGGGAGTTTGCGAGCATTTCTTTACAAATATTGTAAATTCGTGAATTCTCCTCTTCTCTCTTCATGTCCATTACCCATTGTAGTAGGGTATTTTCTTACTTATTTCTAGCTAAATTGCCCACCCCTTTTCTCCTGTACCTCCCCTCCCTCACCGCCCCCCCCCCCCCGCCCCCAACAGAGAAACCTCTTAAAAATAGGGAAGAGCTTGGGGTTGTGGCAGTGTCACTGGGCTTGAGAAATTCAGCTTTGTTCCATAGCATCTGGCCTGGATGTGCTGTGGTTTACTACTTCTCTGTGTGGTAGCATAGACGTTTAATTGAGGGGCAGGGCTAAGGCTTTTGGGGAATAGTGAGAAGGCCATAGCTGGAGGTATGTGGAGAGTTAGATTTCTCTCCAGAGGCTGTGGAGCAGGCCTTTGCATTTCTATGGGGTCTATTTAGGGCAGAGCCCTCCAACACCAACTTTGGGAATTCCTCCCACAAATCTGGCACATTGGTTATTTCATCTGATTGAGGTTGTTTGGTCCTATTGTTATACACACACTTATGTGTCATCATTGTAGATGTGGAATCCAGCGTGGCTGCAGGGATGACGGCGGTATGTAGTGCATATTAGTTTCTCTTGCCTTCTTTTCCTCTTTCTCTTCTTTTCCTCCTATTAATAAATTTGGCAACCCCACTGCAATATGTATGTTCCTATGTTCTTTCCCGTAGTTTTGGAGCATTTGCCATTGATCCAGCCGAGCAGATTACACATTTCCATGGAGTCTGGTAGTTTCCTGCCACAAAAGTGACTCATTGCCCACTATAATGGTTAAGTGGCTAGTTTTCTTGATGGTGCTAGAAAGTGCTGATGGCCTATTTATTGTAGAGAACACTTGATTAAGATTCAGAAGGCTTCAATTTAGCTGTTAGTCTTAGTATTTTCCTTTTTAAACAATAGCTTGGTCAAGTCTCTTAACCAAGTTTCGAGGTCTCTTTCCTCTTCTATAAACTGTGAGTATTGGGGCTAGATCAGTGTTTTCAAAAAAGTGTTTCATGGAACACTACTTTTCCAAAATGGTCTTCAAAAAAAGGTCATGGAAGCGCTTTATCTTCTATTCCTCTCCTTGAGTGTATGAGTGTATTAATGCTCTGATAAGGCCAGCAGTAAAGACCCTTGCTAACTTGGTTTGGTAGAGTTTTGTTTTGAGCTTACTTTTGCTCTGTAACCCCTTTTTGCAGAGGCCCTCTTGTGTCAGGCCTGGGCCCTCAGCCCCCACGTTCCCATGTCCCCTCCTTACCCCTGCTGTCCTCACAGAGCAGGGAAGGGACCTCAGGAGGTTGCATTTCCAGCTGCTGCTGCCCTTCTGTGGCTCCAGCTCTCTCTGGATGGGATGGGCCACCATCCCATTCCATCTTCCACTGGAGACCCCTGGCTCTCTGCCCTCCCTCCCCCGGGGGGACGTGGCTCCCCATGGGTTGCCTCACCAGGACCTGCTCAGCTCGCTTACTTCTGTGTCCCCAGTTCCCTGCATCGAATCCCCTCTGTTGTAAACACTTGCAGGGGGTTCTCTTTCCTTGGTTGGACCCTAATTGCTGTGGCTTCTTAATTCCCTGCAACACAGTTGAGAAAGCCCAGACTAGATCATGCTCAGAACTCAATTCTTGGAGTGTTCCTTTTTGTGTTTCTCTGAGTGATTCTTTAAAAAAAAAAAAAAAAAAATTTTTTTTTTTTTGTAAAACAGCTTAATTGAGGTATAATTGACATACAATGAATTGGTTATTTAAAGTGTACAATTCGATAAACTTTAACACAGGTAGGCAGCGCTAATCAAGACAGTGAATGTATCCTGAGCTACACTTTTAAACAGTGGCTTGTGCTAGGGACTGAATAATCAATCCTAGCACACAGGAAGTGCCGCAAGAAGCCCCATCTTTCATCTCTGCCATGGCTCTTCATGCTTTTATCTTACGGGCTTTGAACATCCTTAAGAATGGAATTTGCTGAAGATGTTTGTGAATGGTTTTCTTGGATCGGAGAACCATGGGGTCAAGTCTTCATAGGGTCAAACTTGCTGTTGGTAATTGTGATTTAACTTTGCCCCATATCTCACTTTCTACATTTATTTTTGGAAATAATAATAAAAACAGGCAGATCTGCATTCTAATTTTGAAAGCAAGGACCTGGGGTCTTTATGGGTGACCCTTTCGACATCTTGCTTCTAAAGACTCACGTTTAAAAGATTTGATCCTGCTGGGAAACAGCGGAAAAATGCTTCTCTGTATTTCTGTTTCAAATTCAGGCAATTTAGATCAGGCACAAGTCCAAGAACTTTAAGAAAGTAGACACCAATTTACCCTCAACTTTTCCCTGTGCTCATCCTTCTCCACATGTTCTGTAAACTCAAATAGAAATCGCATCTTTTCTTGCATGAAAACATAAGTATTATATTTCTTTATGGCCTTTTGCCTTAAAGAATGGCTGATGTCACTCATTATCCTATTATCTCAGCAAGGCAAACACTTAGACTCACAGCTGCCAATATATAGTAAGCTCTAGTCAATAGTAACATAGGAGAGAATCTGGAGGTTTTTGGAGAAAATTAATATTTAGAGTAGTGTTAACAGAATGTTCCAAATAGCACCCAGTCACATAATAGAACAGTTTTGTGAAATTACTTAACCTCCCCCTACCTGCCGCCATTCAGGGAAACTGCTCTTTCCTTTCCTCTGTGTCCTTCCTCTGCCCTGGAGGGTTGATTTCCATCCCCATCCCTCTGCTGGGATTGTGTCATTGAAGACACCTAATGACTCCATCCTGAGTCCTCATCTTCCTCCCTGCAAGCTTTGATCATGTTGGAATTCTTTTTTCCTACTGTACAGCACTTTGAAAAAGTCCTCTTCTTTATTTCTGTGACAGTGCCAGCCACACCCTTGGGTCCTATTCTGTCTCCACGCCTGCTGCTGCATTTTGGGGCATTTTCTGAAATACAGCAACAGATTCAGAAGGGTTAGTCTATGGCATGAGACCTACACTCTGGGCTGAGACAGGACACAGGCTGGGGGACTGGGGTGGAAGGAGGTGACATCCAGTTGCAGGAGTGAGGAGATAATATGTGGCCATAGGACAGGATGAAGGACAGGCACCAGGCTCTCAGGTGACCCACTACAGAGGCTCGGTGGCCTGGTGGGAGCCACTGTATTCAGAAAGCTGAATGCAGCTTCAGGGAGTTCTCCCAGAACTGAGCACCACCCCAGGGAACTGCGTCCCTTCCCTTTCACTGACCTGTCTATTCAGAGCAGGGCCCGAGTACGGTCCTGTACCAGAATCCAACAGTGCAGTGCTTCTCAAACTGTGCAAGAACCTCTTTTTAAAAAATGTTTTAATGTCTGTGGATCCATACTTTTGTAAACTTCATTAAAAATGAATTACCAGAAAAGTGACATTAAGAACTCCAAATACATACAAAATCAAGCCTCAATTTTTAATTATTAGATTCCATTAATATAAGAATATTAGTCAACTTGCTGCCAAACCGTCTAAATACTGTCCATTTCTGCACTTCTCTCACTGCAAGCCAGTAACAAACAGCTTGTGGATCAGCTTAGAGATCTATTCACAAGCAGCTTCTTGGGCCCCACCCTGATTTGGGTATGAGGACTTGCATTTTAATAAGCTCACTTGGTGACTAGCGCGGTGACTGAGGTTTGGGATGCACGGTGCCAGCTACTCAGGGTGAACTTCAGTCTCTGCCTTCACTCCCACATCCAATTGCTGGGTGTTCCCGTCTCTCCCCAAGGTCCCTAGATGAGGTTTTATGATCTTTGGCCCTGACTTTCACGCGGGTCTCCCTACTATGAACCCTTTGCTGTATCCCTGCTGGCTCTGTCTTTCTGTAGCTCAGATGTGATCTATTGTCCTTCCTCCAGCACCTTCACTGGCTCCTTATGGCCCACTGCATTAAGCCAAATGCCCCTGACTTCCGCCCCCATCTGCTTTGCTCTCCTCCACTCACCTTTGCAGACACTGTTCTCCTGCCAGTGGACTCTGCTCCACAATGTAATTTCCACATTCTCAGTTTTATCTGTTTTTTAAACCCCAGCTCAAATGCCACCTCATCAAGGAAGCCTTTCTGAAATTTGCTTACCCACGTCCGTGACTCTTGGGAAGAACATTTGGGGCCAAATGACAGACACTTTTGCTAGCACAGAGCACCACAGAGCTGTGTTCTTGGTTTCTGATGCCTGTTCGCAGGGGAGCTCCATGTGGCTTAGGGGATGGAGTTGGGAGCCTCAAATCCAATGTTGGCTCTGCCACCCCACAGCTGTGTGACTTTGGTGAAATCACCTTCAACACTGACTTCTCTGATTCCTATCTTGTGATAGTGTTTTATTACTTTCCTACTATCTGATGTCATGACTTTAATAATTATGAATAGGAGTCAGAAAGAAGTGCTGCCGAGCCTAAATTTAAATTTCCTGGTTGTGCCAGGCAGGAGGCTTTTTTAAAATCATGCATTGCAAAGTAAAGTGGCAGACATCAGTACCTAGCATGGTGCCTTTTCTTGGTTGATAACTCGATAATAAATGCATATTGGATGAACACAGGTCAGTTTCTCTAAAATAAAATTGGTGTATGCCATCTTCTTCTTTTCTGTCATCACCGGCAACATCAGACATTTGAATGAGAGAATTGTAAACTGTGAAGGCCTGGGTGCAGGTATGAGAAATGCTTATGAAGTTATATACACAGCAGTGGTTACAAAAAAGAGAAGTTGCCTTCTCCTTGCAGGGTTTGTGTTCTGTGACTTTCTAGATGGTTTGAAAAAAAAGCCTCAGGAAGAAGAAATATTACTTTCCTTCTATCTGATGTCATGACTTTAATAATTATGAATAGGAGTCAGAAAGAAGTGCTGCCGAGTCTAAATTTAAATTTCCTGGTTGTGCCAGGCAGAAGGCTTGCGCGCAAGCAGGTGCCGATGCAGAATACTTATCTTGTCAGCTTCCACTTCAGGCTCGCTAGCTTGGCGCACATTGTGAAGGTGTTAGACATTCTGTTTATATAAGGGCTGAGGGGTGACATAATGTCTATTGAAGCAAAGTCACTTAGCTCCCCACTAGGCAACAGGGAGCATTTAAAAACTGAAAACAGATCAAAGCCATGGGCAAGGTTGAGATACCTTTACCCAAGGGGCGGGTGGTCTCTTGGTTAGTTGCCCAAAACAGATGTGCATTATTGCCTCACTGTATTTCCAGACCATTGGTGAAATGAATCAGGCAGAATTAAACTCTGAGCAGCCAATCCAGAGAGCCTAAGTGAGCACAAGTGCGTCCAAATAGGTTGGAAAAAATGTCAAATCAGAGTAAGCACATACAAGATGTGATGTTTCTCTTTTTATAGACTGTTATAAAAGTTGTTTAAAATTAAACAACTCTTTAGTACTTAAATTATGGATAATGAGACAGGTAGGTTCTGGAACAGAGGCCTTTTTTTTTTCTTCGTATTCTACTTAAATTTTGCTCTCCTTACCAGAGTATATAAGACAAACGCACTTTCATTTCCAGGATATATATTAGCTGTAGGATGGAGAAAAGGGAGAGAGAGAGAGAGAGAGAGAGATGGAGTTAACACAGGCCACAGAATAGCAAATCCAGATGTCTTTCACATTTTGTTTGATCCACTTCAAGGATGTAGCCAAAGGAAATATAAACATAATTTCGTATTTCTGTATTTTTTAAGTCCTAGCAAGTGATAATCTTGTGTAGCTTATACTTCTAAAATATATGTAGATATAGAGGAAAGTATATTATACAGCACATATTCCTTTTATCCCCTGGCCCAAATAAGTAGTTTATTGTTGTTTTGTTCTTTAGTTTTGGGGGCTGTATTTATTTAGGAATAAGTAATAGTGTGTAATGTTGCATTATTCAGGATTTACAAGGTTAATGAGTCTTGGCTATGGAAATATCTGTGCCCTCTTTTTCCATTCGGCTGGCTCTTGTTAGAATCATTTATCTGCAGGGTGCAATCTAACTAGGGCACTTCTATTCTTCTCTTAGTGTTCGGATGACATAAGATGCTCTTTTCTGAAGCACATGGACTGGGCATTCCTTTGACTTCTTTTTGACCTAGAGGACTTGTTTTCATGCCAGGATAAAGGCTTGCCCATTCTCATGTACGCATGCTCTGTCTCTGTCATCGACCTTCATATTTTTTCGGCCCTCCTGGTGCTTGAAGCCTGGCTCACAGGAAGCTGAACTCAGAATCAAAGCTTCTCCTGAGCGGCCACCTAGCATCCCTAACCACAGAAGCTACCGGGATAGCCCTGTTAGCACTGCACAAATAAAGTATGTCACCAGAACATTTTACTGAGATGAGGAATTTATTTCCATGATTCTCTGAGGTCAACTATAGTACATGCTTTTTCCCACTGGGCAGCAAACATGTTTTACCAAACTCTTACCCAAATGCTTTTTGTTTACAATTCCACAGTGAATTCCTGGCTTCCTTCTTGTTGATTCCTGCAAATATTGTGATTTATTTCCACACCTTTTAGAGGAAGCAAATTCCAAGTTATGATGCATCTTTTTAACTTTTTCCAATATTTTATGGTGAAATTTTCAATGGTATGGAAAGATTTTACAGCAAATATCTATATGCCCTCCACTTACATTCTACAATGAACAGTTTACTATACCTGCTTTAGCATATATCTGTTCTATTTACCCATCCCATCATTCATTCAAATCATGCATTGCAAAGTAAAGTGGCAGACATCAGTACACTACTTGCTAAATAATTCTACCTTCATGTCATTAAAGTTCAATGTTTACAGTTTTTTTTGAGGTAAAATTTCTACACAATGAAATGTACATGTTTTAAGCTGTACCATCTGATGAATTTTGAAGAATGCATACACCAGTGCAACCCAACCCCCTGGAAAGACATAGAACATTACTGGCACCCAGAAAGTTCCTTGAGGCTGCTTTTTGTCTGACCTCGGCATGGGTGGTTCAGGGGAGACTGAGAATTTAGGACTACCCTTCTCTGCGTTTCTCCTTTCTGAGGTCCCCTTCCTTTCTGGGATGTCCCAGATCTGTCCTTTGGTTCTCCCAAGCAGAAAGACTGTGGGTTTCCTGTTGGCATTCCCGCTGGGCTGCATGGCTGGGCCCTGCCTTTAAGATACAAGTCATGAAATTGCAAATGCATCCCATGCTGGAGATTGACCAAAAGCAGGCATATTCTGGATATCGACATTTGGAAGTAGAAACTATTTATGACTTTTCAGTAAGGCTGTGGAATGACCCGTGTGTGCTTTGGGGAGATATTTCTGGCAGCAGTATGGAGGAGGCCGGGCATGGGGAGACCAGCTAGGACATTTTTTGCAATTGTCTAGGTAAAATCTCCATTTAATCTGTATTTGCAGCATTTGAGGGTCTTTTTGAAATTTTAAAATAGTTTGCATTTTTCCTTTCCTGCAATTAAATTTAGAATGTTTAATCAAGAGAGGAAATTAGGTGACAAATTTGTGAATAGCACCCAAGAGATTATAACTTGTGGAAAAAGTACTAGTTCCAGTAACTAAAATCTGAAAGGCTGTGATTTAAATGGACAATTAAATAGACTTAACCTGGTCCTCCTGAAACTCTTTCCCTCATTTTTCCTTAAAATTAAAAACACCCATTTGTGAGCTGGTTGCTTAGAATTAGGAGTCTCATCTACACTCAAGATGCAGAGAATATTCCCACCTTTGAAGCTAATTGGCCCACAAGGAGACTTCATCAGTGATCTAGGCCACGTTCGCAGGCTGCTTAGCCAAATGAAATGACTAGATGGAAATTCAGCTTCATTTTTTTACCTGATTTGTCTCTACTGTTTTGGCCAACCCACACCTGTTCCAGGTAGCATGAAAGGTAGTTGTCATCTACTGGACTGGGAAGTAGCCAGTGCCAATTTAAACAGGTAGCACAATCTTCTCCTTTCTACCTCCTGAATTAATCACAAAAGGACTTACTCCTAAGTAAGTTTTATTTACAGCATATGATTCACAAAACTTCATAATCTGGGTACCCAAAAACAAGGACAGCCATGTGCATGAGAGGTGGTTTAGAGATGTTTAGACATTCAATGTTGGTATTTGTGGTAGGGTGGATTCCTGCCACATGGTCTTTGCCCCCAAGTGTTATGCCTGTTAATGTGTTACCTTATATGGCAAAAGGGAATTATGGTTGCTAAGCAACTGACCTTAAAATAGGGAGATTATTCTGGATTATTAATCACATGGGTTCTTAAAATCAGAAGAGGAAGATGGAAGAGTCAGAGAGATTTGATGGAAGAGGAGGCGAGAGGAACTCAGAGCATGAGTCTTTGAAGATGGAGGAAGGGGGGTCCTCAGGCCAAGGAATGCAGTGGCCTCCAGAACCTGGCATGGCCCCGAGCTGACAGCCAGCAAAGAAATAGGGAGCACAGTTCTGCAACTGCAAGGACTTGAATTCTGCTAACAAGTTAAATGAGCGAGGAAACAGATTTTCCCCTGTAGCCTCCAGAAAGGAAGGCAGTCCTGCCGGCACCGTGATGTCAGCCCAGTGAGACCCCTGTCGGACTTCTAACCCACAGGACTGTGAGAGTATAAATTTGTGTTGTTTTAAGCTGCTAAGTTTGTGAAAGCAGCAATAAGAAATGAATACAGCAGGTGGGGAACCTTTTCATGTTGGATGACCGCATTAATTTAGCCATAATCAAATAAGACTGCATTCAAGAAACTTCAATTAGCTATACTTAAAAATGTACACTATTTTGTAAAAATCTATCTACTGTGTAGTATTCAATAACTTCAAAAAATGAAAACTATTTGTTAAAGTTAACTAACCTTTTAATGACTTTGTTGTGTCTGCTCTTTCTTGGAAAGCATTTCAATATTTGGTTGCAGCATGGAGGTCTGCAGTTTCAGTTGATCCTCTAGATGGGTGTCAGTCATTTGTGACCTTAAGGGGTCTTGATTGGGATTAGACAGGAGAACGTAGATTCAAAGCAATAAGTGGTTGAAAAGCAAGAAAGCATTTTTGGGGCATGTTGCCAAAGGCATGGGTATCCTACTGCATTTTGCCGTATTTCAACTGGATCTTTCTTAACATCAAACAATGACTTTATTTATTTATTTTTTTTTTGAGACAGAGTCTCACTCTGTTGCCCGGGCTACAGTGAATGCCATGGCGTCAGCCTAGCTCACAGCAACCTCAAACTCCTGGGCTCAAGCGATCCTACTGCCTCAGCCTCCCGAGTAGCTAGGACTACAGGCATGCACCACCATGCCCGGCTAATTTTTTCTATATATATTTTAGTTGTCCATATAATTTCTTTCTATTTTTAGTAGAGACGGGGTCTCGCTCTTGCTCAGGCTGGTCTCGAACTCCTGACCTTGAGCGATCCACCCGCCTCGGCCTCCCAGAGTGCTAGGATTACAGGCGTGAGCCACCACGCCCGGCCCAAACAATGACTTTAAAATGTCATCTACTGAGAGCTCAATCAATTCCATCTATAGTTCTTTAGGTGCCTTGGTGATATCAACTAGGTGAGGCCTGAAATGCTAATTTGAGTGTGATGTCATGATTCTCATAGGCAGTGAACCTTTCCTTGTAATCGCCAATTAATAGGTCTATAACAGCTGTGTATTCTTCAAGTGATTCCCATATATCATCCTGCTCATCAAAGACCTTTGCTAACCGGGGAAAATGTTCAGCTGAAATTTCCTTTTGAAGAAGAAATCTTTTGAAAAAAGATAGCTTTTATGGAAATGCTTGGATTTTTCTTTTGCCACATATCATATATAGACTTAGTTTTACCTTGCAAAGAAATATTCAAGTAGTTTTGATTTGATGTGATATTACATAGAAATGCTGCATTCCTATAGAAATCTTCTTTCAATAAATCACATTGCTGATTCTGTTTTTCATAAAATTTATTATTAATTATCTGTTCTCACAGAGATAAAATTTTGGCTAACACCTGTCCCTTTGATAGCCAATGCACTTTAGAATGATTGATTTGGCAAATCCATACTGAATACCGCATCGTTCAACTTTAGCATGTTATGAAACTGACTGCTGCCTTGTTGCATTTGCACAGATATAGTTTTTTTTTTTTTTTTTTTGTTTTTTTTTTGAGACAGTCTCACTTTGTTGCCCAGGCTAGAGTGAGTGCCATGGCGTCAGCCTAGCTCACAGCAACCTCAAACTCCTGGGCTCAAGGGATCCTCCTGTCTCAGCCTCCCGAGTAGTTGGGACTACAGGCATGCACCACCATGCCCGGCTAATTTTTTCTATATATATTTTTAGCTGTCCATATAATTTCTTTCTATTTTTTAGTAGAGATGGGGTCTCGCTCTTGCTCAGGCTGGTCTCAAACTCCTGAGCTCAAACGATCCGCCCACCTCGGCCTCCCAGAGTGCTAGGATTACAGGCGTGAGCCACCACGCCCAGCCTGCACAAATATAGTTAACAATACTTATAGCTTGTTGCAAAGTGTCACTTAAAATAGTAGCATTAGCCCAGAGATTTTGCTGATGCAAGATACAGTGAAAAGAAATGAGAGCATTTGGATCTGTTAATACTTTTAAACATAAATCCTTCATGTTTTTCTGTCGTGGAAGGTGCACTGTCTGTACATACACTCACTAAATTTGCCACATTCAGTCCAACTTTACGAAATTTCTCTTGAAAGTTGTTCAAGATAGATCTATTCCCCTTGTGCTGTTGCAAGAGTGCCCAAAGTGAGTAAGTCTTCGTAAGCAAAGAAAATCTTCTGTTATGACCAGAATGAAGTATGAGCTGAGACAGTATCAGTTGATTCATCCAAAATTATTGCATAATATGTATTGAATAATATATATTTTCCTTTTGAAGTATTGCAGGAAGTTGTTTTGTTAAGTTGAAGGCTAATTCATATTGCCAATCAATTATGGTTCTCCTTGAAACAGGCAGTTGTTTGTACTTTGAAAAGTTATCTAAGCATCCTACAACCTCAACAATGCATTCTTTCCTAATTTCTATATCACTGAATGGCTACCCTTTTTTCCTGAGTATATAAGCTACTGTATAAGTTGCTTCAGTAGCATTATTTTCAGGTCTTATTGATGTTTGAAAGAATTGTCTTTCCTTTTGCTTTTCATCTTTTAATTTCTGCAGTACAACCTTTCGTGCCTCTCTCCAAATTAGGGATGTTTGTGGTCTTTATGAGTGCCATAATGCTGATGAGCATTGAATTTCTTTAATGTTGATATTGCAGTATCACAAAGTAAGCAAATCATCTTATTGTTAGCAGAAACAAGATAATATTGCAATTTCCAATCCTCATTAAAAAATCTGTTTTCTTCCTTCAGCACTCTCTTGGTCTTCTTTGACATGATGTGCTGTTAAACATACAGAATTAAAAAAAACTATTGAGCTGTGCAACTATTCACAAATTCCACTTCAAACAGAAACACAGTGCACCATTGTCAAAAGGTGATAACAGACTGGTGTACTCAACCCCCATAAACTCTCACCAACCAGCCTCGTGCGGTAGTGGCACCAGTCAGACGGGGGAAGTGAGAACTAAATCATGAGCTTAGCAGCCATCAATTTAGTCCTTATGGCTTACCAACGTTCTAATTGTGCTGGTCAATCTGGGAGGATTATTTGATTGAAATTTATTTTATTCTTTGGTATTTTAAATACGTTCATTTAAAAAATAAAACAAAAATATAAAAGATGAACAAAAATGTATTAATAAAAATAAAAGGATTTGTTCTGTAAAATGTGGATGCAGTCAAAAGGCTGCAGTTGAGGAACTAGAAGGCCACAGGTTCCCCACCCCTGGAATACAGTGTTATTTATACAGGGCTTTGTTCCCTTGGAATTAAATTAGAGTGATCCAAGATGGTGGCGTTAGCCCTGCAGGTGCTGGAGTCAGACTGTCTGTGTTTGAATATGGGCTTAGAGGTTGTTTCACTTTAGGTGGGTTACCCTCTCTGTGTTCCAGTTTAGCACCTGAAAAAATGGAAATAATAATTTCATTTAGTGCTTAGGGTGGTTGTGGGGATTAATTGAAGGTACTAGATGTGAAGAGCTTCTTAGAACAGTGCTTGGTACCTCTTAAGTACTCAGTAGTTAAGAGCTATTATTAGATTTGTTTGCAATAAGGGGTCATTTAAAAAGTCTTCATGTTCCTTGCCTGCCATCTGCCACCCTATTCAACACGTCATCTTCTTATGCTGAGGGTAGGAAACAATCAGAACAAAACTGGGAAAACTTCAGGCAGTACCTATTTATTCTTAAGTCCCTCTGGCAAGCACTTACATATTATGTATCCTCTGGAACTTGAGCAGATAGTGTATATGAGAGAAACCTATAAAGCTGAAGCACTATGTCAATGTCAGGTAAAACAAAGGAGCACATTTTGGGGCTACACCAGTTGTGGGGACCACACATACCCTGTGAATAAGTTTAGTTCCTGTAGTCAGCTTCTGACTGAAGAGACATTTGCCATCATTAAGCTTACCCAAGCTGAATGACCAAGAGTCATTGGCAATGTCTAAATAATTGTCATGTACTGAAAAATATTCCAGTTCCATAGTCATATAATTTGGAATTCTATATTACCATAATTTCCACAGTCCTATAATTTTCTTGCATCTCAGAATGTTCCTTCTCTCTAGGACTGTGAGTGTGCTGCTGTGTTATGATGAAATCCTAATCCTGGAGTCAATAAAGGATGAATCTGTCAAAAAAAAAATCTGGAAATCACAGTATCATTTAGCCAAATCAGATGCCTTAGTGAAAGAGGAGAAATCTCCAGTGCCACCCTTCCAATCTCCCACATGGATGCCGTTGGTATTCTACCCTTCAGGACAAGAGCACAGAACTTCCCTGTGCATACTCATGTCTACTGTGTTTCATCTATGAAAGGCAGCTGCTGATCAACCGCTGCACCTCCACTGGGGAGGGGTGGGATAGGTATTCCATGCTGATATGCTTTGCAGAATATGAAGCTGTGCTTACCTCAGATGGCCAGTGTCAGGAAAATTCAGGATTTTTTCTAACCAACTTTTGTTTTATCTTATGCATGTTGAGAATCTTCTAAATGATTATGTTTCCACATTCTTTGGTTGCTAGGAAACTCACAACGACAGCTATTTATCATATGGTATTTATTTTCCTATATTATTAGCCATATCTTATTTTCTTGCCCCATTTTCTTTTTATTCCTATTTCCACATCTGCTTAATGTTTATTCTGTAAAATCATATTTCTACAAATTGTCTCAGATCTATTTTCAGAACAAGGCAGGGGCAAAACAAATTGCTGCTCAAAAATCAATAATAAATGGTCAAAGAAGCTATTGCCTATTTTCATGGGAGCCAATAGGTCCCACACCTACCTCTGTGGCCATGCCTTTGGGACACTTCTATGAGGATAAGCCTACACCCTGTGTTATGCCACCAGAAAGGCTGGAGTCTTTTGCTAAGTGGTTATGTGTCATACACAGCCCTGAGTATAGATGAGACAACTTGACATCACGTGGCTGATTCACTGTAAAGGTGTCACTATCAAGTTTGACCTGACATTAAACTTTGTTAAAGTGTGGTTTGTGGATAATGGTGTCTCGCAGTGGGTTAGACAGGGAGCCTTAAGAGTGGATGCCATGTATGTTGAGGGTACTTTCACTCTCTTTCAATGCCATTTGTATACCTACATAAACATTTAAACATTAAACATAAACATTTGAGTGTGCCAGCTTAAAAATTTAATATGCTACGTGCCACTTAAACCTCTGAGTGCCTACTCTGTGCCTGCTGCTTTGCCAGGTGCCAAGGATACTAAAATATCCAGGCCCTGTTGTTCAGAAGGGAGCAGCAGATGTCTAGATACACGGAGCCTCTGGACTACAGCAGGTACTATGACAGAAATATACTTGGGAGTATATCAGTTAGGAAATGATAAGGACAGGATGAGGAAGCAGAGAAGTTCTGAAACTGAAAGTTGAGCACATATTTTTGTTCTTTTGAGTTTCTGAAATTGCACAGGGCAGTGATTTCGCGTTAGATTCCCACAGTGACTTTTGCAATAACAATCACTTTTTATTTTTATTGGATGGTTTGCTTGTGTTTTATTTGTCTTTTTTCTGCTTAACTAAATGAACTCTATAGTGGCCTTGACTAGGTGTATGTTGAGATTTTTTTTTGCAGCTGGTTATGGAACTTGAAATTTTTTAAAAAATCACAAGTCTCTTTGACTTTTTATCTCCTATTCTTTAAAAACAAAGTGAACATTCTTTATTTGAAAGATTTAACATGGCAAGATTTTCAGTAAGTTGGCTACTATTTATTTCTTTTTAAGTCTGGTTTCCATGAGATAAAGCATCAGATAACCTCCTCCCTCAACTCCACTTCTGCCCTGATTCTGAGGATGTCTGAGCTGTGACTCACCTCGCATCTCTTCCTGAACTACATTAGCTATGCTGTTGGATGCATCCATCTCAGGTGCCACTTAAGTGACTCTAATTTAGAGCAAGAGCTAAAATTTTCAACCTCCTTGGACTTGGCTACAACCCAAAGCTTCGAATATTGTTGGATTACTCTCTTCCCAGCCATATTAAGCTCAGTGCCTTTGATGTAGCTCGAAGGCAGACTTGACCAAGTGGTATTGCCTCCTGCTGATAGTTAGGTGGAAGCCAACACCATAAAAATGAACGTTTTTACTAAGAGTGCTCGCTCAACTACCTGCAAACCCAGCCAGTTACACTGCCAAATTGGTCGAAGAAAGAACTGGGTTGAGAATTGCAAAGTGTGTTCCTCTGGCAAAGAAATGGGGCTCAGATGAATCTCACGGGGCTCTCTAATGAAAATGTAGTAGACATGTCAAACACTCTAATTGGAAACTTCCAAAAAAACCCCCACCCCAGACCTTTAGTTTATTATAAAAGCAATTTGGTTAAGAACTGAATAACAATGATGAATCTTTGACAACTTTTTAAGCCTTACTTTATTCCTCCCTTAGCCCACCCACCCGCAATTATATAATACAATACTTCCTGTTGTTCTGAAAGATCCTCACAGTGCAGTGGACATTTCAGAGTGTATAATTGGGTTGTCACATATATTCTCTGCCTCTGCATTCTTTGTAAGATTGTAGAAAGATTTGGCAATCTGGATTACACAGAGACATCATTAAATTTTATTTACAAATCTCTGTGGAGCAGTTGCAGCATGTTAGGACCTATAATGGCCGCAGAATTAGACATGGCTTCGGGCCAGGAGAGTCACTTCAGTGGGCCAATTACAAACGAACTGGCCACCAGAATATACGCAGGGCTCCCCTTCTCCAGATGCTTGTTTTCTTTTGGACTTTGCTTAGCTATAATGTAAGAGGTTTTCTTTGTTAGTCCAGTAAGACTATTTTTCAATAATTCTAATCTAGACCTCTGAGAAATTGATAGCCTCAAATGATGCAGAATCTCAGAAGTGATTTAAGCACCCTTTGAACGAACAGTACATGCATCCCTGTCACCGCAGTTCTAAGCTGGTGGTCCTTTAAGAGCTGCTTAAACACTTCCAGGTACAACAACTCACTACTTCACAAAGATGCTTCATTTGAATTTTGTACTGTGATACTTGATAGCTTTCAGCTTGCTAATTTTCCACTCCCTTAAAACTTCTGGGTCCTTGGTCATCCTTCTAGAGCAGGGCTTGGGGGCTTTTTCTGAAAAGGCCAGTTGGTAAATATTTTCATCTTTGTCTCAACTACTCAACTTGCTGCGATAGTGCAGAAGCAATACTTCAACAAATCGGGGCGGGTGTATTCCAGTGAAACTGTATTTACAAAACTAGGTGGCTGGCTCAGGGTCTGTAGTTTTCTGACTCTCATTCTAGAGCTAAGTAATCTAGGCCCTGAAAATGAATTACTCAAACCTTTAATTCCCAGGCTGCTTCCCTGACATAAACAGGGGCTCTTATCCTCCCCTTGTGCTGGATGAATTAATTAGGAAAGTCTATCTAATGTCATTCAACTAATTCTATAAAAGTTTTTAAGTCCTAATAGAAATGAATTTGTAGCTGGAATTATCTGCTGTTCTAAATGTGCATGATATTATTACAGTGTTGAATATAGTTTTTTTTTTTTTTTAAAGGGGGTTGTTTTAATGCTATATAATTTTTTGTGCCAGAAAGCCTTAACTTCAAGGAAAGTGCTTTCAGTGTTCCACCATCGAGCGTTCTTGGCTGGGATTTGGCAATTTGGAGATGAGGAAGATGCAGGTGGACAAAAATCTTTGTCTCCAAAGTGCAGACTATTTTCATGGTTCTGAATACAACCGTCCCTTCCGAGCTCTGGGTGAAAATTTAGATGTCTGTACATGATAGCTACACAAAGTGTAGTTTCCCTCCTTTCCCTTGCCCTTTATATTTTCCTCTCTGATTAGCCTCTTCCATAGGGCTGTGGTAGTGCCAGAATATTATCTGCTGGGCATAATAAACACCTGCACCTAGCTCAGGGGATCAAGAAACTGGGTCAGCCAGGAGTCAGAGTGTATCACACTGAGAAGCAGGTAATATTAAGCACAGAACCAGCCTCATTTTTAAGATTTCACATTATATATGGTAAGAGCACTGCTGATGTTAAAAAAAAATTTACTGGTTTGAGTCCAAAGTAATTTTAGACATTAAAAAAAGGTTTCAGAGAATTTTAAGTAACGGCTATTAAAGCTAGCCCTGACCTCAGTCAAGCACCTGCTACTTAATTGATCAAATAGTCACTGTGAGCCCTGTCTCTTCTGTAGTAAGTGACTTCACCCCAATCACCCACTGACCTTTTCTCAGCACTTTCTTCAGAGAGGGGAGAACACGCAAGAGGAAGTGAAAAATTAGCTTTGGTGGGAGAAGCTGTTCCTGGCTAAAATGAGGCTTGTGTGTCCCTGCTACTCAAAGTGTGGTCTGCGGACCAGCAGCAGCTGCCTCACCAGGGAGTGTTAGAAATGCAGCATCTCAGGCCCCACGCTGCACCTTTTGATTCTGAATCTGCATTTTTACAAGACTCTTATGGGACTCCTGGGTTAGATTGGATAAAGGGCCCACCCTACCCCAGTATCACCTCATCTTCTTAATTACTTATATCTACAAGGACACCACTTCCAAATACTGTCACATTCTGAGGTACTGGGAAGGACATGAATTTGGAGGGGATCCTATTCAACCCAGTACATACAGCAACTGTGAGTCTCAAAGTTCCTTTGATCCCTTGATAAGGAAATTCTTTATGCTGAAACAAGACTGGTTTCTGATATGCTGCCTGCCTCACTTCCAGGTCGCCCTCCCTGCATCTTTGCACCGCACCAGGCAGTCCATCAGAGTTCTTTTATAGTCACACCATGCATCCAAAGCTTCATCTTCACAGATCAGGGATGCCCGTTTCCTTGTGGTTCCCTGTGTATTCCTGTACTGCAGAGCAGGGAGGAAGTCCCATCTGGCATCCCTCTGCATTCCCCTGGTCACCCTCAGTCACAGCTGCTGGTCACCACTCCCTAACCCTGCTAAAATGGCCACTCTCTGAAAGGTCACGTATTTTAGAATCCGGCCTCAGATTATCTTCACAATTTTTTTTTCTTTTATTTTGTGATGAATTTCCCTAGAAGTGGCTCCTTTTCTAGATCAAAGTTCTTTAGATGAGAAACAGAATTATGGCAAATTCTTCTTGCTTATAGGGGAGAATGCCCCTGCATGGGGGAAACACCAGTCAAATATAATATTTTCCACAAACATTTCATGTATTGCCTTATAGAGTTACAGCACAGCTTCTTTCTGATAATAATGACAAAAGATGACAAACCACACAGGTTCTGGCATCCTTGCGAATTCATATGGAGAATGTGAATGCTGGTTGAGTAGCTATGATACTGAGCTAAGCAATATCCCAAACTCTCCAGGCAGGGTGCTGGAGAAAAAAACCGATTCTCACTCGAGGTTAGAAATAACTCGGCAGAGTCAGGAATAGATTTGGTGAATTACTGCTCCACACTCACCACCAGGCATTTTTAAAGACCAAGAAATTCATCTGGGTTTCTATTAGGTCCTTGCAGGACCTGACTAGATTTGTGTTTTGGAAGATTGCCATACCGACAACTATGATTTGCAACCAAGCCTATTTAAAACAAGATCAACAAAACCCCTCTCTTCCCTACAGTACCCTGTGGTATTTGTGTGTTAATTTTGACTTCTTTTGAATAGCTGTGGTGATGGTGGCTAACGGGTGAAGCTTTAAGATGCCTCAGCGGGGTCGGTCACAGCAGGCAGCAGGCCAAACCTGACACATAAGAAAAATGCATCCCTTGGGTCAGGCTGTGCCTCCGCAATTTTGGCATCCAGTCTTTTCTTCGACCTAACCACAAACCCCTCACCCTTTCTCCACCCGCCTTCCATGTGCTCACGTGGACATGCGGTGGAGCCACTGTCCCCTTCTCTGTGTGCTCCCTTGTCCACAGATGCATTTGTGGTTTGAGGAGAGTCCGGACAGCCATGGGGGTCTAGAGGTGCCCACGTAAGACTAACACAAGTGGTCTGCTTACTCATCTGTGCTTCCTACTGGACCAAGAGCTCCTGAGAGCAGGGGCTGACTTCTTCCTGTTGTATCTTCAGTGCCTAGCACAGTGCCTGGCCCAGGAAAGCCACTGAATTATCTTCTGAATGGTTAAATGGTACAAGGAAGGCTTTCCTTAACGAATATGTTTCTCGCTGACGGTTTGGGGACTTGAAGTTCAGTGATTCGGGAGGTGTTCTTTGAAGTTTCATATCCTTTAAGTTCCCCGTTATCATGTAAGTACGTATGCTTGACACTAGTAATATTATTAATCTTACCAGGAACCCACTGTCTCCAGGAAGGTCTTACGGTGCCAAAGAAGTTTGCCAAATTGTTCCTTGGGCAGCTCCTAGAGGGGACCTGTGCACACATGGGTGAAAAAAAAATGCAAGCGATGCTGTAGGCAGTTAGAACTCAGCTTTTTTTCCCACTGAGGTCCTCAGCTGCCACCAGCATGCTGAAATCCAGAACGCTTTGGTTCTAGTCCTGGTTTTGCCACCAATGATCTGGTGACCTTAAGCTTTCTAGATACCAGTTTTGCCTCATCAACCAAACTCATGTTCTTTAAGGCCCTTCTAACCCTCAACGCTTGCCTCGAACCTGCTCTGAGTTTTAAGTAATGAACACAAATGGGATTAAACAAAGTAGATTTTAAAAGTTTGAATTGCAAGAATTGTTTTCAAAAAAAGAAATGAATTTGAAGATCTGATTTTAAAAAGAAGTGAATTTTAAAGATCTGCTGATTTCTTTCTTATTTTTAAGAAACCAGGATTTCATTTTTTTTTTTTTTTTGAGACAGATTCTTGCTCTGTTCCCTTGGGTAGAATGCAAGTGGTGTCATCATAGTTCACAGCAACCTCAAACTTTGGGCTGAAGTGACCCTTCTATCTCAGCCTCCGAAGTAGCTGGGACTACAGGTGCTTGCCACCGGGCCTGGCTAATTTCAAAATATTTTGTAGAGATGGGGCCTCACTATGTTGCTCAGGCTGGTCTTGAACTCCTGGCCTCAAATGATCCTCCCCACTCAGCCTCCCAGAGTGCTAGTATTATAGGCATGAGCCACTGCAACCGGCCTCAGAAATTTTTTTGAGCTGGTAGGATAGAATAGTGAAATTGAAACAGAAAGTATAGAATTGTAATTTATTTGGCTCTTTTCCAAATAAATCTGCCTATGTCAGTCTGCCTGTGGATTAAAGTAACCGAATCAGAGTAGAGTGAGGAACATCATTTTTCCACCTTGACATTGCTGGTGGGTGACTTTGGGCAAGTTGCTTAACTCTCTTGGGTAATAGTGTTTTAACGTATAAGAAAATGGATGTCTGGTGAATAAAATATAAAAGTCAAAAGTTTTGAATGCATCAAAAAGTTCTTTGTGGGATAAGTGTTGTTATCTTATGGTGCCTTCCAAGTGAGTTTTCTTTGCCTAGTGCTGTAATTAGTGGGTAGAAAGTCACCAGTTAATTTTGTAAAATATAAGCCTATCCATATATTATTCGTCTCCCTGGGTTAACAACTCCAGCAGCTCTCAACAGCAATGGCACATCTTATTTGAATAGTCAGTTTGGCCTTTGCTTTATATTGAACATTAAAGTTACAATGCAAAACAATATCCTCCTTAAGATTCAAACTTTCTTCTCATATTTTATGCTTTTCTGTGTAACATTTCTCAAAGACTATCTTTGGATTACTTATACACACAGCTGTTTTATGAGACTATGTTGGAGCTTATGAGTCAGATTACTGTTACCAAAATGTTTGTGAAATCACTTCTTAAGTCATATATTTGCAGCATGTACAACCTGTTTGACAATCAAAACATTATGCCCTTCAGCACTTGGCTGGTCATGATAGTAAGTTTTCCAGTAGAGTGTTCCAGCATAATATAATTGAGCAGCAGACAGAAGGAGCACAGTATATTATTTTAACATAGAATTCCAAGTGCATTTCTCTTTTTGTAAGATTGAGAAGGACGTATGATATTCTGTGATAGACTCAATGTGATCAATTAATAGCATAGAAAAATTCCAGTGCAGCTGGGGCATAACCAAGGCCGGCCGTGGTTGCTGTTTAGTGGAGCCAACATGGATGGATGGAAGGATGGACTGGTCAGAGCACAAGACACAGCTGTGGCCACTGAAGTGGTGAGCCAAGAGCACAGCCTGTGTGTCTCTCTCACCATCCCAGGCACCCACTGACACCAGCTCTCCTCTGTTTGCTCTTAGCCGACCTTCAAGGCTCGTCTCCAATGTTACCTCCTCTGTTAAGTCATTATTGACATCTTCAGAGTAGGCTCAGAGACTCCCTTTCCTTGAAGTCTTTGTAGCATTTTATTTGCACTTTCTGATCGCTCAGTTGTCATTTGTTAACTTCTCATTTCCCCCACTTGTCTGCAACGTCCTTGAGGACAAGAACTGTGTCTTACCTTGGATTTCTCATGAAGAAGAGGTTTTATCTTGATTAAGATGCAAGTGGTCAAGAGTCAATGTTGTGTGTTATTTTTCAAAGGGCATATCCAGACCCGGCCAATGACTTCCTGGGTTGACACTTGAAGGTTTGTTTGCTTTAACAATGAACTACCTTTCACGATAGTACTGGGCACCTACTTTTGATAAGGAGTGATGTGGGGGAATTCAAACTTCTATGCAGTCATTTTTGCCCTCTTGGTGTTGACATCAGGGGTGATAAGGAATGTATAACAAAAAGGTACGACATAAACATGTTCTAAATGCTAGCTGGACAAAAAAGTGAATAAATTCTATAGAAATGTAAACTCAATCCCCAGCTTACTAAATAGTCTTTCCAGCTCTGAACATGATTGCATCTGTAATAATGTTTATATTCTAATTTAATAAAAAGATGCAACTCGGTGTGCATGTCTGAGTACATGTGTCCACATGTTGTAAGTGTTTTTCCAGTGGCCATAATATGCCCTATCAACACAGTGATTGTCCATCCGTGTTCTCGCATTTCTCCTTCAGGGGATAAGCAGCATGACGATAGAAGGGATCTTGATAGTTGGCTTGATGTTTAAGCCGCCTGGAGACGCAGATGTGCAGCCAGCTGAAGTCCGTTTAGCAATGACGGTATCCTGGGAGTCTGGAGGAGAGATGTTTTAACAACTGTGAGATGTAGCCACAGCCCCAAAAATGTGGCTGAAATGTGGCTATGCAGTACGAGCCCAGTTTTCCACCTGACCTCTAAACTCATGTGCGTCTTTGCACCCTGACACTCTGCTTTGCAGATACTCATGTGAATTCTGCAAGGGTTAGACAAATAGGTTAGCTTTTAGAAACCTGTGTTTTGAAGTACAAAGAATGCATCTCAGATGTGAGTTTAGAACTTGGAGAAAGTTCTCCAATGTTTTTAGCCTCCACTGTCTGCAGCCAACCCCAGGGGAGGAATGATATAAAAGAGAACTCAAACGAAAGCACAAGACACCTTTTTACTTTGAAACAATAGGACTGTAAGTATTCATTTAAAAAGTAAGGATGAAATTCTGTGTCCTTACAGAGAATAACGATCCTTTTATTTTATTTTAAAAAGTTGGGGGGAGGGAATAAAGAGACATCAAAAAACAAAACAAGAAGAAAACATATTTTCTTAAGCAGGAAAACTCCAAAGAAAATTCCATTTTCTTTTATGTCCCAGCCTTTTACCCTCATCTTTAAAACACCACTTAAAAAGAAAGAGGCTGGTGGGTTTCATGCAAAAAGCTATTTGCTACAGGGGACAATTTGCCAGATATGGAAGTGTGGTTTGTGGGGGTTGACATCCAAATTCGCTTTGTCATGTCCAGGTAGAACCTCTGATGGACTCCACAGGGCCATCCCCTGGTATCTGAGAAGTGGGGACACTGTCCCTCCATTGCAAGGAAATGCAGGTTCAGATGGGGAATGCAGGTGTGGCCCTTGGCCTGCTAAAAGGAAAAAATAAATCTGTCTATAGAATCTGGAGTAAATGAGAGGTTCCCCTCCATGGTGACCTTCTCTCTACCCACCCTCTTGGCTCACGTGGATGGCAAGTTATAACTGGACTACAAGGACTAATATATTGTGCAGCCGAGAGGGGAAAGTGCCAAAAGAGAAACTCTGCTGGATCTGGCCTATGTGTCCTGCGTTCATTTCTAGGCTTGTAAACAAACACAGCTGTTGAGTGAAGGATCCGTCTTCAGAAATGGTGAAAAAACAGCGATGCCCTGCCAGTGAGATCGCAGCAGGGGAGAGTTGTTCCAGGGCTTGGAGGCGCAGCGGGGCTGGACCATGTGTCTTCTCTGTACTCCAGGATAAGCTGGGCGAGAGAGGCCGTCCTGTGTTTCCAGCTGAGGCCGTGGAGTATTCAGCATGATTAGTGTGGGAAGGCTTTGAGGGAAAAAGAGTCTGAAATTTCATCTGCTTTCCTCAAATTAAACCTTTGTTTAACATAAAAGACCTTGGCTGTCTTTTTCTGGAGGTGATGGAAGGGAACATTTATCTCTTTCTCCACTTGTTTTAAAATAATCTGCAACTTGGAGTAAAAGACTGTAGAAACTTGTGGGCCCAGCAGCTTATATGTATGTCGATTATATAAACATATTGTTTACTGCTAAATTAAATCTTGGGCCATATTCCTGTCTCTTTCCTTTCTCTACCGCTAAGACGTAGGTTTACAGTGTGATGCCCGTAATGTACTGAGAGCATGCTGTCACAGCGGGCCCACCCCCATTTACAGGTCAGTTGTTTGTTCTGGTGATGTTGCACAAGGTGGGATTTCTGTGCCACGGTGGACCTCTGGCTTCTGGTTGCCCACCACCGTCTTACTGCTGGAACCTCAGGCCCTTCAGCAGCAGCCACAGCAGGAGGCGCAAGGGAGAGGAGCAGAGTGAAGCCAAAAGGGATTTACTTTGTGCATGGAGATCTTGTCACTTTGGCAGTTGATGGCTTGAGGGTTCCATTCATGCCTTCATTTATTTCATAGACATTTATTAAATGCTTGCACATAATGACTTGACTTCATGGCCGATTCTTTTCCCAGTAGTGAGAGACTTGTGACAGGTTTGAATTTGGGCTCATTCCCAGTTGCCTTCCTCCCTGCTCCCACTTGCAGCCGGGCTTTGAATGAGTCGTTGCCCTGGCACAGACCCTTCTTGAGACCTGCAGACCTCAAGTTTCCCGATGATTGGTTTATGTCTCTGCGCGCACCCCGCCCCTGACCCGACTAAGTCAGGTTAATTGGTTGGCACAGGGATGCTGATGAGCCCAGGGCTATGGGTTTATTCCCCAAAAAGTTTGTTACTTTCCCAGACGTAGGGAAATCTCAATTCATTTGACCACATTCATTCCTTTATTTGCTTCCTCAGGATTGTCGGAAGGTAAACATAATAATATAATGATCTAATAATTGCACCAGCTCTCACCATTACAGGTTAAGAAAAAAATTCTTCCCCACAAAGGAAACGTGGTCATCCTTGCTTGGTTCACTTAGGTTAACTTGCTCCAAGCGCACAGCTGACGTTAACGAGGCTGTGTAAGTGCATGGAAAGCACACGTTGACCCCAGTACCTTCCCCACCACGTCAGCAGCAGCACCTCCCAGGGCGAGGAGCGACCTGGATTCCTGTTCCTCCATTGACTTGTCGGCCGGACCTGACCCCCTTTTAGCATGTGCTGGTAGACAGCAAGCATGTTTCCTATGGCCGCTGTAACAAATTACCACAAACTGAGTGGTTTAAGACAACCCAAATTAATTCTCTTACAGTTCTGTAGAGCAGAGGTCCAACACAAGTCTCACTGGGTTCAGATCAAGGTGCCAACAGGGCTGTAATTCTTCTGGAGGCTCTGTGGGAGAAGCCATGTCCTTGCCTTATCTAGCTCCTGGTGGCCACCTGCGTTCCTTAGCTCATGGCCCCTTCCTCCAAGTTTAAATCTCTCTCTGACTCTCACCCCCACGTCTATCCTCACGTGTCCTTCTTCTGACTCTCCTGTCTCCCTTTTTCCCTTACAAGGGCCGTTGTGATTGCTTTGGGCCCAGCTAGATCATCCAGGATTAACTCTCCATCTCAAAATCCTTAACTTGGCTGGGTGCATGAGGCCAGGAGTTCAAGACCAGCATGGCAACATAGCGAGATGCCACCCATCTCTAAAAAAAAAAAAAAAAATATTAGCCAGGCATGGTAACACATGCCTGTAATCCCAGCTACTTGGGAGGCTAAGGCAGGAGGATTGCTTGAGCCCAGGAGTTCGAGGCTGCAATGAGCTATGATCGCACCATTGCACTCTAGTCTGGGCAATAGAGTAAGACCCCATCTCTAAAAAAACCCAAAAAACAAAAAAACCCCAACAAATCCTTAACTTCATTGTACGTGTAAAGTCCCTTTGCCACATAAGGGAACATATTCACAGGTTCCAGGGATTAGGATGAGGAAACCCTTTTTTTGGGGGGGGGAGGTGGCATTATTCTGTCTGCCATGATAAACTTGATATCTTTACGGTGACTCATAGTTTTTAAGTTCTTTCTGCATTTAGTGTGTGCATCTAGTTTTTTCTTTTGTTTTTAGCAGATGAAAGGAAGATCCTATGGAGAATTTTGACTATTGTATCTTGTCAGCAGATTTTCTTAGTGGCTTTGCAATCTATCTTTAATGATGAACCCAATAAAGTAGATTATTAGAAATCATTAATTAGAAGGCATGTAATTGTGAACGATTTCCTTGTTCCTGAATGTAGACTTGCTGCTTTTAAGAATAACCTACATAATTAAATAAAATCAGTATATATTTTGAAGGCATATCCTCTATGTCTTCATGGTATGTATGAAGACATTTTGGATACCATCCCTATCCTATTGGTGAATTTGTTGCTCCATTTGGAGGACTGTTTTTTAAAAAAATCAAATGAAAACAAACAAAAAAACAACAAACAAAAAAAAAAAGAGAAATTAAATACCTTTAAACAATTAGAAATGTCCCAATGAGGTGAGATATATACAAAAAAGGCCTGGCATAGCATAGTATTTTGCAGATGTTTTTATGCTTATTGTAGAAGACAGTAATAAACTTCTAATTAAGTCATTTATTTCTGTTTGGGGAATTAGAATGCATGTCTCTGGGTCGGTTTCTTTGAGCTTCTTTTGGCACAAAGCAGTTGTTCCCAAAGTGCCTGGCCATCAGAGCACCTGAGGTGCTGTGTAAAGTGTAGATTTCTGTGTTCTGCCCAGGAGCTTCGGAGGTAATGTGGGGAGGTTGGGTGCTCAGGAAACTCAGTTCTCAGCTGTTTTTCTCCCAGACGCAAAGCTGTAATTTTTAGTAGTTGTAATCTTAGGTGAAAATTTAATACTGTTAGCTCATTCAAGTCAGAGACAATTCTTGTTCAGGGACCAGTTGGCCAACCTTTTGTACCTGGCAGTTAATCATAGTTATTTTAATTTCCTGATCTGATAATTCCAACATCCCTGCTACATCTAAGTCTGCTTTTGATGCTTTCTCTGTCTCTTTAAACTGTGTTTCCTGCCTTTTAGTATGTCTTGTGATTTGTTGTTGAAAGCCAGACAGTCTGATGCGCTGGGTGAAAGGAACTGCTGGCATAGGTCGTAGGCCTTGCAGAGAGTGGAGATGAGGTGTGGGGGAGGGGAAGCCCTCTCCGGTCCTGTGATTAGGCCTGGGTTCTTCAGTGCAGTGGTCCCCAACCTTTTTGGCACCGGGGACCGGTTTCATGGAAAACAATTTTTTCACGGGCCAAAGCGGGGGTGGGGATCCTTGCGGGGGGCGGGGTGGTGGTGGTTCAGAGCTCAGGCGGTGATACGCGGCCCGTTTCCTAATAGGCCGCCAACTGGTACTGGGCCTGGGGACCACAGTTTAGTGAGTCTGTGCCCTGGGCTGTGACCTTCACAAGTGGGACAGGATGCCTGGAGTGGCCTGGAGTTGAGCATTTTCTTTTCCCAGGTGTTTTGGGTTTTGGTTTATTAGTTCTTCCCGAGGGCAGGCCTTATTAAGAAGAAACAGCTTCTTTTCCCCTCCCATTGTCTGAAGCAGGAGGGGATTTTTTCCCCCATATTCACTGTGAGGACCCAGTCGAGCTCCTGGTTGTAAAAGTGTGCCCCTCCCGTGACGGGGTCGCCCTGGAGCTTTCCACGCTGAGCCTCCAGCGAATCGCCACTGAGTTCCCGGTCGCCTCCCTGCGCTGGTCCCTGGAGGTCTCTGGTCCGGTAAGCCGCGGTTCCCTGTATCTGGCTGGCTGTCTCCCCGGTTTCTGGCGCAGCGGTTTGCCCTGTGACCTCACTCCTCTGAAGGAACTAAGCAGACTGGTTGATTTTTCAGTTTGTTGAGCTTTTTACTTCTTGTTAGGGCAGAGTGTCTACAAGTGCCTTCCATGGCGGACTGGAAACCAGAATTGAAATTCCTTACGTCCCGTGCACTCGGGGCCCTGTCCTAGGCAGAGCTGGGTCTCTGGGGTGTTTGCAAGCCACGATTCTGCTCCCTTTGTGTCTTCTTCCCACGGCTGCCTTCTGGCATTTGCCACCTGCTTCTGCGCATTCGCCTCGAGCCCCAGGGTGGCTTCACATCGGCTTCCTCAGCCTATGTGCTCCCTGTTCGTATTTCTTGCCTGTTCTTGTTGACTGTACTGGCGTCTCCTTGTCATACCTGTCCAGTCTGTGCAGGGACCAGAGGGGTTCTCTTATTTCAGCAGCTGACTAGAAGCTTTTTTATCCTGCACCGTCATTTTGAAGGGTAAAAAAATATTTCTCCCTCCCTTATTTGTGCCTTTCTTGTTGGACTCATCACAGCTCGTTATGATCTGTCATATATTATGGTCATTTGTGTCCTTTTCTACCACATTGTAAACTATGAAACCAAGAGACCAGACACTGGGCTTTACTTATTGCTGTTATCCTCCAGTGCTTGAAATAAAGTATTGCATTCAATAAATATCATGTAACAGCTTTACTTTACCGACTATTAATAGATACAACAGTTCCAAAGGAATACACACTTCTCTCCCCTCAACCAGTAAATATGTAATGTGTTAGTACACTAATGCAGATGGGAAACACAAAACCCAAAGCAAACAAGGTATGCAAATGTCCCAGATAATTTCTGAATTAGACTGGCTCAAGGTAAAGGGGATTGAGCTAGCTGTTGGGAAGGAGGAAGCGGATCTATATGGATCAGCTCTTCACAGCTTACACTTGCAAAGTGACGAGCAATCTGAGAATTGCTTTAGCCGGTAGGTCCGAAACTTTTTTACCGTAGTATCACCTGGAGAGCGTTTAAAAGCCCATTGCTCAGGTTGCACTCTTTCTTAATTCAACTACGCTGTCTGGGGCTGAGAGCTGGGCATCAGAATTTTTTAAAGATCTCCCAGGTGATTCTAGTGTGCAGCAGAGTTTGTGAGCCAGTCTTTTTGCTCGTATGTATTGAGTTGGGATCAAGTTCAGCACAGGTTTATTTGCTCTTCGAGTTCTTACTAACATGATTGCTGCAGGGTTTTTGTTTTTCTGCATTTTCTGGCCTTTGAATTTGAAACCTAAAAGATTTAACTGGTAGGGTCACACAGAAATCAAGCACAGGAAAACACTGAAGGTAGTTGCCATAAGAGTTTTGGAATTTTCAGGGAAGAAAAAAACAAAGTTGGAAAAGAATTATTGTTACAATTTGTAAATCATAATTTATAGTTACAATTATTTTTAAAAATCAAACAAGACGGCTGGTTGTGGTGGCTCACCTCTATAATCTTAGCATTCTGGGAGGCTGAGGTGGGAGGATCGCTTGAGGCTAGGAGTTTGAGACCAGCCTGAGCAAGATCGAGACCCTGTCTCTACTAAAAATAGAAAAATTAACTGGGCACAGTAGTCCTGTACGCCTGTAGTCCCAGCTACTCAGGAGGCTGAGGCAGGAGGATCACTTGAGGTTACAGTGAGCTATGATGATGCCCCTGCACTCTAGCTGGAGCGACAGAGTGAGAGTCTGTCTCAAAAAATGAAATAAGACAAAAACATAATGCAAAGAAGTTGATTTCTTTGAATTTTTTATACACACAATCATATGTGCAAATAAAGGTAAATTTTTATTTTTCTTTCCAGTTATGCATAACTCTGTCCTTTTCTTGTCTTTCATTGTCTAGGACCCCTGTAAAATATATCATAATGGGTGACAGTGGGCATCCTTGAATGTAGTGACTTAAACAGATTTTCTAATGTTGAATCATTTTCATTCTGGAATAAACCCTTAGTTGTTGTATATAATTATTTTAATAGACTACTGTTTTAGCATCTTTGGATATAGTTAAATGAGATTGCTATACACGTACCCTTTTTTTCTTTAATGCTTGTCCTGTTTTGCTGTCACGGTTATATAGCCACTTAAAGAATGAGCTTGGAAGCTGTCTTTTTTTTTTTTTTTTAGATGCCATGGAACAGTTTAATACAGTATAAAACTGATTTAAAATAGGAAAATAAGCCACATCCTGTTTTTAAGCGGTTGAACATACTTTCAAGTGAATTGATATCTAAATGCTTATTCAGTGATGTGAATACAGCTTACATCATTGTTAAACACTAGGTCCTGCTGGTTTGCTTCAAATAGTGAAAAATAAAAATGATCCCTTAAGGAACGACCAAAACCACATGTAACAATTGGTTCTTCTGTCTCTGCGTCCTGTGGTCTAGTGGGTAAGAACTGAATATTCTCAGAACTGGGAATTTTTTTCATGGTTTGTCAGTCCTCTAAGTCCTGGACATAGGTTGGGATTGGAACAAAGCCCCAAAGGGAGAGGTTCTGGATCGGTGGATGTAAATATGTATACTTAGAGTCATTATCTTCAATTTAACTTTCCTGTAGATTTTACCAGATTATCCATCCTGAAGGTGCTCCCTGTTTTCTGAACCCTCTTGATGGGGTGCTGGTAAACATGCGGGTTCCTGGGCCCCACTCCAGATTTACTACCTCAGAAGTTCTCGGGAAGGGGCGTGGGGACGCCGTTACCCCCAGGTGGTCTCTATTATTAGGGAAACCGAGTCCTATGTGGAAATAATTCAAAATTCATTACAGCGGTGGTGCTTAACCTTGACCACACATTAGAATCACCTGTGCAGTTTCGAGAATCGCCTTCCTCATTAAGTGGCTCCATCTCGAGAGGGGAGGCTTGGGCATCAACATTTTTAAATGTCTGCCGGCGTTGAGAGTCACTGACTTTCTGTGTTCCTGAGAACTGAGTGGTGTCCTTTTGAGATGATGGTCGATGCCTTGGCTCACTGGAAAGTCACCACTGGGTATAGTGAGTAAGTCTGTGCCTCTGCCTAACAGGAGTGAGACTGAGACCCTTTTTCTGCTCTGAGTTTTATTTTTTACTTGCTCCTCTTGCTTGGATTTAATTCTACTTAAAATCATATGGGTCAGCCAAGTTAAACCTCTGCAGAAAAGCAGATGTGTACCTGACTCATAGTAAGTGTTCGATGAATGTTCCTTACTGCGGGTAGAATCCGGCGGTCAGCTGGGCTCGCTCAGCTCAGCTCCAGGCCTGAGCGTCCTGAATCTGCATGCCACGTCCTCCTCAAGCCACTGCTGCTCTGGTGTCTGTGTGGTTCTGTTGGCCTCTGCCTCGGTGTGCCCGCTGCTGTGCTCAGAGGTTTGTTCTGCAGTGAGTGGACCCAGCTATGAAATCATTCCTCCTTCACACATGAGGAAACCGAGGCAGAGAAGTTACATAATTTTGAGACCATGCTGTAAGTGTGTGGTGGAGCGGCATGTTGAGCCCGAGTATCCTGACCCTGTGGTCTGCGTGGAGGCTCCTCATGGTCAGGTTCTCTTGACTCTCAATGGTAGGTTTACCGAGGACTTTGGCTGGGGTGGAGAAGGGGTGTCACACGGGGAGTGCTGGCAGAGCAGGCTGCACCGCAGGTACCCGAAGCTGCACATCAGTCATTCCTTTCCTTAGAAGTCCTTTCAGCTGTCATGCCACCCAGGGCTTGTCATTTGGTCTGTGTCCCTGGCAGTGCCAGCATTAGTGACCTTTCAGGGTCACCGCTGGGAACTCCACATTCACCTTCCTCTATTTTACAGAGCACTCTGCTCTCAGCTTGCATAACCAAACTCGTGCAGGTCTTAAGCCAAAAGAGCGGCCTCTCGTTAATGGAGACACCCCGTATCTTCTTGTCCTTAGTCACAGCAAAGGCAGGTTCCCGTACGTCCCTTGTCTCGCCTTCTCGTGTACAGAATTATACCTGTTGGGGGATTCTTTTCCTTGGTCAATGTAAAGCCTGTCCCATAGTCTTCAAGGCTCACAGCCCAATTTGTCAGCAATGAATTCATTGATTTATGATGAAATTATACTGAGGGGTCAGAAAACTCTAGTCAAACAGCTGGAACACTTCTCTCCCTGCGGGTGGGGGCCGAAGCAGCCAAATCCCAAACCCAGTGCCGGTTTGTTAATTTATAGTGAGATGACAGCTGCCCCTGGGACCAAGCACTGTGTCCTGCTGCCAGTGTGTCCTCTCCCTGAGGGCCAATGCCATCAATGCCGCAGAGGTCAAATTATAACCTGGGGGTGGTTAGGCAAAACCAGAACCAGAATTCAAGAATTAATTAGACTTCCCAAATCAGAATTTCTGCCTGGAATCCCCAAGACTAAGTCTCCCCTTGCTCTGGACACTGCTTGGGCAGAAGCTGTCCTGTCTTTATCTCTGGACCCTTCTATCTAAGGTCTGATGGCTGACAGGTTCCCCCTCCCCCAGCTGGTCATCACATTCTTGCACTCCTTCTTTAGCTATTTTGTAGCACATTTCCTATGATTACTCTCATGCCTTGCAGGCCTGGAGCCAATCTACCTCTTTATGGTGGCTTAACTTGTCTTAATTGGATTCATTATGCATTGATTTTAAAATTTAATTTTCTGAGGGCAACTTTCTCTTATTTCCAGATTCTTAGAGGAGATTCCTTACTATAGCCTCTCTATGCTGTTAACACTCAAGAAAAATGACAGGAAAAAAGTACTTAGAAAAACTTGGTGATCTCTGTTTTCATGAAATTCTGCCCAACTAATGCCTGATGCCATTCCTGTAGTTTCCACTTGCTCGTGCTCCCGAATGGTGCCTGTTACACCCCCAGTAACCCTCCCTCTGTCCTTTATCTTCACACACATACTTGTACAAAGCCCAAGAGAACCAGTTTTACTGTTGATTATGGCATTTTAGGCCAAGCCAAATGAGTTCCCATATCCCAGAAGGACTTAGGGAAGGAGGGGAGAGCAGAGAACACCTGGGGACGGTGCTTGTTCACCACAGTGCATTTTCCTAGGGAAGGTGGTCCCGCAGGCTTCTAGGGAGTGACCGGGAAGCAGGGGTCACTGTGGAGAGCGTCCTACAGACAAGGTCGGGAACAGGGCAAGGGAGGGGTAAGCCAGGCTGGGTGCCAGAACGGATATGCAAATTATTCAAATGACTTCAGAACATGCCCAGTAGTACAATTTCTATTAACATATATGTGTTTTTGGATGCTGTCAAGAAAAGCATCTTAAGGCCAAAAGTTTTAAAAAGAATAGGGATAAAGAGAAATTTGAACAATGACTAAACTTGGGCATAAGACTTAAAATTTTAAATTTTATATAATTCTAAGATGAGCCTTCTAGTTTAATTGACCCACATGCGTGTGGCCTTTTTAAAAACAGCTGAGTAGATCGTTTGGAATTTCCATATGTTTGCTGCCCGACTTTGGTCTTTGCATTTAGGGTAGGGTTAATGGGACAGGTTCTCTCCCTCCATTTCTCTGTCTCCTGGCAGAGACGGTTTTGCTGAGGCTATTTGGAATTTTGGGGTAATGGCATATTAACCAGTTGCCAATGACTTCTTGGGAATGTATGAAAGGGCCAGGAGCCCTGAGAGTCTTTGCCCATCACCTCTGTTATTTCCAGAGGGGCCTCTGTCGTTCCAGCCCCACCTGCTGGAGGAGGGGCTAGTCCTGAGCCAAGCTGAGGAGTGGATGGGGGTTGGAACCTGCACTTCACAGAGTGGGCCTTTCAGACTAGAATAAGCTTCCCCAAGGAAATCATTTTTTCAATGAAGAGACACACGTGGTGCATAATTCATACCAGGGTTTGGTGGCTTCTGGTGTGGGGCAGAGGTAATTCTCAGCTGGCTACCTCTCCTTCCAGCTCTCTGCCTTCCACCCAAGAAAGCACATCAAAATGCAAGCAGGTGAGTGAGACTGGTGCTAACACAGGGACAGCCTTGGATTCATCTAATTTATAAAAAATGTAGATCTTTCACAAACTCCAGTATTTTATTACATTTGGTTATGACTCACCATAGTTGAAAACCACCAGGCTCAAAAGAGGTACCCAGAAGGCACTGCAAACTGTGCCATTGCTCAGTAGCAGGCGATCAGAGAAGTGGACAGCTGATGTCAGGTGGTCACTGGTCACCAAGCACGTGACGGCAAGAAAGGCTGGGAGAAAGCCACAGGCAGTGAGCAAACCGCATCAAAGGATGCCCGAACATTTCAGTGCTTGCCGTGAACCTGGCCCACCTGGCATTTCAGGGTGTTTTATCTCGAACTCCTGGCCTCAAGAGATCCTCCTGCCTCGGCCTCCCAAAGTGCTGGGATTACAGGTGTGAGCGACCACACCTGGCCCTATCTTATCTCATTTTATCCTTTAACATCCCTGGGTGGTATTAGAATCATCATTGTACATATTGAAAACCAAAGCTCAGTATGTTGAAGAGTCTCGTTTAGATTCACTCAGCTGTCAGTGGCAGAGACAGGATTTAAGCCATTTCTTTTGACTGAAATTCTAGCATTCTCTCCATCACATCAGAGCTACCTGCTTACTTGGTGGCAGATAGCAGGAATCCAGCTAAGGTAAACCAGGTCGAGGAAGTATGATGGTTCCCAGGAGTTCTGGAAAGGGAGAGAAGAGCAGGATCTGACTCAAAAGCAGTATCAGAAAGGTATCAGTGTTCAGAAGGGCGTGGACAGAGGCCATGCAGAGGGAGTTGCTAGCATGTCACCAGGCTGCCGCTGGGCACGTAGCCCCAGGTTGTCAGCGGACCCTAGGGAGGCAGCTGGTGTGCCCTGTTGTTTTTGTGGAGATTTGGGTATCTTGGAAAAGAGGGCGTGGACTTGCCCCGGGATCCTCTAGAGTGGGCACGATTCAGAGTGAGATAGGACCTCCTGCCCCTGCCTGCCGAGGCGTTGACCTTGTAGACACAACCTTCTCTGGCCAGTGGGTGCAGCCCGTGTGGTAGCCTGGCTGCTGGACCTCTGCTTCATGCTCCCGGGTGCCCTGCTGCACTGCAGAGGCCACACGCTAAAAACACTGTTTCCCAGGCCCAGCTCCAGCCAGTCCCAGCTCCTAATGTGATTTGCATTTCTTTAATCAGGAATACTTGCAGAATAATTGAAGTTGGGACCAACTTGAAGGGGAGAGAGGCAGGGGCTTGAGGCATCCATTTGCTGGTTGGTGCCAATCTTGTAAGCCCCCAGAAGGCCTGCAGCCAGCAGATCCTGTTGGTGGAGGCTTCTTGTTTCCCCGACTGTGCCTGAGATGGTCTGTGGTCCTGGGGCCGGCGTCAGGGACTGGCTTCCAGATGGCACAAGTAGCAGCAGTTCCTTTGGCAGGACAGTTCTGGTGTGGTCTAGGCGTTGTTATTAAAGGACCAGCCTAGAGTCTGTGCCTCCAGCCCATCCTGTGATTTTGTAAGCACCTAACTGAGATCCCTTCTGCTTCAAGTTGTCAGGTGGGGTTTTGTTATCTGCCTCTGAACCCTGACTGATGCAGGTAAGTCACGACCTTGTAATACCCAAATACTCTGCCTGCTTGGATTGCAAAGCAAGCAGGGCACTGGGGCTCCTGTGAATATGTCCCCCTTCCCTCCTCTCCTCCTTCCCTCCCTTCTCCCTGCCTTCTTCCAGTCTTTATTTTTTATTTCATATTTTTTTTTAACTTTTTACTTTGAAATAAATTTATCCTTTTAGAAAAGCTGAGAAGTCATGGTTTGGACTTGCTGGAGGAAAGACTTTATAGCAATGGACATGTTTTGTAACAGCAAAACCTGAAACCTCCAATTTCCTTTCATCTCTGCTATCACCAGAAAAGCACACAGTACTGGGAAAATAAATAGAATGTATGTAAAGAGCCCGGGCTTGGGGTCCTGTGCGGTTTGTGTGCCGTGTGACAAGCACAGAGTAGGTGCGTGAGGACGTGTTCTAGCCTTGAGTTCCTGCCTCAAGCCCCTTTGGTGAAACTGCTGTCAGTAACAAGTTTCTATAGTTTATATGGAGGCAGGGATGGGCTGGGTGCCGATGTTATCATTTGGCAGCGGTGCATAATCACAACAGGACGTGAAAAATCAGTGGCCTGTGTGTTGGGGCTGGGTGGGCTGTTCTGCTGTTCTCCTCTGGCTACTCTGACAGCCTGACAGAATGTAAGCAGATATTGCTGAGAATTTCTTAAAACAGTTTCAAAACATTTGTGTTAAAGCTTTAGTGGCAGGTTTAAGGCCTGAGCAAGGCCCAAGTGGGGCGGTGCGTTAGGAAACATACTGGACTTGGACCCAGAAGAGCTCGGTTTAAGACACACCTCTGAAATCCTAAACCTTTGGTGAGTTATTTAACAGTCATTGGCCTTGGGTTTTCTCATTTGTAGGATGGTGGAGGTTGAATGGATCATCCTAGAGTCCTTTCTGGCTTTGAATGTCTCAATCTGTATATATTACTGGCCCCTGTGGCTGCTACCATAGTAGTATTCATTGCTTGATTTATTCCTGGGCAGGCTGGGGGGCCTTAAGTTCATATGGAAAGTGCCAGTGTTTTGAGTGCTTCTTTGCACTTTTATTCATTTATTGATTCATTCACTTACACATGCTACAGATATTTGCTACATGTTTTTTATGTGCTAGGGATGTAGGAGAGGCAAAGCTCTTCGCCCCTAGGCCAGAGGACCAGACAGAGGAGAAATACCAGCTGGTGTTTCTCAGGCACATCCTAATGGGGTTTGGGTCGAGGATGAAGCATTCTGGCTCCTACAGGTGAATTGAGTTTCAACTGAAAACCAAGGGCATTTGGACGATATTGAAGTGAGGAGGAAATTCCACCACTGCCTTGGTAACAGTGAGAGACAGGTCCAGGGGTCATTATAAGATAGGAAGTTCACATTGCTTTTCTCAGTGAGAGCTGAGCCACCTGCTTCCCTCTGTGTGGCCACCTGGTAAATCGCGACTTAGTTGTTTGGTGTCTGCAAGTACTGTTATTCCATTTTCCAAAACATGTACTGAAGAACTATTGTAGTAGTGTTAATGGAGATTATATCATATTTTATTTTTTTTTTTAGAGAAATTGATTCCACCAAACAATTGAAAAGATTATTTATTGCAAGACTTAGTCTTCTCAGATTAAGCTGCGTTGGGTAGTTCTAAGAAATATTGTTTTTCTTTTTTTTAAGTCATGGATTTTTCTTCTCCCCACACCCTGTAACAATAACTTTAGGCTTATAAAAACCAGAAAAAGGAAGGAACGAAGTATGTCCAATAAGTCAGTGGCAATTACTCTTAGAATTTGGGCAGGGAAGAGGGGCAGTGAGAAGCATTGAGTGTATAATTCTAATTATAATATTTTGGAGGTGGTTGAAACTTAGGGCTCTTCTCTAGTCCAAAGAGGTACTGACTGGCCAAGGGACCACAACTGGCCAGTGGCAGGAACTGGAATAGAGCCCAGATCTTCCTACTTCCATTCTAGGGCTCTTTCCACCTGTTTCCATAGGGAACATATCCTTAGAGGGTTCCTAAGGCCTAAGGGATCAACAGAACACACTTCCCTAGACCGTGTTTTCCTCAGTCATTCCTCAGACCTTAGGACATTATTTCCTTATCAAAACAGATATGGATATTGTTTTAGTCCATCTTGTGTTTTTGTGTTGCTATAACAGAATACTGCTGTCTGGGCAATTTATAAAGAAAAGAAAATTATTTGGCTTACAGTTCTGGAGGCTGGGAAGTCTAAGGGCATGGCACTGGCGTCTGGTGAGGGCTTTGCTGTTACATGATCTCATGGTGGAAGGGCAAGGGAGCACCTGCAACAGAAAGAGAGGAAAGGGGTCAAACTTGTCCTTTTATCAGGAGCCCACTCCCATGATAATTGCATTAATCATTCACGAGGGCAGAGCCCTCATGACCTAATCACCTCTTCAAGATATCACCTCTCAACACAGTTACTTTGGGGATTAAGTTTCCAACCCATGAACTTTGGGGGACACATTGAACCCATAGCAGATATATTGTGAAAAATAATGGAAATTCACATGAGTGGTTAAGATAAGGCATGAGATGTTAATGATTGTGGACTTTTGACTAAGCTGGAGATCTCTGGTACATAAAACTCTTCCTTTGCTCCAAGGATGACCTTGGTAGGGAATTTCGAAAGTCACAGGGCTGCTGATGTAGCCTCAATGGCTGTGTAGACCAAACGTGTATTCTGGGAAGGTACAGAGAGCACTTATGGCTTTCACCACAAGCCTAGGATTTTTAAAAAATCTCTCACATTCTCTCAAAGCATCATGCAGATTTTGCTTTTTGCGCATAAGATATCCTGTTTATCTCAATGTAAAAATAATGTTTTAAATTATCTCTTAATGAGTAAAACAGGAAGAAGATGTGCTCATTGGCCTATGAGACCACCTGCCTGTTGGCAAGTAGTCAAGAGACCAAGCATGTCCCCCATTGCAGGGATGCAGCAAGGTCAGCTCTCTGACTCTGTTACCTTCTCCCTTGCTTTTAAAATTGAAGATGACTTTCTCTGCTGGGCATCCCAGGTCAGGTTCACTTTTCTTGATTGTTGGAGATAAATTTGCTAATGTTCTTCATCAATTCTAATGACTTAGTTCAGTATTTATAATCTATTTTGTATTTTTTTTTTAGACAGGGTCTCACCCTGTCGCCTGGACTAGAGTGCAGTGGCATTAAATAGCTCACTGCAGCCTCATAATCCTGGTGTCAAGTGATTCTCTCGCCTCAGCCTCCTGAGTAGCTGGGACTACAGGCATGATGCACCACCATGCCTGGCTAATTTTTCTATTTTTTTTTTTTTTTTTTTTTTTTTTAGAGATGAAGTCTCACTCTTGCTCAGGCTGGTCTCAAACTCCTGGCCTCAAGTGATCCTCCTGCCTAGGCCTCCTAGAGTGCTAGGATTACAGGCATGAGCCACTGTGCCTGGCCTATAATCTATTTTCTATGATTCCAAAACCAAACATTTGGGGTAGCAAAGAAGATGATCTTCTCTGTCTTTTAAGAAGAAATTATTTTTGAGTAACTTACTTTGCACTAATTCTGCTTACATTAGGATGAAATAGCACTTCAAATACCATGCTTTCTATATTTTTCCTTAATTAAAAGTTATTAGAACACTAGACAATGCCCCTAATTTGTTATATAGCCAAGAGATGGAATAAAAGGTAAGTTTTGCAATGCTTGGAAGTTGTCTTACTTTTTAGGGGTGGTTACTCAAGTTGATGAAGCAAAAATTCAGAGCTGAACTAAAGAAGTTGGTCATTGAGATAGTTGCCTAAGTTATACGTGAAGGCATTGAGCTCAGAACTTCCAAAACTGCCTCCCTTCCTCCGGTTTTCTCACTTTGGCCCAAGAGCTTTAATCAGCTGATCCTGGACTGGAACATTTAAAGGAGATTTTATAGGGACTTCGGTATAATAAAAGATGAATTAACAGAGAAAATAACATGATGCTGGGTTGTCTGGCTTACATGAGTAGCTTCCTTCTTGGGTCCCCCAGAACGGGGCCGGTGCCCACGGAACCTGTCCTTTTCATTGAGTCAGCAAGTCCTCTGCTGTTTCCAGCCTTCCAGGAGGAAGGACCCCCACAGCGTCAGTCAGCTGTCTAGTCACCAGGGCTGCTTCCTCAGAGTTACTTGCTCCCCAAAAGTTGTTCTTATATTTCATTCCCCAACTTTACTATTGGTGGTTGTCAAATTGAAAGAGTATTACGTACCAATACTCTTAGATAATATATTTTATATTAGCATTGTATTGATATGGAAAGCCACTCAACTCTGCACCCCAGCTTACCTTACAATAATAGGAGTGAAGAAAAGGGGAGATGATATAAAAAAAGGTGTATAGTAGGATGAGAATTGGTCCTTAGGAATACTGTATAATCTGGCTACAACTTGACTGTCTAGTCCCAAGCTTTTTATTCAAAGATCAAGCACCCACATTACCACAATATGGGAAGGGCATAGTGAGAAACTGCTTGTGGTGTAGGGCCAAGAATGGCTTCTAAGGCTTCTAAATTTCAGCCTCCCCTGAGCGTTCCAGCAGGGAGGTGGAGTTCTTTGTATGCCATGGGCAAGAAAGGGTACCTTCACCTGAGATGGCTGCCCTCAGAATTGGCAGATATCCTCTGGTCCGTGCACACGGCAAGGGGAAGGAGGTCAGAGGGGCAGCCCCACAGCCAGATCAGCTCTGGGTGCTGGCAGGTGGCCTCGAAAGCACTTCAGCCGTGAGACCATTAACACTTGTGCGTGCACCACACACACACGTGCACTCAGGTACATGCTTCAGACAGGCAGCTGTTAGGGGAAAGGAGAGGAGACTAGATATGGTTTTATGCATTGCGGTTTTAAAATGATACAAGTAGCACAGGAATTCTTTATGAGAGCATCTTGCAAGCATTCTAAAGCTTCCCTGGAGTGACTCTGCGTCAAGCGGAATGCCCCTCTCTAGCTCCAGCACAGGGACTGGAAAATGGAAGATAACAGAGTAAATCCAACTCCCTTGAGGCCAGTTGAGTTAAAAAGGAAACGCCTTGTGTCTTAGAAGACTTTTGGCATTTGCAGGTTTGGAAATGGAGGCGGGAGAAGACCTTAAGCAAATGTTAAAATAAAACAAACATATAAACCGAATGAAGACCTTTATCTTTCTGGCATCATTAGTTTTTTTAATAAACAAGGGAGAAAAAGCTGAAAGTACAGTGTAGAACCCTAGTAAACACATCAGAACTACCAAATTAGTCCTCTGTGCAAACACACCTTTATATTTAGAGCTGGAACCACTTCGGGAGTGACCTTTCTCCGAGGTTACTTGTTTGGGCTGCCGCAGTGACTCCTCCAGCCACAAACGCCCTTCGTGGCCCCTGCCCCGAAGACACCACCGTATACATTAGTTCATGTTTTCTTTGGCTTAAGGAACGTTAAGTAGTGATGGCATTGCCCTTGTTTTTCCTCCTTTCCCAAAATGAGCACTAATAACTTTTATATAAGGAGCATTACCTGTTCTGGTCTAGTTAAATGCTCCTAGTCAAAAGTGCAGCTCCCAGGGGAGGATGAGCGTGCCATTTGGAAATTATTTTAAATAACTGTTTACTGTCGGCGACCATCAGAGCACCCTACGGAACTTCATGGGTAGAGTTGTGTAATAGAAGGTGTGAGTTATCTTTTACGTACCCTCAGAGCGGTGCGAGCACACAGGATAAACGCACATTACAGAGAAATAAGTGTGTGTGCATGCGTAACTTTAAAACACAAACATTATTAACACTCCCTTCTTCAAATGTGCTTCCGATTGAATTTTCTCAACCCTTGAGGTAGTTGCTGTTATTCCCATTTGAGAGATAAGGAGATTGAGGCTTTAAAGAGGTTCAGTGCCTTGCTCAGGTCACACAAACAGCAACGACAGAGTCCAGGAATGAGTCCAGGTGTGTCTGACTCCAGATCCCATCCCTTGACTGCAGGAAGGCTCTGCCTCTCTATAAATAAACAGATGTGGAGCTGCTTCCTAGACATTGTTTCTGTGGCTGTCAATGTGTAAGTTTCTTAAATCAGGGACAGGGAGATTTGAAAAAAGTAGAGAAATTGGAACTGGTGTTATAGAGTTTCAGACCTAGAAAAGAATTTGAGACTATGTCTTAACCTTTCACTGTTTCGCTGGACTCTGCTTCTACGAAACAGTGTCCTCAAGGTCACTAAATGAGTCAGCGACAGAACTTGACTTGAATCTAGGACACCAGATTCCTCCTTTGTACCATTTGGCCTTAATCCTTCCCACATGAGGACACTATCATTTCTACCACCTCTATTAGTCATTTCATGTTTGGTCATCTTCCAGCCTTGTCTTCTCCTATATTCATGTTTTATTTGTCCAATAAGATTATACACTCTCTGAGGACAGGTGCTATCCAAACTTTCTTGTTTTCTCCCAAACCTATAGTCTAATGCCTCAAACAGGTAGGTATTCAAATATTTGCGATTTCAGTGTTGCGTCAGGCATGCCATACAACTGTGCTTCTTGGGAAATAGGGTTTCCTGACTGAGCTCTGGATTCTTTGGTTCTCCCTAAGGAACTGAGCAAGAGGACCCATACTTGCCCTGTGGCCCAGGGTATAGCCTGGCAGGATTTGTGGTGGGTGCCCAAGAAACCCGATGTCACCGAAGTGTGGTTTCCCTCGTGCCAGGTGACCATGGTGCCCTCTGGGGGATGCTCAAGTTATTACCTCTGCTCTTCACCTGGGTGGATTTAATCTCTAATGAGATTTTAATTTGCAAATAGCGTACTTATTAAGAATGATAATAAAAATGTTACTATTCTTGCATAGAGCTTTGTTTGCCCAGGTGTTCTCAGGTGTGCTATTTCACTTCATCTGCACTGTGCTCTCGTGAGGCTGTTATCCTCATTTTAGAGATGAGAAAACCAAAAAGGGGAGGGTGGGTACTTATATAGTGAGGAGATGCCATCTGAGGTCAAGAAGGGATTGATGAGAAACAGCCTTTTACTGCTACCTCTTTGGGGCTTGCTGTGTCTTTTTGTGGTGTCTGGTGAGCGTGTTTGGGTGCGTATGGTCTTTCTTGCCTGAAACCACAGGCCGCCTTTGGGAAACCAATTTGCAGCTCTGGTTCACCTCATTCTACCTTACTTCATGGGCTGTATGTGGCTGAGTGTGTGTTTGCATTAAGTAGACTTTAGATAGTACACACGCAGCCATTTATTTTTGTGCTGTTTCCACTTAACTGTAGTGCTAATTTGTCATGACTTATTTTAGGGAACCGAGACATTCTTGCACTTGCGTTTCTGTGATCAATTTAATTTTACCTCTCCTAGTGTGTTGCTGGTTCCAGACTGTTTGCCTACTGTGATGGCATTTCTAATTCTTTTTAAAAAGTAAGGGAGACCCTTCAAACTCTTAGTTTTCCTTGATCCTTGAATTAATCTAAATTCTTCTTTTATACCCCAGACAGTTTCTAACTTAGTAAGGGATCAGTACATACTTGTTAAATGTGAGTGAGGCAATTCTATTTTAACCTGTACCATGTAGCAACTTTTTGATCCAAACAGAGCAATGCATTATGTTACCGTCTTTTATTTGCCCTGACATTTGTCATTAAAGCTACTTCCACGGTTGCTTCAAATCCCCTCACTGAATGCTTAGTATTCAGCAGTCAAGAGACGATTTACATTCTGTTTAATCCTCACCAAACTTCTACAAAATGTTTCTACAAAATGAGTCGTATTGTTATTTTTATTACCACTTTATAGATGAGAAAACTGAGGCACAGAAAGAATAAATAACATGTCAAAGTTCACATGGCCAGTAAGTGTGCAAAGCCCACGCCCCTTCCTGCGTGCCACGCTGCTACCTCTGTCAGCTTCAAGGCAGGATCCTTGGGGATGTGGCCAAAGACTTAGTGAGCTGGTCCATTTTTACCGTATAGATATAGTAAAAATGGACTCAACTTTACCACGCACATAGTGAGCACCTGCTGTGGGAGGCAGTGTGGTGTAGAGCAAAGAGCATGGCCTTAATCATTTGGTGGGCCTGACTCTGAGCCCTGCTGTCACTCACTGCCTTAGCAAGTTATTAACTGAGTCTCTCATTCATTCATTCGTTTGTTCAACAAATGTTCATTGAGAACCTGTCAAGTGTCAGTAACTGTGCCCAGGGGATGCAATTAAATAAAAACAGACATGGATATCAACCAAATAATTACAGTACCGAGTATAATGCCAAACTGAGTTAAATGCTCTCAGTGAGCAAAAGCCATTGACTAAGACTAGGAGGTCTGGGGAGGTTCCTGGCATACATGGTGCTTGGTCAAAGGCCGTGTGTCAGCGGGGAATATAGAACTTTTAGAGAACTGAAAAGATGCGTGGTAAGTGCAAGGTCTGGCAGGATCTGTTCAGGATTTTCACCTTTATCCTAAGAGCAGTGGGAAGTCATGAAAGGGTCCTAAGCAACTGCAGTGGGAGTGGTAGGGGCTGCCTTGTTCATACATGGATTGCGTGGAGTGGATGGGGAGCCCATTTATGAAGCTGTTTTAGTAGCTGTGTTGGGAAATGGTGGTAGCTTGAATGTCAGAGGAGTTAGAGAGAAGTAGTTGAGTTTGAGAGAGATTCAGGAGGCAAACTGACAGGATGCAGTTAGGGATAAGACGTGAAGGAGCACGGGAGGGAGGTGTAGGGCATGATGCACAGGATTCCAGCTTGCCGACCTGGAGAGAAGGAGCATTCTTCATTGATATGGAACTTCATTGATAGGGAACTCTGGAAGGCCCCCCATGCCAGGTTGGTGGAGGTGGATTGTAATTTTAGGCATGCTCATGCTGACTTTGAGATGTCTTTGAGGCATCGAGGAGGAACTGTTGAGTAGGTGTTGGTTGATGGAGTTCTGGAGACTGAGAGAGAGGGGTGGGGTTGAGATAGGATATGGTGTTCTGTGTGTGCAAAGGAACTGGAACAATGGCCACAGATGAACTTGCCCAGGGAAGGAGGACAGCGTGAGCCAGAAGGCCCAGGACTGAGCTTGCAAAAGAAACTGAGGAGGAGCAGCCAGGGAGGTAGGAGGAAAACCAGGAACATTGAGAGGAGGGCGTGTCAAGGAGGAGAGGTGATTAACACTTTCAAATACAGCGGAGAGCCCAGTAATACAAGAACCTGAAATATAAGAACTTAAAATTGGCCATTGAATTTTGCAACATGGCAGTCATTGGTAGTTGAGATCCATTTGGTAGAGAGATCTAGGCAAAACTCAAATCAGAATGGGCCAGGGTAAGAATAACAGGTAAGGAAATGTGGACGTAGAGTGGGGACAACTTTCCTGCAATCTGGCTGTGAAGGGGAGGAGAGAGGAAAGGTACCCACTGGAGAGGGTGCGAGAGCAAAGGGCGTGTGTGTGGTTGGAATGGGAGAGAGTTGAGCTTGTGTAAATTGTCCCTGGGAAGGGTCCAGGTGAGAGGGAGTGGTTGATTCTCCAGTGGGGAGAATAGATGACTCAGAATATAAAATGGAAATATTTTCCTTATAACATTATTGTGAAAATTAAATGAGATAACATGTAAAGTATCCAGAACAGTTGGTGTTCCTGTCTTTTGTGATGTTGTATATTTTTATTGGATCATTTCTAAGGTTTCATCTTTCTGGGTCTGAAAAGTCTTAATTATTTTTATTTGATTTCTTTTTACCGCCACTTATTTTCTTAACATAGAAACATTTCTTTCCATTTCCATTCTCTCTAATTTTTTTTAAAGTTCATTTTTTTATTGTCTAAGTGGATATAAACATTCATTAACAATTTGGTTAAATCATTTTGAACTACTATGTATAAATATAAGATGCTTTTATTTCTAGCCAGCTTACTATCTATTGTTCACATAGAAACCTAAAATGTTCTCTCCTTCCTAGTTTCCTTTAGTGATTATTGACTTTTTTTTTTGCATTTATGATTTATCTTCTTATACCTCTCCCCTGCTTATTATCTGAATCCATCTTATTTAATTTTAAGGAATATGAAAGTTTCTTTTAAAACAAATTGGCTAAGTAGAGCTCAATGGGTCTGTGTGTATGTATCTTACTGTGCATTCGTATCACATGATAGTAAAGTGTTCAGAGTGTTATCATAAGTGTTATTGCAAAATAAAGCTTCTCTGTGCCAGGATGAATTTTTAAAAATTCATGTCTCTATTCAGATATTTTTTCAGGAGTTCCCTTTTTTCCCCCTAAATTAACACATTTGGCAAAAATTTGCCTTTTTTTTTTTGTAATTTCCTTTGAACTTCAGATGATAGTGTTTTATATGAACATGGGGAAAGATCAAACACAAAAGAGAAGGAAGTGTAGTAAGTTGATCTTGGCTCATACTTTGAAGTCATCTCAGTTCTCCGTAGGATGCTAACCCAGAGCATATAGGAACAGCCCAGAGAAGAAGGGACCAGTTATCACTACAGAGCTCGGCAGCTTCTCCCTTGGGATTGCACGGCCACTTCCTCCTTCCCAGGGCTGCAGAGTGTGCCGAGGACGAGAAGGAGGGTTTTGTGCTTATTATAGTCTGAGGTGTGCTTTTCCTTCCAGGACGGGGAAGCCCCTAGAACCTTCCCTACTTAGCAAGCAATAGCCAATACTTGAAAACCCAAAAGAGTAGTCAGACAGAGACAAGAAAGTTTAGATGAATTCTGTAGAAAACAGATTCCCCTCCCCTTCCCCAAACGCCTGTTCCTAGTAGGTAGAGGCTGATTCTTGAGGCTTACGTGAGTAGCTCTTTGTGGCAATCCTCTCTCAGTATTTATAAAAACAGTGAATAGTACTTATTTTCTACCCACCAATGATATAGGCAGGAAAGAAGATAACTAAGTTGGGTACTCCTCATATAAATGATGTTTAAAAATGCAGGAAATTATTGCAGTAATTAATATATTAGAGCTGAGGGGGTGAGGGTTAATTTGCTTGTTTCTCTTCATTTCCTTTTATGTGTCACAATTTGCTTGTTATTAGCTTCCTTGGTAAATCAGGAAAGAGTTCTTAGGTGTTTGAAATTCATCAGTATTAGACACTTGGTAAGATCGGTTGTGTTTTATTATGTGATTTTTGTATCGAGGTTGTTGTTTTGAGTGGGGATGGACTGGGCGAGGCTGCCCTCCCTGACATAGTAGGAGGAGGTGGCATCTTTTGTTTTTGACTCCAATTCCATCGCAAGCTATTAGATAAGTGGAGGCCGTGCAACACGATGATCTTAAACTCTTCCCTTGTCTTCTGCGGGCAGGAGCATGAGGAGCAGCTTAGTATTTGTTGTGTCTTGCAGACTTCTTTTGCCTCAAAAAAGTCTGTTTATGGAGGGGGAGGACGTGGCTGAAAAAACACTTGTACATAAAACAGCTGTTAAGCAAATCTCCACACACTGAGATCAAGAGAACGTGAAGAAATATGTCCTTCCGAGGACCCTTTTGCCAACTTGGAGCCTCTTTCAGAAAATAAATAGAGCCACGCTACAAGTTTCTGGTAACTTAGTTACTGAAAAATAAATTGAGCTACTTAGACCCTTGAACCTTGATTTTAAAAAAAGATCTCTGAATTCTCTTGCAGTCATGCAAATGAAGCCAAAGAAACTATGCAGAATGTTTCTTTGCCCTTTTCTTAACTAATGCACCCCTAAAGAGTCCTGAAAATGCACCAGTCAGGAGCCTGGGCTTCCCAGTAGAGGGAGAGCAGGTACACGTGTCTTTGGTTCTCTAGACTCCATCTGCAAGAAGAAAAGATTGCCTGATGGCGAAATTTACTCTGAACTTTTCCCTTTCTCTGTGGCTTGCTGTGGTGGATGACAGTTGTGCTCAGTGGCTTCCAGGAAAGCTAGATGTCCCACCATGATGGCACATCTGGGCACACCTCTTCTCTGCCCTACTGGGAACACTTGAGAGGATTTATTGCCTGTGGCGTATGCTGTATGCTTGGAGTATTGTCTTTGAAAGATGAGGTCCCTTTAAAACTTCATGCTCACACTTAGAGAATTCTGGTCGTGTGCTACAGATGTTTTACAGTTTATTTCCAAACAGCTGCTTTTCCCTTCTTTTAGTCTGTTCCCCCCCACCTTTTTTTTTTTTTTTTTTATAAAATCCCTCCGGAAACCTTTCAGCTCACATCCTTGGCAATGCTTCCTTAGTAAAAGTCGTTGCATTCCATGCCATGCCATGCTCCTAACCAGCACCTGTTACTATAGGCAGGTTGCTGTTCTGTGAGTTAAAAGTAATTTTGTGTATGTGTATCAGAACTGCAGATTCAATCACCCTAGAACAGACAGCCTCCGGTGACAAGCCCTACCTAGCGTTTTTTGAGACAGCACAGAGAGTAGAAGGAAAAGTAGTGATGTATAATTGACAGTGCTCTCTCGGAGCATCAGGTAGAAAAGCCCATGCAGGTTACTCTGTACAGTGTCAAAGCGGGGAGGGTTTGCTTGAGTATAGACCGATGTGACAGTGTCCCACTGCAGACTTCACCAGCAGCCAGCTGTCAGTAATATTCCTGACCTTTAGAGGTAGGAAGAGCAGGAATAATTAAGATACGCAGATGATCCCAAATCTTGGTGTAATGGTTTTCACATCCTTCTCATGATCCTCTTCCCCAGAGCTGCCATATGGAGCTAAGTTGACTCGTTTGAGCTGAGCCTCCTTTTGTTTCCTTTCCACTAATCCTCTGATAAAGATATTGGGGAGACGTGAGAGTCTCATCGAAGAGGGCAGCATCAGGGATGGAACAGAAAAGTAAAGACTTCAGGAAACCATTCCTTGGGTAACTAAGTGTTGATCAGCTCTTAGGAAGAAGAAAATGTGTTGATTTGTCCTCTTGCCAGTTGTGCGTATGCAAATACACCATCTGTGCTGAAAAATGTGCATGAATTTCTCTGGAAGCGCCTGAGTTGAGTCAGTGTCTGAAATGGAGTTGCACCTCTAAAACAGTTATCAAGCATTTAGGGACGAGGTGCTGCAGAGCCAAGAGAGTGAAAACAATCCATAAAGGCGTGTTTGGCCGGCTCTCAAAAATCTTAGACAGTTGCAACACAGTCCTTGGCTCAGATGCTGAATTTTTCCCATTCATGTACTTTTTTTGACAGATGAATTGTTGCAGGCTGCAAAAAAGCTCTAAGAGGAATCTGTCAGGCTCCTCGCTCAGAGCAGGGGTCTGTTTGCTGGCAACCGTGTTAACAAGCCAAGGTGCCGTTTGCTTCTCAGGGTGTGCTACTTTTTCTCAGCTGTGGCTGCTGTCTCTGCAAGGGTCACGGGCTTGCATTTGTGTGTTAGGTTGGAATGAAGACTCTCAATTTAGCAAATACTAGGCTGGGGTATAACTTTCCTGGAATTCGTATTTCTTAACTCCTATGGAATGTTTATTACTTTCATTATAGTAATAACAAGATTTCTAACTCAGAATCCCACAAACACACTTGATCTTGGCATTTCCTTCTAGAGCCATCCTTAACTTTTGGCTGATTGGTGGGTTCAGGTTTGTCTTTGGCATGATTTCTCCACCTTCCAGATTGCCAACTATGGTAGATTGACTTTTTTTAAAATAAAAAATCAAAAGTCATTTTGATGAAACAGGCATCCCAGCATGATATAATTTTAAGTATAGCTTCACACTACATGTGATAAATGTGACCTGTTAGAGATACTAGAAACTGATGATTAACCTTTGGTTACAAGAATGGTTCAGCCCCTCAGGTATGGGTGACTTTGATTTTTTAATTTAAATAAATGTGTGAACAGGTATCCCCAAATAACCATCTTCTGAATTTAAATTTTAAAATATACAGATAGAAAAGGCAAGGGCCCTGCAGTGAGTTTGTCACCTAGTAGAAATAAGATCCCTCCTCACCCCTTATTACATCATATCTCTATTTGTTTTGAAAAGAAGTGTTCTGTGCTTCGCTCTCCGGGGCTCTTTCTCAGGAATGTGTTCTTAAATTACTGCTTGTATTTGGCACCAAGAGGGTTTTTTTCCTACCAGCTTTATTGAGGTATAGTTGACAATGAATTGTGTGTGTTTAAGGTGTACAACCTGATGATTTGGTACATGTATACATTGTGAAATATTCATTATCATAAAGCTAAGTAACATATCCATCACTCTGTAGTTACCATTTTTGCCCCCCTCCCCCCACTGAGAGCACTAAGGATCTACCCTCTTGGCAAATTTCAAGTGCGTATACAATACAACGTTGTTAACTGTGGTCACCAGGCTGCACAGTAGGTCTCCAGAACTCATTCGTCTTGCATAGTGGAGACTTTGTACCCCTTCCATCTCCCCAGAGGCTTTTCCACGCTGATGAATGTACTCCAAAATTCAGGAGGGGAGAAGAGGAAGGGAAGGAGGAAAAGAGAACCAGTAGTCGTAGGCTAATCAGTTTCAGGAAAGAGTTCATATGGAAACTGAGGTTCTGGAAATTTAATCAACTGTTAAAAACCAACTATGCCCATGCCCCTTCCAGAAACTCTTTGTAAACCCCCAGAGGTTGGTGCACCCCCGTTGGGAGGTTATTGATTTGTAGTGCGTGACTCTTGCCAGGAATAGATGTAGAGGGAAAGGTTAAAAAACAAAAAGCGTCTCCAAAGACACTGTGAAAAATAAAATTATATTTTCATGTGTAACGATAAAAGGTATAGACGGGAAGTTTAAAAATGGGTAGAAAAATGGAAGGAAGAATGAGACCCCTGAGATGGTAGTTCACGTGGCTCCTTGAATGGAAAACGTGTGGATGGTAGTGACAGGTTGGTGAGTGTCCCTGAGTCTCATGGAGAATGGGCCACTTGCTCCTGAGCAGCTAGTTCCAAAGTACCGTGACAACTTCCTTTCTGGAAGTACTCTTGGCTGGGTGGGATTTCTTAGGAGACTCTCCCTGACTGGCCTTTTGAAAACAAATGCCCCTCCTATCTTTTCAAGATGAAGCAGACTCTGTAGGGCTTCTGGCCCTGCCCAGCGCACGGTGAGCCCCTGGGGCCTGGAGGTGGCGTTTTCCACACCCTCTGACTGCCCAGGTGTGGGGCTGGCCTGCTCTGCTCCTGTTGTCCCCTCAGGGTTGCTGGTGCTGCTCGGTGTTGCTGGGTGTCTGTGGAGGTGTAGCTCGGGGCTGTTCCCTTTGTGGACTCTCTGAGCGATATCCTGGTGCTCCTTTCCAGGAACTGCTTGTATTTTACAATTGCCACAGTCAGGTTTCTGAATCTGGGCCACTTGATTCTGGCTCAGGAACACACATGAGTGCACACACACACAGCTGTTCTTGGTGTGTGTGTGTATATTCAAGTTTGTATTCGAGTATTTTCTTCACGTGGTCCCCTTCCTCCTGTCCTACTTGGTGAGAATTTTTCTAACATCAGGCAGAGTGTAAGTTGATGGTGTTGGCAGACTTTGTCTGTGTCCATGATGGTCCCTGAGGCCTTTGTAGTACAAACAAAACAGAATGCCACACCAACTGCGAGTTTTCTCACCCCGCAGAAGGTGTGGCTGCACGGCCCACCATTCCCCCTGTCGGTTTGCCCTTGTCACTGGGCCCAGCTCCTTTGGCCAGGCCAGTTCCTGCTCCCAGCTCTTCCAGCCTCCACAAAACCACTTATCTCCCTTCCCGTTTATGCGCTCGATTTCACCCTTTTTGCAGCCTCCGTCCGTGAGCACGTAAGCGGGCTCCAGTGTGCCTGCCTTACACAGAAACATCCCGTGGCCCCATCCCCCTAAAGCGTGTGCTGTCTCACTTCTCCCCGCTTCAGACAAAATTTTGGAAAATGTCGTCTACACTCACACTTCCCTTGCTCCCCTCGACCACCCCTGCCTCTGGCTTCGCCCACGAGAGGGTGGAGGGGGCATGAGTACTCATGTGAACAGGTGGCAGTTTCCTTTTCTCTCTTTATTAAAATTGTGTGACTTTTACATTATCCCAGCATGAAGAGAATCATGTCTTGTTCCATAACTTACTTTAATTGTTTTCAACTACTCTGGATGACTCAAAAGCATTTCCAGGAGACCTTCTGGTTCCCTCTCTGTGTTCACGTTCACTCCTGCAGTTTCAGAGACTCTTACTGCTACATCTCCCTCCTTTGGCAGCTGCATCTTCCCCTAGCTTCCGTGTCGCCAGCTCCCCTGCCGTCACCTCTGCAGTCACTGCTTCTTGTCCCTTAAATGTTAGTGTTCTTCGACTCTGCCGTTGGTCCACTCCGCTGCTCCATCTTTGTGGAAACCTCACCTCCTCCCAGCGCTCCAGTGCTCATTGAGTTGATGTCTCTTAACCCAGAACTCACATTCATTCATTCATTCTCTTTCTCTCTCTCTCTCTCCCCCCTCCCCCGGACCCTCCTCTCTAATGGCCCTGTGAACATTACTACTTAGAAGTCCCAGAATCCCTCAAATTCAGTGTGTTGAGAACTGATTTCCTTGTGCCCCTCCCACCAGCCACTCTGTCTGTGTTCCCTGTCCAGTGACTGACGTCGCCATATACTCAGCTTCCTAAGCCAGCAAAAGGGGCATTATCTTAGATTGCTGCCTTTCTCTTGCCCTACCCCCCAATTTCAGTGGCCAAATCATATCAATCCTACCTCCTTAATATATTTCACATCTGTCTGCTGATTTTTATCCTTTCCCACCCTTTCTCGCCCACTTAAATGGAAGACTTCCTTGACCTCACAACAGGAGGTTCTTGTGTCAGTCAGAGAAGCAGAACCAATTGCATGGATGGATGGTTGGATAGAAATTTATTTTAAGAAATTAATTGTGAGAGTGATGATCCCAAACCTGTAACTGTGGGGGCTGACAATTCTAAATCTATAGGACAAGCTGGCAGGCTATAAGCTCAGGCAGGAGTTGATGCTGCTGTCTGGAGGTAGAGTTTCTTCTTACCTGAGAAACCTCTGTTTTTGCTCGTAAGGCCTTCAACTGGTTGGATAAGGCTTACCCATGTTATCAAGTACAGTTTCCTTTACTTAAAACCAGCTGATTTAAGATGTTAACCTCATCTATAAAATACCTTCAAAGCAACACCTAGATTAGTGTTTGATTACAAAACCGAGGACTGTAGCCTAGCCGAGCTGACACATAAAACTGACCCTCAACAGTTCTCCTTCTGTTCCCATAGCACACATCTCTTAACAAGTATTTTGATATATTAAAATGGGCTGTGTGCCCATCTGTGTCTCCTGCTGCACTGTAGGCAGGGGTTGTGTTTTGTCTACCTAATGCCTGCATAAAATAGGAATAGACACACAGACACACAGAGACTCAGACACAGACACGTAGACATGCACACAGATGGCACACCCAGACGCATGTACATATGTAGAAGTGAATGAACGGACATTCATTTTTCTCAGCCTTTTGTGTTTTCATGGATGGTCTGTAGGAAGCAACATCCCAATAATGTAGAACCAGTAACAGAGGACATTTGATGGCAGGGGATGGTTGTCAGGAAATGAACAGCATTTCAATGTGCCATGCAACCAGCATGTCACAGTTTCCTATTGCCAAGGTCTGGATTCAGTGGTAGCAGAAAGACTGCGGGAGAGAAACAAAGAAGATGCCACTTTGCAGCCAAGTGTTTCCTACTCAAGAGACTAGTAACGTTAACTGAGAATATTGTCTACCATATATTAATATCAAGTGCTCAAATGTTGTAACATGATTTTTTTCACTATGTAGCAATTGTGCATTTTCAGGTCACAAACTTTGGGTTTGCAAGAAATGTAATTTCTTTATTTTTCAATAAATTAGTTTGTCTCACATCCCCTACTTATGCCTGATGGTAGAAACTTAATAGAATTAATGCCAGGAAAACACAATCATTTCAGAGTTTTCTCAGTTAAATCTTAGTAGTCCTATAGGAGAGTAGATAAGTAAACCGTGGCACACCCAGGTAGTGGGATATTATCCAGTGCTGAAAAGAAGTGAATTTTCAAGCCATGGAGAGATATAGAGGAACCTCAAATCATCAGAAGAGACCATGGAGGAGCTATCGTTTTCTAAGGTATACCTGACACAGTGTGAAAAGAACCATTTATAGTATTTCTTAACCCTGGAAGGGCCCTCCCTACTCTACAAAGAAAATTTTCTAGATCTCAGAATCCCAATACTGTCTGAGTGAACACAAGAGTCCTTTACAGGATACATTTATATTTTTTTTCAGTGTTTATTAAACTGCAAAATAACAGCTGCCCAGTTAAAGAAGCTAAAAAGGCATATTGAACTTCTCCTCTTTGCCAGGCACTGGAGATAAAGCACCTACTATGTGCTGGGTTTTGCAAACCCAGCGTGAGCGAAGCATAATCCCTGTGTCTGTAACCTTCCATGGGGAAAAACATAGAGGCAGGCAGTTTTAATGCATACCCAATCTGGGGTTTTGAAAGAGACATACAAAGGGGAAGCCAGAAACCCAAAGAAGGGCCCCACACCCAGTCTGCGATGGTTAGTTTGGGCTCCCAAAGGACAGAGTCAAGTCCTAAGGCAGAAGGAGTTGGCCCAGGAAGATGATCTAGAGGGTGTGAGTAGGGGAATGCTCCAGGCTGTGGAGATGGGGGACCAAAGCCATGGAGTCTTACAACAGCCCTGTTAGTTCAGGGATCCCCCAACACAGAGTTGTGGCTGGCCAGGCAGGCAAGGTCCTGGTCACAAAGGGATAGTGTTTCTCGAAGCTGCTTAGATTCAACACCATGGCTGATGACAGGCCTCTGAAGGAATTTAATCAGGAATGATGTGACCAGACTTGTGTTTCTAGGTGCACTGCTGGGTACCGCTGAGCAGAGAGGATGGGGTAGAGCTTGGAGGTGGGTCCAATAGAGAGATGAGGGCCCAGGCTAAGGCAGTGACGGTACGGATGGAGAGAAGGGGACAAAGTCAGAAGACCCTGGGGAAGCCAAATGGTGGGACCGAGTACTGAGTGGAAAGGGGAGGGAGGTGTTAGAGATGACTCCCAGGCATCTGTCTTGAGTGTACGGGTGGGCGGTACAATCAACAATAGGTTTTGGGGAAAGATGATGAGTTCAGTTTGACATGTGTTGAGGTTGAGGCACTCTTGGGCAATTGGAGTCAGATCTGTCATCTGTAAGAAAGGTCAAGACTAGAGGTGTAGATTTGGAGTCTACGGCCTGGCGCAATCATTAACACCATGAGAGCAGATGAGATTGCCTGGGGAGAGCACCCAGGGTAAAAATGAAATAGTGCCTGGCCTAGACCAAGAAGCAAGGGGTGAAGACAATGCCAGGAAGCAGGCTGCACAGAATCAGAAGTGCTCAGGATCCTAAAGGGAAGGAGGCCAGTGGGACCAATAGTGTCAATTTCTGCAAAGAATTCTTGAAAGATGAAGAAGAGCACCATCTGGATTGCCAGAGGGAGCTCATTGGTGGCCTGAGGGAGGAACCTTTTGGCAGACTTAGTGAGGATGGAGCCAAAGTGTGGCCATTGTGGCCAAGACAGTCTTGATCCTGTTGCAGAAAAGTCCCTTCTGTGCTTGGTGGAAAAATAATACTTTTTTCACCCTGTTCCCCACACCGTTGCATTAAGACATATTAAGTAACATTTTCACCTTCCTTATCTATAGGAATATTCATTTGGGCTTTGTCTTGATGCCAGGATATCTTAGCTAATTTTCCCTAAATTCTTATCAGGTACATAATGTGGACATATGTAGAGAGAAACAAATTATCTGTGTGTATTGAATGTCTTAACTCTTAGGGGGCCTAGAATTCGTAGTGAAGAAGTTTCTATTTTGCCAAAAAAGCAATACTTACAAAATAATATTGCTTTCTCTTTTACTGCTTTGGTTTAATTTCTATACTGCTTAATTATATATTCAATACATAATGGAATTTTAGTTTTGTTTCATACAATATTTACTCTGGAAGCGAATTAAAGTGACTTTTTTTTTTTTTAAAAAAACATAAGAAGGTTACTGGATTCACAATTGAATTAAATCTTCAAATTTGTAAATTAGTGCAATCAGTGAAATAACTGTCTCCTTCATAGCTATCCAAATCTTTCTGGTTAATTGGTTCTGTTTTCCAGATATCAGCACAATCTTAGGCTAATAAACAGATCTCCAAGTAGTTGTTTTTTTGTGTTTTGGTTGTTTTTTTGGTCATATGGGTTGGGTTTATTTTTATTATTTGTCCCATTTAAATTATAAAATTCTGGATCTGAGTGTCTCCTTCAGAGGATACCTTATTAAGTGCTACCTATTCATAATATGTTTCAACGTAGACTAACCAATGCAATAATGAGGAGTGTTTGGTAAAGCAATAGGAAACTTTGCAGTAACTACAACAAATATACGTCATCATGCTCTTTGTGGAGATGACACACTGGAAATTTCAGGTGGTGCTTATTTTTAAATGTATGCTCTATTTAATGTGTCCCTAAGTTCTCAGTCTCCAAAATAAATCTAGCTCGGGCAGCACCCCCCTCTCCCATCCACCATACAAAACATGGGCTGTTACAAATCCCAAGCAGTGAAGTATATAGTCGCTTCAGCTCTCTCTTGGCATCTAAAGCTAAGGAACTAATATTCAAAGAGGTGATGTATTTTAATCCTAATAGGCACCTAAGAATTCACTGAGTGAAAAGTTAAGGTTAGCAATCGACCTTGGCAAACTGATGCTTATAAATTATATCACTGTGAAATTGTGTTTTAGGTGAGAAATAAGAGTGGGTGTTGAGAGGGGGAGTAATAAACCATCAAACTGCAAATGGCGACGTTTCATCACATCACTGTTCTCATTGGACATTATTCACAAGCATACTTTTGATTTATTTTTCTCACTGGGTCTGTAAATCTTTTGCTTTGAGTGCAGATTACATGAGTAGTTAAGTTCCATGTGCCAGGAGATGGCTTGGTTCATCTCTTAGACTTTGACTTTATTAAGAATAGCAACAAAATAGTGGAACAAAGCAAGTTTTAGAGGATCTCAAAATGAAAAACAAATTTATTTTTGATGCTATTTTTTATGTTTTATGTGTATTACTTTTTTTTATTGAATGATCTTCTCTGTGGTAATTTGTTCCATTACGATGCTTTGAGAAATGTAGAAACTGGTAATTGAAAAGATCAGATGTCTCCATTGGTTCATCCTTCTCCTGGAATAGGGTGACTTTTGCTTGCCATCGTTTTGTGGATCTTGTGCTTCTGTCATTCTTTCCCTTAAGCTAAATATGCTTCTGGAACTCTCTAGTAGCCTAACCTTGGTCTGTTAACTAGTTGCCTTGTTTGGTTGGGTGAGGTACCAAGGAAACCAAGTCTTGGATTTAATAATGACAAAAATCATCCTATCTCTCACATATGTACATATTGCTGTAGAGTCCATTGGGCGTCTTATAGTTTAATACCACAGATTATACCTTTAGGCTGAGTCAGCCAAGTCCTTGCCATGGGTCATGAAGGAGAACCAGATGCAAGACCAGAAAGCTGAGGATTCTGGGCCCAGCAGGAACCACAGGGATGATCTGGGCCACTTTCCTCACCTTAAAGATGACAAACTGAGGCCCGTGGAGGTCGAGTCCCTACATAGTCATGCAGCCTCTTAGAATTGGTGCTGGATGGCCTCCCTTCCTGTCCAACACTCTTCCTGGTACAGTGTGCATGGGCATATCAGCAAATATCCCACATCATTGCTGCAAACAAGTAAAACCACACCAATTTAGGGTTCATGTTCTACATGTTTGCAACAGTCTGTCTTCCTACTCCCAAAGCCAGTGACATTTTGTCAGTCCCACTCATCTCATGGGTGATGCTCAGATATTCCTTCCACATTCATGCACAGGGCATTGCTGTATGCCACACACCGAGCTAAGGATGCAGGAACAAAAATGAGATTGTCTACCCATTCATAAAAACTTTTTCAAAATAGTGTTTGGCCACTACACCACCTGTAGCATAAGGAAGATGCTCAATAAAGTAATTCCCTTAGATTCAGATGTCTTAATAACCAGCTGAGGAACCAGAGAGACCCACGCTAGGGTTAGAGGTGACCTTATGTCACAAATTCCATGGCTAGATGCCAGAGTGATACAGGGAAACTCAGAACGTGGTCACCAGTGGGCCTTCTGGCGGGCCTAGGGAGATTGGATCATCTCATTACATCATTTTTAATTATTACCTCTTGACCTCACTCACTCACTTTCTCTCACCACATCATGTACTGATTTTAATTGGTCAGTAGCCGAAGTTACAAGCTTACTCGAACTTTCCAACATAGAGCATGAAAACTTTGGCTACTGCGAAGTCCACGGTTTTGGATGGCAAACTCTGGCAAAGACTCCAAAGGAGGGAGAGAGGAGAGAGCAGCTTGTTCAACAGAATAACCTCATTTTTAAGGCCTGAATGCCAAGCTAATTTGTTAAAATTACTACACTCAGTTCTCAATTATCCATTTCAAGGATTATTTATGTTGTGGATTTTCAATGGTCACTGTGTCCCGGCCAATCAAAGCAGGGGGGCAGGGTCCGATGCGAGATCAGTAATTGTGTATAAAGTGGAATTCAGAAAACTAGTAACTTGGATTAATTCAGGGAAGGCCTTCTGAAATTATTAAAGAGATTAAAGTTATAACTTTGTTTTTTTCAAAGAAGGACTATTTGATTCCAACGGAATGTTATTGTGCTAGTTATTTAACTCTTCTGGGCCTCAGGTTTTCCCTGTAAATAACAAGGACAGACCACGAAGAAATTTAAGGTCTCTTCCAGTGCCAACATCCTATGAGCATAGAACTGTTGCTCTAAAATACCTACAGTAACTGGTAATGAGCTAGCTGGGTAATCCCGACCACTCAGCTTATTTTACTAAATAAACAAGCAGTCATGATTTACAGTTGACAAGAGCACCAACCCAAATCTATTCTCCCTGACTTATAGTTACACTGTTTATAAAAAAAGATAATGTCTACAGTGCTTAAAAGCATATAATCTTAGGGTCTTTAAATCTTGAAAGAATCTTTGATTTTTGTCCCTACCCTTGTTAACAGTTGAGCTTGTTCCCTTACCTAGGTGCCATCTCCACTTGCTTAAGGAACTGATCGCTTATGGATAAGTACAAATGCTGAAGGGTCAGGTGTCATCAAATAAGCACACATCCCAGATTCATGAAGTCTTGAATTGATGAGGTTTCGAGTACATGAAGCTTTCGAGTTTTTCTGTTGCTTATATTATCTGTGTATCTTCTCTTATCCAAAAGAGGTGAGTGTTATTACAAAAAAGGAAGCTGTGTGTGTGTGTGTGTGTGTGTGTGTGTGTGTATGTGTATGTGTGTGTGTGGTGTTTTATCTAAAAGAAGCCACCTGGCATGTAATTTCTTCCCTCTTCACATACCCATCTCCAAACATGTCAGATTTGCTGCGATCCTTTATCTCAGATGCCCTGACTATAAAATGGGATAATCTTATCTTTCCTACTTCACAATAAGTAGTGGAGGCAAATGAGCTAATAAATATGAATATCCTTTGAACTCTTAAGGAGAGAGAGAGAGCGCTTTTAAATACAGACTTTAAAAAATTTGTCTTATAGAGTCAGATAATTCCAGTGGAACACTTTGTAAATAATCAATGATGTCCATACTGTTACATGTGAGCTCACATTTCCCCACATATTGGCCTTTGTCCCCACGGCCTAAGTGTATCACAAAATCTCTAATATTTATATCCTGACAAAGCTCTTTTTCTGACTGCTGTCCTGCCTATGGTGTCTGGGAAGCCAGGTCTAAACCATATCTGGGTGGCAGGACCTCTTTGTTCTTATTAAGCTCAGGGGCTTCAATGGTAGCGCTCCTGTACTATTTAAAGATGTTTTCTGTTCCTCTAGGGTTTGGTGGTGGGTTTATGTATTTATTTTTAGTTATTTTAGGGTTCCTTTTATTGTTCCATCTTATTTCCACATTCAGGAACATAGAAATATTTATTGGAGTGACTTTATTTTAAAAATCTACTGATAAATGGTGCTGAATGAGCACCATTCAGTTTTCATAGAAGGAATCAAATAGTCCTTCTTTGCGGGGAAAAAAAGTCATAACTTCAATCTCCTAAATAATTTCAAAAGGCCTCCCCCTGAATTAATCCAAGTTACTAGCAGTTTTCTGAATTCTACTTTATACACAATTACTGATCTCCCATCGGACCCAGCCCCCTGCTTTGATTGGCCAAGACTTGGTGACCATTGAAAAATAAACTTCATTAATTTAAAGAAATTATATTCAACGCACATTTTTTAGGGTTCTAGGGACAGTGATTCCTTACTTGAACTGGCCAGGGTTAGGTATTCAGGTTGTGCCCATAAAAGAAAGCAGAGCAGAGGGGGCCACATGTCCTTGTCCTTGGCCCCAATCTGTTGAGTCGACCAACCCCAACCATACACACTTCAGTTTCACGGAAAAGGGTAAGAGCTTGCTGCAGCCACGTGAGCTTTTCAGAGTTGTGTCTGTTTTCATCTGGCCACATAATTTGGAAGAAGAAATGTATCTCAGTTCTGGAATGTAGCAATGAAGGTAAAAACGAAGAAGCAAAATATTTCTAAATCTGTGATCTCTCCTGTGCACATGAATAGTATTCGTTCATTTTCGGCCGCTCAGCATCAACTTTTTAATAGGGCATTTATTAACTTGAACAATATCCTCTTAAAAACTTTCTTGCACAATTTGCAAACTGCTTTGTTTATTGTTTTCTTGAAGACCGGTCCTCTTGTTTTTGGCATTGCCTGATACCACTGGACTTCGGTCCAGCACTTCATCGCTGAGCCGTGACGCATGGAGAAACCCGATAGAGAAGCACCTGCAGGGAGTGACGCTCGGGTGGCCTCTGCCAGGCTGGTTCTGAATAAATCCTTAAGAGCAAACCCAGGTGAACAGGAAATCGTTTCCTTCTGGTCAACACTGAGCTCTGAGATCCTCAGTGATCAAATGCTGAGGCCCAGGACAATTGGGTGCTGCCAAGTCATGTCTCATCCACAGGTTTGGCATATCACCTGTGACCTCAGGGGCTTTTGTGAAATAGTGCAGGGACTGGGAAGGTTTGTCTAGATAATAGAGTAGTGTCAGAGGAAAATCTTTCCACCATGTTTCCCTCCCAGTCTGGGAGATGTGTGCCAAACTGGGGTGGGTGGGAATCTCAAGTGGCTTGCAGAATGCAGCGTGAACACAGGTGCCTTCTGTGTCTCTGTGAAGTTTGTGGAGAACTTAGGCATGAGGGTGCCTCTCATGAGTTAGTGGGTTCCTGAGCCACAGTGGACATAGCAGATGTTGTTTTTGTTGGTGGAAACAACAGCCTGGCTGGTATCAAGCAATATGGGGTGCAGATGGTAAGATACTACAATTGATGAACAAAGTTGACTTGCTGTAGGTCAGGGGGACATAGGCGCTGCCCTCAAATTTGTGGAAGGCCCTTCTGTCAGGAGGATATGGAGTGCCCTTAACCAGACAGATCTAGAAGGTAAATTCCAAATCAGCTTCCTGAACACACAGGACCTGCCAACAGGCCATTTAGCAGGCATTTGGTGGAACGCTTAAGAGATCTGCAGCTTGGATGAGAACCTTATGTGAGCTAGTTAATTTGCTACCTAATTCAGTTCATCTCTTTGTGTCCATTATTTAAAAAACTCTGTTTTTGTATATATTTTAGATTTAAGAGAGAAGTATGATTGATTATATAATTGAGCCCAATGAGAGGAACATCTCATTTGATGTTTTCATTCACTCAGTCGGTAAAGATTGAGTACCTCCACGTTCTGAGCACTGTCTCTACGACGTGAATTAAGCAGGTTTGTCCCTGTCCTCCTGCGGCCTGGTGAGTCAAGTGATAGAGCACCATTCAGAGACTGAGGATGGTCCAGAGAGTCATTCTTGCTTGATCTCTGTTTCTCAGAGCTTGTAACCTTCACAGATCAGGGGGTTTTTGTAGGGCATTCAGAATCAATGGAATAGGCACAGCGTTCAGCGTGATACTGGATTTGTGGCACGCTTGAGTTGGGACAACACTATTTGATAAGTTTGCCTTAGACCCCACTGGGGGATGGGAGGAAGGACAAGTCACTTTAAATTTTTTTTTTTAATTTCAGCATATTAAGGGGGTACAAATATTTAGGTTACGTATCTTGCCTTTGCCCCACCCAAGTCAGAGTGTCCATCCCCCAGATGGTGGACCGCACCCATTAGGTGTGAATATACCCATCCCCTCCACCCCCTCCCATATGCCCGACACCCAGTGAATGTTATTACTATATGTGCACTTAAGTGTTGGTCAGTTAAAACCAGTTTGATGGTGAGTACATGTGGTGCTTGTTTTGGAAAGTCACTTGGCCAGCAGGGAAGGGTGCCGCCATCAAAAACAATTTATTCTCCTTCTGAACAGTTTGCTGAAAGGAGAGGGAGGTGGCAGTATCCTTGGATGGACTGAGACTTCTCCTTTGATTGTCACCTGACGATGGGGAGTCTCCATGGTTTCTTCATCCCAGAGAGACATTCTCAGGCAATGCCCTCTTTCCAGATGGTGAGGCTGAGCAGGTCTGGGCCCACCTGGCATTCTGGCTTAAAGCATGTCACGTGTGCTGTTCACCAAGTACTCACAGAAAACCTGCTTCATGCAAGGCTGGGATACAGCAGAAGCTAAGAGAGATGTGGTTGCTGTATGGATGAACCTTCCATTCAAAGGAGGGAGATAAACTAAAAACAAGTAAACATAACACAGAGAAAATTGCTTCGAGCTGTGACAGGTGCTAGGAAGGGACACCTATATAGGAAGACAACAGATTTGGGATGAGGTTGGCCAGGGCAGGTTCCTGCCCTGAGGAGGTGTGGAGAGAACCGAAGGATGGAAGGAGCTGCGTGTTCAGGAGCTGTGGAAGAGCAACACAGGCAGTGGGAGCGGCCCGTGCAGACACCCCAGGCAGAGGCCCCGCTGGCTCACATGTAGGGGGATCAGTCAGGTGAGACAGACAGGGAGTGAGGTGGTGGCCGGATCATCCAGGGCTTTGGTTTTCTTAGAAAAGTGCTTTGATTTGGTCCAATTTGAAGCCATAGAAGGGTTTGAACACAGTTGTGATGTAATTCTAGGCACCACCAGCAGATTAACAATCTCTATGGGTTATGGTACCACCCAAGAATCTTACGGGACTCCCCACTGCCTTCCCACTGGCATTTACTGTCCTTCAGCTTGTCTTATTTTTCATTTCTTCCCTATCCTGAAAACTAAGCTCCAACCTTATTCCCTACACTACAGGCCTTTGTCCATCCATTATGTCCACTTACAGAAAACTCACTGCCTTGCGAGGCTCGGTTCATAGGCGTCCCTTTCACAACGACTCTCTTCCTTCCCTCGTTTTCTCAGCTCAGAGGTGATCTCCCTTCTCTACCAGCCCTTTCTAACTTACGAATATCATTATATTTCATCATGCACATTTTTTCCCATTTAACTTTTGAAGTCAGTTGGTGCCTAATTCAGTTGCTAGTGCATCATTGTTTAATTGGCCATGCTTTAAACTTTCTTAGCCAGTTACATAGATGAATGCTGCGTATCATGATACTATCACTGACATCTAAGATTGCATGAACTGTGTTAACTAATTTACACCAAGTACTACAGTAATCAATGTAATTGCATTTTCCCCTCCTGAAATGAGAACTCTGAGCTTGGACTTTCTGACATATGAAGTTGGTTCTGGACAACGAATCTAAAATGATAAACAAGACAAAAATGTGCAGGAAACGAGAAAGAATTTGCTCCAGCTGGATCTGAGGGACTAAACTGGAGCATTATGCAAGAGAGAAACATCTAGAGTGGGATGGGTGACCCTGTTAGAAGAGAGCCCAAGTGCCAAGCTAAGGAATTCTGATCTCTTTAGGATTATCTCAGACTACAAATTAGAGACAAAGCCACTGAGGTAGGAAATTAAAGCAGAGGTTAAAGTAACTTTCTTTTGGTTTTAACCCTCACTCAAAACTTCAATTTTGAAAAAATTATCTCCTTTTCCCACTAGCCGTCTTGCAATATAAACTGGCTTTCATCACTCCTTTCCTTTTTCCCTTTGCCTTTTTCTTTATTATTCAGTAGAGGTGCTGGTCTTAGTGACCGTCAGGTCAGAGTTTTCAGGCAGCTCTGTGACTATGGAGACCAGTGATCAAAGTCCTTTACCTAAATGACCAATTTCACATTCAGCCTGGACTTCAATGGGAATGAATATTTTAGAAACCGAAGACACGTGGCTGTAATGCTGGAAGTCTTTTTCTATTTCCCTATGAATGGAAAATTCATTTATTCATTCGTTCAGCAAACATCTAGTGTTTTTTACGTGCCAGTCACTGTTCTGGGTTTGGAGAATACGTAGGTAAAGACATGCTCACTCCCTTCACACAGCTTCTATTCCAAACACAGACACAGTTTGTCAGTCGGTTATGTGTACAGTGTCAGGAAGAGAAAGAACACACTTACCACTGTTGTTGAGCATGTATAGACCACCTCCTATACTGGACTGCTTTAAACTAGGTGATTTCTGTGACTGGATGAGATGATGTTAAAAATATTTTCCATCTCTTTCTGTGACTGATTTTTAGTGTACAAAAAATCCCAGCCATTACCCACAAATACTCTCCCTCTTCCCACCAACCTGATGCTTATAAACTTACTCCCAGGTCACATCAGAGTGGGATAAAAATCTTTTATAGAAAGCAAATTATTATTAACTTCTAAGCACACTTATTGTTATTAACCCTATTTATATAATACTATTGTCAATCTGATGTTAATTTTCATGGCCCATTTCAGTTTTTCATCCCTATTCTAGAGATTCTATTAGACCCAGTAGACAAAAAGCCACATGAAGGATTGTGAATCCCACCTAAGATCTTTCTGATGTAAAAGATCATCTGTCATCTTTTCAGTAGAGCCAGAATAATCGCCAAGCTCATTGTCAATACCTTACGCAATGAGGAGTTCATAAATGTTATCTGTTGGATTATAAAGCTACACACTGACATACAGGTATGTGAAGTGATCTGTATCCAACACATACACGATTATTACCTTGGTTGCAGTCGCCTTAAAAAGTAGAATGAAATTTGTGTCATTTTCATTATAGACACTGAGATGCTACTATTCTTGGCACTTTTCTGTGAGGTTTTTTAAAGGACCAAGTCTGTCTCACTTTAATGGTTTAGGAAGGATGGAATTTTAATTGTATAGATGTATCAGATACTCTGGAAGGAAACCAGATCTGCCCCCATCAGAGTTTTGTAGAGGTTTCAAGTAACAGGAGTGAACATGAATCAGTGAGCACATATTTCACTGTGACTGGAGAAAACAAACAGTGTCGATATTTGGGGCAAGAGCTTTTCCGTTTTCGAAGAGCACTTGTAGCACCATGTAAGGCAAAATTAAACCTCACAAAGAGAATTTTGAGGGTCAGTAGAGATCATAAAATATTCTAGCACAGAAGTCAGAAGACCATTAAAATCTTAAATATGCCACAATGTAAAAAATGTCCCAGTGAGGCGTCCCACACTGAGCGAGGTCATCGCAGAAGGCACATTTGAATCTGTTTATGTCTGGTTGGAATGACACATGTGACTACAGTCACATTCAGTCTCATTACTGCTCAAGTGTGAAGCGTCCCCTTGGAAAGAATGCATTCTTTTACACATAAAGCTGTTGCATTCTGAGATGTGGGGTCAGCAATGTGGTTGGATGCTTTCTAGCAGATTACGATCGGATATATTAAAGCTTGCTCCACATGTCACATTAACCACTTGGTGCCAGCATCCCAGGGGCTCAGGGGACATGCAGCAAATGTTGCTTTCAGGACTTCAAGCACCCTGAGAACGTTCCCTCACTCTCGCACATAGGGAATCAGGGTCATCAAATGATGGTGACAAATACATTGTTATCCACTTCAACTTGACAAAATTGATTTCTGGGAGTAGTGATTGCATCTTGGTGTGAATAGGCAACCTATAAGTTAAATTTCCTATGTCCCGTATTTAGGATTGCTAACCTGATTGCCCTGTATGAAGACATTGACATGGTTTGGATGTTTGGACCCTCCAAATCGCATGTTGAAATTGATCCCCGGTGTTGAAGGTGGGGCCTAGTGGGTGTTTGGGTCATTAGGTCAGATCCCTCACGAATGGTTTGGTGCCCTCCCCATGATAGTGAGTTCTCACTTTATTCACACACAGCTGGTTGTTTCAAAGAAAGTGGCACCACTTCCTCCGACTCTTACTCCTTCTCTTGCCATGTGACACACCTGGTCCCCCTTCACCTTCTGCCTTGATAGGAAGGTCCCTGAAACCCTCCCCAGAAGCAGATGCTGGTGTGATACGGGTGTATGCAGTCTGTAGAACTGTGGGCCAAATAAACCTCTTTTCTAAATTTATAAATTACTCAGCTGCAGGTATTTCCTTTATAGCAATGCAAAACGGACTAATACAGATGTCTTTATAATCCTTTACATTCTTATCATGAAACTCTAGGTAGCTTATCTCATGTGTAAATTATAACTTCTTTCCTTTCCCTACCTGAAATTTTTTTTGTTTGTTTGTTTTTTGTTTTTGAGACAGAGTGTTGTCTGTTGCCTGGGCTAGAGTGCCGTGGCATCAGCCTAGCTCACAGCAACCTCCAACTCCTGGGCTCAAGCAATCCTTCTGCCTCAGCCTCCAGAGTAGCTGGGACTACAGGCATGTGCCACCATGCCCGGCTAATTTTTTCCATATATTTTTAGTTGTCCAGCTAATTTCTTTCTATTTTTAGTAGAGACGGGGTCTCGCTCTTGCTCAGGCTGGTCTCGAACTCCTGAGCTCAAGCAATCCTCCCGCCTCGGCCTCCCAGAGTGTTAGGATTACAGGCGTGAGCCACCGCGCTCAGCCCCTACATGAATTTTTGACTTGTAGATGTGTGGCTTTTGTGATTGTATGAACATATTCCACTGGCTCTTGATGTTTTCTCTGATTCTAAGGAACACATACTCGTGTTGGTCCTGACAACTAGAAAACAACATGATTTAAACAAAAGGAATATATCACAGTGGTCTACAGAGACTTTTTAGTATGGCCTTTTCTTAGTTATCTTTTTCTTTCCTTGGGTTGGATGACTTTAATTATTTTATACCCTAATGAAATTAATATTTTCTACTCAAATTTAAAATAATCCACCTCCTTGAACTGTGATTGGATTGCTAAATAATTTTTAAAATAAAAATGTAGTTAAGATTAAAGTTTCATGCTTTGTCAAGAAGCTGATTAACCTAGTATAGCAAGGCAGATTGGAAAGGAAAAACTTCACCTGTCACAGGGTGGGAATGGATTGGTTAACTGTCTTCAGTTTAAATCATGACATAGAGTTGAAAGTTGTCCCGAGTTTTAATAACCTCCTGACAAGAGCATTCCACTGCCTTCCTGTCATCCCATTTCAATATTTAACAACTTTCTAAATATCTAAACACCTCTTGCTTCTGTTTGTCAGTTTTTCCTTTATTCTTAGAAAATAGTGGGTCATCCTCTCTTGTGTAATACTGTTTATGATTGTAGTTGGGAGAGGGAATAGCTCCCCACAGGAAGCTTTTATCTCCTGTGCCGTCTCCATCCTCTCAGTACACGCAGGGCAGTGGTTCTCAGAGCGTGGCCCACAAACCAGCAGCATCTCCTGGGAACTAACATGTGAATTTGGGGGCTCTATCTGGACCTACTAATTCAGAAACTCTGGGAGTCGGGCCCAGCAATTTGTGTTTTGACTGGCCCACCAGGTGGTTCTGATTCATGCTCAGTTTGAGAACCCTTGCTGTGTTGGAGGTTAGGGAGAATCGGTCACGAAGAAAAGTAGGTTGCCTCCACCCTCTACCACACTTCAAGTGTGTCTTGAAGACAACCGTGGAATGCAGCCATACTATACCCACATGCCTGTGAATGATCTCAGTTCTTTTTGGGTTACTAACATTAAGTCTTTAAATGTTGAAAGAGAAGAAAATAAATATGCATATAAAGAGATCACATTTAAATTAGCTTGTCTTTTTGGTTGGTAGAAGACAAACTTCCGTGAAATCTGAATATTTACTGATAGGTAGAGGAAGAAGCATTTCTGAATTTCACCTGTTAACCACGCATGTTTCATTGACTAGAAACTGCCGAGAGCCTCTTGAGGGGACCATTGCAAAAGCCAAATTGCAGAATCAAAACCAATTGCCTGGAATTTCTGTAACCTTCTGCAGTTACCTTCTCAAGAGTACAAGTTTCGAATTGTCATTTTTAAACTTTGTGCATATTCTTAGGACATGGGAGGTCTAAAGCAGATTTGGATGGTCCTTGAAATCCCTTTCTTCTTCCTTTCTGACAGGCACCAAGCTCGTCAGATTGCATGTTCCTTAAAAGAGCAAACCAGGCCAATGTTCAACTACTCTAATCAGAGACATCATCTTCCCATTAACACTTCTGTACCTGGTGACTCGTGGGAACTCGTGACCAAAAGGAAAATTGAAGGCTAATTTTTAAAATGTAAGGCTTTGGCCAGAGCCCCATTTCTTCTGATGGCTGTATAGTATAGAAACATACCCTTTCCTTACATTTATGTTGATAGATGTTTAAGCCGTGGCTTTTAAATTTTTATCCTTTAAAAACCTTTGGCTTGAGCTTCTTTGAATGGAACTTTCTGGTAGCTTTCTGCAACCTGTAGTAAACTCATCGGAATGAGTGGGAAATAGATATCATATCTTTCCTGAGCCTTCCTTGGCTCCGTGGCCAGGAAGAAGCTGTTGTTCAAGGGGTTAATGGTGTCCAAACCTTATTTATGTTTGTGTGATTAGGGATGTGCAAAATGCGCCTCTTGCACTCCACCCAGGTTTGTGGAAGATTAGCTGTTCTAAACAGAAATGGAAGAACAGCCCAGAAGAATTGGGAAAAGAATGCGTAGCATGAGCAACAGGATCTTTTTTTCCTGTGTGTGGCTATGTCAAGGCGGAAAAGGATGAAATGTGGTTTAAAAAATTAAATGCAGACTAACTGCTCTCCCCTCTGAAGAATGCCAGAAAACATTTAATCCAGGAGGTTCTCCTGGCCACTGACCACATTCCACCCACCACCATTCAGTAGAAATCTTCAGACTCTGTGAAATAGACTGACGTGGTTATTACTGCAAATGCTATTTGTTGGGGTTTTTTAAGAGTTGACAGCCCGATGGGTGAACAGTGTGCGATTGTGCTCGAAGTCCTACTGCGTTCAGCCTGAGCAAGAGACTTGCTATGTACAAAGAATCCTTGTTGGTTCGAATGGTTAGGAAGTCTTCCAGGGAAGAAAACATTATCAAAGGCAGCAGAATTAAGGGAAACTAAATCTGATCATTAAAATATATTAACTCTCCAAAACTTCTTGTACAAAGAGACTGCTTATTCAGGCATTTGTTCACTGAACAAAACATTCGCTGGTTACCTACTATGTGCACAGTTAGAGATTGTTAGCCCAACATTTTCACACTATCATTAAAAAAAAAAAGTGTTTACATATCTTTCTACAAATTCCTAAAGTTGGATCTTTCTTGGCTAATTGTCTGTATTGATGGGAAAAAATTTTTAAAGTCATTATATTCAAATATATTTATTTGGTTCAGTGAAGAGTAAGACTTAAATATTTTCTCTAGGCGAAGTGGTTCATCTTATCCATAAATAGCAAAATGCTGCCACTCAAGTTGTGTGAGCCCCCAAGTTTAAGGAAACAGCTACATAGAATCATGGAATTCTTCATAGTTCCAAGAGGAACTCCCGCATTTGTAGACCCCACTGATGCCTGGTGAGCTTGGCTGGGGACTTCCCCAGCCCCCAGGGGCAGCTCGCGGAGCAGCCGAGTGCGGGAGCCGCGGTCTTTCTTGTCTCACTTCCCTCCGCGTCTTCTGCGTGCACTAAACTCTCATCGAGGCACTGACTTGCTTCCAGACACTGTACGTTGGAAGGCCCTGTCCTTGAGTAGCTCACAACCTTTATATTTGTCTTGGATCTTTCTTCCTGAGATGTTACAATCTGGAAGCTTGTGAAGTGTGAAAATTAACCAGAGGATCTGTTAGAATCCCTCAGATTATTTCCTGAGACATTCTTTATATTTAATAATTGCATTCATTATATTTTGCCAAAACTGTGTTTGTCTATAAAGCATTAAAATGCATTTATTCTTGAGAGTTGGGAAATCTCAAACGAGTTGACAGATGCAATGCTCTTCCGCCTTGCTTCCTGCTACCTAGGCCGGCACCGATTCTTCACAATCCGCGTCTTAAAGGAGACGTCCTTAAACTGTGCGTTCTGGTGGGGATGGCAAGAGCGTGGAGTCAGTCTGCTGGGGCTGGAGTTCTAACCCTGCCCAGCCATGCTTTGCGACCCAGGTCTGAAACTAGGCCCCCTTTGAAGGATCTTTCCTCGCTGTTGGGAAACACCATGTGGAGGGCGTGATAAGCGTGCCATTTCCTCAGGACAGCTCCCACTTGGGGATGAAACAGTTCCACCTAGTAAATTACACAGCTCATGCTCAATGGCATCAAAGGCTAGTATGTAAACAGGGCCACTGTCTTCCTGAGACGGTGACCATCTGTCACTGTCACAGGCTACTGATGCCTTCCCGGGCCACGTCCTCAGTGATTGTAGCAGTGATGCCTGAGTGAACAAATCTACCTGCAGGTCCACTCACTCCTGACCCTGCAAGTCTGGATCACCTGTCCTAGGTGCAGGGCAGGCCCAGCTCCTCTTGGGGGCGTGGACTGGATGTCTTGGGGGGTGGATTCCAGGACTAACAGTCTGGGTATGGAGGCCCATGGGGGTTGGGGCCAAGATTTGGAGCCACCAGGTCGTGAAGTGTAGAAGCTTGCTTGGAGGATAAAATGGCAGGAGGAAGAGAGCAAAGGTGGAAGAGGAAATGGGAAAGACTATTGGGAAGGAAGGCCTGATTTGGAGAGATAAGCGGTTGGCACGGTAACTAGTTGCTATGTCCACCTTTCCACTGGTTGCCATGGTGACAAGCCCCTGTTCCGACAAATGTACCTTCCCCGGAGAGAAGCGTTTTCAGTGACGCGACTTGATTCAGCAGGCTGTTTATGAAGCACTCTGCCTTCTGAAATGGGGTCTAAGTTCAGGGTGGTAGTCTTTTCTGCTGTTGCATTTGACTGTAACAGGAGGAGTTTTGCACAAGTCACACAGGGTATAATTTGACCTAATTGCTTCCAGGCCTCATCATTGTCTAACATCTTTCCCCCTCTTTATTAATTCACATTGGTTCTCGTTTCCTTTGGTTAAACTTTTCCAGTTAAACTCGTGCAGAGATGAGAACACTTTCTGCAGATAACTTCTGTAATAGAAGCACCTGATTTTCTTTTTGGGTAGTAAAGGCCCTTGCTGATAAAAATATTTACGTTCTTTTTTAAAAAATATGAAACAACTCAGGTTCTTAACTAAATGAAAAATGTATATTTGAAAATTACTGCTCTGCAAATGGTTACACAGGGTAATGCCTCTGCTCGGAGCTCTGAGTCAACACAGGCAGGTATTCAAATGGAGAAAACAGCATCGGGGTACCAAACTGAGCACTGAGTTTCCACATTCAACAGTTAGTTGTTTTGGGTTAGGGTTGAGTTAGATCAAGGCTTGCACATTTTGTATACTTTGACAGAATTGTGTACAATTAGATTGAGAAAAAATGGAAAGTCTTTAGGAAGGGCGAGTAATCAGTGAATCTGTCTGCTTGTTCTCAGGACTGATAGTGAATTATTCCCACATATAACTGTCTGTTTTAAACTTTCAATCTTAGAAAAAGTTTCCTTTTGTTTGCATAAAGAACACTATCCATTCCAGTTCTTATGAACATTGGCCTGAACCTCAGATGCATTTTCAAATTCAGTTGTCTTTAGGCAACAGAGAAATTTACGAAATTAAACTGTAACAAACTGGAGGAAAATAAAGGTGATTATTTTACTGGTCTCTAGATGGAGAAATACGTTCTAGCCATAAAGTAATAGGAGACTGTATAATATATGTGTACATATGTATACATATATTCCTTACACATACGGTATATGTAAGGAAATATATATTAGACTACATAGAATTTTCAAACTCACTATGTCAAAACATAAACAAAATTAAACAAATACACACATTAACCTTTTGGTATATATGTTGCAAATATGATACACAATAAATATGGCCAAAAACTGTCCTCTTTATATTAGAAGAAAAATATTAACATTGAATTAAAATGTGAAACACATGAAAAAATTGAGAAAGAAATATAAATGTCTATAGCGCATTTTCAACAACTCTGTGAATTTCATTATAGTATTTATGAAAGTGCTGTGAGGATCTCATTCACAATATTGACATGGTATCCCATTTATAAGATTTATACAAGGACTATCTCCCAAATATGGGCTTTTCCTGGGCTACTTTTCTCTGTGAATTGTGTAATTGGCCATCTGTCCTCATTTTTAGTGATTTCTGGGAAAGTGAAAAACCATCCTTAGCAGAGGTAGATGATCTTAATGACAGATAGTTTGTATATCCCTCGTTTCATTTTCTTTCCTCTTCCCTAGTTTTCTCACTTATTAATTTTTATTGTGTACGATTTGATTTTATAAAGTACCTCTAGTACTTTCTGGGATGACATGGGTTTTTAAAAATCACTATACAAAAATATGTTTTAAAACTTCTGAAGATATTCCATAAGCATCTCTCTGTAATTTATCATGGCAATTCCCTTGATTCTGAGCACCTGAACTGGAAACAATCACATGTATTAATGAATAGCCAGATAGACAGTGACCCCTCTCTCCTACTGCCTGCTTAGTGGTTCCCTTTTCTTTGCTCCTCCTGCCCACCCCCAACCTGGGGCATTCAGAATGAAAGTCCATCTGTTCTTGGAGGCTTTCACTACCTGGTGTCCAGTTGTGGGGGAATCTAGTTAGTCCAGTTCTTCCAGGTGGTTAGAAGAATTCAGTTCCTTGTGGTTGTAGGACCAAGGTCCCCCTTTTCTTGCCGGCTGTCAGCAGGGCTGTGCTCAGATCCTAGAAGCTGTCCACATTCCTTACCAAGTGGTCCTCCCCATCTTCTGAGCCAGTAACAGCTCATTATGCCTGGGGTCTCTTCACCTCCCTCTTCTGTTACCAGCTAGGGAAAACTGTGCTTTTAACACACTAACTGCCATGTGAGTTGTATTTAACTCATGCTAGTTTTGAGCCTGGGGGCTCTGAAGCAAAACCTGGGCAAAACCCTACAGCTGGTTCGTGAAAATCTTGTTGATGGTTCTTACTGTTATAATTAATAGTGACAATTTAATTCTAAAAACGTGGATTAAATGAATAGAAGCCAATAAATTTCATTTTTCTATTTATGTTTTCCTTTTAATTACATTTAAGCCTGACAAGTCAAGAAAAACACTTTGCCTTTATGAACTATGTTTCAAGATTTCACATTACTTTCTATGTCACTAATTTTCAAGTTTTTTTGTTTTTTGAGACAGAGTCTCACTTTGTTGCCCAGGCTAGAGTGAGTGCCGTGGTGTCAGCCTAGCTCACAGCAACCTCAAACTCCTGGGCTCAAGTGATCCTCCTGCCTCAGCCTCCCGAGTAGCTGGGACTACAGGCATGCGCCACTATGCCTGGCTAATTTTTCTATACATATATTTTTAGTTGTCCATATAATTTCTTTCTATTTTTAGTAGAGACGGGGTCTCACTCTTGCTCAGGCTGGTCTCGAACTCCTGACCTTGAGTGATCCACCCGCCTCGGCCTCCCAGAGTGCTAGGATTACAGGCGTGAGCCACCGCGCCCGGCCTCAAGTTTTTATATTACTTTTTTATTGAAAAAAACACAGAAAACAAAAATAACAATTTTTTTCATTAAATTAGAAAGGATAATTTTGTGTTAGAAGTTTTTATTCTATTTTCGTAATAAAACAATGTGGCCCCAAGGAAAAATTTTTTTTCTAGTGTGGCAGTCAAGGTGTTAAAGAGCTCCTGGGATTAGATTAGGCCTGGATGCATAATCTCTTTTTGACGGTTAGCAGCCTTAATTACATCTGCAAAATCCCTTTTTGCCACATAACATAATTGGGGTAGGGGTAGGTGTGTGTGTGGGGGGGGTGTGATATCTCATCCACAGTCACAGTCCTGGGAATTAGGGCAAGAAATCTTAGGACCCTGTTTTGGAATTTACCTAACATAGCTAGATGCTAAAAACTTTTAGCTTTTCTTCATCCTTAAGGTTGTATTTTTTGTATTTCCCATTGCTGTCTTTCTGTCATTTGCAAGCTTCTGCTATTCTTCAGTTTTCTTTTAGGATTTATTTTTTCTTTCACATAAAGCACATATATCCTTTTAAATCTCTCCTTTGTCACCATCTCTGAGCTCTTCACTAGTAAGCGTAGGAAGTAACTCTCTCCACCTTTCTCTTCTCACTGTGCCTCACTCCGTCTTCAGGCCACTGGGAGGAGAAATGCAGTGGTCTGGAGTGAGAAGACCCGTCTGCCAGCTCCAATTCTGTCCCTAAGTTGAGTAGGGAGCTTGGTCTCTTAGCCTCTTGGTTTCCTCAACTGGTAGTAACCAATGTGTCACTCTGTTTAGCCTGTTCGGAGTATAAAATGAGTTTATTTAAATGTTTTTAAAAATATTCAAGTTATGTGATGCCAAGCTCTTCAGTCACCTATTCTAAGATTATTCTTCCCTTGCTGGGGCCCCCTCTGTCTTGATATGCCCGGGAACTCCTGGGACTTAATCAAAGGGTCAGTTTTGGTTTCTCTCACCAAGCTATTCAAGCCTTTACTCAAAATAACACCTGGAAGTCGTGGACTCCAGACCGCTACCAAGTGCTGTGCTACCTAAACACTGATGAACTTGGAGATATTTTGGGGTATGTGGCAACTGCCTCTATGTATGCAGCATAGCAGGGTGTTTAAGAGCACAAACTTTGGAATAAAAACTATCTGGGCTCAAATCCTGGCTCTCCCAGTGATAAGCTTTAGGAATTAGGGCAAGTTTCTTATTAGTAAACCAGGATAATAATGGGAGTGGAGAGAAATGAATTAGATGTTTGTAAGCTTATCACTGTGCTTGGCACATAATAAGTGTTTAATAAATAGTAGCTACTGTTGCTTTTGCTGTTAAGAATTAATGGTGGCAATGGCAAAGCCTTAGACTTGGTTGAAATTACATTATACTGAAAACATTTTGAAGGTTAAAGTAATCATAGAAGTTGAATTACATAAGTTGATCACACAGTTGAATTATAAATTAATACTAAATTTTAAAAATAAAGAACACACTATAATAAGACCTCTAAGAAGGGAAGAAAATGACTTAATTCATTCCTGTTATAATTAACAATGAGCGTTTAACAGTAAAGATGTGCTTAGTATTAACATTTTCCTTTGTCTCCAGTTGCTGGACTTCCTAATACAAGGCATTTATCCAAAAATAGAACAAGAGGAAATAGAAAATAGTAGCATTGTAGAAATAAATAGTAGTTCTGGCCGGAAACCAAATGGTTGGCAAGGGCATTTTACTAATCACTTGTGTATTGATATGGCTTAAGCTGTGCTTGCTGGCAAAATTGTTACAGTCTGACTTCGTGACACTTCAGGATGGGTTGTGATTTTATTTTAGAATATTTCACGCAGGACCTCAGGAAGTCCCACCTTCTAGGTTGCAAAGCCATCAGTTAGTAGGGTGGAAAATTGCTGGAGAGTCTTGCGTGCACATTCACACCATTATGCAGCATGAATTGAGGATGTAGTTCTGACAAATGTGTTAAGAATGAGAAGGAAATAAGGCCGGGCACGGTAGCTCACGCCTGTAATCCTAGCACTTTGGGAGGCCGAGGCGGGTGGATCACTCGAGGTCAGGAGTTTGATACCAGCCTGAGCAAGAGCGAGACCCCGTCTCTACTAAAAATAGAAAGAAATTATCTGGACAACTAAAAATATATAGAAAAAATTAGCCGGGCATGGTGGCATATGCCTGTAGTCCCAGCTACTCGGGAGACTGAGGCAGGAGGATTGCCTGAGCCCAGGAGTTTGAGGTTGCTGTGAACTAGGCTGACGCCACGGCACTCTAGCCCAGGCAACACAGTGAGACTCTGTCAAAAAAAAAAAAAAAAAAAAAAGGGAATGAGGAGGAAATAGTGGGAAAATAAAGAAATGCATGGAAGTGGGTGAAGGGAGTGGAGTTTACATTTGTATAACATGTAGGTTCTTTTACCTTTAATCCCCTCAACAATCCACAGAACAGATGTTCTCCCCATGTTAAAGGTAACTAGCTCAGAGATCAAATAATTTTTAAAGGTCACAGAATTGATAAGTGGTAGAGCTGGAATTTCAACCTGCGTTGGTGTGACCATAAAACTCATGCATTTTCCACTGTGTGACTTTGGGTTCTGACCTACAGTAAAATCATAATTAGAAGAGTGTCAGTACGTTTAGCCGTGGTATCTCCGGTGGGCCAGATAAGGGTAAAGTAGAATTTGAGAGAATCTCTCCCAGTGGAAAGGGTCTCAGTTAAAGTCCCACCTGCAATTGTTTTCTGTCCATGCCAACCTTTATTTCAGACTAATGGTCTGTTTATTGACTAACTGTGAGAACTAGCTTAACTTGATTAAAGTACACATCGCAGTATAGTTTGTTTTGGTGGTGGTGGTTTTTGTTTTACTTTTTTTCCTTATGTCTGGTTTTCCTGGAGGGAGTATATATTAGGTTATTAAAGAAAAAAAAAACCCATGACATTAGGGGAAAATGCTGTAGAATGCTACATAAGCAAAAATTATCACTCTGCTATTTTTCATATCAGTTACTAGCTGGTTGGGTTTTTATTATGGTAATACTTCAATTACTGAGATCAGATCCTTCAGTTAACCGTGATTATCTGTGGTTCTGAACTGGGAGAAGAGAGAGAGAAACAAGGGCAAACAAAGATGCAGGCCTCCATCTCCTCATTGCCATTTTCACTCTGGAGAAACCAGCTTCTAGGGAGGTCCTTGGCCAGGCAGATATTCAGTCTAATTTAAAAACAATGCCTTCCCTGCCTTTTAACTTTACAATTTGCAATGTGTTTTAGGCGTGTTAATGAGCTCATTTGATTCTCCCTTTTTTTTTTTTTTTTGTGAGAGAGAAAGGGCATTTGGTGTCATCCAGGTCTTCTGGTGTGCAGAGCTCTGTCAACGGAACGACCCTGTTGACGTCTCACCTTCCTTTTTCAGCGGATGCTCATGTGGAGGCTCTGGGATACTCAAGCGTGATATGATTTATATGTTTTATTAAGGCAGAAAACTGCCTGATGTTTTAAAGCTGAATTAAAAATGTAGTTTTTAAATCTAAATTTAATCTTTAGCTAACCAGAATATTAGATTATCCAAACACCTCCTGTAATTTTAGAAACGTATTGTTGGGGTGGGCCTTGGGAATCATCTCGTACAGACACCTCGCATTGCTGAGTGAGGAACTTACCGGAATGGGCAGGCCGTTTGCCCAACACTGGTCAACCCTTCGGTCCCACCTGTCCTGCATTGTCATGTTGTGGGTCCGACAGGTGGATAAATTTAGATCATGCCACACATTTTTTTTAAGGCACATTTATAATTGTACTGGGTACTTAAAAAGTTTTAAAAAGCATAAAATAGACCAAATCCAGGGCTTAGACTGTTTTGTTCTGCTGATTTTTCTCAGAATTTACAAAATACAAAGAATTCCAGTAGATCAAAACAAGCAAATACACAGGAATTAGTGTGAGGAAGCCTTCCAGATTTCTTCATCTCACTGCCCTAGCAGTATAAAAAAGCATCCCTAAACATTTCTTTCTTTTATGTAAGACAAGAGTGGCAACATCGTGTTTATTTTTATACTTTTGGGACATGTTATATTCCACTCTGCTGAAGGGGACTTGGGGGAATAAAATAAAAAAGGTTTTGGAATCTTTAGTACTCCCTATAGCATCATGTCATTTCACTTACTACCGCAACTTGTAGAATATTTCAACACTTCTAATTCTGATTTGGAAAGTTTTTTGTTTTTGTTTTTTTTTTTTTCCAAACTTGCTAGCAGCTGTAGGCAATAACTGACGTCTTTATGTAAGTTGTCTTTATGTAAGTCGTACATTGGCAACATACACAACTGAAGCAAGTTCTTTATTGTGGTCTAGTGCTTTTAGAAGCTTCCCTTCTAGTAGAAAGGGTTTAATCACAAACCAGCCCCCCCATCCCCCAAGGGGAAGTGCTTTTAGCTGTGTTGGTCACAAACAGAGCCCCAGAGCATCGGCTCAAGCCAAGGGGCCTCGTCCAGGGGCCGGGGTCCCGGAGCCTAGCTCCTCTGCCCTTGCTTTCCGAGAGAACGGGGACGCGGCCGCTTATGGACTTCAGGACCACATCTCATACAACTGTCAGGTCATACACCCGACCCCTGGGTCAGAGGCAACATCACTTTTAGATACATTGGTAGCATTGCAAAAAGGAAGAGCCCAGTCAGGATCTGGGGAGAGGAGATCCTTTTTATGAGTTGATGATTGCATTTTAAGAACACACAAAATTGGCAAGACATTCTTTCCAGATTTCAGAGAGGGATGTCCCACATCCAGCCAGGGGAAGACACGAGGGCATGAGTAATGAGGGGGAAGAATGTCACACATAATGACAAGGTGGATGTTGAGAATTGGCTGAGCAGAAAATGAGGGGGAAAGAAGACCAGCTGTTAGGTGAGACACAGGCGTGTGAGTACACACATGAGTCTGTGACTGTGTGTGCGTGTACATGTATGACCTCTAATCTGGGTATCTTATAGAGTGTGTGAGATTTTATTGAAGCAGATGTTCTATGGCAGTAGGGTGAACAACTTGTCCTAGTCTGCCCGGGATTATCCCAGTTTTAGCTGGAGAAGATGATCCAGATGAAATTCAAACCTGAGTGTACAGGGTATAATTGCACATGTATTTCATTGTCTCATTACTCACAGCTAGCTGGCTGGAGCTCATCCAGGTCAATTTATGTGCTGATGTTTTAGGGATTGCATGCCTGGCAACGGTATTTTTTTACTATCAGATCCAGAAAACAGTTGAATTTGAATTTGGAAAACTGAAATAAACAGTGAGAGAGAGAAGTGAAAAAGGGAAAGTAAGGTGAGAGAAGGAAGAAAAGGAGGGGCTGAAGAAGGGGGGAAAATGTCCCTAAGCTCCATCAGGAAGGGACAGCAGAGTCATTAAAACAACATGAGCCCAACCATGGGACTAAGAATCTGTTCTGGAAATTCTTTTTAGTTGTATTTAAGTTTTTCTCCCCCCATTACAATTTTCTTCCAAAGCTTGGCGTGTAAATGAAGATGGTCTTTCAATTCCAATGTTGTTTTTCCATCTTCCAGCTGGAGTTGAGGTAATACTGTGATATTCAAACAGAAACAGAAGCTGCATTTTTTGTTTTTTGTAGCAGAGTTACCATAAATTGGACTATGGTTAGTAATCTTTTAATCAGATGGAAAGAGGCATTCCAACCATGCTTCTGGTCATCTGAGAGTATTTAACAACTTTTTTGAAAAATAAAGTTGAGTTGGTAAAATTGGGGGCATTGGTGGTCCATTCAAGTGATGTAATTTTATAACAAGCTTTTTATTTTAAATAATATAAATGTATTTTGTAAATAGAATACATTTTTTGTGAATAATTTATAAAACAGAGCTAACTAAAACTAAGACAATAGAAATTACTCATACTATATCATCAAAGCTAACTAAAATTTTGTTGTATGTCCTTTCAGTCTTTTAAAAAGTATATTATGTACATTTTAAAACATGTGCATCCAAATGATATCATCCCATACATACAATTTTGTAAATAGATATTTTTTAAAAGTTCTTTTTTTGTTATTAAAATTTTTCTTTTTGGAGACAGAGTCTCGCTTTGTCGTCCAGGTTGGAGCACAGTGGTGTGATCATAGCTCACTGCAGCCTCGATCTCCTGGGCTCAAGTGATCCTCCTGCCTCAGCCTCCTGAGTAGCTGGGAACACGGGCACAAGCCACCATGCCCAGCTAATTAAAAAAAAATTTTTTTTTTTTTTTTGAGACAGAGTCTCGCTTTGTTGCCCAGGCTAGAGTGAGTGCCGTGGCGTCAGCCTAGCTCACAGCAACCTCAAACTCCTGGACTTAAGCGATCCTACTGCCTCAGCCTCCCGAGTAGCTGGGACTACAGGCATGCGCCACCATGCCCGGCTAATTTTTTGTATATATATATATATTTTAGTTGTCCATATAATTTCTTTCTATTTTTAGTAGAGACGGGGTCTCACTCTTGCTCAGGCTGGTCTCGAACTCCTGACCTCGAGCGATCCACCCGCCTTGGCCTCCCAGAGTGCTAGGATTACAGGCGTGAGCCACCGCGCCCAGCCAAAAAAAAATTTTTTTTATAGAGATGGTGTCTTGCTGTATTGCCCAGGCTGGTCTTGAACTCCTGGCCTCAAGCAATCCTCCCACCTCAGCCTCCCATTTTTTTGTTATTTGAGATTACTTTGGGTATCGCAGTGTTTCTAACACAGGACTAAAGCTCTTACCTTGAGATGATAGATTCCAACGCAGATGGGTATTTGGTGGGTCAGGAAGGTGTTGGGTGTGTTGTGACCAAAATTCCACGGACTTCACAAGTCGAAAGCTCTCAGACAAGCACTTTTCAGGGTCTCAGGATGTGCTGATGATGCACACTGGCTCTCTTTGCTTCACACAACCCCCCTCCCTTCTCCATCCCAAAGAGCTCTATCTAAGAGCCTTCTTAAGCTCCAGTGCATTGTGGCCTGGAAACCTTGAACATCTTTCTGTCTGCATTCCTGAAGGACGTCAGGTGGGGCGGTCAAGCAGAGCGTGCCCATCTATAGGCTCATTCCCAGAGGCGGGTAGACGTGTCCTAGGCAGGAGGCTGACGCCCATTTCTCTAGTCGCTGAATTGCTCCCTCTTCACGTTTCCCTTTTCCCCAGGCACGTGTGTCCTGTGGAATGTTGTTCTGTCTGGTGTGGGCTATTTCTCCAGTTATTTTTTCTTCCAGGGCAACCTCAACTTTCTTGAGCTGACTTTCACACCAGCATTTTCGGAACATTCTGCCTTACTCTTCCCTCGAAATCTGTCAGTTTGAGCCGAGAACGGCGAGACTTGGGCTTTGGGCTCTGACTTTCCTGTTCCCCCACCCCTAGGGATAGCTTTGCCTAGTCTGAGTGGGAAAACTGCAGTTTGCTTCTCGAGTTCCTGCGTGGTGCACTTGGAGACTGCTGAGCCTTGGGCCTACTATTCTGTCATCTCTGCTCTTGGAATTACTCCTGTGGCTACCTGTGGACGCTGTAGTGTGATGAATTATCCATACTCCTTGTGCCCTGGGCAACCAGAGACTAGCTGCACATTGTCCTGGGCTATGGGAAGGACTTCTTACGTGGCCCTGGCATTTGAAATGGTAGGCGCGTTCTTTTCTCTATGGTCTTTGTGCAGTTAACCTTGTGCCCTGGATCAGGTCCCTGAGGTTCTCCTTGTCCCTATTCCCTCCTGACACCTGGAGCCCAGTTCCCAAACACCTTGCACCAGATCACAGCCTGCAGGGGGCCCTATTTCAATGGGTTTGACTTCCATCATGGAAGTGTGTGTGAAAGACCCTCCTCCTTCCCCAAGGCCCACCTGGGTCCTAAGGTCCCCACCCTCTTCTTACTGTGCCATCTAAAACCCCCATGCTCTCCTTTTCCTCACCATGTTTTAGATTCTCTCTAAGCCTAATTGTTCCCACTCCTCTGGGAACAGTGGTACAAAATGAGGCAAAACAGTACAAATGACCCAAAGAGTGGTGTGACTTTCCAAAGCCCCAGTTACAGAAGTTACCCGTGCCAGCATTCAGACTGTTTTTGATTTGATGGAATCTTAAGCCATAGCAACTAGTTCCTCCAGGCCATTCAGTTGTGGAAACTGCAGACAGACCTCCGTGCTATCGTAGAATCAATACAGAGTGTGTTTGTTCCAGCAAATGGGCCTCCTCCTTTATTCTGGCACTGATCTGTTTTAAAGCTTCTGAACATGGAATTGCATATTACAGCAGGCCTACTCAACCCTCTCTGTTACATTCAGAGCCCTAAGTTTTTCTGTCTTATATTCTCCCAGATTTCTGATTTTCTTTTTCCATGGAAAATGTTCTAAGTCGAGGGATTGAAGTTATTACCATAACACATCCCGTTCTATGTTTCCCTGAATAGTTGTCTGTGCCACTCACCTGCAGAAGATGAGGCTGATTGAATCGTTGACTCTGCTTTATTTCCAAGGCAGGTGGGCAAAAATAAATTAATCCCAACTTGCATTTATAGAATACTTTATACTTCCCCAAATGCTTCCACGTATATTATCTCATATGAGCATTTGAACAGCTCTGTGTGGCAGATGAGTTGGTATTACCTCCCTTTAGTCAATGAAGAAAATACAATCAAGATGTTACTCATTCATTCACAAGAATTATTGGCCATCAGTCATGTGTCATGCACAATCCTAGGCACATGGCATATACAAATGTACCACACATGCTTCTTGCACGTGTGAAACTTGCATTCTAGGGGAGGGATGGACAACAAATTAATAAATTGAATATAATGCTGGGTGGTAACAAGTGCTGTGGAGATCAAAAAAGCAGGCATTTGAAGGGGCTGTGTTAGGCGGTTTGGCAGGGCTCCAAGGAGATAACATTTGAGCTGAAAGATGTGGTGAGTGAGAGGGTAAACTGCAAAGCCATCTGAGCATCTCCCCTGAGGAAACAGCAAGTGCAATGGGCCTGTGGCAGGAGTCTGGCTGGGGCCTTCCTAGAATTGCCCGACTGAGAAGCTTCTTTAATGATATGAAGTGAGGTTAGAGAACATGCCAGGGCCTAAATTTGGTTAGGCTTTGTGCACCACTTAAAGGATTTTGAATAATATTCTGAGAAAGTTTTTGCTCTGAGAGAGGAGGGCATTTGAGGTTTAACTACTGAGAATGTTATCACCTGATTTGTATTTTAAAAGGATCATTCTGACCACTGTATAGAGCAGCAGTCCCCAATCTTTTTGGCACTAGGGACCAGTTTCATGGAAGACAATATTTCCATGGACATGGGTGCGGGGGTGGTGGAGTTCTGTGGCCTGGTGGCCCAGTCCCTAATAGGCCACAGACCAATACCTGTCCTCGACCTGGTGTTGGGGACCTCAGGGGTAGAGAACAGGCTGCAGGGGCAAAGTAAAATGAGAAAAGCACACTGGTGGCTGTTGCAGTAGCTCAGGTGACACACAGTGATGGTTTGGTTTGGTAGCTGTGGAGACAGTGAGCAGATTGGATTCTGGTAGAGTTTGAAGCCAGAGCAGGCAGGATCTGCCGGCATCGTGCAGGCGGGTGTGTGGGAACGAGAGGAGACAAGGAAGACTCAAAGCTCAGAGGAAGGATTGAAGAATGGTATAATAATGACGTGGTTGGCTACAGTCAGGTCCAGACTTCCTGATTGGCCCAGACCTCCCAGTGATCTTTCCAGAACCCTCCGAGCAAGGGCCAGTGAGTAGCAGGGTCTTTGCTTGGCTTGGCACCTGCTCCCAGAGCCCACTGTGAGTCTCCTACGAAGTGACTTTCCGTTTCCCTCTATCAAACCTGAGTTGGACCACAGACATCTATTGACCCTTTCTGACTGGTAAATAGTAGACAGAAGAAATTGGTGAGTTATTGTTGTGTAATCTTTTAGTTTATCTCAAAGACATTGTGGGGGAAGGAGGGGAAATCCTAAGTGAAATAATATCCAGTTAAATATTGAGGTACCATTCAGTCTACAGGGTGTCCCCAAAGTCACCATACATAGGGAAAATGGGAAATTGTAGTTAAATGTACCGTTATTTGCAAAATATTCATTACAAAATTTTTCCTTTGTATGGAGACTTTTGGAGAACCTTGTATCTGTAGTGTTTTCAAAAGCCCATTAAGGACCCTTAAAATTATTTCATGTGCAAGTGTAAACTATGTAGAGGTAATCTGATAATCCCAAAAGCTTATTAGCATACCTGCAGATAACAGGTGTTCAGCAAGTATTTGTTGAATTTAGTGATTTCTCGTTGAATATTGAGTACTGGCATTTTCTGGAACCTGCATATTTCAATTTTAATCCTTTTTATTTTGGTGATTAGAGTCACACCTCACCTTCGGGTGGGATGAGTGTCAGTATTTCCAGTATTTTCCCAGTGGGAAAGCTGAGAGGGGAAGGGGTGAAAAAAGGAGGCATTTAACCAAGGCACTTTACACCACTGGCACCTTGATGGAACATGCAGGAGAACCTTCTGGCTGAATCGAGGCATTCACCGTCGGGATTCACTCCCTACACCAGTGAGAACGTGCAGACTTCAATCTTTGGCTGACCTTTATTGACATTGTTATGACACAATAAAATCTGGCCATCTCTGCAAACTTATAAAACCTTAGTGGTTTTAGGAGACTAAGTGTTTTCCCAAGCTGTCTCTGAAATACACGCTGCTTCTTCCAACCATGTGGGTATCAGAGACTCCGCTAGGATCCAGTGGCGGCCTGTCTGAGAGAGCGCTCCTATGTCATCTTATTCTTCCCTGCGTTTTGTTTGAAGCAGGGACACAAAAGAGTAAAGTCATTCCAGACTCTCTTATATGACTGTTCCATAACAGAATGGGGGTCCATGTTTCCTTTTCCCGCTTTTGGCCCGACCTTGTCACACACACAGGCAGGACTGGGGAGGAGCCCCGGGGGTGAGTGTCCTGTGAGTTGAGTCCACGGTCCTCCTGGAATGCACAGCGATGCCTGAGGTTGGCTGGCGGCGGCAGCACTGTGTCATGTGTCATTATCTCGGATTCCACGTCTGGATGGTGGACTTCCTCCTTGGTTCCAAAGGGATCAGCTTCCTTTTGTCTTGCTCAACAGGTCACTTCTAATCAAGCCAAATCCTTTCTGCCGTAGGTTTCACATTCACTTTCTCTTGTTCTTACTATCCTGCGTTGCCTGCACCTCTGACGCATTTCTCTCCCAGGTGGCCTCTCCTCATTAGGGTGCAGCAGAGGTCAGGGGGACGGTGTGATCACACACTTGCAGCAGCCGGTGTGAATGGCCTGGGGGCTGGTTACGCCATTCATGGTTTATGTGGTGCTGGGCTCCTTACTTCCAACTATCAGACATTTGAAGGTTAAGAAAAGAGAGAAAAATTAAAATTCAGATCATTAATTGCACTGATTGCTAATTGCTTTGGTGGAAGATTTTGTGGGTAAGGCACTAATGGTCAAAAGTGATTTGAATAATTACCTGTGACTTGTTCTCATTCCTGCTCCTTTTTTGACTGTTGCCAATACCAGACAGGATGAGAAAAAGGCAGGGCAAAGCACCTGCTGTGGGAGAGTCAAGATGTAGCCCATAATTGTCCCAAATTCGGGTGGCCACACACACCTGTGCTGGGAGCACAGTCCTGTGTGCTCACCATCTGTGGCTGCACGGTCCTTAATACTACACTTCCTGACTTTTGCAGGGGGGAGGGTGCTCTTTGGCATCTGCAGACGGACCCTCTCCACTGTCCTCCTCTCTCCTGTCTTCCTGTTGCCCTGTGAACCATGACATTTTATAATTTCAGTGCCCCAGTGGGGCTGGAATATTGGTCCAACTAAATCGTAGAGCAGCCGTCCTTGAGGGCTTCCTGCCCATCTTTACTCGCTTTCTCCACTTTCCCCCAAACCTGTGGAAAGGCTTGTTTGCTGAGCTCATGAATCTGTGATTTGAGATCCCGAAAGAACTAAGATCTTGTGACTTGGTGGGGGCCACTTGGTGGGGGTGAGGGAGCCACCCACCACGTAGACCCCCCCACACACACTGTGCGGACCTGCTGTGCTTCGGGATAAACAGAATGTTAAGTGAGCAGTTTAGCTTGGACCTAATCCGGAGACAAATGAGTAACTTTACAATGAGATACTCTCTTCATTGTGTTCTCGGGAAAGTGAATCACCAGGAGCAAAGAATGTGCTCTCCAGTGCTACGCTGATAACAAAGCACAGTGTTTTGAATTAGAGGAGGGCTCGAGGGTATCTGAGAAACCTCTGGCTGGTCACTTTGTTGTTCCTTTTGCCTCTCCCTTTCCTGCCCCCAGATATATGCTTGGATAAGAATTTTCTTCCCCAGCCTGGTTTTTCCTAAACTCAATCCTGCAGTGAAATGACAAGGCCATGTTAGACATGGAAATTACTGCAGAGCAATGAATCCAAGAAGATTATTTCACCGAAGGCCCCAGGAAGTGGAGATGAGGAACTGTGAGAGCGTAAGCCTCCAACTCAACCCAAATATGTTTTTCTTGCCCCACTTGTTAATTAGTAAATCGAAACCAAATGAAAAATACAAATAAGTACATACCACGAATCTGTCACACTTGAATGTTTCCCAGCTTATTTCTGTCTTTCTGACTTTATACTATCCATCACCATCGTCGTCTACGAGTAAAAGCACACAAAAGCCACCTTGATAGCTTGGAGTGAGTTGGGCTCTTATAAATAAAACTGCCTATGACATTGTTCAGGTAAGGATTATTTGCTTAACTCAGAAGTTATGTGATTTTTCTTTTTTTTTTTTTTTTTTTTAAGAACACAAAGATGGGAGTGCTAAGACACTGTTTTTCCCACTCTTTGTAAACCTCTTAAAGGTGTTTTTGTTTTTTTTTTTTTTCCAAATCATACATTCAAATGCTCAATCCTGGTGAGTTTTTTGTTTGTTTGTTGTCGTTTAGGAAGCATTGCCTATTCAGATAAATGCTTAGAATTGAATAGGGCTAACCACCAGCACAGCTGTTGCTCAAAAGGGACCAGGAGGCTTTGTTGCCCCAGAAAAGGAAAGCTATTCTCCAAGAACAGTCCTGGGAGAAGCATTTTGTTGTGTTTTTGCAAGGTTGTGGGGATCCAAGTTTTGTCTATTAAAGGAAAGGAATGGCCCTGTTCTGTTTGTGTGTTCAGAGCACACGGCTGTGCTACAGAGACGTCCGTGCACCCTGCGGCGGTATTTTTCCGTTCTCTTGTTTAGAACCCCCAGGCTAGACACATGTCCCGCACACAGCTTGGCATCTGTGATCACACTGTGGTTTAGAACTGAGGTCTCGGTTCTAAACCAAAGAAAAGTTCAAGCGTCTGGCCTCGCTGCTTCTAGCCCAGGCTGGCCAGTGCTTGAGAAGCGCGGCCCCTTTGGCTCCAGGTGGGTCATTCGCTCATTCAACAAATACATACTGGCCCCCTGCTATGTGCAGGTACTGTCTGGGGCACTTGAGCTCCATGAGGAGACAAAACAAAGTGCCTTGCCCTTGTGGGGCATACATCAGAGGGGGGGGGGGGTCTAGCCCTCAGCAGGAACAGTGTTGCTGAGGTGAAGGGGGACAGCCATGTGTGCATGACCTCGTGCTGGCAGTGGCTGCCCAGGGCTCGGGCCAGCCTGGACCAGGGGTTGGACAGGATCATGAGAAAGGATCTCCCCACAGCCCCGTGTTTGGCACACTCGGTGCTGTGCCACGAAGAATAACAGGTCATCTGATGTGGTGTAATTTGATAGGAATATGCACCCCCGGTAACCCTGGGAACTGAAGCAAGGAATTGGCTTGTCAGTTACTTTTAATTTTCAAAACTTGAACATTTCCTTAAGCCAAATAGCTCCATTGTCATGGTCAAAAGTCCACTGTGGAGAAAGGCAGGATTTAGTGTTTATTTAAGCTGCCACCCAATGAGAGAAACTGTTGTCCAACGTAGTTCAACTCTCAATTATTCAAGGACTGATTTTCCATCTTGTGGATTTTTCATGCATGAGTGCTCTCTCTCTCTCTCTTTCCCTTTCTTCTTCTCTTCCTCCCCTACCTCCAGAAGTTTCGATGAAATCAGTAGAATTATATTGGCCAGGTAAAAGTGCATATGAAGAAAAAGCTTGATGGTAGGGTCTGCTCACTGCAACCTTGAACTCCTGGACTCAGGCCATCATCCTGCCTCAGCCTCCTGAGTAGCTGGGACTACAGGTGCGCACCATTACACCCGGCTAATTATTTTATTTTTATTTTACTTTATTTTTTTGAAACAAAGTCTTGCTCTGTCACCTGGGCTAGATAGAGTGCAGTGGCATTGTCATAGCTCACTAGAACTTCAAATTCCTGGGCTCAAGCGATCCTCCTGCCTCAGCCTCCTGAGTAGTTGGGACTACAGGTGCATGCCACCATGCCTGGCTAATTTTTCTACTTTTGATAGAGATGGGGTCTCACTCTTGCTCAGGCTGGTCTCGAACTCCTGTCCTCAGCAGTCTTCCTTCCTTGGTTCCCATAGTGCTAGGTTTAAAGGTGTGAGCCACCACACCCGACCTATTTTTATTTTTTATACAGATGGGGTCTCGCTATATTGCCCAGGCTTAGTAAGTCTCTTAATGAAAAGAGTGCATCACCTGGTGACTTGCAGCTCTGTTGGGCATCTGCGGAACATTTTGGTACAGGGTCTCCAGGGAGGGTGCTCAGCTAGTCGCCTTGTGTTTGGGACAGGCTATGAATAAACTCTGGATAATCATCAGCCCTTCCAGCATGACCTCTGGAGAATCAGGAGCCAATGAGAATGAATGAGGTGTATACCCCAGAGAATTGAAAGCAAGCACTCGAATACATACACATGCATGTTCATAGAAGCGCCACTCACAATAGCCAAAAGGTGGAAAGAGTCCAAGTGTCCATCAGTGGATGAGTGGATGAACAAAATGGGGTGCATATATACAATGGAGTATTATTCAACCATAAAAAGGGAAGTGCCCGACACATGCTACAACATAGATGATCCTTGAAAACACGCTAAAAGAAAGAAGCCAGTCGCAAAGGATCACATATTGTATGGTTCCATTCACATGAAATATCCAGAATAGGTAAATCCATAGAGACAGAACGCAGACTGATGGTTGCCAGGGCCTGGGGTAAGGGGAAAATGGGGAGCTATTGCTTAATGGGCTTTCTTGGGGGTGAAGCAAATGTTTTGGAACCAGATAGAGGTAGTTGTAGCCCAACGTTATGAATGTACTAAATGCCACTGAACTATCCACTTTAAAATGGTTAATTTTATGTCATGTGTATTTCACTTCCATTTTTTAAAAAAAGGATGAAAGGCAAAGGAGTGTGTTAGAGGTCTATTTCTCTGAATTAAGGATGTGATTTAGAAATCCGTTCTGTCTTATGCATGGTGACCTTGTGGTGCAGCTTGAGTATAATTGATGTAATTTGAGTGGATTAATTTCTTTCCTTTCCTTTTTCAAATTTAACATGCTTGGAGTTTGCATCCGGAATTATTATAGAATGCAAAGCAATATGTGAGTTAATATTCCAGGCCAATACTGCTCCTATTTAAAAAAAAAAACAAAAAAAAAACCTGGACAGATGTGTCGAGCAGGTCCCCAAGCTGAGCTGTTTGTGTGGAGAACTGCGCCTGAGTCTTGGGGAAAGATCGCTAGGGCTGGGGTCAGAAGCCTGAGTTCCATCTGCGCCCCCTCTCCCGGTGGGGATACTGTGGGGCCCAGGAAAGAACAGCAAGCAGGCCCCGGTGCTGGCTCAGGCATTCATTCAACACACGTTCTTGAGCGTGCTGAGTGAATGCACTCATTCATAAGCCCTCTAACTGGGGCCATGAAGGTGGACATGATGTGGACCCTGACTTTGAGAGGCTCGCTGTCCAGCAGGTGAGGTACCACACAGACAACTTGTCATTTTAGTATAAGGTGTAGGGGTTTGATGCTGAAGATTTCCATGGGACATTATGGGAACCTAGGGCTGAGGGCACCCAAACCACTTGGGTGTGGGTAAGGTAGAAGAAGGCAGTTAAGGAAGGCATCCTGGAATTCAATCTCAAAGATTTAAAATATTGCTGCATTACTGCGCCAGACTGCGTGTTTGTGCTCCCCTGCCACCCCCAATCATATGTTGAAACCTGATCCCCAAGGTGATGGTGTCAGGAGGGGAGGCCTTAGGGGGGTCACAAGAGTGGAGCCCTCATGAATGGGATTAGCGCCCGTATCAAAGAGGCCCCAGAGAGCTGCCTCACTTCTTCTGCCCTCTGAGGACACAATGAGAAGACGGCTGTCTATGAACCAGGAAATGGGTCTCACCAGACATCAGATCTGCTGGCACCTTGATCTTGGACTTCTCGGCCTCCAGAACTGTGAGAAATAAATTTGTTTTTTAAGGCACCCAGGCTATGGTATTTTATTGTAGCATCACAGGCTGACTAAGACAGTTACCCATTAAGTACTTCAAGGATGTAGTTAGAATACTAGCAAAGAAAGAATAGTTAAAACTGAGTGAAAACATATTTTAAAAAGACTTTCAGTTTGTTGTTTTTCATCAAAGCATTAATAATTATGGGGGAAATAAGAACATGGATGTACCTACCCTTGTTTTATGGCTTTAATAAATTATTTTTATTTAGAATGACTTAGAGTCACTAAAGCATTTTCAAAAGTCTGTAAAAGCCTTAATCCTGGAGAAAGAGGGAAGGGAAAGGTCACTTAAAGGGCAAGGAGATTGGCCAGGTGTGGTGGCTCGTGCCTGTAATCCTAGCACTCTGGGAGGCTGAGGCAGGAGGATTGCTTGAGGTCAGGAGTTTGAGACCAGCCTGAGGGAGAGCGAGACCCTGTCTCTACAAAAAATACAAAATCAGCTGGGCGTGTTGACACATGCCTGTAGTCTCAGTTCCTTAGGAGGCTGAGGCAGGAGGATCACTTGAGCCTAGGAGTTTAAAGATTGTAGTGAGCTACGAAGATACCACTGCAGTCCAACCTGGGTGACAGAGTGAGACCCTGTATCAAAAGAGGCAAGAAGATTATATGAGTAAGGCAAAGGCATGAGGTCCTGAGGAGTGTGGGTGGAGAAATGGGGCAACTGAAGGCCCCTCAAAGGTAGAGTTTAAGGCAGGGAGAAGTGAGGGATGAGAGTGGGAGGTGGTCGGGGGTATAGACCAAAGGGCGCCAAGCAGGCCTGGTGCAAGTCAGATTTGTGGTTGTGGTAATAGCTGCTGTGTGGAAAGCGGGTGGACAAAGGGGCAAAACTAGATGTAGCAGGACTGAGGCTCTGCCTAAGGGCAGTGGGAATGGAGGGAGCAGGACCTGGTGGGTTTGAGAAACTTCTAGAACACTGTGGAACTTTCTGCAATGGTGGGAAGTGTTCAGTGATGCACTTTCCAATACAGTATCCACCAGCCACACGTGACTCTTGAACACTTTAAATGTGGCTGGTAATAGCATCACATAGTTGTGGTTACTGCATTGGACCGAGCAGTTCTAGAAGGTAAAATCAACAGGAGTTGGTAGTTCACTGGCTAATATAGGGCAGCCGGGTGGACAGAGGTAGAGTTACCGGGGGAGGCTAGTGGGGAGGTGATGAGCTTCACTTTGTGTGTGTCAGCTTCAAATGCAAGGGCACATGGAGGAAGAAGTGTGCCTGGAAGTGTAAGATAAACATGTCTCTTAGGGGAGAGCACTGGGCTGGAGGTAGAAATTTGGAAAGTGTCAGCATAAAGGTAACAGTTGAAAGCATAAAAGTGAGTGGCACAGGGAAGCTGTTAGCTTGAGATTCCTATTGATTTGTTGGTGGTAATAACTTTGCTCTGTCTACCTTCTGGGACTATTCTGAGAAACAGATGAGATAATGTGCATGAAAATGCTTTCTAAACTCTTCAGACACTTTGCAGATTTTATAATATCTTTAAGAGTTGCAAAGAATGTGTCCCACATGTTATTTTCCAAACATAAAAGATAAAACACAAAGACTTCAGATTTTGGATGTATTGCAGAGTAGATCATCAGTGGAGCCTCCTGCTAAAATATGACTAGATCCAGGATAAACAAAAGCAAACCTGTCTAAAGTGTGAGTGTCAGGGACTCGGGGACATCTTTGAGGGCTTCCCTGAGTGGGTTCCTGTGAGCAAACTCACATAAAAGCTGGGTCTCTGTGAGAGCAAAGACCAACACTGCTGTTGATCCTGAGACCAGCTCGGGTCTGGGACAAGGTGGGAGCTGTCCCTGAGGTTCCCACATTGAGCTGGGATCCTGAAAGGGAGATAAAATGGTTCTAGATTGGTAATATTTTTCACAAAAACAAATGTATGTCTTTAAAAAAAAATCAACACCAATGTAAACATTCAGGATGAATTTCAATTAGAAATTACCTAAAAATCTTCAGGCACACAAGTTAACACATCACCAAAATGAATGTCATTGGAGGGGTGGGAGAGAAATTTCAGACTAAGTTCCCCAAGAATTTCACATATTAGAGGACAGAAAATGTAAGACAACTATATAGAAATATGGAAAGAATTAATAATAAATAGCAGTAAATATATAACAATTGAAAATGGCAGAGCAGACCAAACAACAAAAACAGAGCTATTAGAAATTTAAAAAAAAATCATTAAAGTGAAAAACTAGGCTATGGTGACACACACCTGTAGTCCCAGCTGCTCAGGAGGCTGAGGCAGGAGGTTTCAGTGAGCTGTGATCGTGCCCCTGCACTCCAGCCTGGACAACAAAGCCGGATCCTATTTCTCTAAAAAAAAAAAAAAAAAAACCAAACCCAAAAAGCACTAATAGATGGCTTAAACTATACATTAAACATAGTGGAGGAGAGAATTGATAAACTTGTAAAATAGAAGAAATTAATTATCTAGTCCAGAGATAAGGAGAAAAATGAAACAGTTAAGAGAGATGGATATTAGAAAGTCAAATGTGCATCTACGTGTCACTTTTGAAGAAAACTTTAAACAGATTAGAGGAGAGGCCATAATGATGAGTGACTGGCTGAGAATTTTCCAGAACTGATGGGTGACAGGAATCCACAGATAGGTGAACTACAATGTAATTTGAGCACAATAAATAAAAACAAAAGTAGGCACAAAATACTGTAGTGAAACTGCAACGTACAGAAAGACAATGCCATTATCAAAGCAAACAAAGAAACCAGATCATCTGAGAAGAAATGATTAGTCTGATATAATCAATACATACGGAAATCTCTCCTCTCAGTTGCAGTGAGGACATTCTGCCCATTATTGCTCTGCAGTGGAAATCGCAGGAGTGGGAAAGTCTTTATTTTTCTCTTTAGTCTATCTCTAACTGAAGACAGTTGCACTTTTTCTCAAATGTGAAAAATGCACGTTGCATAGGTTGAATTTTTACTAAATGTAGTCTGATTTCTTCTTTATGGCAGTCCTTGTAAGTAGGCAAAAATGTGGTTACTTGACATTAATGGAACTCTCTTGAAACTGTGATTATTCAGTTTAAGTCTTTCTTCCTGACACGCGTTTATTAATTTAAGTTCCTGAGTATGTTTCCTCATGGTGGCCGATGTCCACTACTTGTTTGCATAGTATGATGTGTATAGTTGTAGCTACCAAGCATCTTTCCAACTTAAAGGGACATTAATACCTATATTCAGGGTTGTAAAATGATTTTTTAAAAATAACAAATGACTTGGTTAACCCTTACTACCTGATGATATGGAGGTGCTTAATGTTGTAATACATGTACTAAGTCTCGTCTTAAAAAGTTATTTGGAATGAAAAGGTAGCTCCAGAGAGTTTGGTTGCGATGAGAGGAGATTTCTGGATCTGGATTTTGGTGGTTTGTTACATGAATCTATACATGTGGTAAAGCATCATAGAATAATACACATATGTACCCCAAAAGAAGTATATGTAAAAAGCTGGTGAAATCAGAGTTAAGTGTTGTCTAATGTATTGAGCCAATGTCAGTTTCCTGGTTTTGATCTTGTACTTCTGTTATGTAACATGTTACCATGGGGGAAGCTGGGTGAAGGGTACATGGGACCTCTCTACTATTTTTGCAACTACTTGTGGCTCTGTAGTTATTTAAAATAAAAAGTAAAGTTAAAAAAAAGTCACTTGGAACATGGCAGCCAGAAAAATAGATTCTTCTTGATATTTATGATTTTCATAGAACATGAATACAAATATTTAGAAATATTTGGTGAACTCTGGAGGGTAAAGTCTTTTCATCTCACTGCGGTCAAAAGTGAATTGGGAAGTTCAACTAGGCATCTGTATGACTATTCAAGGTTCTATGCATCTGGGTGATGGGCACATTTATAACCATGACTCTAGCATAACAAAATTGATACATGTAACCAAAAACATTTGTATCCCCATAATATTTTGAAATTTAAAAAAAAGGTTATATGTTTGCAACATAAAAGTCAAAAGGCTGCTGTTGTTACAATACTTGGAAGACTAGCTAGAACTTTCCTTGTTGCCTAAAATTAAATAAACTTGTGCTATAGCATGAAAAATTGCATATATTAGTCAACAGAATGGCAGTTCTTTTTTTAAAAAAATTTCAAATGTGATGTGTAACTGCAAGCAGAAACATAAAGCTTTTGGAAAATGTGGAATTTATTGGGAATTAATGTAATTGTCTTAACTAATCTAGACAGAATTAACCAGAGATTGCATCCAGTCAGTGAGAAAATAATGAATATGTGATTACTCTTAAACACATTAGATTGTTCTGTTTCATTTCCTCTCTCTTGTTTCCCCTTTTTCTTTTCTTTTGTGTTTGCAGTTTGAAATAGGCAGTGTCTTTATTTTTCACTAGACAAATTTACTTAATTCAGAATTAGTGAGATGCTATTCAGAAAACACATATATTAAAATATCTTTATTAAAATCAAATTAGGCAGTAGTGAGGGAAAAAAATAACCTCCAGTAAGACCAAGCAAAAGGAAATGCACAAATAAATACTAGGATGAAAAACGAGAAATAGCCATAGATAGAGCAGAGATTAAATAATAAGAGAATACCATGAAAAATTTTACAGCAATACGTTTGAAAAATTAAACTGAAATTGACAAACCTCTAGAAAATGCATACTAACTTAGAAAGATATTGAATAGCTCTACGTTTAAAGGAAAATGAATTTGTAATTAAAAATGTCCCCCACCCCAAAGAAAACACCAACATCAAATGATTCTACAGATAATTCTTCCAAACTTTCCATTTTTTGAAAGAGAGGAGAGGAAACATTCCTGGACTTATTCTAAGACAGTCCCTCCTTATCCACAGTTTTGGCTTCCACAGTTTCTGTTACCTGCAGTCGACCATGATCCGAAAATGAGTGGGTACAGTACAATAAGATATTTCATGTAAGAAAATGTCCATTTTTAATTTTTAAAATTACGGTAAAATATACATAACAAAATCGATCGCTTTAACACTTTTTAAGTGTACAGTTCAGTGGCATTAAGTGTATTCACATTGTTGTGCAACCATCACCACCATCCACCTCCTCAACTTTTTCATTTTTCCAAACTGAAACTCTATCCATTAAACACTGACTCCCCATTCTCCTTCCCCCAGCCCCTGGGGACCACTGTTCTACTTTCTGTCTATAAATTTAACTCCTCTAGGAACCTCATGTAAGTGGAATCATATGGTATTTGTCCTTTTGTGTTTGGCTTATTTCACTAGCATAATGTCCTTAAGGGTCATCCATGTTGTGCCATGTGTCAGAATTTCCTTCCTTTTTAAAGTTGAATAGTAGTCTATTGTATGTATGTATATACCACATTTTGTCTATCTATTCATCCATCAATGGACACTTGGGTTGCTTCCAGCTTTTGCCTATTGTAAATAATGCTTCTATGTACATGGTACAAGTATCTGTTTAAGGCCCTGCTTCTAATTCTTTAGCATATATATCTAGAAAGATGATTGCTAGATCTTATGGTCATTTTATGTTTAATTTTTTGAAGCAGTGCCGTGCTATTTTCCACAGTGTTGCACCATTTTGCATTTCTACGAACAAAGCTCAAGGGTTCCAGTTTCTCTATGTTCTCACCAATGTTAGTTAGAAAATGGCCATATTTTTAACAGATCCATACAAGGTAGGGCTGAGGAAGGAAAGGATTTACTGGTCGCTCACTGCCTGCAGAGCAGCTACGCCAACCCATAGAACACAAGCTTATTCACCAGGGGACAGGAGGCATGAATCTGTGTAGGCTGTCTTCACGCTTACCTGTAGCCATGCCTGTATTTTCCATGTGTGCCTGTACAATTTCCCTCATGTCTCTAAAAGGAAAGACTTTAAGGGAAAAAAAGGAAAACTAAACAAGGTATGATTTAGTGATACATATGTAGTGGAACTCTTAGTTTTTAAAAGGCAGGGGAATGATAAACACATTCTTCATGACATGAGCTACCTTTTGGTCAGAGGCAGGAGGAAGGAATCAGGAAGGGGTACAACAGTATTGGTCATGTTTGTAAGTTGGGTGCTGGTTTCTTTGGTGGTTTATTATTATGCTTCATGACATCCATAAATTGCATATATTGTTTTGTATGTATAATATTACATAATTTACATTTTAAATCTTAAATCATTGACCTACATTCCTTAGGGCTTTTGTTCCTACATGTTGGCCAAAGGTCTAGGAGTGGCCTGAAATTTCAACTGATGTAATCTAAGGCAAAAAGAGAGAATAAAGTGAGTTTTATAAATTCAATTTCATCCAATTTAAAGGATGGTATTGTATTATTAAATTATGCCCTCCCTATTTTATATAATAAAAAGACTTTTAGCAATGCAGTTGTAAAGAACACAGTTTGTTTTATTGAAAAATGGCAAACAGAAAAAGTAGATGACCTTGTATAAGGTCATTACCATTTTAGAAAAACTGTTTTAACTGGTCCTTGAAAAAAAATTCTGGGAATTATTGCCTCAAAGAACACTGCACCGTATTCAGTAGCCACCCACCAAGACTGATACTCAGTAAGATTTCACTAACTGCCCTTTACATAGAATGCATCGCTGTAATTGAAAAAGCTGATTTAGGGGAAGAATTCACCATCCCTGTCTGTAGATTCATGAGTAAATTTGAATTACTCATCAAAGGCATAGTCTAAGCTCATAGGAGCTAGATTCTCAATTAACAGCCAATGATGATCATAACTAATAATTATTGAACTCTTATGCCATGCCATTGGCTATTTTGTGTAGATTGTGTCACCTAATCTTCAGAAATGTTATTATTCCCATTTAACTGATACTGAAACTTTGACTAATATCCTTCCCAGCATCACATAGATAAGAAAGAGGGGAGCTGGAATTCAAAAGCAGTGTGGCAGTTTGCTATGTCCTCAACACTCTTAGCTAGGACTTAATTGGGTGCCATGTGTGGCACCCACCATCTATAAGCCAAATACTAGGGTGTACCAAATAGGTACTGAGGTGAATTCAGGACTCAGCCCTCTCCATTTTCCTCCCATTCATATTTCTTGAATTGTCTGACATTTAAGGAGTCCAGAATCACATAGCTTGAATTGCTGAGCTTATTGGAAACATTACCATTTTACCCTTGTGGTTTTCAAATGCACGAGTAGGTAGTAAATTGTATTTATTTTTTGTATATCTATGAGACACTAGCAAATGCACTGTGTAAGTTCAACTGTAGGCAAGAGAGTGGGGGAGAAGGAAGGTGCTCCAAGCAAACTTCAGGGATCTGTGGCTGGGGTATCTTGGGGACAGTGAGGAAGGTGGTCCAGCTTCAACCACAGAGCAGTGAGTTGGGTGTGGGAGCTTAAAAGGATGGGGTAGCAATCAGAGACTCATGAATGGAACTAAGGAGACCATGAATCTCCTCTAAGAAGGATAAAGCAAAAGAAAGTTCAGAGTCTTTCAAGATAATGTTGTCTTGCTAGAGGAGAAAAGGAAAAATGTACATATATGACAATAGGTTCTGCTTTACATTGAAATAAAATGAATGCTTGGAACTGTGTTTTTATTTTCTCATTTTTAGATTCTTTATCTCTTCACATCTTCAAATCTGTGAGCATTTGTCAAGATTTTTCCTTAGTCACCTATGTTGCCTCCCAGTATTGCCCAATCCTCATCCTTAAGAATTATCTGCAATTTCTCCCTGTCCTAGAATGGTCATACTTCCCTTCTCTCTTCTTCTGCCTTTCTAATCCTCACCTGTCCTCTGTTCTCTTCTTGTTTGTTGCCTCTTACTGCATAACATACCACTCAAAACACAGTGGTTTTAAACAATCAACAGTGCATTGTCATCTCTCACACTTCTGTGAAATGACCAGGTTCAGGTGGTTCTGACTCAAGGTATCTCATGCAATGGCAGTCAGATGGTGCTTGGGGCTTGGGTGCACTGGGACATCCAAGGTGGCATCTTCATAACATGTCTCATGCCTCAGCTTAGGTGGTTGGAGATTGGTTGGATAGTTGTTTGTTTCTGTCTCTGGTTTGTGCGCACACTCGCTCACTCTCTCTTCTCCTTTCCCCTCACCCTTCCATGTAGCTTTTCTACATGGCTAGCTTGGGCTTCCTCACAACATGGAGGTTTCAGGGTACTCAGACTTCTTACCTGGCAGCTGTCTTTCCCCAGACAAGTGTCCCAAGAAACTTAGGTGGAAGAAAGTTCAAAGCTTTTGACCTAGCCCTTGGAAGTCTCTCAGCACCACGGTTGCTAAATTCTGTTTTTCTAAAACGGGTCACAGAGCCAGCCCAGAGCAACCCCAGGGGAGTGGACCCACCCAAGGGCATAAATACAGGGCGCTGGGATTTATTTGGGGGGAGAGGGTGCACCTCTCCAAAGACTGACCGTCACATTTCTCCTTTTTTTTTTTTTTTTTTTTTTTTTTTTTGAGACAGAGTCTCACTCTGTTGCCTGGGCTAGAGTGAGTGCCATGGCGTCAGCCTAGCTCACAGCAACCTCAAACTCCGGGCTTAAGCGATCCTACTGCCTCAGCCTCCCGAGTAGCTGGGACTACAGGCATGCGCCACCATGCCCGGCTAATTTTTTGTATATATATATTTTAGTTGTCTATATAATTTCTTTCTATTTTTAGTAGAGACAGGGTCTCGCTCTTGCTCAGGCTGGTCTCGAACTCCTGACCTCCAGCGATCCACCCGCCTCGGCCTCCCAGAGTGCTAGGATTACAGGCGTGAGCCACTGCGCCCGGCCTCACATTTCTCCTTTATTGAAATTTCTGTCCCTTTCTCTTCTCCTTATAACTGAAATATCTTAAAGTTATTGTCTTATATCTTACTTCACATCCCTTTTTTTCTTATCATTGTTTATACTAAGAAAGTTTATTGCAAAACTTCTTTGAAGAATTCTTACACATGCTCTCAAGCGAATCTTAAAAATTTTATATTTTCATTTAGCAATGTTACAACTAAGCATCTAAAAGGCCCTATAGAGAAAAGCTGTGTGACTATTTTTTAGAAAGTTTCTTTGGAAAATCAGATTTGATTCACTTTTTAACCAGCAGTGATAACATATCAAACTTAAAAGGCAGATCAGTTTTAGAGAAAAGTGATACACCATCGTGTGCGTGTGTGTGTGTATGTCCTTGGATGAACTCCCCAACAATATTGCTTTTCATGCTTAGCCACTAATTAGAAAACCTGCTTTCTTTTGGGGACTGAACTGTGATTTACTTTCTAGTTGGACCCCTTTTTTATATTCAAGCTCTTATGGAAGCCAAAGCTTGTTCTTTTTTAACCCCTAAAATGAAAAAAGGATAACTTGAATCCAAAAGATTTATTGCATAATTATATGGAAATTCTTTATTTAAAACCTTGTACCTATAGATGGCTTAACTTTCCTTAGCTTCTGCAAATGCCATTGAGGACTTAGGTTCTTCTAAAAGGTTATTAGCTTTTTTTTTCTTTTTTCTATAAGAAGCTAAATCTCCAAAGCTTTCCTTTGGTGATTATGAAAAACAACACGTGTAGGAGAAAGTGGGAAGTTGGAGGTGGCAAAGAATTTGATATTTTTTTTTTTCTGCCCACAAGAACTGGGACAACTCTGCCATAGGATTAGTTTGCTCATGAGATTTCACTGTGGTTGCCATCAAGAAAAAACTAACAGGAATGGCAGGGCAGAAGCATTTCCTAACTCTGGGGAAAAGATCAAGGATTTACAGTGGGAAGCAGAGTGCTCTTTTTTTCTTTTACAGTGATTATGCGTTAGGCATCTGAGGTCTGATATCATTCTCATATAGGACTTTAGGTAGACGTCTGAGAGCTGACTCTGAAAACTGGTGATCAGTAATTGCAATTTCTCATAATTTGTCTTCATACAGGAAAAAGATTATGTTAAAAATGTATTTTTGTAGCCTTATTGAGGTATAATTGACAAATTAAGATTGTATATATTTAAGGTATACAATGTACTTTGATATACGTTGTGAAATGAACCCCACTATCAAGCTAATTAATGTATCCATCACCTCACATAGATACTTTATTTTTTTGTGGTGAGAACATTTAAGATCTACTCTCTTAGCAATATTGAGTATATAACACAGTATTATTAACTATTGTCACCATGCCGGGCCTCCAGAATGTATTCATTATGCCTAACTGAAACTTCGGACCCTCTGACTAACATTTCCCCAATACCATCCCCACCACCACCCCTGGTAACTCCTGTTCTCTTTTCTGCTTCTAGGAGTTTGACCTTTTTAGATGCCACGAACAAGTTGGATCATGTGGTATTGGTCTTTCTGTGCCTGGCTTATTTCACTTAACATAATGTCCTCCAGCTTCTTCCGTGTTGTTGCAAATGGCAGGATCTCCTTCTTTTTTAAGACTGAACACTGATCCATTGCATGTGTAGCCCACCGTTTCTATATCCATTTACCCATGATGGACAGATAAGTTGATTCCATATTAAAATGCCATAATTAATTTGCATGTAATTATGCAACAAATCTTTTAGGTTCAAGTTATCCCTCTCTCCTCTTTTTTTTTTTTTTACTTTATTTTAAGGGTTAAAAAAGAACAATCCTTTTCTAAAATGTTTTTTCCATGTAAATCCTTAGAAAATAGTAAGTGGCGCTGTTGGCGACTTCCTTCCACGTGCTCATTCTCCGCCCTGGCATCTGCAAGCAGATTTAATGGAGGCTCTGGCAGCTTCCCAGGGCAGAGGGTCCCATTCCGCAGAGTCATTCAGCCCCAAGATTCCACCGGCAGGGGGCAGGCAGTGGACTTTACCAAGAGCGCCATTTTCTATGAAGCTTTTCCCTAAGCCGCTCAACAAAAATTTCCACTGAACAGCAGACAAAATTTGAGGACCTTTCAAATTTCAGGCCCAGGCAAAATTCGCTGCCCACTCCCCTCCCCCACCCTCATGTCACCCCCTCCAGAGTTCACCTCAGAGCTACCCTTGTTATGTCAACTAGTGATGGTGACCCATGAACCAACCTGAGGAGGGGACAAGGTAGCTGGGAGAAAAGGGGGCGGGACAGGGATGGTGGGGCCAGGCTGGGCCAGGGGTGCTTATTTGTTATTTCATGAACTCTCACACCTTTTCCTGGGAAGTCACCATTCTTCCCATTTTGGCAGCTGAGAAAACCTGAAGCCAAGAGTTTAGCTCACTTGCTCTCATTCAAATTAGTTCAACTAAGTATTCAAACTAAAGTATTTAAACAAAAATCTAAGAATTTTATTTAATCCTTGGGTAACGTGAAGGATTTTCACCTCAGTCTGACGGCCTAGCCAGTGTCCCATCCACCACCCGGGTCCCCACCATGAGCCGTTGGTAACTGGTAATCTACTAACAAGTAGGACGGGGAGATTGATGAGGTGAGCCTGTGGCACTTAGTCAAGTAACGACAGCTGTCACTCTCTCTTGTTTAATCTTGTAGTGGAGTACGACAAGGAGTTCTCCCCTCGCCAGCGACACCACAAAGAGTTCAAGTTCAACCTATCCCAGATTCCTGAGGGTGAGGCGGTGACGGCTGCAGAATTCCGCATCTACAAGGACTGTGTTGTGGGGAGTTTTAAAAACCAAACTTTTCTTATCAGCATTTATCAAGTCTTACAGGAGCATCAGCACAGGTATGAAGGTTCAGAAAGCCCCAAAGGTGGGGCCGGTCCCCGTTTCTCACCCTCTGTCGTCACATAACCCCCAGTGTGTCTGTGCAAGGTGATTTGGAGTTCAGGGGCAGCACACAATGAACACAACGAGGGGAGTGTTCTACATGGCAGGGTCTAACTGGTGAGAGTTTTTACTATTAAGTTGATTTTCCAAATAGTTATCTTTTCCTACATAAACTAGTGAACAGTATTTATGAAGTGCCCTTTGTGATCAGACACCTGTACAATTTATTGGGGATTAAATATCTCCGCTATTGTTTAGTCCCCACTTTGAATGATGAATGGGGCTGGCTAAAATAATTTCACACATTGTAAGTATATAATGGTGCTTGTAAGTGATACTAATTCAGGTGAATACAAGGTTATATGTTTGTGTGTCTAATATATACAAAACATGTGTATCTTTGTGTGTGTGTGTGTGATGTATTTTTATCATTTGGATACAAAGGAACAATAGACTTTTTTTCCATATGTCTATATTATTCTAATTTCCTAAAGTGAATTCAGACCATTTTACAAAAGAGCTGCAATGAAGTGTGTTCATGTGCTGTCTAGCAGTAAAGCAAAACTTCTATGGAGGGATTCTGTAGTACACAGTAAAGAGGCCAGTGACCTTGAATTTTGCTTAGGATCTAGGGGTCAGTTGAGTAGTTTGATGAGAATCACGCTCATGATGCACAGTAGGTTAGTGTTGCTGCATAGTCCTGAGTGTGTACGGGGTAGAAATTTAGCAGGGGATATGACAGTCTGGCAATTGTATGGTACACACGAATTAAAGGAAGAGAACGTATAGTGGGAGGGAACCCCACACGTACAGACTGTATGAGGGATTTGCCAGCTTTGGTTTTATAAACCAAGTCGAGATTCTCACTTTTGCTCTTGGAAGTCTATTGACTTCCCAAGAATTTCCCAAGGTATAGGAGTGACTTTGGTTTCTCCTGAACTTATTGATCTGTGTGAGTCTGTCACAAATATACACACTGAAATCATAAGTAACATGGATTTGCTCTACGAAAGGTTTATTTTAGTTTTGAAAGCACTGCTGGCATCCAGTCCTTGAGCAGGTTTAAGTCTCTAATGGAGGAAATAGAGAGAAAGGAATGATAGGTGCCAGGCTCTTGGAACGTGTCATGGTGTGAACATATGCACTGATAGCTGTAGGTGAATTCTTAGCTGGGACAGTTAAATAATAAGTAAAATATAGCCATTGTGGTACCTTTATAATAGACCAAGATTTTGGAATGAAAGGGAAGTTTCCTGATGTCTGCAATTCACTCCTAAATGAAAGTGTATTCCGTTCCTTTACCATTGAGGGCCTCCTTTGAAAAGTTAATTATTCATTGCTAGATTTTTGTATTTGACACTTTGGAGAGAATTGGTACTCAGTGACTCTTTGGAACTGCTTTAGCCATTGGTTCTCAGTCTGCCTAATTGTTTATTCCATTATATTTCTCTGGTGGAAATAACCTACTAGTACATTTTTGGCTCCAAAATTTATTGGAAATACATGGTTTTCTCTGTCCAACAGGAAAAACTTTATAGTAAAAACACTAGGCTTGGAGTTGAGTGACTATGGAATTTTTAAAAATTATTATTATTTTTTTTTTAAAGAGAGAAAGCTAGCAGACCATTTATAAGGTTTATACTGAACTCCAGCCAAAAAAGAACAGCTGCCTTGTGCTCAGGATGGTGGTGTCAGACTTCCTCGAGGCCAGCAGTGAGTTTGGAAAACAAAATTCCGACTAGTTTCAACCTTTGATGACTCTCTATCAAAGCAAGGAGTTGTAGTTTCTTTGCCTTCTAGGATGGAAGCATTTGGCGACTGCACGTGTCTAGTTTTTGAACATAGGCGAGGGGAAATCTGGGAGAATTGGGAGATTTTCATACTTTTGAAGGGTTCCAGGTTGGCTAGGAGGAGAATTTCTTTTCTTATCTGTGGGCTCAAAGCCCAGGCCTCCTGCGGCCTCAGAACGTTCTTCCAGAGGCCTCCAGGTTTAGCTGCAGGACTCCTTCCGGGGGCAGGTGTCATCTTCCCATCTGTACCATCTTGGGGTGTCTTGGCTGAAAACAATTCTCCAGGCTTGTAAAGAAACATATTTGTCTAATCTGTGTTTAAGTGAAATTTGTAGTATTTGATGGATTAACTTAATTTAACAAGTGTTTGTGTTGCAAAATAGTTGGCCTCCTTGAAAAAGAAAAAGAAAAGAGTCAGGTTTTAAATGGTGACTCATACACTCAGCTAAGGGGGAGGAAGTTGTGTGTTGGGCCTTCTGATATAAAAGGTGGTTAGGAAGCCTGACCCAGGGAGGGTCAGGGAAGATTCTTGGAAGATCGGCCTTTGCTGCGAACTCCACAGAAACATGTTCCTTTGACTGCTTAGAAATCATTGTGCCAGGTAAGTTTTAACAAATAATAAAAAGGTGGCTACTTAATAGAGGGTGACTTTAGTAAGAGCAAGGAAACACTTGATACTTTACTCACAACTTGAGCATAAGCACTTAGATGCGATCTAAGTCATGAAAAGATCTGACGCAACCTGTAGATTGGAATGTCATCAGCCACCCAGTAGCCTGCACTGTGAAGTCTGAGTAGAACAGGGTGTCCTTTCCACTTTATTTTTTTTTTTTTAAATTTACTCTATGGTGTTTATGTTTTAAGATGAGTTTGGTGTTAACATTTGGTGTTATAAATCAGCGTCCTTATGACGAGGGTGGTAAAAATTTGCATGTACGTAGGACTCACAGTCTGGAATGGGCCTTCTCTTATATTCTTGAATTAGGACTTTGCCATGACCCCTGTCAGGTAGACAGGGCAGGCATGTTAGCTTTGACAGAATGAAGTGTGCCACGTATGAATCTTCCCAAGGCCAAATAATGCCTAAACTGATGTCTGCTGTGCTTCCCAAAAACCAGCCCAATGATGTGGGGACAGTCCTGAGATAAAGGTGAAGTGCTGGGAAGAGGTAAGCAATCTCCTGATGGCATGTCCTCATATCTCAATTTCCTTAGCTGTGACACAGACATCCCAAGGATGCTGCATCCATTTGGGTGGCAAATGAGACAGTTCTGTTGGTGGTAAAGATCTGTGTCTGTTGGAATTCAGACTCTGGTACTGTGGCGGCCGAGGCCTTTCAGCAGAAAACTTCTGCAACCATTGATCTAGTAGCTTTTCTAGAGGAGGGGAGTGGAGACTGGAATAAATTTACATAGAAGGATTTGTACTTTTTTACAGTAGCATATATTTGTTGATTTACTTTTTTACTCTTTTCTTCCGTATTGCATACACTTGAAGCTGTCTTCACACTTGGAACACAGACTGCTGGATAACTTTTGACCTTCGTAGTCATTCATAGTAGCATGATGGTACCATGTTGCTTTTCAAGACATGTACTCATGATCTTTATTTCTATAGCATCTTTAGATTAACAGTGAAATTTTAAGGCCTTTAAAGAATATCATTTTCATCTGCATTTCTTACTTGGTTAAAGGCATACTTTTACTGTTTCTGGTTGAAATTTTGTATACCTAGAAGTCAAAGAGCATCTCTTGAAAGCCAACCAGAAATTTTGACTGAGAGACATATTCCTTGTCTAAATTGTGGTCCTGTTTTGTTCATGAATTGGCCACACTTGGCTCTGCTAGTTTTGAAATTCCATGTTCTACTTTATGTGTTTTGGCAATTGCATTGCCTGGCAGCAATGGCCTGTCTTCTGTGAGTATGATAACTTTTCTTCTCCATGTTCTATCTTGGTATGGTCTTGTGGAAGACATTTGAAATGAGAATTAATTACCAAATATAAAATTCATTTCCTCTTCATATAAACAATAACACAACTTATCCCTCTGTTTGGAAACAAGCAAGGTTTTTTAAAATTTGTTTTTAAAGTTTCATTCATGTTTCATCCCGTATTTAGAATCCTTAAGATGCGGAGAAATGCATCTTAGAATCAAGGACACAGGGCAGTGCTGCTGTGGAGCTGGTTTTACCATCTTTATCATTTTTAAGTTTACAGTTTGGTGGTAATAAATACATTTATATATATTTTTCTTCTTCATTTCTCTCACTACCCTAAAACTGAGAAAGATCTCCCTAAGGCCAACCCAGAAGCCTGTTGCTGGAGTCCCTAGGAACAATCCTGGACTGAATTCTTGCTTTAATTTTTGACAAAATTCAGAAATTCTAACCTATTTTACAGATAGAATATACTTGGCCCAGGAGAAAAAATAACATTGAAGGGTAAAAACACATTTTCCAGAATTTTTAGTTTGATATTTCACTCGGAACCATTTCCAGAGATAGGGAACAGGAATAAGTTAGCAAAGGGTAATGAAGACGAGTTTAGGGTTGGACATGTGGGAGCCATGGTGGGGCACTCAAGAGACAGTGGGGTATAGAAGTGTTGAACTAGCAGAATGAGCAAAACTACAGTAGTAGATTTTTGAGACCATAAGTGAGTCACTGAACTAGGTTACGTAGCTCAGCTGTGTAAGAATAGAAAAATCCAATGGACCCAGTACCATTTGTTGAAAATACTGTCCTTTTCCTATGTACTTCAGAGGTACCTTTATCATAAATTAGGTGACCATATATGTTTAGGTCTATTTCTGGGATTTCTATTTTGTTCCATTGGTTAATTTTTCTCTTCTTGCACCAATACAGTAGGGTCTTAATTCCTTTAGTTTTACAATGGGGCTTGATATCTGGTGTGTAAGTTTCTCAAACTTGTTCTTGAGATTTTGTTGGCTGTCTACATTCACATGTGAATTTTAAAATCAGCTTGTCTATTTCCACAACAAAAAAACCAAAAACAAACTTGCTGGGCTTCTGATTGGAATTGCATTAAATCTAGAGATCAATTTGGGAAGAATTTACATCTCCTCAATATTGAGTGTTTCAGTTCAAGAATGGGGTATTTATTTAGGCCTTCTTTAACAACTCTCAGTAATATATAGTTTTTTGTGTGTCTTGAACATTTTTATTAGGTTAGGTTTAGATATTGAACTTTCTGGTGCTGTATTAGTTTTTAAAAATTTTAGTGTCTAATTAGTTTTTGCTCACATACACAAGTACAGTTGATTTTTTTATATTTGTATCTAGCAACCTTACAAATTTGTATATTAATTCTAATTGTTTTCTGTACAATTTTTTGGAATTTCTATGAATATATCTATGAATATATTTATGAACATATCTATTCATATTTCTATGACTATTATCTATAAATATCAGTTTCATTTCTTCCTTTCTAATTCTATTTTTTGTTTTTCTTTTTCTTGTTTTATTGTGCTGGCTAGGACGTCCAGTATAATGTTGAAATCCATTCAGATTTCTGTCAGACTTCTAATCTCATGGATAAAGATTTAGTATTTCACCATTCAGGATGATGATTGCTATAAATGTTTTTGTAGATACTCTTTATTATATTAAAGAAATTATGCTCAATTCCTAGTTTTCTCAGAGTTTTTTAAATTAGGAATTGGTGTGGAATTTTATCAAAACTTTTTTTCTGAAGTTGGGGATGATCATATGATTTTCAAATGTTAAGCTAACCTCATATCCCTGGAATAAGTTCAACTTTTGACTTATTGTCCTTTTTATATAAGGCTGGATTCAAAGACCATATCTGATAACTCTGCTATCTGGATCACCTATGTGTCTATTTCCATTATCTCTTTGTTCCCTTGATTTTTCCTCATTTGTTTTTATTTCCTAGCATGCCTGCTGATTTTTTATTTATGAAATTCTGGACATTATTTAAGGAAAAAAGTTCTAGATACTGTTATCGCCTTCCAGAGTGGAGTTAATGTTCTTCCAGAAGACAGACAAAACATGGGCAGATCATCTTTTTCTTTTTGTTCCAGGTGATGCTGAGTTTTAGAATTTGTTAAGGCTCATCTGTTTCTGGTTTTCCCTTTCTCCAGAGTTCAGTCCTTCAGGAGTTTCAGCTAAAAGTCCAGATGTTTACCAGAGCCTCTCATCCTTAGTGGACTCTGAACTCTAATTTTTTAACTCTCCAGCATTATGAGACTGTCAGAAACTCTGCTTTGCTTTTAAGCCTCTGTATGGTTTCTTTCTGCTTGTTTTCTCACTTTCTTATCTCATGTAAACACAGCTTAATATTTGGCCAATAACTCAAATGGAAATATTAGAGTTTAAGGCAGCCAGGACTTGAAGAGCCAAAGTCCTAGAGGAAAGAGACAACGAAGAAGTGGCCCCCAACTTGAGATCACTGTTATGAGCTCACTTCTACGCAGGCCCTTTTTTTCCTGGGACCTTATCCTTTCACGTACTAGCTTCCCTGAACTCTAGCTTTATCCCTAGCCAGTGATATTGCTCAATGCTCTAGGCTGCTGCTGTTTTCTGCTCATGCTGAAAACATGGCGTCTGTGCCTCCTGCTAGGAATTAGCAAATGCCGTGAAATGAAGAGGCAACAGCAAATACAGGGCTCCCCTCAATGCGTTTCCTTTCTCTCTGCGTTCTTGACCCAGCAAGGGTCGCCCAGGTTGGTTGCTCTACAAAGAATTAAAACAGGTTTGTTTTGTTGTTAATCCAGTTTCTTTAGTTGCTCTTGATGGGAATGTTAGTGTGATTCATCAGAGGTACAAGAATAAGTCCCGGAAGTATAGTATTTTTATTATTTTCATTTGGAAATCTTTTTTATGAATCCCCACAAATGTTGATATTTGATTTATTAATCAAATGATGTAGTTTCGGAAACAAGATCTGGACCCAGTAGTTGATCCAGCTTCAGGATGGAGTATTGTCTTTATAAAAGTATTACTTATGGACTGATTGCTCTATGGATTCTGCTGGGCTTTCAGTGCTGCCTGCTGAAATGAAACATACACATTCAACCTTTTCAGATACCTGAGATGAGTTTCTTTTTTGAAGAGAAGGGCAAATTTGAGAAAGCCAGGATGGGAGAACACTATTATAGTTTAGGTAGACGAAACTCAAAGCCTTTTATCTCTGTGCCCAGCCACACCTTTTTCTCTTTCTGTATCTGGCTTTCAGAGCTGTGACCCTGAGGGACTCCTGAAATCTTACTGCTCACTTGATAATCTCTGGCTCCCTCCGTGTGGGCCTCAGGCACTCAGTGAACTTTTCAGTATTTGTTCCTTTGCCCTTGAAAAAAAGATAATACAACTGACCCACAGATCCGGTTATGTAACTGGTTGTTTCGTCTTCCCGGTCAAGTGCATAGTCTTTATACCTGGAACCATCTACCCGAATGAAAAATAGACAAATAAATGAAGACTCAAGGGGTTACCAAACTTCATTCCTCAGTCTGTCTCATTCTGTTCTTTGTAAGGCACAGTGTAGAAGAGAATGTTACAGAGAGGAATTGAAGTTACCGTGAAGAATTGTACACACTCAAAAGAATGCAAAAAAAATTTATGATGGGGAGGCATCAGGGTGTGGTGGGCAGGTGACACCGTTCTTTGAGAACTGCTTGTCCACTTGGTAAACATGAAGAGAAAATAAAATAGGTTTTTATTTCTGAAAACCATGCCTTATGCATTTGTCATTCATTCCTAGAAATGGATTGCTTTGGTTGCATGCATCTCCACACCAGGCTGTCCAACTTTGTAGGAGGCAGGCCATGCTAGTGGTTAAGATTATTTTGTGAAACATCTTTTCTTAAAATCACAAGTTAACAGCACTTTTACTGTTTGCCTCTTATGGTTGTTGTGAAGAGCACTTAGAACAGTCAGGTAGTAAACACCATATTAAGGTTTGCTATGTTAATAATCTGACAGCAGAGTGATTTACATTGGTTTGTTAGAGATGAAATAGCCATACAGAGTCAAGGTGCCTTCAATATTTGAAACATCACTTGATACCACTTTAGCCATTGAGGTAAAAATTGGGTAATGATAATATCAAGGAGCATAAAATCAGTGAAAGCTTAGCCAATTACCTATTAATAATAATAATGTTCATTCACCCTTGTTACTCAAATCCATGTGTGTATATCTACGCAGCAGTTTATCCTAGTTTGTAATGCTCTACTTTCAAATCTATTCTTTTTCTGTCTTTTCTGGTGATAAAAGTTGAAGCATAATCTATGTTATACCTTACATAAGGGAAAAGTACAAAACAAGGGCTTGACTAATTTTCTAAAATGTTTGATATTTTACTTTCATTCTATTTGCAAATTAAATTTTTCTTATTGCATAAAGTCAGCTCATCAGTGTATGAGTGTTGTTTTGTATCTTAATTTATCAATTCCAGACATATAAATGGCAAAAGAATGTGTTGTGAAGAAATAAAGAGACAAGACCACAGAGTCCCCTTATCAGGTATTTCATAAGTCTGCTTATTTCGGAAGTATAAATTCCACTTGATCAAGGACATTTTTCTAGAAAAATGGTTTGTAGTAAACACAGTTGTACTTTGACCAGGGCAGCGTGACCTTAACAGGTGTGTAGTTTGTCAGGAAGGATCAAACCTGGGCACCAGGAGCTCAGGTACCTCCTGCCCTTCTCCCAGAGCAAAGGAGAGAGACCCAGCGTGCTTTGCCCATGATGTTCTCTGCCTCTCGGCCCAAGGTCATATCACCAACCTGGGCAGGTGCCTTGGAGGCTGTGTGACAGGAGGGACCATGCAGGGATAATCTTGCCAGAAACACCAATTCTACAAGTCTTTGTGAATGGCTTGCTAATCAGTCAATGCTAATACCAGGGTGAATTTTTGAAGTTTCTTAGAAATCTCTTGTTAGGCTTATTAATTTATTAAGAACTTCATTTGCCCAGGATGATCACAATATGAGAAAAATCATGCCTTAGGGTTGGAATAACACTGAGAAAGAATAACATTGTTATATACTTGAAGATGGGAAGCCTATTCATCATGCAAAGGTGGGGTCTATGAATTAGTTGAGAACAAAATAGTCAATAAACGCATTCAAGATTATATCTTCTCTTGTTTCAAGATTTTCTTGCATGGTTTGCTAATTTGAGGGTGTGTCATCTTAGTAGGAAGGTCCAAATAATCCAATTTTGGTGGTGATTATGGCCAGACTCTAGGATTCTTTATTTGGCAGTGATACATCATTTTAGATGTGAACATCTCATGTTGACTCTGCCGAAGTAAGATTTAGGAGGGAATTAAAAGTTTGTTACATGGCAAAATCCGATGCATCTTATTTAAGGCTACACTTTTACAGTCAGGAGACTAAGAAGGCCAGACACACAGAGCGTTCTGCTTGGGAAGAGGAGGGCAAGGTCAGGCAGGTTGCTGGGGTTCCACCACCTGCAGCCACCATCAGCCACTCAGGCTGCACACACACCTGCCCTGGCTTGGTATTTTCAGCGTGTATCCCATCCATTTTGTGACTACCTTTTAGATACACGATGGTTAAGGGCCTGGGCTCTGGTTAAATTCTGGTTGCCCCACTTAACACCCATGGGACCTTGAGACTCTCTCTAGGGCTCCATTTCCTCAGCCGTGGAAGAGACGTCATACTAGGACTTGCCTCTCTGGCTGTCCTAAGGAATAAGGGCCCTCGGTGTGGTGCCCATGGATTGGAAGCACGCAGTGAATATTGGTTGTTCCTCCGCTCAGTCCAGGTATTTGAAGTCCATGCTTTACCTCACTGTCCTCCTCCCAGAGGCCCCGAGCATCTTAGAGCCACATGTCTAAATTTAGGACTGCCTCACTGCCCCTGGGCCACCAAGAGTGGTCTTTCAAGGCTCAGCTGTTAGACTGCGTTTGTTGATCTCACAGATCTCTTAAGCAGTGAGAGCTCAAGTCATCGCACAGTCAGAAAGCTTGTCACAGAAACAACACGAATTCCTGGGGGCCACACCATGACTCAGTAGCCGAGTCAGGATGGAGACCGTTCCCACCAACCCTGGAGGTTTAGTTGCTTCTGCACAGTGGCTGTCAATCCTTCGTATCAGTGCTCTTCCACCCCTGCTCCAAGTGTAGCTTCGGATTTGTGTTCTTCCTCTTAAACTCACACCTTCTTCCTCTGTCTCGTTTTCATTGCTTTCCTTGTCCTTTTTGCATGACAGCCTCTGTCTCATCCCCACTTTCTCTTGGAATACGCTCCCATTTCCTTTATCACAAACCCTGCTCTGTCAAAACAAAAGCTCATCCTGGCTCTTTATAGAGAGCTGTGTTCATGCTTTGGACAGTATTTCTCTGCATCCTTATTACAAATCTCTAAGAATTAAGTGCCTGTGGCATCACTGTAAATGGCAACAATGATCCTCATGGGTAGTCCCATACACTTCTTGTCCTTGCTTTGGGGAAACCTTATACACTGAAATTCTCACTGGGTCTTTTATTTTTTTTAGAGACAGAGTCTCACTCTGTCACCCAGGCTGGAGTGCTGAGGCATGATCATAGCTCACTGCAGCCTCCAACTCCTGGGCTCAAGCCATCCTCCCACCTTGACCTTATTACGGTCATGAGCCACTGTGCCTGGCCGTCACTAGGTCTTGATGCCAGAGTGCCAGCCACATTCTGCCCTGTGACACAAATATGTCCTGTGCTTCCTTTGGGTCTGGGGCTACTTTCTCACAATGCTGTTCACACTGTCTGTGTTATTTCTGGATAAGGGTCTTCTACAGCCTTCCAGAAGAGAATTTATGTCTTTTTTACATCTGAACTTCAAAGCGTTGGACTTGCAGTCCCCTCGTGCTATTTTCCATGAACACCCCCTGTCTCCCGGCTCCCAGTGGTTACCTCAGTAATGGGGGCTGATTTGTCACTGTGGGGGAGCCCTGTCCACATCGGAGGGTGCTTTAAATGTGGCAGTCTTGAGCGTGGCCCCCCACAGACTGTGGGAAGCAGCTGAGTAAACGACTGCTAGAAGTACCTACTGTTTATACTTGGAAAAGATGACAATAGAGCTCCCTTCTAACTCCAAGCAGCCATGTAAGCAGGAAAATGTTTGCTCCTCCTCTGACAAAGCTAAAAATTTTAACTTGGTGTTTCATGGACCTCATAAATATTTGACCAAATAGAGATGAGTTTCATTCATTTGTCATAGGTTGTCTTTGGTAATAATCTCAAAAGGCAGTATGTCATTATGTCATTATGGAAAACTCTTTGAATCCAAAACCGAGTCTTGGTTTTTGCACTTACTAGCTTGAGACCTTGGCCATGTGACTATTAACTTCACGTCCAAGTCTGTTTCCCCAGCTGTGAAATGGGAATAACGATACTCTACCTAGCTTTTAGGATTATCCTAAGGACCAAGCAAAGTGAAGTAGATGAAAGCACTGTGTAAATTATTTAGGTGTGTGCTATTATTATCGTGATGCTCCTCTTAAGTTTAGTACTATTTATTTTTTCTGGAGACAGAGTCTTGCTCTGTCACCCTGGCTAGAGTACAGTGGCGTCGTCATAGCTCACAGCAACCTCAAACTCCTGGGCTCAAGCCATCGTCCTGCCTCAAGCTCCTGCGTATCTGGGACTATAGGTGCACACCACCATGCCTGGCTAATTTTTGTATTTTTTGTAGAGACAGGGTCTTGCACTTGCTCAGGCTGGTCTCAAACTCCTGGTTTCAAGCAGTCCTTCCACCGTGGCTTCCCAGGTGGGAAGGATTATAGGTATGATCCTTGGATTATACCTATTAATCCATGCTAGGATTATAGGTATGAGCCACCACACCCGGCCAAGTTTAGTACTTTTAATTCTAGTCATTTTCCTATCCCTGTAAGATATTGCAGCAAAATATTTCCACACCAGGAGATCTGAATCTTTCTGTGGCCAAGATATTCTCCTCCTTGTCACGGGAATCCCAGGCCATTTCACGCGGATGGCCCTGGGATATAAACTCAGATTCACATTGTCACTGAAACACATGAAGGTGACAGTCTCCTGACACTACCATGAAATGTGGGTGAACAGAAAGAAACCTTCGCACCACCTTCCCACAATCCCTGGGGTTACATTTGTTGAAAACTGAGAAAAATATAAAAATATTCCCTGTGGAACCCAGTGGAAGGAGTGGACTCTGACTTTGCCTCAGAGAACCGCAGCCACAGCTCAGAGCTGTGCTGGGACGAACTTTAAAACCCCTCGGCATCCACCCCTGCTGACACAGTGCACAGGCACAAGGACCTGGCGTCCACTACAGACCATTTAGTAGCCTCAACTAACAGAAAAGAATGGATGATTACTCAGAAATGTGATGTGGCTTCTTGTTTCTCCTTATTTCACAGAAACTAACACGTAGATTTTGAGGTCCTAAATAAAAAAAAAAAAAAAAAAAAAAGGCAGTGCCTCACCCTGTAAATGCTCACACGAATCCTGATTTTAGTATTTCCTTAACTCTGTTTCTCACTGCCTTCCACTTCCCTCCATTCAGAATTTGCTAGCCATAAAGTAAGCGGTTCACTAATAAATAGTATTACAAATAAATAAAATAATCCAATAATAAAGTAAGTATTAAAATAAAACACAAAATAACATCCATCTGTAATTTATCCCAATTCCAAAATAAAATGTGGCGGAAGCAACGGGAGCAAGGCTTCTGGCGACCGCGAGGGCTGCTCGGATGTCTGTGAAGCGGCTTATCACACGTTCCCGTCTGTCCTCACTGTGTCGTGCCCACGTCCCGGCAGGGCTGTGGCCCGTCGCTGTGCGTGGCGCTCCACAGGCGCACGTGCCCTGACTGGGCGTTCCGTGTCGTGGCGCCGACACGGCGGGGTGGGACTGGGGGCAGGGCGGGGCGCCGCTCACCGCGGTTCGTTCTTTCTCTGTTTCAGAGACTCTGACCTATTCTTGTTGGACACCCGCGTAGTGTGGGCCTCAGAAGAAGGCTGGCTGGAGTTTGACATCACGGCCACTAGCAATCTGTGGGTCGTGACCCCACAGCACAACATGGGGCTTCAGCTGAGCGTGGTGACGCGGGACGGTAAGTGTTCGCGCGTGCGCTCGCCACCAGAGTCCGGCAAGGCGTCATTGCTCGTTCATTTCCTTTACAGCAGTCGCGGCAGAACCGTGGTTTACAGTCAGGTTCTCAGCTCCGGGAGGGCCTCGTTTACGGTGCCCTCGTGACTGCTTTTGAGAACCAAAACCTTTCCCTGAGGTATTCTAGAAAGGACTTGGAGCCACATCCCCTCAGAAGGGTGGTCAGGGCCCGGAGAGGGACGATGAGAGGACAGCTGTCCCAGCCAAAGGCAGAAGGAGGGACATTGCAGGCGCATCCCTTTAGCTCCTGAGGAGCAGGTTTGCCGAGCGACCCTCCAGCGCCCTCTCCTCCTGCGGCACCAAAGCTCAGCCGCTCCAGGTCCCCACTGCCGATCGCGCCCCCCAGGGGCCCTCAGTCTGTGCGCGCTCGGCGCGTGGGGTCCCTCACTGGTTGAGAAGAAAGACGCTAGGAAGAAAAGGTGACTGCAGGCGAATAGACTGGCAGAGGCGGCGCAGCCCAGGACTTCATGCCGCTGCTCGGTGGCATTCCCGTGCCTTTGAGGGAAGGCTTTCGCTCTGCCCCTGCGCAGGGCGCCATCTGGGGTGTGAGAACGCGGGATTTTCTTCCTCACGCTCATTCTTCTCTGTTAGCACTTTGGGAGACCAGTTCCAAGTGTCCCTTAACTGTGCAGCTGCGGGGTAAGTTTCCGTGCAAAAAAGCGAAGTGTGCTTTGGTTTGCGTTAAAGGAGTCCACATCCACCCCCGGGCCGCGGGCCTGGTGGGCAGAGACGGCCCCTATGACAAGCAGCCCTTCATGGTGGCCTTCTTCAAAGTGAGCGAGGTCCACGTGCGCTCCACCAGGTCAGCCTCCGGCCGGCGCCGTCAGCAGAGCCGCAACCGCTCCACCCAGTCCCAGGACGTGTCCCGGGTCTCCAGCGCTTCAGGTAGGTTTGCGGGGAGCCTGTTTTCCAGGAGGCCTTGTTGGCCTCAGTGAGAATAAACATCGTGCTCGTGGTCCCAGATGTTGAACAACTTCTGCACAACAAATGCAAAGTCCTGTCGGGTATCATAGGGATTATGGGGCCTTATCATGGTCACCGATCACCTGGGTGGGTTCCCAGGGCCCTCGAGGTGGAACACTTGTTACCTGAAGTCTGAGTGTGCAGATTGCAGGCATCGTGACTACCTGTTTATCAGACAAGCATCTTTCTGGTTGATTGGATTTCTCCAAGTCTCTTTTCATTCCCATCAAAACCCTGGGACCACCTAGATTTTTTTCTAGTTGTGTTATGCCTAGAGGGTTGTGATGTGCAAACAAACTTGGTACATTTGTGTAATATGGACTTGTATTTGTCAGCACTCTTGGCTGGAAGAGTTGGAAAGTCAACTCGAACAGCCCTCTAGGGTAGGTTTTATTGGCTCACTTAAGTGAGAAGTTCAGGGGTTCCAGCTTTAGGCATGGCTGGGTCCATGGGCTTGGATGATACCAGGAAATCTCTCTTCTCTTTTTCTGTTTTCCTTTGTTGGTGGCATTCTGAGAAAGACTGTCTCTATATGGTGGCCAGGAAGGCAACCAGCAGTTCCAGGATTTTGTCACTCTTGGCAACCTCAACCTCAGACAGAGAGCCCTTCTTCAGCCAAAAGCCAGGCATGGCTCTCATTGGCTTGGCTTGGGTGGTGTGCCCCACCCTGGAGCTAGGCAATGAGATCAATCCCACTGCCCAAAACAGGCAAGTTCAAAGGGCAAGGGAGAGGAACCAGCCCCGACTGCCGAGTGTCAGTTCAGCGGTCCTTCAGAAGTGTTCCCCCATGGCCGTGCCTTTTTTGGAGATGGGGTGGAAGTCCACTCATGGATACACAGGGTGGGGTGGGGGGGTAGATGTTTCCTTCTGCCAGCCAGTCACACAGCTAGTAAGTATGGAATTGAAACTCAGACATTTCTGACTCTAAAGCCAGTGTGAGTTCTGGGGTTCCTTTGGCTACTTAAAGAACGTGGGAGTCAAGCATGAAGTCAAGGATTTGCAGTAGGGGGATTTGTAGGCAGAGAACTTGCTACCTTGTGACTCTGGACAAACCCATTCCGTTTCAGCTTCAGTTTACTCATCTATAAGGTGAAGATGATGAATACCCTGCAGATTTTCTGGGATTAGATGAAAAGCATCAAAATCTGGCTCATAATAGCCCTCAAAGCTCAGTTACATCCAGTTATAGGAAGCAGGTTGTCAGGGCATATGCTGGGATCCCAGGAAAGGACAGGAGACACTTCTGGAAGACACATTAATTCTTCCAGGTGACCCTATATACATGTCCTTTTCAGGCCAGAAAGGGTTAATGCCGTCTCTCAAGATACCTAATCTTTCTCTGGGAGGAAGAGACTGCATTTTAGATTCTGACTTAATGAGCTGTCTCTTTTACCAGTACCTTGGACGTGGAACTTGAGGATCCACCACCCAGTGTGATGTGACATTTTGCTGCTTGTCATCCTGGTGTTTCCTGGAAGCCTTGCACAGCATGGGTGTTCCTGTGTTTACCACCAGAAACAGTCAGGGCTGGGGTTTTTGAAAAAGGAGGAGAAATGCTTGCTTTCCTTGATTGACTTCAGAGGCAGCCTGCTGAACAGAGTTAATAATCTCCGTGTTTTCCTCCGGGGTATGATGCTGAAGTCTGCCAGTGGTAGGCTTCAATTTATTGATGAACTGTGGTCAGTTTAATACAGGGACCTCAGACATGGAGGCATCTCTTGAAATGCTGATTGCTTTTTAAAATTAAAATTTCACTTGATTTATTCAGCATCCCCCTCTCCATAGCCCGGTCTACCCCAGCCCACCCAATACACACACCAGTGTTTTTAAATTGAGAAAACATGTGCCTGATTCGGGTTTAAGCAATGTCACCCAATTATTATTTTGCAAGCCCCTTTCAACTTTTTTTTTCCAGTTTGATGAGTTTAAATATGGATATGAAAATTGATCTAATTTGCAATAAGATGCGACAGTCTCTGTTTTTCTCTCTGTTGGGCTCACCATGTCCCAGCACAGTACTTCCAAGTTTGCTTTGCTCTTTTCGGCAAGAGCTAAGGCAAGAGAGTTCATAGCAAGTCCCTCTGGCCTCACCTATTTAAAAGCCCCCAAGAGAGCATTACTACGAAGGATTCTTCCTCCTACTCTCTTCAAAGCTCCTCTCAAGTGATCTGAGAGATCGCTCGTGTCCAGCCCACTGAGGTGCTGCTTTCGATATTTGGCTCCTTTTGTATTTATTCTTCTGTTAACGGGAGTGGGCGAGCAGAGGAAGGGATTTCCAGAAGGATGGCCTGCTACCTGGAGAAGTGGGCTGTCTGGCTTTCTCTCCCTTGTGGGGCCAGGTGTTGCTGGGCCTTTCGAACCAGGTAGATGTTGCAGAGACAGAAGAGTCGTGCTGTCTGGCGTGACTGCAGCCTCTGGCAGACTTCCCCTTGTAAATCTTTAGGGAGGTGGAAGGAAGAGATTGCTTTGCCTCTGCTGCCCCCTTCTTCCACAGTTGCTCCCAAGGAACTGATAGTTCTCCGCTGAAACAACCACCACCAGGAGCAGCCCACCGGGATTGTCCTGCATCTGGGTAAAGAAGTTAACATCATTCATCAAATTGCCTGTCATCAGGGTGACACGTGGCGGGGAAATAAGTGGCTATTTTTGGAACTGAGCTGTCTGTCTGTGCCTGAGAGGGCAGGGCTAGTCCACAACAGCGGAGAGGCCAAGAGCCCCACCACCCACCAAAATCTACTCTAACATTTGTACTTGGCTTTCAAGCTGGACTTTCCAAACACGTGGGTTTGGACCGAAGTCTCCCTGGATGGTTTGCACTTGCCCTTGCTTCTCTGCAGCTGTCGGCTCCGAGTGAAGGCTACATGTTGGCTGTGTTACACTTCTCCAGGGGGCTTGGCTAGCGTCTGCGCAGTATTGTTTATCGTTGTTACACATTTTACTAGTTGTGGTGCAAGCCGTCCTGTGCAGCCCACTGGAGATTCTAATGAACCTGGCACTTCCTTTCCAGCCCTCATTTTTCACTAGCCTGCTGCTCCAACAGCACCTGCCCTTGGGTTCTGTAGCTCCAGCTTGGTGGTCTCTTTCTACTTGTTGTCATTCACCCCCTTTTACAGTAGCTTCCTCTTGGGGTTCATTGCTTTGTCTTCTGGGGCAGTGTGACACCACTTGGCCAATCCACTACAAAGTCCATGAACAAATGGCCTTGAAGGATGATTCCATTTGGTGATTCTAAATTCTGATCTGGCTAATTTTCCAAGACGTTTCCAGGACATCTTTGGGGAGGGTGGGTAGTTCATGCAACTTCAAGTCAGCCAGTGAGTCGCTGACACTGTGACTTAGAATTTGGTCTTTGTTTTGGCAGATGACAGTTTGGAAACATCATCTGCCACTTTTAACAATTCATGTAAAATTGGAGTAGCCTCTTTCATTCCTTTTCTTGTTGTTGTTGTCACTACCCAGCTCTGACAACTGTCTGTGAACCCAACAACCTCTCAAGACCCTTTGGGGATGAGTCTGTCACTGCGCCAATGCTACCTGTCAGTGTTGCTCATAGTACCTTCTCCTTCCAGCTCTTTCCCACCCATCCAAACATGTATCTTTAAGGACTCCAGGGAAAAAACGTGGCTCTGGTCCACATTTAGGTATACTGTTGACCTCGTTGATAGTTCATAGCTCTATTCCTTAAGCTTCCTAATCAGGACCGTTCAGTATGCTTCCAGCATGAGAAAGGGGACCAGAATTCATCTCTTACAAAACTACTGTGTGAGAACTTTATTGTAACTATGCAGTTTTTTGCTCTAGATTTCAAGGAACTCCAGTGCACAGACTGGGGGTCTTGCTTTTACAGGGTCCCCACAGTGTCCTTGGTGTCCATGAGTTGGGGGTGCCAAAGCTGAGTGGTTGGCCCACCATGGCCATCCAAAACTTGGGGAAAATAGACACAGCTCAGAACCGTGAATTAGCAGTTTGTAGTTCTTCCAAAATGTTGGGAATTTTACTTTGTCACTTTGATCTTAAATGAAAATTTTAGGGCCTTCAGCTTGGTCTCCAGATGTCTTCGTTAAGAAGTAGAGGCTTGTTCGGGGCCTCCTAAATGAAATCAAACTGTAACTCTCCACAGATGTAAAGGGCAGGCATGGCCTATGGTGACTGAAAGGTGGGAATCATTTCAAACTCCGCTTTCAGCATGCTCGACCCTCATTGACCATGAAGCGTCTTCAGGACAGTAGTTATCCAGAAGTGAAGCAGACTGGAAAGTTCCCTTCTAGCTCATTCCGAGGTTAACCAAATGGCAGCCGTGCTAAGAGGCAGTGACAAGGAGGCATAAGCAAGATGCCTAAATAATCCCCTAACCGTTACCAGCCCCAACCGTTACCAACCCTGCAGGGTACCGGGGCCTGGAGGCTCAGTCCAGGAGGTGGCAGAGGGTACAGAAGGTGCTCAGAGCTCAGTCTCCTTAAAGACTTTGTGTATTTTTAAGACAAGTAGTTCCATATTCTTTTAGAATCAAGACAAAAGCTGAGAATACACCGAAGTCCTGCCAGGATTAAATGGGGCCTCACGAGATCTTGAAATCCCGGAGCCTCCTTGTTGCCTCTGGTGTCAACCATCCAGGCTGTGAACAAAGTCTAGTCTTCACAAGCGAAGCCGTCCCCCAAACCTGTTGAGAAATGATTGACACCAGAAGTCAGAACCCAGCGTGGTCCCCAGCCTCTACCGTGTCAGTGACACAGGGAACCGGCCCCTCCAGCCTGCTCCTGCATGGCGGTATTGATTCTGCAGGGCACGTGGGAGCCAGAGGCTTGTTTGGGATGAGACAGGCCCGACGAGGCCCAGGGATACGCGAAGAGTGGCCAGGCCCATGAGGATAGAGGTGCCACTTGAACAGCCGCTATAGTCCTTGCCCTTGTCATTTTAGGAGAGATGGGAAATAAAAGCAGTGAACTGTTCTCTCTACAAAACAAGTTTCCTTTGGAAAGAGTTTGTAGCCTGAGCTCAGAAAAGCTGGGAAGTGGGGCATGGAGCTTGCTGCTTTGTCCCGAGCTCCTGCCGCGCTGGTATTTTTCTGGCTGTGTGTGACCTGCCGAGCAGGGACAGCCTGGCTGAGCTGGCGGGGCTGCAGGGTCAGCCCGTGGCAGCTAAGTAGCTCCTCTGCAGAAGCCCCTGCCCAGGAGGCAGCTTCCTGCCCACCTCTCTCACTCTCCTTCCCTCCCCCCTGGTTTCTATGGTGATTTTGTCTCTTTTCTGCCTTTGTTTCCCTCCCCCATCTTCCCCTTTGTTTCTCTCTCCCTCTCCTCTACTGAGGTTGGAGAGAACAGTGGGCGGGCTGCCCAGGCCCCTGGGACCAGGCTGGGCTTTCACTGCTGCGACTCGGGTGCACCTGTCCCACCCCCTGGAGCTCAAGCCGTGTTGGCAGCTGCAGCATGCGCTGTGGCTCTGTGGCCTTGGCCCAGGGTGCAGCCTCCCTGCCTGCTGCCTGCCCTGAAATTCAGGACACGGCTGTGCCCTACCCCCACTCCCAGGGCTCGTCCCCCTGGGGATCTCATGGCCTTCGGTGCCAGGGCAGCCTGCGTGTCACTGGCCTCTCATGGTACGTATCGATTCCACTTCAGGAATAAACCGACAGTGGGGTGCCAACTCTTCCCTAACGTGGCTCTTCTGCACTTCGCTGCGTGTGCACTTTTCAGGAGGACCAAATGCAAAGGACGCTGGATGGAATTAACCCAGATGTCCTCCTTAGGGCGGTGGGGTGTGACCCCATGTTCAAGCTACAGCCAGCATTCAGGGTACAACCAGTGTACCATGCACGTGGCCGCTGCCTGGGTCGTGGCTCAGCCGTGGGGCACGAATGGGACACTTCTGCCAGCTTCACTGTTCGGAGGGCCTGAATGAGATGCAAACCTCCCTCGGCAAAGTTTTGGGAAAATACAGGCTTAAAAACGGACACGTTTGGGGCACTACAGCCTGGACCTCTCTGCCCAGCTGTGTTGTCCTTCCACGAGGGACTGTGCCTGTCTCTGCTGGTCACTTTACCTTTCCCACTGCAGAGTGTGGAAGTTCTTGCTGAAGGATCTTCTTCTAGAAGGAAAGCAGGTAGGTCTGTCTTGGATCTTTAAAGTTCACCCCCAGTCCCCTAAAGGAGCTTTTGAAACTTCCTGTGTGATGGGCCCCACCCGTCCCACACTATGAGATAAAATCATTTAAATCTCATGTACAAAACCATTTTTTTCATACAAATACTTGGGTTTTTTTGTTTGTTTTGCTTTGCTTTGGGGGGGATTATAAAGGATCACAAAATGTTTTTTGCTTAAGTGGCTTTAGGAAAAATTAAAAGTCAGGTCTGTTGCCACAAAAGAAAATTAAAAATAAATCTCCATTTAAAATCTATATTTAAATGTCTATAATGCTCATTTGGAGAAGACAGGAAGGACTTGGGCATTTTAATACCAATCATATCTGAAGGCTTCCCCACGGAAGGCGATGGAAAAGGGAGGCCTTTCACTCTGCAAAAGGCGATTCAGCTATTCTGATGTATCTGAAGCTCGAACCTGTGGTGAGGGATGTTTCTCTCCTGCTTCAGAGCAGAGTCGGGCGTTATCTTCCGGTTATGGAAGAAATTCGTCCTGGGGGGTTCTGTGATCGTGAGATTTGGTCACCGGATCACCGAACAGATTTTTTGCCCAAACCCACCCATGGCTCGGCCCTGCTCGTCCAAGCCACCCGGGGCGGGGGGTGGGGGTGGCGGAACCCCGGTGGGGCTGCTGGGCTCAGGCCCTGCCCTCCACTTTTGTGTCAGCTGATCGGAGGACTGGATTTCACCTTCTGTGCTCAACTTTAAAACAGCTGATCCCTTGAAAAAAGCTTTTTTCCTTGAAATTTTTTGAATTTTTTTTTTTTTTAAATTTCAAAGATTCTTCAGGCTGAGTAGGACCAAGATTGGGCCTTCACTGCAGCTGTGTCCTGGCGATGCCCAGGGCCCCCAGGCTCTGTGTCTGGGGCCGGTAACAGCGTCACCTGTGTGGGAGCCTCTGTCTGGAAGGCGGCAGCTCTGGTTCCAGTGGCCGCAGGCTCACCCGGACCACGGGACCCGTCCTCAGTGACTCTGACTCATGGTCTGGGGTTGGGCTCGAAACTCTGAGCTTCAGAGAAACTCCCTGGTAATTCTTCAATTCGGGTGCCGGCCCCCCACAGGTCAGACGCGGAGGACTGCTGTCCTGGGGACGGGCCTGCCTTGGTTCAGGGGCTGTTTCTCTGGGGTTTTTGGTTTTTGCTTCTCCCCAGCGCTCTACCTTCCCGTGAGCTATATGACCTTCCTTCCTCCCACTGAAGCAGGATGTTCCTGGGAAATTTTAACTGCATAAATTTTTACTGGCCCTCTTTAGACCATTCATCTAAACAAAAACCAAGTACGGTGGCAGTGAGGGGAAAGTTTTTCTGCAATCTGTCAATCTGTTAAAAAAAAAAAACCGTGTCAGTGTAATTCCACGTGGAAACCAGGGTACCGACCCCTGCGCGGCAGACGCGAGCATTCCGAGGAGCATCGACCTTCACAAATATTTACACGTTCTTTGCCAGCACTGAGCATGGAGCTACGAGGCAACTTGGGCATGGCCTGAGAGTATCTGTAGGAAGAAAAACAGGAGAGCTGAATTCCTCCCTTTCCTCTCTCTGGCCCTGAACAAAAATGTCAGTGTCTAGCTCTAAAAGAAATGGCTGTTCTTACAGAGAAAGTTCTCTTTGTTGAGCACTGAGTCAACTCAACAGCAGGTTCACAGAAAACTAGAACTAAAGTTAGGAGTGAGCCCCTTCGACTGTGTCATCGTGATTCTGACCAGAAAAAGAAACTGGAAGTCCAGACGGGAAGAGGTTGTCCCTGCCTGTGTTCTGAGGACAGTTCTTCAGCACCAACTGAGTGTCCTATGAGTCAGTTCTGACAGTGGCCACCCGGAGTTAGTGCCGACCCCACAAATCAAAGGGCCAGGTCCCCAGTGAAAGTGTCCTCATTTCAGACACCAGCTCAGCAACTCAGAGCTTGCCTTCCGGACAACAAATGGACACAGGCAATCCTGACACTCAGGCCACGATGGCGTCACTGCATTCATGATTTTTCCTGATGACCACAAAGGGAAGTGACGGCGACAGCAATGGAGTTCCCCTGTCATTCCTGCACATAAATGTTACGCTTGCTCCTTTGTCCCTGGCAGCTCCTCCTCATCATGGGACCCACAGTCTCTCTGCTCCTCTTGAATCTTGTGAGGAAGGTGCCTGTGGCTGCCACCGCAGGTCTCTGGTGGCCACTTATTCAAATGCTGATTTCCTCCAGAAACACCCCATAGACATACAAAAATGCTTTACCAGCTGACTGGGCATCCTCTACCCAAGAGGAGTTGACACATCAGATTAACTATCACAGCGCTCTTTACTGAATGCAGTAGCAACAGACTGTAATTAACGTAAAGAGAAAAATAAGGGTATCAGGGAACTCATCCAAGAGAACCAGAGAACTTCATGGAATCAAGGCCCAGCTCGGATCTATCTGGTCATGGGGACAACGTGCTTTGGACACCATACCTCGGCCATCACCCTGGACCCTGGCTGCCATGCCACCCATTCTTGATCTCACCTTTGAGTCACTCCCTCAAGTTATGTAGTACAGGGTGGGTGTGTGGTTGGCTTTGATGAAGTCATGAGCCTCTACTGCAGCTGCAGGCGGGGCAGAGGGGAGTGATCTGTCACGGGAAATGGGGCTGATTCTCACCTGTCCAGGGATGCCCTCAAGTGAGAGGTGTTCCTGAAAGCTACGTGGCCAACTATAAATATCCACAACAGCTGGGTGTGGAATTCTAGGTTGATGGCATCAATTTTATGATATTACTTAATTTTCCAATGTGTATTTTTTTTTTAACAAGTTTGCTGTCGATCTACTTTGTGTTCCTTTGTAGGTAATTTTCTTTTTAATCTCTGGGGTGCTTTTTAAAGAATTTCTCTATGTATTTGATATATTACAGTTTCATCAGATGTGGCTAGATAGGAATTTATTTGGTCTATTCAGGACTATTGTGCCTTTGCAATTTGAAGGTGTTTGCCTTTCTTCAGTTCTACTATAGAAAATTCCCAGCCATTGTGTCATCAAATATTACTTCTGCCCCATTACTGTCTTCAGAAATTCCTATTTAGAAATACATTGGACTTTTCATTCTATCTTTCGTGTCTCTTTACAGAGAGATAAACCTATTTTCTGGCCATTTGACTCTGCTATATTTGAAGAGGTTTGTTCAAATATATTGTTTAATGCCTTAAACAACCAATGTTCTTTTTCATTATCTACCTGTTCTTTTTTCATGTTTTCCCCCCATAATGTTCTTGTTTTGGGGTTGCTAGTCCTTCTTTTATCCCTTCTATTAATTTAGGTATTCTTCCTTTACAGCCTTGTTCAGAGACTACTGTCACCGGTAGTCTCTGGAGTCTGTGACTCCTCTCCGGCATTCCAGCTCTGCTCTTGAGAGGCTGTTTTGTGTGGCTGGTTTTTGTTGTTGTTGTTGAGGGGTTATTTTCAGCAGGAAGTTTTTATCTTGTGGGTGGTGGTTGGTTGGTTTTCACGGAGAGAAAAGCCCTTGGTACCCGCATGGTGAAAGGTTTCCGTCCAGTGCTGCTCCGGGGCTGTAGCTGGAGCTACAGTTAGGGTGGTCCTGTGAGCTGAGGTGGGCAGGTGGAAAAAATGAACAGATTTAGAATTGGAAAACCATCTCAAAACGCAGTCCCATCTCTCCTTCCGGTATAGGTCACTGACCTGACTTACTGTTTGTCTCTTTCTCTGATAAAAATCATAAAATCTGTATGTTCTCTCCTGCTTCGGGGCTAGGAAGTCCAGGAGTGCAAATAAGAAAATCCAGTTCAAACAGGATTTCACCTATTAGGTGACTTAGTGGCTTATGTCATTGAGAGGGGCGGAGGTCGTCTGAAGATGATGTGGGCTCTCACGTCCGCTGACGTCCCCGTTAGATGAAGAACTTTTCTCTGAAGGTTCCTCCTTTCCCTTCATCTCTCTGCCCTCCCTGGCATGCTCAAACACAGCTACAGACTGATTAGTCCTTTAGAGTCACAGCTCTAAATATGTCACTCTGTGGCTCAGAAGCCTCCAAAGGCTAGCTCCGTGCCTCTGGCAGGAAGTCCTCGTCACTGTGGTCAGCACCCTAGGCCTCCCATTTCTCCAGCTTTATCTCACCTGCCACCTCCTCACATGTCCTGGAATCCATCCTAACATGGTGACTCTTCTTCTCTCGCTCCCGCTCACCTGCCCCTCTGTGTGCTCCGGTGGTATTTATCTGCCTGTGGTCCTGGCACGTAGCATCCGTATTCTGACTTGGATTTGAGTTCCTGTGTACATGTCTCACACCATCCCTAAGTTCTTGAGGAGGGAAGCCCCGTCTGACTCATCTTCTGCTTCCCCTGGTGCCAGGCAGAAAGCGTGTCACGGAAGAGCTGCTCCGACAGGCCTCAATGAATCAGTGATTAGGTTAAACCAGGCTAGTGGCTCTTTCCTGTAATGCGCAGGGCGGGTATATACACTTCATCTATCTCACAGAGAACCGCTGGCTTAGGAGCCGTTGCTTTAGTGCAAAAGGGCTCAACCCTGGCAGTGAGGCTGGAGTATGACACGAGAACGCATGGCCCTGCGCAGTGTCCCCTTCTCTCCACCCGCCCTCCTTTCTGGGCTTCCTACGTAGGCCCTGCCCCATTCTACTTTTTTCAGGATACTGTCCTGGCCCAGTAGCTACCTTGAAAGCCCCTGTGCAACTTCAAGAGGGTCCCCGTTTGAAGCACAGCAAGTCCCTCCTGGTACCATCTGATCATGCGTACGTGATGTCTTCCAAGTCATGCCCCTGAGGGGTGTCCTGGGCACATCCTCCACAGTCCTTGCACGCAGCAGGGCTCACAGCATGCCTCTGTTGCTCCAAGGTCTCTGAGCCAACACGTGCCCAGTAGACCCCAGAGCGGACAACACAGAGCACACAAAATGTTCACGCAAATAATGAGGAACCCGATGGAGCTGTGGAGTGACCGAATCTGTGCCTGGCAGGGGCCTCATTCACGGCTCTCCTGAGTCGAGTACGGAGCCTGTCACATGGCAAACCCTCCCCATTAAGTATTCAAATGAAGGAATGAATGAGCTAATGGGCACATCTTTTGATCTCCTCCGACAGATTATAACAGCAGTGAACTGAAAACAGCCTGCAGGAAGCATGAGCTGTATGTGAGCTTCCAGGACCTGGGCTGGCAGGTGAGCTCTCTGGACGAGAGGAACAAAGGTCCTTTCTCAGCAATTTCTTCTCATCTGAACAGCAGCAGCTGTCACCAAAAACCTAGGGCTGTAGGGCTGAGATGCTTTCTTCCATGGAAGCACTGAGGAGCTCTCGCGAGCGCTCAGGCTCCTGGGGTGGGGCAGAGGAGGGCCCGGCCCCCTGGTGTGCACCAAGCACCCACAGCCACCTTGCTAGGGCTCCCCAGCTCTGTGGTCCCCCTCAAAATCAGTAGCCATAGTTCCCAAAGCTCTTACCTCATTCTCTCAAAGACCACAGGACATATTTATTTGGGCATTCAAACACATTTTAACTGTGTTTTGAGACAGGGTTGACTTTTCAATGGCTATAAATTGGCTCACCCAGAGCACCCAGAAGAGCAGATGTTTTGCTCCGTACCTGAGAGCTACCACCAGTTTGTAAGAAAAGCCGCACATTTAGGTGATGAGTGACAGAAGGCAGTTTCTGTATGCAGGTGGCATCACTTCGATGGGAGCACTGTGGGTTCCTGTTCAGGCTCCTCAGGGCCAAGGACACGGAGCAGGCCCAGGCCCGTTTCTGGCCTAACAGCCTGTCGCGGGAGCGAGGTTTCTGCAGTCAGACCCGCCAGGTTCCTCTCCCAGTTCTGCCACTTGCATGTGAACTTGGACAAACCCCTCAGTCTGCTGCATCTGTCCCCTGGCCTTCTCGCGGCCTTCCTGCGAGCACAGATGCTGTGAGAAGCGTGTGTTAATCGTTTGTTGCTCCCTTTTGCTTAAATGAAGGACTGGATTATCGCACCCAAGGGCTATGCCGCCAACTACTGTGACGGAGAATGCTCCTTCCCCCTCAACGCGCACATGAACGCCACCAACCACGCGATCGTGCAGACCCTGGTGAGCTCCGGGACTTTTCATCTTCTAAGTAGGGTCACAAGCTGAGACCAAGGGTCATTTCTAATGGTACCTTCCCCCCCTCCCCTTGTTTTGGAACAGGTTCACCTTATGAATCCTGAGTATGTCCCCAAACCGTGCTGTGCGCCAACCAAACTAAATGCCATCTCGGTTCTTTACTTTGATGACAACTCTAATGTCATCTTGAAAAAATACAGGAATATGGTTGTAAGAGCTTGTGGATGCCACTAACCTGACACCAGTTGCTGGGGACACAGATTCTGCCTTGGATTCCTACATCGCATCTGCCTTAAAAAACATACAGAAACACAGCTGAGTGGGAAGATAAGACTTTGAAGCCATCTCATGCTGGTGCCTTACCGCCCAAGGGAGATTTTAAAGGATGTTGTTAATAATTTGCTCACTTCGTAAACAACGTGAGTAGCTGTTGGTCTGTAGGAAGCGGAGTTTGAATGTCTGTAGTGTAAGGTCTGGTAACTGCAGAAACAATCTTAAGCACCACCCCTCCCCCAAGAAAACCCATCAAAATTAGTTTTAATTACAGATCGAGCTATTTGGGGTATGAGTGAACAGGGAAAATCTCAAAGGAATAGAAGTATTTTTGGCTGAGTGATCAGCCGGTTCAGTACTGTCCATCACAGGCAGATTATTCAGATACCAGAAACTGGGGGTGGGGAGAGGATGCCTCTAGTCACAGATTTCATTCCCAGAAAGGCCAATTCCATATGGGATCGACATCCCAGGCTGTAACCAGGCCTCTATGGAGGTGCTTTTTGTCTCAATTGTTGCCGTTGTTTGTGGAGTTTTGTTGGTGTGAAAATAAATATCCTTATTCCGTCAAACCGTATCATTCCCACACCTCACTCCTCCATTTGCTGTATTCTCTGCTAGGACCAAAAGTAGACGTGGTACCTTGAGGTGAGGCTGCCAGGGGTGAGAAGCATTTGTAGGCGCCCTCCTTTTAACCGTGTGACATGTGACCGCAATTCTGCACCCTCTTCTTTATTGGAGCAGCTTTGGCAAGCACACTAACCTCAGGCGCGTAGATTCTAACATCTCACTATTTCGGTAAGACTCTCTTTGCCTTGGCTGATGGCATCCCAGGTCACAAGGGTAGGACCAACGAGGGAAGGAAGGTGAGGAAGGGGTGCCCAGCCTTTAGGAATGGGTTTGGGGAGATGAGTGTGCTGTTTATGAAACAAAATCACAAGTTTCTCTTGTAGAAAGTTAAGACTCAGATTAAATTTTAGACTATTTTTAAAATGTCTTTTTCACAATCATGTACTGGGAAACCAATTTCATACTAAACTGATTAAATAATACATTTATAATCTATAACTGTTTGCACTTACAGCTTTTTTTGTAAATATAAACTATAATTTATTGTCTATTTTATATCTGTTTTGCTGTAACATTTAAGGAAAGACCAGACTTTTTAAAAAAGAGTTTATTTAGAAAGTATCATCGTGTAAACAAATTGTACCACTTTGACTTTCTCTGAATACAAGACTCATGATGCAAAGCTGAAGCAACACTCATAACACTTGTGCTTCTCTAGGAAGTTGGGTGTTTTTTTTTTTTTTTTAACAGAACATCTGTGAATCACACGTGATTAATAAAGATTTCCTTTAAGGCAGAGGTTGGTCAAGACGCTGCTCTGTTATCTTCTGCCTCAGACAGTCTAAGTGGTCTTGTTTCTAAGATTCCCGCCACTCACTGCTGTGGGCCAAGTGTCAGTCAACACCCCCCACCCCCCGGCATGGGGAGCCAAGGGTGTGGGACACAGAGAGGTCACCACGAGAAGTGACTCCGTGGTGGAACGGACAGACACCTATCCTAAAGGAGTTCAGTCCTACCACTGCCTATTCCCAAGGGTGATGGTAAAAGCATTTAATCATGAGGGTGACAATAGTTAGAGGACGCCGCACCAGTGGCTGACAGGGCCATGCATACCAGGACCACAGCAGTCCTGCTGACATCCGTCTTTGGTCTTGACATCAAATGTATCCCACTCTTCATACATCAGAAGGTCGACCTCCGTGAAGGGCGGACAGAGTATAACCTCTAAAAGGACTGCTTCCGCTTGGGGCTGCGGGGTCTCCCTGGTGTCTGGATACTCAGGCCTAGGGAAGCCCATCTGGTCCTGTCACCCCAGGTGGCAAATACAACCAGAATCTTTCTATGAGTTAATGGAATAGTCAGGAGCCTCGTGGACCCTTCTGTGCCTACACTTTCTATGGAAGACATCAAAGCTTCAAGTTCACACGGACTTTGGCTTCCTGTTAACACGATGCACTAACAAAATCTTTCACCCCGTGAGAAACACAAACAGAAGTATCCCTTGAACAATAACTGATTTGACAAGTATTAACACACACGTAAAATTATGGCATCAGCATTATCTTACTCAGGCACATGTCAGAAGTACCGCTGCTTGCGTTATGGCTAACCTCTCCCGACGAGAGAAGTGGCAACAAAAACAGAATCCAGTAGTGGATGTGAAGGTATCTTCCAGATGTGCGTTTTTGTTGCTAAATCTGCTCCAAGCTATGGACCTACCACATTATTAATAAGTCAGTTGTGACCTTCAGATCAGAGGAACGTCAATACCGCCACAAAGCCACCTTTCCAGAACTCGTGGGCAGTTTAAAAACTGTACTTTGAATGATGCTTTCCCCCAAATCACTCCGGAGCCAAAAATAGTCCAGCAATTTGATTTTCCCCAACTCTATTTTAGTCTCAAAGAAAACCATTTAAATTTCATCCAGAGAAGGTTCAAGGGGATGTATCGCCACTGCAAATATTGAGTTTACACAGTGACCATGAGTTACACATTTACTTAGAGAAACAGTGAAGAATCCATAGGGTGTGTTGGCTTAAGAAACACACACACAAAGAAGATACCGCAAGTTTAGTACATTCAGCTTTCTGAATAGCCATCATCTGAGACTCAGCGACGTCTATGTGATTCAACTCCCGCACGCCAGGTGTGGGGGGCCGGGCCGCAGAGGCGACTTCAAGTGGGTTTCTATAGCTCGTCTTTGGCCTGGCCCAAGACAAAGCGGTGTAATGAGTCAAGGTCTCTCCCTCCACTGTGCTCACTGACTTTCTTCCCTCCACGGAAAAGCAACAACGTGGGATAGCCTCGTACCTTAAAAAAAAAAAAAAAAAAGGTACAAAAACCAGTGGTTAGGATCATACACAAATTGCTTTTTAACTCAAACCAGATAAACTTTTACAGTTCCGGCTGGGAAATTATGTGGCTAATTTTTCAAGGTGTACAGATCGTGAAAAAAGGACCAGCTCATTTAGAAAGCAAAGCCATAGGGCTGTGTATTCACTTTTTAATCCAAAATGACATTAAAGATCAGTCTCAGAGGAATGACGTAAAGGATGGCCCAGGGATCTGGTGAAAATGCAGACTGGATTCGGCGGGCCTGGGAGCCTGCATTTCTGACACGCTCCCTGGGGAAGCCCTGCTGGTCTACAGACCCGCGGTGAGAACAAGACCCACAAGGACACACATTCTTCAGCTGCAGCCACCTCTCTCCTCCTTTATGAATGTGAAGGCACAGAAACCAGTGGCATCTGTTAATGGTAAGTAAACCACGTCTGGGGTTACATCTATTCTCAGTCTAATAAGGTCATAAACTTCAGAGGCTCCAAAGATGTTTTAAGAATATAACACAGGAAAACATAAAATCACAAGTCGTCTAGGCCATTAGATTGAGCTCACAGCTTAGAATGGAGGCAACAGTTAACCCAAGCCCGAGACTGGCCTGCGGGCATGGCCCTTTCAGATGGAAGTTTATGTTTGACTGTTTCTTTTATTCAGCCACCATATATATTTTAGAATGCTGGCTTAGGTCTGAAAAATGAGCCATGCAGGGGTTGATGACAAAGGTGACAAGCCAGTTGCTGGCCAATCACTGAGAGTGGCCATGTAGGCGGCTCCAGGGTCTTGACGTTGGGAGTCTCAGTACGCCCAGACAGCAAGGCCCAGACACCCCCAGTGAAATGTGGGCGCTACTAATAAAAGCAGGCAAAGCAGCAGAATGCCTTCCTCAGAGTATCTCTCTTGCTTCTTAAAACAAAACAACTCAAAAGGACAAAGAAAACACGTTGTTGAGAGGATGAGGGCTGAGTGAGTTATCCTGGTTGAGTCCCCAAGACCAAATCACAGCTCCGCTTGAGATCTGCTCCCAATACTTGGAGTCCTCATAATTGTTCTCATCCAAGTATACCCACCGAGTACTTGCTGCAAGTATTCCGTTCAGCCGTGCAGTCTACTTCAGCGATCTTGACCTCCGCCAAACCAGGGAATTCCTTTTTAGCGAGTTCCTCCCAGGTAGGAGCCAAATTCTTACAATGACCACACCTAGGAACAGAACAACAGCCGCTTTGTTGAAGTCTTGGGTCGGGATCATTCACCTACACTTTACTGCCAAGACAAGCCCTGTTTCATCTGTATGAGACAGTCAACAATTGCCTAGAAATTAATATAACATCAAATTCTCCATTGGGTGCCCACTAACTCTTCCTCCTCCTCCCATCCCAAACAAGGAATTCAAAATCAACCCAAGGTAGACTTTTGGGTAACCTGATCGAAGCAAGCCAGTCTGAAAACAAGTTGAGATTTTGAGACCATTTCCGCAATGTGGTGCATCGAGCTAACTGATTATGGTCACACCATGCACAGGAGTGGACGGGAAACAGGACAGACTCCACACAGTGTCTAAAGAATCACTTGAATGCCAAAAACATTTTAGATTTGATTGGTCATGGTCTCAAAATTTCAAAACAACTTCCAGCTTCCTTGACGCTTCAGCAATTTGGTGTGAACGTTGAGGCCACAACTAAGTTTGGTTCAAACCCTCCCTTCCAGCCCTGACTTTAGTCCCTTTCCTTTTCTGTCCCTCCCCCGCTATATGAAAAGCCCCCCTTCAGGAAAAGGGGATCCTCTTTCCTCACACTTGATCTATGTCACTTTAAGTTTTTAAAAAAGCATTATTTACTAACGTTTCTATTTCGTAACAATAAAAACTGCACAGCTTATTCGAGTCGTGTGCTCATTCGCTTTTTACCCCTGCTGTTACGGTTTCCCAGGAAAACCATGGGAGTGTGACAAACTGAAGAGCAAAAGTGACACGTTTATCATGTTTAGATGAAGAATCTAGCACTCTCCTAAACACTCTGCCTTTCCAAATGGATTACTTGTGAAGACAACGTGTTATTCCTATTTTACGGTTGAGGAAACCGAGGTTCAAAGGAATCAAAGACACCCGAGAGTAGTTCACGGGATGGTCTTGGAACCTGTCGTCTTCCCACCCCATCAAGCTGCCTTGGTCTCAAACTATCTGCAACCCATTTATGCTCTGGTCTCCAAGACCACGGGGCACAAAGGTTCAGGTAATCTGGCGACACACGAATGGCTCTACCAGAAAGCTGAGCTCTACTGGATTTCTCTATAACATCATCTAAAAAAAACTGAGGAAAGTTACACCACGATGTTCACTGTTTATGTATTAATAGCTGAAAAAGCAATCTATTTGGAAAAATACACAGATGTCACAAAACTGAAGTTTTGTAAGGCCATCATACTTTGCCTCCATTTTTATGTTTTCTCCAAAGTAGCCTGCACTTTAAAGTAGCCGCCTTCTCTATAAATAATTGTGGAGGCCACTGAACTCTAACATATTTGAATATAGCAGCAGGATAATACTTTCTCATTTCCTACAGCACGATCCATGTGTAAATGTAGTATTAACATGTTCCCAGCATTGAATATGGAGGGTTAGCAAATGAATTGAAAAACATGATGTGACTTAGTACACTAGGACAAAGTAGTTTCTAATTAAACAGCCACTTACCACGGAGCATAAAACTTGACGAAGGTTATTCCTTCTGCAATAGTGTCATCGAAGTTATTTTCAGTGAGCGCCAACACAGTGCCCTTCAGGGGAAGAAAAAGCCACCGTTGAAACATATCCCTTAAAGCAGGGCCAAGCTTTGGCACAGCAGAGAGATGAATCAGTAATTTTTATTTTTTTTAAGAAACAGGATCTCACTCTGTTGCCCAAGCTAGAGGGTAGTGGCCCAATCACAGCTCACTGAAACCTTGAACTCCTGAGCTCAAGCGCTCCTCCTGCCTCATCCTCCCAAGTAGCTGGGAGGTGCTCCCACCATGCTTAGCTAGTTTTTTATTTTTTTATATTTTTTGTAGAGATAGTCTTGCTATGTTGCCCAGGCTGGTTTCAAACTCTTGGCCTCAAGCGATCCTCACATCTTGGCCTCCCGAAGTGTTGGGATTATAGGCGTGAGCCACCACCGCACCCAGCCAGTGAGGTTTTTTAAATGCTGTTATGCATGCTCCAAAGTCACATAAAAATATCTGTACGACTTGCATTTCACAAGCTACACACAAGGGCAGGCTGGCAGCAGCCTCTGAAAGGTAGAGCCTGAGCCTGGGAGACGCTGTGGAAAGGTGGCAGGACACTGCGCAGGTGGGCGCTGTCTCATGGGGGAGGAGGCAGATTGAAAACTCTAGAAGAAACTCCCAGGCCACTGTGCTGCCCCCGCAGTGTCAGGTGTAGCCACCATCTTCCAGGGCTCTGTGGTGCAGACCAGTCACCGTGGGTGCCCCAGGCTTGAGTCTGCACTTCCCCAGCTCGGAACCCCCAAGACACCCACTGCGCAGTCTGCCTGGTGTCTGTCCCAAGCTGCTCGGCCCACTGGCCGCACCGCTCTCCTACCACGCACATCCATGACATGATCCTCTCTATGTAACAGAAGCAATCTAGTCACACAAGCACAGGCAATGGCGCGTTTTACATGGAACACAGTCCCTTCCATTTTTATGTTCAAAGTCAATGTGAAAAATGTTGATAGAAGCTCTGGCTGTTGAATTTAAGGGAGAAGTGCTACGTGGCCGTCTGCTTTAAAGCGATTCTCTCGGACAGTTCTTTACGAAATTCTATGTGTTTCACCAAAACTGGATCTGCGATGCTCTCCTGAGAGCAGGAACAGGGACGATTTATCATGTGGCTGAGTGCACCAGGGCTGCTCACTCTCGTCCGGCATCGAGTAACCTATGTCAGTGACTCGGGGGTGACTCACGGCCCGGCGGGGCCACTGTGGAACACTGCCACCTTTCTTTATGTCCAGAAACATGATGCCCCACTCACTGAAAGACCCACTTACTGGTGGAAAACTCTATTATAAATAGAAGCAGTTCTGTGACAAAAACATCCATAGTATATAATTATACTCAATTTGGGATGACCTTTATAACCACCATGACACATACGCTCCTCTAACATATGTGGTTGTAACAGCTACAAAATCATCTGTTTACTGCTGAAACCAAAGCTTCAACTAACACCCAGGCTGTTCCCGACCTAGAGTCCGACTAAGGACCGGGCAGGGGGCGGGGAGGCCCCTGACTGCCCCTGCGCTGGGACGAGGGGCGGTGGCTCCACTGCTTTTCCCAATTCCAAACAGCTGGGGCTTGGGGGCAATGGCCCCAGTGAGTCCTGTTCTCTAATTACACTGAGGGTTCAAAGTTCCCAGAGAGCAGGGGGACGTTGTCCCCGCCGTGCCCCCAGTGTCGCAGGTAAGAACCCGGCACGCTCTGAGGCATGCTTATGGGAAGTGAAGGAGCAACATGAGGATCCTGCTTTGGAAATCTGTTGACAGGCCTGTGGTTATTAGCTGGGAAATCCAGGCACTGCTTTCCTGGGAAAACACATTATTGCTACCCTTGAATTGTCCCCAGGGTGTTGGCTTCTATCTAAAGGAGATGACACAAGCCTGCTCAGCAACCGTCCCTCCAGCCGAGCTCTACACTCCTGTATGTTAACTGTCCACTGCACTCTGCCTAAATATCCAACGGACCTGAAAATCAGCACCTGGAAAACCAAGCTCACTGCCTTCCTCCCGATCTGGTCCTGCCCCCGTGCTCGGCACCACCTTCCGCCAGACACGCCAGAAATCCGAGACTCCCTGGAGGCCTCCCCACCCCGATCCGGGCCTCAGAACTGCCCCCGTAGACCGGACTCCTCACACGGCCTTCTCCTTCTTTCCACCCCTCGGTCACAGCCTCAGCTCAGAGCTCATGTCTTTCATGGCCTAACACGACAGTTTTCCACCTCCTCCGTACACACTGCCGCCAGCCACCGTCCTACAGCTCCGATCTGCTCAGAACCCTCCAGGCGCTCCCTAACGACACGGGATGAAGTTCCTAATCCTTGGCTGGCCGCCCACGTCCTATATACTTCAGGGCCCTCCTCTCTGGCCCTCAGGGACCCTGCACCACCCCCCCGATCTTCCCACTGCCTGTCCCAGCCCTGCCCACGACACACCGGCTGGGTGGTGCAGCCGTGGCCGTGCCTCCCTCTGCTGCCCGCCCCGCCTGCCCTGCCTGTCCAGCAAACACCGATTCCTCCCTTAGCTCTGCAGGGACACTTCTTGCCCATCTGCCCCCGTCTATCCCCAGCAACCATGACCGGTCCTGCACATGCTTCTGTCACAGCCCGTGACACCTGCTTGTGTGTGTCCTCACTGTCTGCCCCACAGACCCCGTGAGCTTCACAGGCAGGAAACAGGTCTTATTTGGTTTTGTTTCCTGGTGGCCTAGTTCAGGGCCTGCCACGTAACAAGGGTTCGATAAATGCAGAATGAATGAACCTTGCGCTATCTGAACGAATGGAGATAATTATGCCTCCGTACATTAGAGACGCCTAACCAAGGTAAATGTCCCCCAGTGACTGGCCTCTCGGTCCCACTGCAGATGCCCTCTCTGCTCCCCATCTTGCCACGGGGGGGAGTAAAATGACTGGAGCAAGTTACAGAAATGAACAGAAATGGGGCCCAGCGGGCGGCAGCCACGACTTCACAGCCAGCACCACCCACATACCGTCAGCCTCCAAGATGAGGGCATCAAAAACGAGGAATTCTCTAGAATCTTTGACACCACATATTGTCTCGGGATTTGCGTCTATTTCAGGTTTTTAAAAGGAGGCTTCTATGTTTACCCCTCAAAGCATGTAAAGGACGATGAAGAAATGTTTCGTGTGGAAAAGGCAACCGTGGCAGCCAACCATCAGAATGACTCTGTGCTGTGTCCAAACCGTCACCCGTCCACGGTGTTGGAGGAGGACGCCCCCTGTGGGCACTTCCAGCGACCCCGACCGCCGCGGGCACCCACCTTGTCGGCCTCGGGCTCGGCGGCCGGCTCAGGCTCCGGGGCCTCCGCGGGCGCCGCCGTCTCCGGAGCCCCCGTCTCGGTTCTCTGCAGCTGCGACTCCACGTACTCCTTCAGCGACTCCAAGTCCCGCTTCCCTTTGTACTGATCAACCTGTCCGAGACACCGGCCGCACACAAATGCCGCGGAGCGAGCCACAGGTGCTCGGATCGCTGACGCCCCCGCCGCCCCACCCGCCCGGCTGTCCCGGCTGCGCCCGCGAGCTCACGCTCCGGCGCCAAAGTGGAGACCACAAGCCGGACGTGCGGGCTTTGGTGAGAGCTTTACAGCTCCTCTTCCCTTTGGGGGCTACCGGTCGCGGAAGTCTCGGCTGATGGCCGACTGGTGAGCCGCGCCCACCGGGACTGCGAGCAGCGGACCGTCGGCGGGGACGGAGGGACCGAGGGCGGCAGAGCCGCACTACCCGCAAGCGCCAACCCGCTCAAAGGCCCGGAAGGCTTGTGCTCCTGACCACAGCCCGGTCGCCCTGTGACTGCTGAATAACTGCGGTTATCCCAGCAACCGCCCGAGCCACTGAAACATGTCAATGTAGTATAACAAATGACAGTTTTTCTCAACCACCCAAATCTATCAATGAAGAGAAACACATCTGTTCCACTGTACGTGTTCCCCCAAAGCAGGGCCCAAATAATCAGTACTGGCAATTCACTGTACCCACTAAGCCTGCGGTCCCCAACCCCCGGACCTCAGCCTGGTCCTGGTCCGTGGCCTATTAGGAAAAGGGCCGCGTGTCACCGCCTGAGCTCTGTACCGCGCCCCCCCCCTCCCCACCTGCCGCCACGCCACCCCTGCGGTCTATGGGAACACTGTCTTCCACGAAACTGGTCCTGGTGCCAAAAAGGCTGGGGACCACTGCACTAGCCCAGCCCACGGGAGTTAGGAGATGAAACATCCTGTCTCAGTACTAAGAACTGAAGACGCACCTTCTTCCCGTCGCGGAACCAGAGGAGCGTGGGGTAGCCGCGGACCTGGTTTCCCGAGCAGAGCTCATAGTGCTGCGTGCAGTCAACCTGCAAGCAGAGCACAGTCAACTGCGCCGTCAGTTTCTTCGCCAGCCTTCCTGCCAAAGGGACTATCGAACACCTTGTACTTTAAAAAATAGACATCTATTTTTTAAGCAATCCAGAATCTGTAACCATTTCTGCCAGCAAGGTGCAGTATTTAATGACACTTTTCCTAAAAGCTACCCCCTACAGGGAGCAGGGTGAGATTTACTCTAGAGGCAAGATTTATTTTAGCTCAGTTAAAAATGCCAATTTTTAGGAAGCAACATTTTACTTGAGCAAGTTAGGAGCTAGAGTCGGGGACCTGGCCTGATATTTAGAGCGGGGGTTTAGCCTGGCTGTCAGCAGCTGGGACCCCATGTCACAATGCCAGCTTAGAAACACTCTCATGTTCAAACTAATAGAGCTTTAAAATCAAGGGGGAGTAAGTAGTCAGTTTTAAATAGGAACATTTGGCACAAAATAAAGGTAAAAACTGAAAAGATGTCAAGATTGTAATCTGCCCTAATTCTATAAACCTAATTTACCAATTATCACAGCTCTTCCAGTTTTTAATTTCATTTAACTCTTATAAAGACTGTGCCTGCCCAACATTTAAGACCACCTCTTATTCTAAGTCGCTTCTTTTTGACTTTCTATCAGCATTAAAATCAGCAAGGCAGGACCTAAGTACTTTTTCACTATGTCAGCAAAGGAGAGTACAAATATTACTCCAACACATTCGACTGCAGACAAAGCAAGTCAAGTGTGGCACTGAAGTGCAGGGTGCCTCAGCCCGAGGTCTGCGGAGGGGACAAGCATCTTTGAGGGGCCAGTCTAACCCAGACGCATGTGCCCAGGGGTGAAGGACCTCAGTGTGGCCACCCAGGCTTGTGTCTGCTCACGTCTGGGTCTGCTATAGGATCCTCTAAGGACACAAACCAAAATAAATGATCTCCCAAAAAAGTTCATTAAATAAAGTAAGGATATCAGGAATAGGGTAAGATACAAGACAAGAAGATTATTTTATAATTACTTCCATGAAATGCTCAATCAATATGAATACATAACCGTAACACATTAGAACACATTCTTGAAAGTGTTTAACTGGCGACAGTGGAAAATCCATTTAACTAACAACCCCAGTGATTATAACTCACTAAGCATCTGCCCCGCACCGAGCATCGTACTAAGCAGCGTACTTTCATCTTCCCGATGGCCGCATGGTAGATCTCAGCTCGGTTTTGCAAAGAGGGAGACTGAGGCATAGAGAGGTTTTGCCCAAGGTCAGCCAGCCAGGCCTAGCCACCCCCCAAGTTTATGCTTTTGACCATCTCACTGCCCCAGGCAGATCATCCTGTTAACTATCCTTCCTAGACATGCAGATTACTTCTGTATACCCATCAGCCCTGTGGCAAAGTAGAAAAATGAGATTTTTAGGAAAGGAAGTCCACGCGGGCTATCTGGTGGGTGCTGGAAGATGGATGAAAGTAAAAGTGTCTGATGGCCCAGGAGCTGCTCTGGAGTCTGTTCTGTATATTTCCAGAAAATCCAGTTGCACAGAAGTTGTCACACGTCACTTCTGGCTTCTCGCTCTAAGACGGGAAGCGCTGGAAGCACCCAGGCCATGGGGCTCACCACGGAGGAGGGGCCCGCGTGCCTGCAGGAGCACGGGGCCACGGTCCTTTAGGAAAGAGCTCTTGGGTGAGATCAAACGTGGACCGTGTCCAATACGCCCAGTGAACATTCTACAAGGCTCTGCCCTGTATCTTTGCAGACGGGGCCCCAGGGCTGCCAATTCAGAATTGGCCATCTCTTCAAAATAAACAAAGCGGCCAAAGCCATAATTTATCTCTAGACTGTGGAAAAGCCAGCAAAACTCAAAACCAGGCTGCCATCTGTGAAGGTGAAATGAATTATCAAGTGGCACACTAAATGGAATTAATAAATCAAGTTTGCGACTTTGCACACAGAATGAATAATGGGCTACTCTGCTAATTAATCCAGCCCAAAGCAGTCCATTTCCAGTTTAATAAGGGCTTTCACTTACCTTGCCAATCTTGACAGTTTCGGAATGTTCAAGGCCCAGCGCCAGCTGCTCCCAGGTCGGAGCCAGAGCTTTGCAGTGACCACACCATGGAGCGAAGAACTTGATAAAGTGGTCGCCTTTAGTGGAGAGCCAAGGCAGGGAGGGGGAAAAGGCGCTGTGATTTACGTCATACCCAACTAGAGATTTAATTGAATAATCAGATCTTTGTCCTCCTGCTTAGCAAATCTCAGTTCAGTATGACCCCTTTTATTGGTACAAAGGGACTCCCCACCAAATGTGTTTCTGTCTGAGTTCGTAATGATACTCCAAACAAAACCCAATTTGTCATCTTTGATGGACACTCAGGAACCAACTCATCATGTGGAACACTGGCAACAAAGGCAGAGAGTCAGGCACTTATCCTGCCTGTCCTACGGGAACTATACCATTGAATAACCCAGCGATAACCGTGGGCAAATGTCTCTTGCTAAAATAGTGCAGGGCTGCTCGAATTGGAGAATCAGCAGCGGGAACCCGCAGGAATGCACGGACCCAGGACGGTCACAGCTGCCGCATCCCAGACAGACACATTCGGACATTCTGTGCTGCCACCACCAGCCATGAGGTCTTCCCTTGCCCCGCTGAAACTGATTATGTCCCCAGACCCAACGACCAATTCACAGGAAATAGAGAAATCAAAGAATCGTGTAAACCGCACCATTGGGACACAATCAGCCAAGTTCAGACTGTGGGAAGCTCTGTGGGTCCAACCATCCGTGTCCCCGGCGAAGAAGAGGAGAATGTGCGGATGAAAAGGGCCTTAACAGACACACAGATCCCATGACTCGGGTGGGCTCGGGAGGCTGGTGGTTTCCTTCCTTGAGCTGGACGACGGTTACAGGGTGGCTGCTTTACAACCGTTCACTGAGCCCTATATTTGTTTCCTTTATCTGTGTTATATTTTACCATAGAATAGAAGGTTTAAAAAACTAAATATCACCAATATCATCCCCTTAGCTGTGTGGGGGGGAATCAAATCCCCAGAGCATCATCGTTTGGACGTTGAAGATTTTTATCTAGACCATTCTACTCTGACGTCAGGCTGATCCCAAACCAAAATCAGGCAGCGGCCAAGGAGAGAACAGTGCAGCGGGCCGTGAACCGTGGCGCAGCCTCCACGCTGGAGCCCACCACGCCAACACTCCCGGTGCTGCCCATCACTGCAACGATGCATGTGAGGAAAACGCCGACAAGCTTGCTTTAAAAACTCGCCACTGCTGTGCGAGGCTGAAACCACGTCTGTCCAGACAGGTGCGCCGCCAGCCTCGTGCTGTGAGGTGGGGACGGCACCGCCGGGAACCCAGCTGGACACCAGGGGGGAGGGAGCAAGGGCAGAGGGCCACGGCTGCCTTCTGAGGACAGACCCTCACGCAGCAGCACAGCGTGGCATCTACGAGACACAGCCCTGCAGCGGTGCCCGGCTCAGGGAGGGGCCTCGGGCTGCGGGAGCCAGGCTAGGGCAAGGCGATGGGGGAACACATCCCGCACGGAGCGCAAGCCCGTCTCAACGCAGTGAGTCCCCTGTAAGGGAAAACACGCTGAGGTTCCACTGTCAGAGCACTAGCACAGGCGAAAACACAACTTTAATAAAAACGAGAAAGGGCTGAAGGCATCACAGAAAGTCATTTGAGACAGTGTGGCCGGGGGAGGGGCCCCGCTGCCAGCAGGCACAAGTTAGCAGGCCAGATGCAGTTCTTGGCCCTTTCTCACGACGTCTGCAACCCAGCCTTCCAGGGGGCTGAAATCTAGGGGATTTCTCTCCAGGGCAGCATTTGATAACGGGAGCCGGCACGGACCCTGAATGTGCCTTCAAGTCACCGGGTATTGGGCCCAGTTTTCTGAAACGATCTACGTGTGAATAAAGGGAGATGTACATACTATTCACGGTAGAGAACGTACACAGAGCATTGTGATATTTAGGAGACCGCTTTCAAAACATGAGATGTGGTATAGAAAGGTATTTCAAGTAAAAGAATACCTAATTTCATTCATATGTTATAATGGTCCTACTAAATTCTGTTTAAACAGGTAGGAGAAGCTATTGTTTCTGCCTGAGGTCAATAAGTGTAGGATTAACGCTCATATACAGGCACAACTCGGCGACATTGAAGGTTTGGTTCTAGACCATTGCAATATAGAGAATATCGCAATCAAGTGAGTCAGACAAATTTTTGGTTCCCCAGAGCATATCAAAGGCATGTTTACACCATGCTCTAGTCTATTAAGTACGCAATAGCATTGTATCTTAAAAAACAATGTACATAGCTTACTTAAAAAATACTTTATTGATAAAAAATGCTGACATACGGAGTGAGCACATGCTACTGGAAAAATGGCTAGACTGGCTTGACTCGGGTTGCCACAAACCTTCAATCTGTAAACAATGCAGTGTCGGCGAAGTGCAATAAAACAAAGTATGTGAGTAAACACTTTCTTATCCAAGGATGTGCTGTCCAGCTAGTGTGCAAATCAAGTGTGCCTATTCATGATTTATGAGCTACAGATCTCTACACCTAAGGCTTTAGCTTAGCATTAGACCTGGCATTTCTATAAGGACAGAGACAAAAGGAGAAATAACGTTTAAGAAGAGCATTAAACAATGATCCTAAATGGTCCTGGAGAGAGAGACACTTTGTCAGGCCTACTGATGCAGTTACCTAAGAGCCCCGAGTAGCAAGAAGGCCCAGCGAGTCAAGGAGTAACCGTCAGCAGTTCTGTGAAGCGGGCACCCTCCCCTGATGCCCACGAGACTCACCCACCTTACCTTGTGCGACATGCGGCTCAAAGTTGCTCGCTGACAGCTCATACAGCCCCTGCTTGAGCTCAGGGGCTCTGGGCGGTTCTACTGCTGGCTCTGGTGTCTGATGGGGAGAAACAGAACAACGGTCACTGGGTTTGTCCATGAAGGCAAGGTGAAACCCATCAGGGCAGTGACCTGTTTCTGTCTAGAACCTCCTGCAGATGGCCCTCCTCCCCCGACCACCTGGAACCTCTGTGCAACGCTGCTGTGTTAAGCAGCAGGACAGGAGGCTTCGGCAAAAAGCCCCTTGCAAGCCTCACCCTCGGCAAAAGCTCTAGGACTGGGGTTCCAGAACTACTGGGTGACAGCCATCCCCACCCCGAAACCCAATGAAACAAAGCAGACAAAGTGAAGGACAGCCCCTTCCCTGTCCCCTGCTTTGAAATGTATCCTGGGATTTCACATAGAGTACAAACTACAACTCCTGATGGGCTCAATCTGAAGGATTAGTACCTAAAGAAACATGGGTAGCAAGTGGACGAAACTGAGAGTGAGAAAGTGTCAGGTAGCAGGAGGGCCTGGTTATCCTGAATTCACACAAACAGTAGGAAAAACCGCGACAGACTGGGAAAAGCAGATGCCGAGAAGGAAAATTCAGGTGAACAGAAGGCAACAGAGAAAACCACACACTGAGCACGAGCTGCACTTTTAAGAAAGAATATGATTCACGTGACTAAGTGTGGGACAGAAACACACCAAGACGGGGCAAGTGACTTTTTAAAAGATGCTTTGCCAGTCCCCAAGCGACACCAATGTATACCACTACACAGACCACAGTACTACACAATTCTACGTTTCTCAATTTTTGAGGCCCGGTACAGTGGTGGCCTCCAACCAAAGTAACCATAAGTGAAGAAAAGCTAACTGAATCACTGCTTTGCTGCAGACACACGGGTATGTACTACTCAATTTTTATTTGTTCTAATTCCTATTAAAAGGAATATCCAAATTAAGTCATTAAAGGCTTTAAAATAGCTGATAGCTCAAAGCTTTGCAGAGTTGTGATCTCATCATAAATCGCTGTGAGGTTTTCCTTTCTGCTGCTAGCTTGTCAAAACTTTCAGAGTGCTAAGTACCCACACAAAAGAATGCCCGGGAGAACGGCGGCTAAGTGAACAGTCAGTGAGTTCGAATAAAGCGACATAAAACACCATGTGTCGTCCTTCATAAGGCAGTCAAAGGGCTTTCAGTACTAAAATGCTCACGGCACCCAAGGGCACCGTCACTTCCTGTGCTCCTTGGCAGACACAAGAGCAGTCCCCACCATCACGGAACACCACGGTGTATCACAGAAGCGGGCACGGTCTCACTCTGCTGGTGACGGTGCCAGCTGACAGGATTCTTAGGACAGCGATCTGGCAATGCTCATCAGGAGCCACAAAAATGATCTTGCGATTTTTCTTGGCCTCGCGATTTTATGTCTGGGAATCTATATTCTAATAATATCACTCAAAAGGGGGGAGAGTCCTTTACAAAGATATGTTCCTTACAGCACTACTGATGACAGAAAAATTATTAATAACCTAAATATCAACTGACAGAAGAGTCAAATTGTGGCAAATCCACGTGATAAAATAATACAAAATACGACCAAAATAAAGACCATATAATTATATAAAAATCATTAATGAAATATGTTTACGTGATTATAACTGTTCAAGGAAAAAAACACAGAAGCAAACATGGAAATATAAAAATTGGGATAGAATGTAAAAAATTGCAGATTTTCTTTTCTTCGAGTTTAATATTTCCATAACACTGAGGAGAAAATAATCTAAATTTATCCTGTGTATTTGAAAAAGTAATGTATTAAGTTATTTAGGTAGAAATACAGATGAAGAACTTTTTAGAAGGTTTTTGCTTAAAAAGGTAAGCTCAAATTGAAAAGAATTTTTGCTCTGCTGTATAAAGTCTGCATGTTTGACCTTTTCCACATCAAGGCACACTGTCACTGTTGGCAATTATCTGAGACCTCCTGTTGCTGGGAGACACTTCAAATACAGCAGGTAGGTAACTGTGGTTCCAGGGCAGAGAGGCTGGACTGCAGGAGGCCACCCCCCCCGCCCCCCGCCACGCCGGGGAGACAGGCTCCGTCCCTCGGGAGGTCCACGCGGGCCTGGACGTGGCCCCCGGTCCTTACTTTCCTGCACGTGCAGCTGCCCCGTCCCTTCAAGCGAGGTTGGCCCATGAGATGAAGCCTTTCTGCTGTCCCCTGGCTGCTGGTCTCCTGAATTAAGCCATCACAGACAACTGGCTTTTTTGGTGAAAAGTTTATTTTAAAGGTTTATCTGAGGCTATGAAGTTTACCTCTCTGAAATTGGTTTCCACCCACCTAATACCTACCACCCCACCCCCTGCCCCCCAGAACATTTTCACAAAGGAAATAATGTGAAGTTTAAATCTATATGAAAGTTACACCTGCCCATCCAGCTTTCTTGCTGTGATGAAGATGCAAATTCACCCTCTGAGAGGTTTGTGGTTTTCCCTGTCACCTAAAATTAGATAAGTCTCCGGTTCAACACCATACACCCTGCCCAGCATTTCCCCCTGGACCATCAGAGAGTTTTAAGACGTGAGGTGTGGAGCACTGAAGCAGCAGCCAAGCTTCTGATTAGCTGTGACACCCACAGAGAACATGGGACCGAAACGAGAACCACACGCACACCCTGGGAAATGACACCAACAGGCTCAGAGCTCCAAGACTGCTCAGATGGCAAACGACCCCCTACCCCTTCCAACCAGTGGACGCCAAGCTGATACAGCAAAGCAGTCTTAGTGAACTGCTGAATTGGAATTACACTCAAAGACTTCAGACGCTCCTTCGAGTTCATCAGAAACGCGGAGTGCAGGAACATGGGCCACCCCTCCCGTTCCCTCCAACCAGCGGCACAGGCCACCAGACTGCACCCCGGCCTCTGGGGGCCTGAGGATGCCACGTTCATCCAAAAGCACCACCCACAAATGGACACTTGACCACTGATTTATGATCACAATGATTTATAACAAAATGAAGACTCAACATCAACTGGGAGAGGGAAAATTGTAAATTTTTCCTATGACATTCTTACAGTGTCCGCAATCTCCTGATACTACCCTTAGTACAGGAGAGTGCATTGAGACCCTGAGAGTATTAACCGTGTTCAATGACGTTATCAGCAACGCCAGTGAGGCCTTCCGCACGGAGGACTAAGGGGAAAGGAAAGATCCAGGCTATGGCAAGGCTAGTGAGGGTCGGGCAGAGCCAGGAAGCTGCGGGTGGAGGAGGACAAAGGTCCGGAAGATGGGAGGACGTGCCAGAGTGGCCTGGACTGGGTACTCTGGCCTGGGCCTGACCCCAGGGGGTCAAGAAGTCAATCTCGGGTGCTGGGGAGCTGTCAACCGTGTCACAGTGAGGGGGGGACCTGGCGATGTTGAAAGCAGCAAGTGCTCATCTGAGACGGCACACGGAAACATTTGCAAATGGCGCTCGCTGAGGCCTGACTGTAGCCAAAAATGGGCAGGAGGCAGCGGGGACAAAGTGGACAAAATGGTGGTAACTCTTGAAGCTGGGAGTTCATTAGACTCCTCTCTCCTTTCATGCATGTTTGACTACTTTCATAAGAAAAAGTTTTTTAAAAAGTTAGTCTTTACTTACAATATCAACAAGCTCTAAAAAAGTAAAGAGCTGCTTTAAAATGGCAGCCTTAATAGTTCACCTCACTGGCCTCTGCCCAGTTGCACATGACCCCAAAAATGAGGCAAGGAAGGCGGGGGAGGTGCTCACCGCGGGCTCCTCATTCAGCGTCTGCAGCATCCAGTTTTCCAGCGTCTGGAAGTCCCGAGGACCCTGGTACTTCACGGCTTCTTGGCCAGGCTTGAAAAACTTTAAGCTGCAAGAAAAACAAAGCAGCAGACAGAGCAAAATGTTAAAGCCCTTCCAACTCCTCCGAGTTGGGAGCACTGTCTTATCAGGGAGCAAAGTCATTTAGCGAAACAATCAGAAAATGAGCTGTCAAGGAGCTGCAGCCAGGCACATATCTGCCACTGGCTGATAAAACCTGAAAGGGAAACAAAAATAATGCTCTAGGAGATAATAAATTCACTTCATCCTAAACTTTTAGACGATTCTTATTTTATTCAAGGAAAATAAATTCGAGGTGAAAACTTCCAGCCTCCCACTGTGACCTAAACCCCAAGTTGCATGTGTTCAGTGCTCGTTTATAGAACCCTCGGGCTTTTCCCTGCTCTGTGTGTGTGTGTGTGTGTGTGTGTATTTAAAAAGACTGTGGCAGATACAGCATTGTTTTGCAACAAATGCATCCTTCTAGGCTATGCTGGCAGGTATTTGACGCTTACAAAGCATGAATATCCTTACTGTGAGAATTCAAGTTTCTAACTAAACACATCCTTGACATTGGCTGATGTAGCCCTTCACTTCCCCACAGAGAAAGACTCTTCTTTTTGCTCTGCATGTCGGCCTCTGAAGGAATCTGCAGAGAGGATACACGAGCAGTTCCTTTAATAGCGGGCAAAAGACGTGATCAGAAGATGAAACTAACACTCCTAGTTCCTGGGTCACCCACTGGTCATGGGAAAACAGGCTCTAGATAAAAACTTAATAAAAAGTATCAAGGATAGGGAAAAACATGGCTATTGACACAAGAAAAAAGCAATACAGACTGGTATTTGTTAGCAAGCCTATTCATCTAAAACACCCCTAACACCTCTATAGCACGGATGTGGATTTTGGGAGTAGATGCCCAATATACAGTATCAGAATTGTAAGCAGCCAAGATATGTAGAAATTACATTTGAAGGTTTGAACAGTGTCTTAGTTCAACAACTATAACAGAATACCACAGACTGGCGGCTTATGAGCAGAAATTTATTTCTCATAGTTTTGGAGACTGGGAAGTCCAAGTTCAAGATGCCAGCAGAGGCAGTGTCTGGTAAGGGTTTCCTGGCTCATAGATGATGCCTTCTCGCTGAGTCCTTGCATGGCAGAAGGGGCCGGAGAGCTCTCTAGGGCCTCTTTTATAAGGTGCCTACTCCCACTCATGAGGGTCCCACCTCCTGATACCATCACCTGGGAGATTATGATTTTAACAAATGAATTTTGGGGGATACAAATATTCAGTCCATAAAAAATAGCCAACTCTCCTTAAAATGAGGTCTCATAGCTATATGAGAAAACCAGTACCTTGGCTAGATTAGGCATTTAAATTAAAATGGGTACATTAGCTTTACCCAGAACCTGCCCACGTCTGAGATTCTGCCTTAATAAACTCACAGAGCCCAGGGATAGAACTGGAGCTTCCGCTACAAACCTTCCAGTCGGTCTGGGCCATCTGACTTCTCACTGCCACTGGAGGTGATGGAGATGGGGCCACCGGGTACAAGCCCCAAATGCAGCCCCAGACTTTTCCACTATTACCAAACCTCCACAAGGGCATGTGTATCTCCTGGAGATTTGTTTCTCTTTCAAGGAGACTGCAGGGGAAAAAGTCCTCACTTAGGTGTCACTGTGGAAAACAGCAAGATGAACGTTCTACTACTACAGACAGTGTCTGTCACAGGTTAAATTGTGTTCCCCAAAACAGATCTGTGTGGTCCGAACCCCCAACCTCAGAGTGTGACCTTATTTAGAAATAGGGTCTTTACAGAAGTAATCAAGTTAAAATGCGGTCCATTAGGCCCGGCCCTAATCCAGTGTGGCTGGTGTCCTTAGAAGAAGGGGAAATTTGGACAGAGAAACACGCGTGCAGGGAGGAGGCCACGTGAAGACAGAGGATTGGGGTGATGCATCTGTTAGCCAGGGACGCCAAAGGTCGCCCACACACTATCTGGAGCCAGGAAAAGGCAAAGGATTCCCCTACAGGTTGCGGGGGGAGCACGGCCCTGCCGACTCCTTGATTTCAGACTTCCAGCCTCCAGGTCTGTGGGAAGACACATTTCTGCTGTCCTCAGCCCTCAGGTGTGTGGTGCTCGGTTACAGCAGCCCTAATAAAATACTGGGGTTTCCCTCCTTCAGTCCCGCCTGCTCACGGCTTCCCAGACGTAACGATTCTTTGCTGGCTCGACCGGAAGACCTCCAAACATTTTCCTGAGCACAGGTGGCCATCTCTGGAGGCTACCAGAGCTCACACCCCCTCCCTCTCCAATCCTTTGCTCCAATTAAACTTGCGGGCAAAACCCTGTGATGGTTAAAAAAAAAAAAAAAAAAAAAGAAAAGAAAAAATAAACTTGCTGGCAAAGAATGAAAGAAAAGGTGATATACGGGTGCACACCCCGGCTCAGGCATTTACAGTTGTCATCTGATTCAGGTCTCGCCCCAACTCCATTTGATGGGCACTGTTTTAGAGGAATAAAAGCTCACACGAATAAATCTACGATTGCCCCAATGGGACCACATTTTATACACACACTCCACTGCCTGTGTTCTATGGGAAAATATGTTCCTGGGAACTTCCGCAGGGCTGTGACGGTCACAGAGGTTCCTTCCCATCCCATGTCCAGAGTAGTGTGAGCTCATTTTTGTTTTATTATTTATTTTTATTTATTTATTTTTAGATAGGGTCTCACTCTGTTGCCCAGGCTAGAGTGCAGTGGGCCGATCCTAGCTCACTGTAACCTCGACCTCCTGAGCTCAAGCAATCCTCTCGCCTCAGCCTCCCGAGTAGCTAGGGCACACACTGCCACACTTGGCTAATTTTTTTTATTTTGTAGAGTTGGGGTCTCACTATGTTGCCCAGGCTGGTCTCAAACTCCTGGGGTCAAGCAATTCTCCTGCCTTGGCCTCCCAAAACGCTGGATCATAGGCGTGAGTCACCACACTTGGCCTCATTTTCATTCTTTTTAACAACACAAAACCAGTGCATGGTTTACTTGGAGAGACCAGATCTTCTACTTAAAAATCAGGACACATGATTCAGCATGGATCTTTTTAAGTTTGTGAATATCACCCACGGAGTAACTGATGTTGCAGCCAGATAGTTGTTACGGCCAGGTCCAGGTGGAACCCTTCGCTTCCCTCTCTGAAGCTCCATGACCAGTGCCCTTCACAGCCCTAGCAGAGCTCCCATTTCGCCTTCTCTGTGACATGGTTTATGGCACACACAGCCACAGAAAGTCAGCAGTTTAAGAGTGGAAAGACAGCACAGCCAGCCCATCTCTGTTGCCCCTGAATTTGAAAGTAACAGACTCTGAGGAGGTGAGCAATTTCCTCCTTATCCTACTACGCACCACCTGCTTCCTTGTGACACTCTTGCTCCATACTGTGACGCATACATAGGACAGTGAATGCCTGCATATAAGTACACATAAAATAGTAGAAAATTTTATCCCCATTGATCTGATTTGACGAGGACCTGAATTATGGCACTTATGTTAGCAAGCAGCCACCAAAGACCAACAGTTCCAGGATCCTTTACGGAAATGCCAAATTTCCAAATGGTAGGGGAAACCCTAACATTTATTGGATGTGCTCAGATTGGTGTTTGCACACATGCTTTTCCATGTAACTCCTACGACAATGTTACGAGGGGTGGGTGGGTATCACCCTGCTACTCAGACTCAGAAGGCGAAGGACACAGCCAGAGCCGCACGGTAAGGAAATGGGGGAGCTGAGATTTAATCGTGGCTTCTAGGTTCCAGCCCTGGGTTCCCTCCACTGTTCCACAACGCGCCTCAGGTCTGAATATAAGCTCTGATTTTATGCTTAACTGATGGCCCCCTACATTACCCAATTAATAATGAATTATATGGAACTGACTGCATTCCTCAATTGATAAATATTTAGTGAGTTGCAGTGGCCAACACCACCCCCGCAGGCCCCAGGCCCCCACTGAAAATAACAGTTTCCCTTTTTCAGGAAACTGCTTTTCCCTCCAACACTTGCCACGGGGTCTGAATGGGGATGCGTCTTCCTTCAAGCTCCTGCCTCCCCGGCCACAATGACCATTCCCAGAATGGACACTTTGTCCAAGCAGGGCCCTGCTCATGGTCTCCCAGATGTAACGATTCTTTACTGGCTCAACACGAAGACCTCAAAACGTGTTCCTGAGCACAGCCGGCCGTCTCCAGAGGCTACAGGAGGAGCCCACACGCCCTCCTCCGAGTCCTTCCCAGGGACAGAGATGCATAGCTAGAAAGTCAGGTCACCTCCAGGGAGGCGCAGCAGAAACAGACCCCCAAAGCCCGGATCTGAGACTCAAAGTTTCCTCCACGGCCTTTTAATTAATCCCCTTTTGTTTAATATGCCAGTTTCAATTTCTGTTTCTTATAACCAAAAAATCTCTTAGCTGTCAAGGGAGTAAGTAGCATTGCTTGTCAGAACCGCTGTACTCTGGTTGGTTACCTTCCTTCCAACAGAGACAGCCCTTGTCGCATGGGAAATAACTCTAGGAAGGGTGTTTGGGAATAAGAGTCACCAAAAAAATCAAATCAAAGTTGATGATGAAGTCTGTGCACATACGGGTGAACAGCAAATGTGGTGGGATCTCACGCAGACCACCATTTTTGTCTCACAAACACATTTTTTTATAAACAGGAAAACCCAACACTGATTAATTAAAGGCTTTTTCCAAACACAATACAAAAGGCATCTAAAATAGCCACAGGATTAAATATAATTTTTTCCCAAGAAATGCCTGCTTAAATTTAGCATCTCCTCACTCCTCAGAACTGCAAAGGAGGTTACCAAAAGTTTAACTTGGACTTTCTGTGGCAGCACGTAGCCGGGAACAACCTGGGGGCGCGCACCCTTCCTTCCGACTTACGTGGGGTATCCTCGCACCCCCTGGGCGGAGCACACGTCCGAGTTGGCCGTGCAGTCCACCTTCGCCACGTAGACCTTGGCGTCTTCCATGCTGTTATACTTGTCTCCCAGGTCATTCCAAGTCGGCTGCAGCCGCTGGCAGTGGCCACACCTGCAAGAAGGGAAGAGGAACAAGCACACTGAGTAACGAGCGCACCAGGTCATGGGGTGTCCAGCCCCCAGTTTTAGCCCTGTCCACAGGGCAACGGGGCTCTCGACCCTTTTAACACCAAAGCAGACGACAGCTCGCACCTGCTCTGGGAATTCACTCCCCTGCTTAAACCCGGTCACAGTCGCCACGTTGTTCTCAGTATCAGAACAATGTCCTAGAACCCCCTCAGTCGGGCCCCTGCTGACCTCCCACTTGACCTCTGTACCAGAACTCACCCTCCTTCCCTGGTGGCCCACTCCTGGGCCCAACTGCAGTATCTGCAGTTTTCTGGAAGGACTTGGGCCTGGCTTGGTCCTGGGACTCGGACACACTCAGATACTTCCTCCCTCAACCCCACCTGGCTGATGCCTATCTGCCCAGGTTTAGTTTGGGTGTCCCTCCCCCCAGCACATCTGCCCTGACCCCCCAGGCTGTTTGGTGCCAATTCTCTTCTCCTCCCCTTCTGGAAAGCTCCCCATCCTGGATCACAGCTTAGCGCTCCTACTGTAATTGCTTCTTGATAAGTCAGGTCTCCTCTACTATACAACCAAATATCCACAAATGCAAGGCAACCTCAAAATTAAATCAACTCTGCATTTTCCCCAATGGGAAGCTAAAAAAAAAAAAAAAGTCTGTGACCACTCAAACTTTTAGGGTTTATATAATCAAATATCTATTTATAATATTAATTATATGAATGTAGTTATATGTGAATATTTTGAAATCACCTATCATTTAAAATATGTTAATTAGGATTATTGCTTCGTGTCGCTCTTCAAATTTCATGGTAGCATCAGCGTCTGTCCCAGCACTAGATCTGCTCTCGGAGTTGCACAGCGCTGACCATCTTCCTGCGTTGTCTCAGCCGTCTGCAGTGCCGTACTTGAATTTTATGTGAGACAACACTGAAAACTTTACCCAAGTTTCAAGTACTACTCCATAGCATTGTGGCACATGGGTTTGTTTGTTTTTTCATTTATCTGGTAAGTGCACATTGATGTCTACAATGTAACCACCTGTTGTATTTTTTTTAAGGTTCTTTGCCAAAAAAAAAAAAAAAAAAAAAACCCACTTACTTTCAAAAACACCCAACATGTATAATTGTGAGTGCTCCCTAAAAATAATTTCTCAATGAAATCTCTGTTGAAGCTCTTTCTTTTCTTTTCTGGCAGATGACCTCAAAAATAAGCATTTATAGGCAGCACTAAAAAGGTTAGCTTCAAGCTAATGTGTCTTCCCTAAGCAGCACTTCCTTGGCCAGCTAACAGAAACACTGCTCTATAAGACACTCACATACAGTATGATTCCCTCTTTTCTGGAAGATAATTGGGAGGGAAAACCCAGCGTCGTATTTAAGAACACACGGTATAAGTGCCAAGGAGGCAAGCACTTCTTGTCCTCTCTGCTGCTGTGCTGTCTCATGCACGTGCTTGGCACACACCAAGTGCCTGGCAATTTCTTAGGTGAATGAATGACAAAAAACACGGTGAAGCTGCATGCGTGGATTTAACTTCCGTAGATTCAACAAAGTGAGCTTGGCAAAAGGGGGAAAAAGCACATAACAAGAATTTTAAAAAAGCCAAGTCCCACAGAACCCTGAAGTGTGCACACGATGGGAGATGTGAATTTTTGTTCCTTGGCTGGCCTCAGTTCCAGCATGCTCCTTCTCAAGGCGTGGGCATCTTACCACATCAAGTGTGGCCCTCTGTCTAAAGACACAGATTTGAGAACCAGTCCACCTGATGCATAACCAAAGAGGCCACGAAAGCCAGAGGAAATGGTGGCAGTGAGGACTGACTGTGGGGCGGTCTCCAACAAAGCACCTTCCTAAGGCATTTTCAAGGGCAGTTCTGATCCTAGGGGAATTTGGTCAGATATGCTCATTCTAAAACTTTAAAACTGCTCTGTATCCTTGACAAATTTTCTTGTGAAACCACGAGACTAGATTAAGAATGAGAATAAAGAATGCCCGTCATGCATTAAATCAAACCTGACCATCCAGGACTGTCACCGAGCTGGGCGTGTCAGTTTCCTTACCCCTCATTGGGATGGATCCACAGGTGCCACCCAGTTGGCCCCTCTCAGTGGGGGCCCTTACAGCTACAGCATGCACCTCTGAGATGCCCAGCTGCATTCTGAAGGTAGCCTGTGGCTGAGTAACAGAGCAAAGCCACCTGGGCCAAATCTTGACCTCGCTGTCACCAGGTTCAGGGTGAACCACAACCTGGCCATAGAGAAGCCGTGACCTGATGTTGGCACAAAATCTACAGCAGTAGGACAACCCTATTGCTGCCAAGTTCAGAGCAAAAACATACAGATCGATGTTACACGGGGCCTCAGTCCCGAAATCACAAGTGAGCTTCAAGCACTGCACAGCAGCTGGCACTGAGCTCCCAAAGCTCAGCTCACAACTACTCTGGGACCTCACTCCCCTGCTCGGACCTCTCCACAGTCGCCACCTTGTTCTCAGCACTAGATCTCAGCATTGAACTTAGCAAGGCCTTGTTCCAGAGCCTCCTGGGTTGAGCCCTGCTGACCTCCCATTTGACCTCTGTGCCCGAACTCACCCTCCTTCCCTGGTGGCCTCTCCTGAGCCCTACAGCTTTATCTGCAGCTTTCTGAAAGGGGCCCCTTAAAATCTAACTTGTAAAACCATCTCAGAAACCCACACAACTCTGTTTAAATATTCGTAGTAGACTACTAAGAAGCAAACAAATAAAAACTTAAAACAGTTACATTTTCTGGGAGCATCCACCTAAATGTCTAGAAGCCACATATGTAATATAATGGAAAAGGAACGTACTGAATACCACGTGCTCAGACTTGCCAGCCTTTCCTCTCACTCAGCACAGCTGAGATTTACCACAGATGCTCCAAAATTTAAACCCCATGGGCACTGCAGGCACTTGCTACACCTACATGTCAATTTTTCTTTAAAAAAATAAAGAAAGAAAAAAGAACACCCAAAGACAGATTTATTCCACTGAAATGGGCTTCAAGTAAGTAGTATATTTAACTGGAATAGTTCTGAGACTACTTTTGCACAGAGTAACTATTAATATTGACTGATTGTTTTGTGCTAAAAAGTATTTTGATACTATTGGTAGTACTAAAAATTCAAGTTTGGGAATTTGAAACACAATGTACTCCTTACATACATTGTTAATAAATGATGGCTATGACCCAGACTGGCCAAAAAAGGCAACTTAACTCCAAATGAGCTGAAACACAGCAAGAGCCTGAATATGAGGCACAAAGAAAAAGATTTCTCTTACTTTGAAAGGCACATTTCTGAATAGGCCACTTTTCTTAGGTACCTTTTCTCTATTCCTTCTCACTATACATCCTTTTCCCAAATGAGCTTCTCCTAAGCCCTGGGGAAGAATACCAAATTCTGCACTGGGCACATCCAGGCCATTCCAACATCTCAAAGTGTTTTGTGCCCTAAAATTATGGTTTTCTGCTCTGGCCTACGAGAACTTCCCTTCCTCAGGGCACCCAGGCCCTGGCAGGAAAACACTGCATATGCCTGTGTGAGTGACAGGGAGCCCTTCCCATGGAATAATTCTCAGGGTACGGGGTCTCTTGGGTTGGCAGCGAGGCCCACACCAAAGCCCCACCCAGAGAACCAAAGCAGGTGGTTATCATCTGTTTAATGGGGTGACTTTTCCCATCTCACATTTTACAAATGACCTGGCCCCAAGGGAGCGGAGGGGAGGGGTGACAGATTACAGCCCTGAGTTGAGAGCATGGGCTCCGTGGCCCAGAGCAGAGCTCACATCCACTCCAAGCTTCGGAGGGGTCGCCAGAATTCGCACCAGTCTCGGCTTCCCGGGGTCCCTGGGCCATTCCTTCCTACTCCCCAAAGCACGCACAAAGTGGGAAGTCACGCCTTCCCGAGTTCCTACTTTTTCAATTAAACCCTCACGAAGGGGATACGCGTCCACAGCCGACCCCTGTCGCTAGCGGCCGGCAGGAAGGGCCCTCCCGCGAGCGCACGTGGCCCACCGCTCCCGGCCCACTGGCGGGCCGCCGCGTCCGGCCGGCACAGGAAGTTTGGGGCGTGGGGCAGGGGACCGCCGGGGTGACGTCTGGGGTCCCAGCTGCCAGAAAGGGCGACGACCCCTCCTTCCCTCCCCTCCCTCGGTTCCAAGGGAGGAGCGGGGAGAGCTCGGGGGCGCGGGGCAGGGGCGGCCTTTTCCCGGCTCTCTCCTCGGGGACCGCCCCTCCTCCTGCACCGCCCCGGCCGCCCAGCGCCACGTCAGCCCGAGCGCCCGGCCCGCGGCACCCACGCCCCCCGGCCCCGCGCCCAGGAGCCCCCCGCGCCCACGCGCCCCTCGGCCGGGAGCCCCGCGCCCGCAGCGCCCACGCCCCCGGCCCCGACCCCGACCCGGACCCCGCAGTGTCTACGCGCCCCCGGCCCCGACTCAGAGCACGCAGTGTCTACGCGCCCCCGGCCCCGCGGAGCCCACCCGCCCCGGCTCCCGGCGCGCAGAGTGCGGGGCCGACCCGGCCTGCGCCGTCAGTTACCAGGGCGCGAAGAACATGACGAAGTGCGCGGCGCTCTGGATCCCGTGCGTGAACATGTCGGCCGTGTACAGGTGCTTGGCGTGCGGGTCCTGCCCGTCCGCCGCCGCCTCCTCGGCCTCCCCGGCCCCGGCGCCCCAGCGCCCGCCGCCGCCGTGGCCCAGCAGCAGCAGCAGCAGCGCGGCCAGGGCCGGCGGCCGGGCCCACGGCGGGAGGAGGCGTCCTGGGCGCGCGGGCATCGCGGCGGGGCTGGGCGCGCTCTCGCCGCGGCCGCAGGTCCCCTCCACGCCGCCACCTCCCACTGCCCGCCCCGCGCCCCGCCCCGGAGAGGCCGCGCCCCTTCCTCTCCCGCCCCCGCCGGCGCGCGCCCGCCCTCCGCGTCCCGCTGCGCTCCCCTGCCCGGCCGGAGTCCGCGCACCGGCTGGGAAGGGAGCGAGCGAGGGGACCGAGCCTCTAGATCCTTCACCGCGCGGCCTCCAGCACGGCTGGTTCGCCTAAACCCCGTAGGGGGCCCGTGCACCTGCCCAGACCCAGGCCCCTGACCGGCCTTTTTCTCAGCCCGACCGTGAGCACCGACGAAGGAACAAGAGGCCAGGCAGGGAAGCCACAGAGGGGACTGTCGGCCTCGGTTAATCTCAGCACACACAGACACCCTGAGATTTCAGGCCAAAGGAAGAAAAGAGCTGCTGCTGTCAGCAGAATTTAGGAAATCGGGCAAAAGCGGCTGGGGTTTACACCTGAGTGAGTCAGATACTTGGCCAGACCTCAACTGCGATTCTGGGCCTGGGCTCGGAGGGGTGATGAAACCGGCTTCCCAGGTGAACTCTCCTGCCCCTGCCCTGCCTTAAGGTCAAAGCAGCCTCTAGCAGACGAGAAGGGCTCTTTGCAGCACTGGGTGGTGTCCTGGGCCCTAACTCATCCCAGTTACAAAATGAATGACGAGGCGCCTGCTCGGGCTGAACTCCGCCTTGTGGAATGGCCAAAGGGCATGCGCGGCGCTGGGCGCCTCATAACTCACACCTGCACACACGCCTATGGCAGCTGGTAGTCGGAATCGCAGCCCCGCCCTGGGGATCTGCAGCTGAAGGAGGGTGAATCACCAGGTTGCTTCCTGGGCTCCTGCTTGGTCTGTGATTATCCTCAATCCAGGAGGCCCCAGGTAGTAACTCCTGGTGTGGCTACAGGGTAAGTGCCTGTTGACTCACCTGTCATTATTCTGCTCCAGCCCCAGTTTCAGCCACTTGTGAGCCTTTAACCATGTTTTGCCAAACACCGAAACCATCAATTTCCCTTGAAAACCTACTCTCCCAGCCACTTAAGCCGAATGGTGGGAGGCATCTCCCATGACTCCATCCTTTCCCTGTGTCCCTTGTGTCTCAAGATTCACAACAACCACATTTCTTGCAACTATCATTTTCGTGTTCATATCCTGAATAGACTCTAAATCTGGCCTATTGCTGTAGCTTTCTAAGTGTCTCCTTCGGTCTCATGGCTAGAAAGTTAATTTTCCTAAAGCCTGCGTTTGATCAAGACAGTTTGCAGCTTAAACTGGTACCAACACACCACCACTGTCCCCATGGTCTTGGCCTACAGGGTAAAACACAAAGTCCTTGGGCTGCCATTCAAGACCTTCTGTGATGCGGTTCTGTCATGCCTCATGGCCCTGTGAAACTTGCCACTAGAAATCCAGGGATTCTCTCCAATAATCTGTTATTGCCAGACTCGAATCCCTGTGCTCCCCAACACCTCATACCTTCCAGACCCTTCCACTGTGCCATCAGGAAATTCCAACAAAGGATTACCATAATTCACATAGCATCAACGTCTTTCCTTATCTTAATAGAAACACAGCGCCAGGAGCCCTCTCAAGGGTCGGCTGCTTGTTCTTCCACACCTGGAGTCCCTCAGAGCCAGAAAGTAAGGCAGGCACCGTCCCTGTTCCCCACTGCTCCTTCCAAATCATGTCTCCCCCTTCCTCCTACAAACGCGCAGCTCTCCTTAAATCGATACCATTGGCTGCGACACCCTCTGTGCTTCCAGTTCCTGTGTTCTTCCACATCACTCCCCCTCATTCACTGCCGACTTTGGTTCCTGGCTCATAGGGTTCCTGGTCACTGCTTTCCTGTCTTCATTCCTGGTATTTTCAGCATCTGGGTGGATGACCCATCTGTCTGTCCCTCTGTAACTCTCTCCCAAAGCACTTGTCATCACCAGCAGCTGCACCGTCTCCAAAATCTGAAGTGAAGACACCCCACCCTGCGTGGCACCTCCCAGACTTGCAGTCCACGTGCTCAAGAAACCTACTTCTGCGATGCTTCTCCCTCACCATGACCTCTGAGCTACTGATCCCCCCATCTCATAATCCCTTCCCAGTCCTCCAGACAGCTATGGCTTCCCTGCCTCCTGACCAGCCAGATCCCACGGATCCTCATCCTGCATGTCATGCCTCGCCAGAGACGCCGCTGAGCCTTGTCTCTGCTTTCCCTGTGCCTTTAACCATGTAGCCAAACTGCTGGAGAAAACTCACACGATCAAGCGGCACTTGCCCTTCACATTCATGAAAACAAGCCTTACATCCCTACTCAGCCTTGCCCGGAAACTGATGGCATTTCTCCAGGCTGTCCCACTCTCTGACCTGCTGCTGCCCTACCGTCACTGACACCACCCCCAGACCCCCATCAGCACCATCTCTCAGTTGTCAACTGGACCTCGTACTTCTCCCGGAAAAGTGACGCCAAAAGCAGGAGCTCCTTCATCTTTTCACTGTCAAACCTACGTGCCCCTGCGCAGGCGCTTTCCCCATCTTCCCTGTGCTTACACCAGAGGACTGGGGAGTCCCTGCCTAGCTAAGGCCGGTCCTCCAGAATAGCGCCTCCCCCACAGAAATCCAGGTCCTGATTCCTGGAACCTCTGATGATTACTTTATATGGCAGAAGAGACTTTCCAGGTACAGTTAAATTACGGATCTTGAGCTGGGGATTATCAAGGCTATATGGGTGGACCTTAAATATTATCACACGTGTCCTCATAAGAGAGAGGCAGAGGGAAGTTTGGCTACAGAGGAGGAAATGATGTCACAAAAGCAGGGAGAGATTTGAAGGTACTACACTGCTGGCTTGGAAGAGGGAGGAGGGTGCCCTGACTGGGGAACGTAGTGCTAGATGCTGGAAAAGACCAGGACACCAAACCATCCCCCCTAGAGCCTCCCGAGGGCCCTGCAGCCTTACGGACAATGTGACTTTAGTCCGTAAAAGTGATTTGGGACTTCTAACCTCCAGGACTGTTAGAGAGTCAATGCGTGTTGTCTTAAGCCACCAAGTTGGTGGTAACTAGTTTCGGCAGGCGCGGAGGACTCAGGCAGCCTCCCTGCTCCCCTGCTGGAGGGCTGTGCTCTTTCAGCCATCGCAGTTTCCTCTCCTGCACAGACTGTCAATCGCTCCCTCCTGTTGGATCATCTCCACCAATGCACAGATGTGCTTTCACATCTCCCAACTTAAAAATAAAGAAACTCCCTGACCTCAAGTGCCCCTGGTTACTGCTATCCCGACTCATTCATTGTTTTCCTTCACTGCAAACCTCTTTCAAAAATTCCCTGCAGTTCGCTTTCCACATGTCCTCCAGCTCAGGCCACTGTGGCCCCCAGACCCACCACACACCAAATCTGCTCTTCTCAAAGTCACTGAGGATTCATGTTGACAAGTTAAAGGAACATTTTGCTCATTTCGCTGGCCCTCTCAGGGCCATCGACACTGGCGCCACCTGAATCTGCTGTCCCTTCAGCTTCTCTGATTGGCCTCCACCCACCCTCGGATGTTTGGTTCTCAGAGCTCAGCCTCCAACCCACTTTTCTTTCTCTGTGCTCACTTCTGAGGTGACCCCGTTCGCTGCCATGGCCCTAAATACCATCTCTGTGCTGGTGACACCAGCATCCACACAGCAGCGAGGCTGCTCCCCGAGCCCTCACTGCCTCCTGATGCCTCCTCTTGTTTGCCTTGGGTGCTCACCAAAACCGAACCTGTGCTCCCCATGGCAACCTGCTTGTCCCCTGGCCTCTCCACCTCAATAAACGGTGCTTCCTTACTATTTGCTCAAACCAGACACCTGGGTTGCAGACTTCCTTCCCCTTTTCCTCACTGCAGCGCCTTGACCGCCACCCCATGCCCCATCTGCCCACCAGCAAGTCCAGTCCTTTCCAGTTCTGAGCTGCGCTTCCCACTGACTTACCCCCTGTCACCCCCGGCACATCTTCTCATCCAGCCACTGCAGCAGACTCCCAGGTCCCTCCCAATCTGTCCTATGTACAGCAGTGAGGACCAAATCTAATCACTCCTTCACTTAACTTCCTTCAGCAGCTCCCTTTTCATGTAGGATAAAATCCCAGCGCTTTGCCTTGGCTTTCAGGAGATTCAGGAAAGATGCGATCTCATCCCAGACCACTGTGCTCTCTGTTCCCCTAGATTCTAGCCATTTGGGATGCTTCTAAACACCTTCCTCGAGTGCCACAGGCCTCTCCAGCACCGTGCGGTTTAGTTTCTGTGCGGCCCTTTTCATGATGTGATGGCATTTTGCTGCAGATTCCTGTGTTAACGGGCCCTCTTCCCCATCAGTAAGCCCCATGAAGACCGGAGGGTATCTGTCACCTTCACCACTGTCTCCCTAGACCCCAGATGCCTACACGTAGTAGATGCTCAACAAGTGTTGGATGAAGGAATCTGACTAACCAGGCCCCACGAGGACATGATGACTCACTGTGCCTCTCACCGGCTCTCACGTGCTGCCTTCCCCACGTGACTCGTGCAGCCCCTACGCCCCCCTCGGCTGGCTGTGCTCCCCTCCCTCTGAACCCCCAGCCCTCCTGAGGGATTGACATACTGCTTCACACGGTAGCAGCGCAAGTGGCCCTGCCCGGATGCTCACTTGGATCACCCTGGCTTCCAGCTCAAAGGAGCCTAAAATGGAGACACAATTGCATTTTTACGACAACGAAGTAAACAAGTTTCTCAGGAAAGACTTCCCTGACTGCCAGCAGGGGTTAGGCTGCCCCTGCGCTATGCTCTCCTAATATGTTGTCCTTTCTCTCCATGTCCCTTAGCAGAACAGTAATTATTTGCTTGTGTAATTTTTTGTTTTGCGTCAGCCTTTCCCCCTAGACTGTAAGCCCCGCAGGATGAGGGGTGCGAACGTGAGGTCTGGTGCGCAGCAGGCATTGATTTGGTAGCTGTTTGTTGAATGAATGAGTGAAGGAATGAATGAGAAGTCACGTTTGTCTACCCTCAGAGGATGGCTTCCTTGGGAGAGACCCCCTCAAAATCACAGCCTTGTCCCAAACAGATAAGGCCATAGGTATGGGGGCCGGTGCTGTCACTGCTGATGGAGCAGCATTGCGACACTACCTTACTGCAAATCTGTGGCCCTCGAGGAGCTGCACCTGCTTCCAACAGCAGCCCGGGTGGCGCATGGCAAAGCCTTTTGTTGGTGGCTGTCCTCATCCCTGTGAGCACTACGGGAACAATTGCTACTGACTGGGAACAGCCATAGCTTTTGTTTTCCACTTCCGAGGGTAACACGGCCCCCAGCGTGTTGTCAATTTGGGAAGAGGACCCCGCAGAAAGGTCAGAAACCAAAATGCCACCATTTGAACCCCTTTAACAGGTGCATCCTGAGTTATTATTGGGCGAAAAGTGCTACTTTTAGGCAGGTGCTGAAAGCGTTTACATCCTGTTCTTCTAACTTGGTCAGAACATCCTGAAAGGTGCCTCTAAAAAAAGAAGAGAAACTGCTTTTCTTGATGAGCACTTGTGATCGTTCAAATGTGATTGTTGAGAAGGGGGTCAAAGCTAGTGGAATGCTCTCATCGGAGAAAATCTAAGAAAAAGATCAAAGCAATTTCCCAGCCTGGAGTCACCCAAGGAAGTAGAGCTATTTCCAGTGTAGTAAAACGGTAATGGAAAGTTGATGTTTACTCACTACACACATACGCTCCTTGGGCAACACAGCCTAGTAAACAATTAATAAGCGCGAACACATACAGACAGACAGACACACACACACACACACACACACACACATTATATTGTAATAGACTCGGGTGTCTGGGAGATAAAAGCTTTCCAAATCCATGTGGGATCTCTGGGGAGGGGTGGTGGAGAGAGTCCCTCTGTTGGGCACATCATGACCACTGTGCTGAAAATCTGTGCTATTTCTCAGAATCCACGAAGCACTTGCTCCCGCTGTCCCCGGCTCACTCAGTGCTTGCACATGCAGGCTGTCCTGCCATGCTCACAGCTCTTTGTCTGCCGATGCTACTGTGGGAGTCTCTCTCCAGAGTCCCCAGCCGCAGGGCCCGTCAGCGCCCAGGCTTGAGAACAGGGGCGAAGACTTCCCACTGAGGGTGCAGGCTGCTCCCTGCGCCCTTCCACTCTTGGCAGCGCTAGCTGGCATGGATGGCCTTGGCCCTGGATCTGTGATGTTCCACATGGGTCCAGGAACACAACTTTCTCATGGAGCTTAGAGGCCAGCTTTTCATGGCTGCCTGAGATACAAACTCTGCCTGTCCCATCTCTGGTACAGGACACTAGACGTGACCCCTGCAACCTCTGCCCAGCTACTCCACCCTTGCAGGATGGAGTTTGCATGACCTCTGAAGGAATGTCAACTGTTTATGCACCGAGTTTCAAAGATAATGAGACACTGGCCAGATGAAATGGAGATGAGGGAAGAAAGAAAAAGAAACAAGTTTATTTCCCAAAGGACTTCTCAGAGATTTTCATATGTCACTGTGCCCTCTGAATCTCTAAAAGTACCCGAGGGAGTGTTTCGCACACTCATTTGACCACGCACTCATTTTTATGTGTGGTGTCTCTCGTGGCGTTAACACTCTGCGAGCACTCTGTGAAGCGCTCTGCAGAGGCTGGGTCAGAGGCTGGGCCATATTTCACACGAAAGGATCAATGTCTGGTCTCCTTTGCTGTCTGTAGCTGCAACAGCTCCTCCCTTTGGTGCACTTAATTGCAAGGTAATTCACTCAGCAAATATTTATGGGGTCGACTTTGTGTGAGGCATTTTTCTAGGTGTGGAGGATCAGCAATGACTGAGCGAGACAAAAACCCGGGCCCTAATGGCACCTCAGTGCTCACTGGGCACACAGCCGATGATGAGATAAAGGCCATATATACTTCAGTAGCGGGTGGGAAACGCCAAGGAGAAACCACAAGGCAGGGGAGGGGACGTGAAGTGTCAGGGTTCAGACGGAATGTCAGAGTTTGGACAAGGTCCTTGGGGACGTGGCTTTTAAGTGAAGATACGAGGGAATAACACACGTGACTGTCTGCAGGAAGAGCGTTCCAGCCGAGGGAACAGCAGCTGCAAAGGGCATAGAGCAAATGAGGAGGAGGCGAGTCTGAGGGGGGCAGTGGGAAGGGGTACATGCAGAACTCTCTTGGGGGCAGAGGCGAGAGTCGCTCAATATTGAACATATTCAACTGGGGATGTCTGCAGACATGCGTAGTTGTTCAGACGGTCACTGGAGTCCAGGGGACAGATGTGGGCCTGCTATAAACTCCAGAGTCATTGGTCACTAGGATGGGACTTAAGGCCCTGAGGCAGGAGGAGACCCCTGTGGGAGTGAGTATGGGGGAGAGAAGAGGGTCGAGGCTGAGTCCTGGGGCGCCTCACTGTTTTGAAGAACAGCAGATGAGGCAAAGGAGACGAACATGAAGTAATCAGGAGGGTAGGAGGAAAACCTGATAACTGTTGTCCTTAAAGGTCAATGTCACTCTTAAATGCGTCCCAGTTTGGACAATACACTGACTGTTCGGGTGCCGTCAGCTCTAAGCGCTTGCCTCTGGACTGGGCAGTGTGGACGTCACCGGCGCCCTTGGTGATAGCAGTTTCAGTGGGGAGGCGGCAGCAGGAATCTGATTGGAGTGGGGAGAAGGGACGAACTGGAGACCATGTGCTGCGTATAAACAGCTCTTTCAAGAACTTCTCTTATAAAGCAGAAGAAAGGAACACAACAGTAACTGGAGGGGAGGGAGGGGCCAAGAGGATTCTGTTGTTTGTTTGTTTTTTTTTTAACATGAAAAAAAAGTCAACATACTTGATTTGGTGATGGTCCAGAAGAGAAGGACACATTGAGGCTGCAGAAGGCAGAAGGGAGAATTTCTGGAGCAATGCTCCTGAGTGAGTACAGGAGGATGTCACCAGGTGAGCAGGAGGCCAGGTTGGCTTCCCCAGGAGCACGGACAGTTGCTGGTGGCGAGGAGAGCAGGCACGGTGGGGGACACCCACAGAGGTGGGTAGACGTGTGTGCTGGGCATTTGCACCTGTCCTCTTCCGAGGGCTTCCATTTTTCACCGTAACGGGAAGCAGTATCATGAGTTGAGACTGACAACGGGGGAGTACTGGAGGTCTGGGGAGGGCGGAGAGGTCTAGAAAAGATCAGGAGAGTGAAGAGACCACGCACTTTGGTATTATTGCCTGGTGGCCTCCAGCTCCACTCGAAGTCAACGTGACACACCTGGATTTTCTCCCGCACGTTCGGAACTCTCTCTAGGTTACGTTCTGCTGTGTGGTTCAGCCACAGAGTGAATGGGAAGTCGGATTTATCCGGGCTTGTGATTGAGTTAAGTATGTAACAAAGGCAGAGAGAGGCAACAGAGTAAGAATGTATGTGGGGTAGGAATGACAATACTTGACTATGGAATTCAAAATGGGTAGACTAATAAAACAATTATCTTAAGAAATTGTAACACTCAGCCATGTATGCATACAATGCACAAGTTCATTACCTCTTTGACATGTTAATGATTTCCAGTGGGTCACATGTCAATCCGTTTATTGAGAAGTCCTAGTCCACACCTTCCTCTCTAACACCACTGCTGGCTATGACTCCTGGTTCCTTGTGTTCCCTTACAAACAATACACAATAATTCTGACCAGGATCATCTTGACACAACAGGTCTATAAGGTCACCGCTCTGTCCCAAAAGAAAGAATAGCTCTATATTTCCAATTAAATCATATCTCAGATCCTCTGCCTGGTCTTTGTAGCTCCCTCTACTTTTGCAAACTTGTCCTTACACTGGGTAACTCTGCTCCAGACAAGCTGCTTTCCTTACTGTCCCTGCCAGATGTTGTGTCATTTCCAGCTCTCTTCCTTTGCTCGTGCTATGTTTTCTGCTTGAAATTCTCTCTCTGCTTTCAGAATTATACCCACTATACATACTAAATGGCAATAGTTGTTGGCACAGGGACAGGAGTGGAATTGGGGCGGGCCATGGGTAAAGAAACATGCAGACATATATGCACACATATCCATACACACTAACACTTGCATTTGAATTTTTTGCAATAAGCATGTCTTCATATCACTTCTGTAATTTTGTAATTAAAAAAACTTTAAATTTAATTTTAAAGATCACTTCCGCATTGCTATTTGGCAATAGGTATTTTAAATTTAAATAAGTACACCTTTTGATCAAACAATAAGTCTAGGACCTTATCTTCAGTAGGTAACTTCAAAATTTCACTGCAGCATTGTTTATGTTAGCAAACCATTGAAAGAAAACCAATACCCCTTAGGAAAGTATTAAGGAAATTAAAAATGGCATATTCAGACCAGGCACAATATGCATGATGATATATTTTAATGCTTCATGATGCAGCCTCTGCCATCAGATGAACTGGGTTTGAGTTTCAGCTCTAGCGCTTCTGGCTACAAGACTTTAGGTAATTAAAATTTTCTGTGCATAACTTTCTTCACATGGAGACCTTAGGGATTTATTGTAAGGAAGAGATGGATGACTATTACATATGAAGCATTTAAAACCATGCATGGTTCCACCTAGGATGTAGAATGCAGAAATAAAATATTCCTCTATCCTAATAACAGAAAAATAAACTATATTCAAAACAAAACAAAACAAAAGCCAGAAAAACTACAACATTATAATTTTGCATGAACTCACCAGAGAGCTGAGGCCACAGGGCAACCAAGTATCCTCAAATCCAAGAATAATCAGGCACCTCCAGGGAAAGATGGAACACACTCACTGAGTCTCCTGCGACAGACACAGGAGCAAGAGATGCTGGGACTGTAAATGGAGGTAACAAGAATTCAGCTAAACCTTCTAATAAATTGCAAAAGTCCAAGCATGGGCTGGCATGAGAGTGTGAACCCCTGAGAGCTGCAGACATGAAGGGAGTTTGCACTCACACACAGGATCTTCTACATGGGCCTCCACAGCGTGCGCACCAGAGATACTGGGAGCAGAGCAAAGAGACCAAGAGAACCTCAGTGGTGGTGCAGACCTGGAAAATGGGACTGGCTGCTCTTGTAGGAAAGGCACAAAACTAAAAAAAAAGTTTAGGTACTGGGGTGCTTCCCCCCCAGGGGGAAGGGTGAAAGAAAAAGGGAGAAGAGCAAGAAATGGTTCTGGGTCCAGGACAATATGCCGATACGAATAGAGGTCTCCTATATCAGGGGGAGGGGCAGGGAACTGTCTTATATAAGACCTATAACAGATATAAGACAGTTTGGCTGCCACTGGGAAGAAGAGCAGGATTACTGAGAAAGCCCCATCCCCGAGACCTCGGGATAATAGAGAACCTCCCTTCCCTCTTCCACCACCAGGGTAGCAAGTACCAAGTAACAAGAAAGAAGAGTCTACTTCTGGGGAGGGGCAAGAACATGGAGAGAAGCCTCCCCTTCTTTGGCACAGGCACACAGGGAAGACTGACAGTTGAGGGTAGAGTGGGAGCACTAAGAAAAAAAGCTCTGGAACCCCAGCCCCATCCTAAGCATGAGGTAATGTTAGAAGAATTGAAGCCAGTGATGTACCGAAGGTCACCACAGCAACAGCAAAACTCAAACCCACCTCAATTCCTGAGTAGGTTTACTCAGGAGAATGCAATATTTCAGCATAGTGCATTCCCAACACTAATGGCCTAGCATAGGAGGTGTGCCCATTTACAGAAATAAATACTGTTTACCTCAGTGTTGATTATTCTACATATGATGTCCAACATTCACTCAAAAATTATAAGACAGACATACAAAAGAAGATAAAACAGAGTCAAGGGACAAAGCAATCAACACAACCAACCAGACTCAACTAGAGCAGTCTTTCTCAAACTTTAATATGCATATAAATCACATGGAGATCTTGCTAGATTGGTTTTCTGATTCAGTTGGCCTGAGTGGGGCCTGGGATTCTGATTTCTAATAAGCTCCCAGGTGATATGATGCTGTCGAACTGTGGTCCACACTTTGAGTAGCAAGAGGCTATTTCTCTGAGTGTTCTTCCCTCCGTGAAGAATTGTGTATTTATGAGCCCTTGAATCAATGAAAATTTTTCTCTGTTCTTGACAGATAAAAGACAGCTTGGCTATATAAAGAATTTGGGATCACAGCATTTCTCCCTCAAAACTCTATAGATATTAGTTGCTTCTTGATTTTAGTATCTATTAATACATTATAGAAAAATAGCATCTATTTGATAATTCTGAAACCAGTTTGCATTTCCTTTTTTCCACTTTTTTTCTTATGTAACCTTCTTTCAGGATGTTAACAGAGTTCTTTATACATAAATTTCCAAACTTTCACCAGGGCATGTTCAGTATTTGAATCTCCTCATTTTGCCTCATACTCAGTGGGCTCTTTTAATTTAATTTAGGTTTCTAGGAAGTTTCACATGTCTTTAAATATTGCTTTTCTTTCATTTGTTCTGGTGTCTTCTTCAGAAATACCAATTACTCACCATGTTGGATCTTCATTGTATGACCATGAAATCCCCCATATTCTTTTCTCCTGTTTTTTTTTTTTTTGCATTTTTTATTGCATTATGGTATACATATTTTTTCTAGGCTATTTTCTGTATTACTAAATAATTTTTGACAGGGTTTAATTTTGCTCTTTACCACTTCTAATGCATTTTGAAATGCCGATATTATCTGCTCAATTCTAAAACATTTTTTCAACAGCTCATTTATTTCCCTTTATGGCTCTGCTTACTTCTCAACTTAACCCTCGGTTGTCATGTCATCTTACTGTTCATGGTATTTTATGAAGACTACATGTCTTGAATGCTGTTGAGAGTAAAATGCTGATGCTGTATGAAAGTCATCACTTTTGGCAAAAATATTTTTCAAAAGTATACTCTTTCTCTGAATCTTACTGGTGGAATTTGTAATAAAGAATCTCTTCATAGACACCATATTAGTTTTATTCTTGCTTACTGATTGTTGCTAATCCAGTCGTCCATGCAGAGGATAGCAGCAAGCATTTGAGCCACAGGCTATACTGAGTAGGGAACTTCGCCTCTGTGAAATTTCTCTTCTGTTCAGAATGAAGCCATTCTGCCTGGCACCAGGCTGGTTGTGGCCAGGCCTCCAATCTGGCACATAGAGATCTGCCTCTTTAGCCCAGTTTTTCAATATAGTTGTTACCATGTCAACAAAGACTGGCCTTTTAGTGAGCCCACTATCCAAGGATGCTACTCCCACCATGGCCAGCAGTGTCTTATTCAGTGAGGTGGCTAGCCTCCAGCCCAATTTTACCAGACTGCTCACCACCCCAACTGTGATTACTTTCACACTTTGGGGAAAGGGTAAGTTCCTCTCCTGAGCTACAGAACCACCATTCTCCATTAATTACAGTAGTCTGGACCTCTGAGTCCTGTATCAACCCCGTAAACAGGGATCCCAGCAATGGACACAACTAGACAGACTTCACCTGGAACTTTCCAGGTGTCTTAGTGTGTTTGGTCTGCTATAACAATATATCATAGACTGGGTAGCTTATACACAACAGAAAGTTAGTGCTCATAGTTTTGGAGGCTGGGAAGTCCAAGGTCAAGGTGCTGGTAGATTCAGTGTCTGGTTGCTTTCTGGTTCTCAGGTTCTCCGGTGGTGCCTTCTCACTGTGTCCTCACAAGGTAGAAGTGGGAAGGCTCTCTGGCCTCTTTTATAAAGGCACTATTCTCATTCCTGAGGGCTCAATGTTCCCACCTTCATGACAATCACCTCCCAAAGCCCCACCTCCTAATACCAGCACATTGGTGATTAGGTTTCGACATATGAATTTTGGTGGGGGGGGGGACACAAACATTCAAACCATAGCACCAGGTTAGTCTCACAGCCCACCCTTTTCTCCAGAGCTCAGCCCTTCCAGCCAGGAGATCCACAGAGGCCAGAACTTTGTCCATTACTTCCCAGGAGGTCATGCCATTCCTCAGTGAGGGGTGAATCTCTGACATGCTGATGATTTACTTCCTTAGCTTTCTGTATAAATGGATGCTCTTCCTCATTTTACATTTCTGAGATTATTTATTTAGGAATTGGTAGGGAATGAGTATTTAGAAATCCCAAACCAAACATCTCTACCTGAAAGTCCCAGAACATTTTTCCAAATGACAGCACAATTATCTCAGGTGTAGAGATTGTAGCAGCGTTTTTTTCCTTCCTTTGTTCTTAAGCAACATGGCCCTTTCAAATCGCACATTCTAAACTTGAAAAACTAGAACTTTCATTCTCTTTTTGCATTGCAGATTAAATGGATCATAAATTTGACATTGCCTTCACAATTTAGAGACTCTATTTGTCAATTTGTTTGCTTTAAATTAAGAAGTTCAAGCAAAAGTTAATACTCACTATCCAATGAAAGATTCCCCAACCTCTATTGCATTTTATTTTATAAATAGCTTATTTAGAAATACTGTATCACTTATTATATATACACTAATTCAGAATAAATTAGCATCCATCTCTAAAAAAAAAATTCTTGGTGCCATACATTCAAATGTCTAAAGAAGGATCAGTTTATTCTTCTTAACTTCCAAAGAATAATGCAGAGTTCAGTGTATCTATTTCATTTAATGAGCATATCCAGACTTCTTTTGCTTGAGTCAAAATTTCTGGAACCAAAGGCCATGAAATTAACTTTAAAGCTTTTTATAAACAGAGTTCCTTATGAAAAACTTCGAGAAATGTTAAAAAAAATCTTATATAAGTATGTTTTCTCTTTTTCTCCCTTTTACTACTTTAGTAAAATTATATCTCCATAGAAATAAAAAAATCTCCTTTTAAAGAATTTTAGCCCATATTTAATCTCCTCTGGATATGTCATTATATTCTTTTTTATCCATATGAGTAAAGATCAAAGATTTAGACACTTTAAGAGTTGTTTGTTCAAGGGCCACGTGGGCAAGGAAAAACAAAACCAAAACAAACAAAAAGAACCGATTGCATTAGGGTAACAAAATCAACTTAAAGTCTTCAATCTTCATAATGGGAGAATGGTAAAGCCACATAATTTTTGGCTGACATTAAATATTAGGTCTTCGTTGTGCCTCCTTGCTCAGTGTTTAACTAAACATGGAAGAATCTACAGCCTCACACGCGTAGGTCAGACATAATATAAAATACACCAAATGCATTTAATGATGGACAAACCCCAATGATGTAACTATAATTTTTCTGCTCCATTAAAATATTGCCCTGCATTTTTCCTAAACACAGTGATGCGATTCCTGTTGTTCCAGCCAAATCCCCACACCCGCAGCGGCGTCCTCCCTCTCCCATCACGGGAAGCGCGGTGGCGCTCTGAGGTGTGTTGTGCTGTGATGTGCGGGCAGCCAGCTTCTGGGGCTGCCCCCAGGACCTGCTACGTGTCTGCAGCGGTAGCTGCTCACATCTGTGTCACTGAGGCTTGCGGAGCCTGGAATTTCTGAGTTACAGGGCTGTCTCTGCCAAGGACTTGCTGGCAAAGTTTTTGTCTGCAAAATAGACACAATAATGAGGACCTCATATGGACTTTAAGAAGTGCCCTACACCCTGGAAACTTCTGTTGGCAGAAGTGAAGGAAGAAATTCACTCTTACCCTAGAAAAAAATGTTTCTATGGCAGTTCTAAAGGTTGTCCCTGCTGTAAGACAATACACTTATTTTAAATGCAAATAAGGCCAGTGATAGAATTTGACGCTAGAGTGCGAAGCCAAATCCAAAGGTGCCCTCCTTCTGGTGCTTGAGCGGTTCTTGGCCACAACACGGCCGTCCCGTCCACGCAGGTCGAAATTGGGCCTGCGTGCAGCTGGTGGGAAACGCGGACACCAAAGACGAGCTCTGTTATGGGCTGAATGGGACCCTGCGCAGAGTCCATGTGTGGAAGGACCTCAGAATGGGACTGTATGTGGAGACACGGCCTTTAAAGAGTTAAAGTGAGGCCATCAGGGTGGGCCCTAATCCAATGTGACTGGTGTCCTTATAGGAAGAGGAGATGAGGACGCAGACACACACAGAGGGAAGACCACAGGAGGACACAGGGGGAAGATGGCCGTCTACCAGCCATGGAAAGAGGCCTCAGGAGAAACCAACCCTTCCCGTACCTTGATCTCCAGCTTTGTGGGGAATGAAGTTCTGGTGTTTGGGCCACCCAGTCTCCGGTGCTGTATTACGGCAGCCCTAGCAAAGTAAAACACTAGCCAAACCTTCCCTCATTTGGTGCTGCTGAGCCTTGGAACATCTTTGCATTTTGGAAGGAGCCATGGGTCCCAGGAGCGAACGACGCTGACAGGTGGCTTCTGCCTGTGGATTCACAGTTCTCTGAAGGAGGCACCTTTTATCTACTATCACAGTCAGCTTCCTTTTTTAATTTTCCTCTCTGTACTTTTAAAAATACAACAAAAGACAATGAGACTAAAGAACGAGAGCGAAAGTGAAGGTGATAAGAGAGCTACAGCACCGTCCTGGCTGTCTGAGAAGGGGACACCCTGAAGCCTCCACTGCTCAGAACCCTCTGCCTGTGACTATTCAGGTGTGGGGCCCGGGGGTCCCAGCAGACACATTTTTATGGAAATTATGGCAAAGTCATTTCTGATACCCACAAAGTAGGCATTTTTGGTGAGTTAGACAGTTTTTGGCATTTGTATTAATAGAACAAAGGAAGTGAACCTTCCTTGGGTTCATGTTTCAATTCACAGTCAGTCATTTCGGTCTTTTCCTATTCATCTAGGAAACACCTGGTCAGCTGATGCTCATTCCAATTCCAGGAATCTTTTTCACTTTGCACTGCTAAGTGACTATATATATGTAGTGACAGAGTCTTGTCTGTTGCCTGGGCTAGAGTGCCGTGGCATCAGCCTAGCTCACAGCAACCTCAAACTCCTGGACTCAAGTTATCCTCCTGCCTCAGCCTCCCGAGTAGCTGGGACTACAGGCATGCGCCACCATGCCTGGCTAACTTTTTCTATTTTTAGTTACCTGGCTGATTTCTTTTCTATTTTTAATAGAGACAGGGGTCTTGCTCATGCTCAGGTTGGCCTTGAACTCCTTTGCTCAAGCGCTCCTCCCACCTTGGCCTCCCAGAGTGCTAGGATTATAGGCGTGAGCCACCATGCCCGGCCCAAGTGACAGTATTTGACCATTGTACCTCCGTTACATTTATTCATCAGGATATGTCCCCAGCTTTGGTATCACTAGCTGTAAAAGGTACTCAAGCTTTCAGATCCTTATAGCAGTTATGGTAAATATTGTCTGCAGATTATGAAATAACCACTCGATCCCCCTGTTGGAGATGTAAGTGCCCCCACTCTTGTGGACGAAGGTGCATTAGCATGGTGGATGGGTGCTTTCTCCCTGGGCTGCTCAGGAGCACTTCTGCCCAGACGTACAGTGGGGGTTCCACACAGGAGCAAGACTTACAACAGTAGCTGCATTGGCCAAGCCCCACCACTGCACCCACAACTGAGCCCCCAGTGCCCCCTGAGCTCCTGAACTTCTTCCTGACTCACATCTTACATTATATTTTTGATACTACTTTTAAAAAGGCAAACCAATTAGTATGTGCCTTGAGAATTTACTAAGCTCACAGCAAAACATGTTTTGTTTTCACAGCTGTGCTCACACACTGAAATGATGCCATTTCAAGGGAGATAGCGTGATGTAATGTTGGTGACCGCACAATTGTCATCCTGCTAAAGAGAAAAGTATTGTGATCTCAATGGAAAAGAAAAGTGCGGCTTTCATCTGTAAGCTTAGATCCCATGTAGGGCAATCATCTCCAACTCTGAGCAGGGCTCGGAGTGGAAATTACTACAAACTGCTGAACGCAGATGACATCATCTTGCCACTCACACGTGTTATGGGTTTGACGGCCCAGAAGATGGCATGACCCAGAAGGCCTACAACTCCAACTAAGCTGACAAGTTTTGTGTGTTTGAGAGGAAATATTTTCATAAAAGTTATTCTCTTCTCCATTTTCTCTCTTGGTTTGGCAAGTGCCACCACAATGAAATTATGGCCATGACAACGAGCCATTAGCTTTCCCCAGAGCCATGAGCAACAGCTCCTGCTGCATGGAATTATGTGAGTTTTAGAGCCTTTCCCATCAGAGCTTTCACAACTTGGGGCTCTGGCGGCTGAGATTTAAATAAGTGCCTATGCTATTGTGCTGTTAGTCCTCACGCAGTTTCCCTGCTACGCAGCTAGTCACCAGGGCCTTCCAGTTGGCTGCAAGAGCCCGTACACACCACCTGTATACTGAAGTTGTCGTGGGTCATAAAGACAGAGTTTCCTGCCTGCTAATTCTGCAGCTGCTCTCCTGTGTCTGACGGAATGCTGGACACAGTGTCTATGCTCAACTTCTCTTCCACTGAGGGACACGCACCTTTATATCACCTGCAGCTGCTTCAACCTGCAGCTCGGGGGTCACACTCTGGATATGCTATTACATCCATATTCTGGAACTGTATTCACCAGTAATCATAAACATGGAAATAAAAGGAAAAGATGCGATTATGGAAGCACAGTGGCACCAAAACCATAAGGCACCCTGGACGCAAATGAGGCTCTGGGAGAAAGAAAAAAATGCTATGCGCTCTCATTTACTTACAGTGCTTGGTCTTACTCCTCAGTTTCTTCCTTCACTATCCACGGCTCTTCCACAGCTTTACAACCAATGTCTTTCAGCATCAACCACCAGACAAGTGGGGCTTTACCATTACCCTTTTAGGGACCACTGACATTTCTGAACCTCTGATCTGGGCGATCGGTCCCTCTGCCATGGCGCCAGCTCTGTTTGGGAGGACTCCCGACCACTGCCCGCTGTGATTGGAAACACCTGGGCCACCATCCCCCCCCCCCCCACTTGGTTCACCCTCAGCCTGTCTCATTACCCTGAGGAACGTTTTGCTTTGGGAATGCAGATTCCACAGGGCCCCTTAGTGCTCACAGAAAGGGTATCAACACAATGTTTTACTTAGAAAAAGGAATGAAAATATCAGACCTTTAAACAGCCTTCTCTCTGCCAGAGCCATTAGCTTTCCCCAGAGCCACGAGCAACAGCTCCCTCTGCATGGAATTACGTGCGTTTGCAAGCCGTCTGCATGCCTCCTTCCTGGCCCAGGCCTGGGCTCTCACCTGTCTTTGCTGTCAGATTATCGTCCTGTGACAGCACTGAGTGCAATACAGCCTGTATTAAATTCAAGTGGAAGCGCAGTCCCTGCTATGGCGTGAATTCCTCGGGGGCAGCAATCACCACTTGCTATTCTTTATAATGCCCTACATAGTACCTGTCAGTCCATTTCCTGTTGCTCGTAACAGAATACCTGAAACTGGGCAGTTTATAAAGAAAAGGAATTTATTTCTTACAGTTACGGAGGCCAAGAAGTCTAAAGTTAAGGAGCCACATCTGATGAGGGACTTCTTGCTGGTGGGGACTCTCTACAGAGTCCCAAGGTGGCCCCGGGTGTCACATGGTGAGGGGGCTGAGCTGCTGGCTCAAGTCTCTCTTCCTCTTCTTATAAAGCACCAGTCCCATTGCTGTGATAACCCATTAATCCATGAATGGATCCATCCATTTATCAGGGCAGAGCCCTCATGACCCAATCACTTCTTAAAAGCCCCCCCCCCCCCAGTACTGCCACATTAGGGATCAAGCTTCAACGTGAGTTTGAGAGGGGACAAACATTTAAACCATGGCAGAATCTATTCGGTAAATGTTTGTTATATTGAATTATGCCTTCAAAAAAGTTATCAGATCCTCTATAGAAAGAGCCACTGGAGTATTTGTTTTATTCATGAACTTAATATGCATATCCAGGTACATCATTCCTTATACGAAACCTCTGGCGTCAAGATATGTCAGAATGTTTCAGATTTTCAGAAGTTAATATAGTTCCTGTGTAATGTACTATGAAGCACGCTATCAGCAGGTACATTTACAAAAAGTATAAGTAAAGGAATAAAGACAAGCCTCACATTAGTTCAGGTTATGTTTTACCATTAAATAAGTTTGCTGAAAACTTATGACAAAGCTCTCTGTTTTCAAAGCTTCTTGGATTTCAGAATAATGCAGGATTGTGGAAATATGGCCAAAGAGAAAAACAGATGAGTTTACTTCTTTTACATTAATTTTCTAAAGCTGATATAACATTTCTTTTTTAAAAATACTAGTTTTATTTCTATAGTCTTTCATTTTTAAAAAATTTACAAGTACACAATTAATACATGCTCAATACTAAAAATTCCCACAATGAAGATACAGCAAAAGTCCTAGATGACCCCTTCTCACCCTGGTTTTCCTTTCGAGGAAGGTCCACGGGCGCACACAGAAGCACAGACCACACCTTGTCTGTATAATTTCTCCTCGCAGACACCCTCCCCTTACCACATCCTTGGAGGTGTATAAGGAAAATTCTATTATCCTCCAGGTTTAGAGAAGAGAAAAATCATAGTTAAGAACATCAAGAGCCTTGCTTTGTGTGATAGAGCCAACAAGTGCAAAAGAAGGGACTAGAACCCAAATGTTCTGACTCTCAGCATCCTTTATGTTTTCTGCCACCATAACCCAAATTCCACCGTCATGTGGATTCCTAATACCATGTCTAGAGCCAGGGGTCACTGGTGCACAAACGAGCATTCATCTAAAAGGAGGTCACTTTGGGTCAAGGTAGGCCAAGTCTCCCAGAAGTGCTGGGGATGCCCCCTGCTCTCCCCATCCCCTCACTCCTCTGGTGTAGCCTAGGAGCTTCACAGATTCCCAGGAATTCTGATGCACTTCACCAACAGATATTTGCCAGATTTCAGTACCACCCTGTGCGAGCCCCGTGGTAGCTCCTTGCCTGGCCACTTCATTAGCTTGTACTCTCACAAATGTTTGCAATTTGCTCATTTCTTTCCTTTTCTCCTTTTTTTTTAGACTCAGGGTCTTGCTCTGTTGCCCAGGCTGCAGGGCAGTGGTGCCATCATAGCTCACAGCAACCTCAAACTCCTGGGCTCAAGCCATCCTCCTGCCTCAGCCTCCCGAATAGCTGACACTATAGGTGTGCACCACCACACCCGGCTAATTTTGGTTCTCTAAAATCAGCTTCACCATGATCATATGTGTATCATAACTTTCAACAAAGAGTGAAACTAACTTCACATATTGTCTGTTTGTCTTTAAACTGAATTCTAAGAGGAAGATACAGATAAGCTATGGAGGCTTCCGTGGCTGATAGTCTGTGCCTTCCCGTTCTAGAAACACATCTGTTCCGCAATATGGAAAGCCTTTTCCATGCAGGAAAGAGGTTCTCTGAACATATTCTGAAGCATAAAAATCTTCAAACATAACATCCCTGAGGCAGATGGAGAAAGTTCTCAGGAACAAAGGGCTATCAGGAGGGATGAGAGCTTATTTTACTAATCCGGCATCCAATGCAGTCTGTGAAAAAGAGATTAGTGCTTATTAACTGAATCTGGTGTCAGGGGCTGCCCTAAATAGAACACAGTATTTGGCAAGAGCTCTTAAGGAACTTGTCCTACCTACACAAAAACAATGGAAGAGCAGTATTAGCCATAGTGGTCTCAGGAAACTGTTTCTCATTTGAATCACCTATATTTTAGGGCAAATGAAATGGTGTGGAGTATTTGAATTAGATATTTGCCATAATCAAGAGTAATCTCTTACAATCATTTTGCTTTTACAGAATGTATGATCACTTTCCTATTCAATAGCGGTGACTTAAAAAATTCTTTTGTTCCTCATTGAAATATTTTAGCTTTTTCTTGAGGGAGAAGAGGACAGAAAAGGACAGGTAGCTGCTTTGTTGGCAAGTTTAGAAGAACTATTCATAGTTCTTCTAAAACTATTTATATGTCAGTGTGTTTTAGAAAAAGTTCTTATAATTCTGCTATTAGACCATCTCTTATTGAACTGAAAAAGGCAGATTAAGTTGTTATTTAAAAAGAAAGCCTCCCCAAATATCATTAGTTCTTTGCTTAAATCACATCTCTAAAGAACTGAAATTAGCCGGGTCCAATAATTCTTGGCACCAGTCAGTGCTGACAAGGATGGAAGTGGCAGATGGAAGGAAGGGGGGAGGTGTGAGGAGGTGACGGAGCTGAAGCAAAGGTGAAACACCCAAATAGTAAAGCATATGACAAGAGGGCATCACTGAGCATTTGGAAAACCCGTATATATTAAGCCTTTCTATGTATCTTGAAAACTGTTAGTAAGAATGTCTTTCAAACTGGAAGCATCATAGATAACTAAAGCAGCTGCAGGTGCCATTTCAAAGCTGAACGATTAATTACCACTGAGAAAGGCACAGTGAAGACTTTTTGCAGTTACGACCATCCCTTAATAGAAAATAAAATTTTTTTTGGTAAGGACTTGGCATATATTAAGTGTTTGATACATGATTAATAAATGTTCCTTTTGAATATATAACCATATACTGTTTCCAATTTTAAAAAGATATATATATGTGCTATAAACAACAGTGATCAGTTTGACTAGGAACTATTGTTAAATGTTAAAAATAATTACTTAATCTGCATTACATTTTCACACTTCCCACCAGCCAAGTCATACCTCGCTTAAGGGAACAGTGAGCTTTTTTGAAAGTTCCCACAAAAATAAGTTTACGTTTATTTTATCATAGTTGACTTTCTTTATAAAATTATAGATATATTCCAACATGTGATACCATTAGGGCAATAAAAATCATAGTAAAGGGGTAGGTGAATCTGAAAAAGTCACACTTTTAATGGAAAACCTGTTCAAAAAGCAACATCAATATTTATAACTCAATGTATAATGAGACTTAAAATTTATGGCACCAGGTATTATATTCCCTTGGGCCTGGCTAAATCCACAGAAGCTGGAAAAGTGTCCTACTTTAAATTACATTCATGATTTTATTGCTACCTCAAGGCAAAAAATTCATTTTTAAACCACAAGCTTTTAAACCACAACCAAAGGATCTTTGTTGAATGCCATATATTCACGGTACAAGCTTTTTTTAGTCTTAAAAATACTGTTATCTAAGAAAATATTCCTGACTGACTCTAATTGCTTCTTTAAAATATGTAGGTAGAGTGTGAATTCAGGAAGCCCATTATAAATGACTCGTGAGCACTACAGTGTAGAACAAAACAGGACTCTCCACCAGCACCCACAGCAGACCAAAGTCAATGCGAAGCTACTTCCCACCTCTGCCAACACAGGAAAAGTGATTGAATATTTCGACTTAGATTCACCTACTATTGTGCAGGTGACATTTAACTATTTTGCTGCAGCCTGATTCTGAAAAGAAGATGGAACTACTATTACCAGTTATTTGCCAGTTAATTCCTGGTCTGAAGAACCCATAAGTGAGCCTAATTGTTTATTTAAGGTCGGGAGGGGACACTCAGATAATTAGAATTAGGGGTTTTTTGTTTTGTTTTGTTTTAACCTGTGTGCCTGGTATTTTTGTGAGAAAATATATTTTTAAAGTTTCCAATTACACTACGTCATTTTCTCAAAGAGAGAAAACAAAGTCATGAACATGGTACCAAATGATCCCAGAGAAAAAGTTTCAGAATAAAATCCAAACCATGACGGAACTGGAAACCATGAGTCAGGGCGGGGTTTGAGGTCAAATTTGCCTTGACCATTATTCTTCCTTTTGTCTCCCTAGATGGAATTTCTACGGTTCTCCAGTATTTACCCAAGACTGGCATCTTCTTTGCTTTCACAAGAGGAAGAGAATTTCCTTTTGCCTTAAGGCTGTGTTAGAGCTGACTTCTTCAATGTCCCCGCTATTTGACATGAACACTGCATATGATCTGTGGGGAGCGGTCTAGGCCTCCTAGTGTACCCGCCCAGGACATGCGTAGTCAGGCCCTCCACCTATCCCTGTGGGACACGCTTGTGGGACACACCTATCCGGGGCTATAAAAGCAGCTTGCATTTCCTGTTCGAGGTCTCTCGCCATGTAACTGTTGTAGATGCCTCATTAAACTACTGCTGGAAGAACTCCAACTGGTCGTGTCGTACTTGCTGGCAACTGCGGCGCGACAAGTGGTGCCGAGACCCGGGAACTCTCGCACCAGGCGGAGACGACCTCATTAGAGGTGAGTTCAGAACCGCAGTAGTAGAGGTAGAGTTGGACCCCCACCTTTGATCGTGCTTCACTATGGGAAATTCCCCGAGTGCCCAGCTGCTCCGTGCTCTACAGGAGCTTTTGGCTGCACGAGAGTTGAAAATCGCCGAGCGTGTCTTACGGCATTTTATGCAGGAAGTAGATCGTGTGGCACCATGGTTTCTCCACTCGGGCTCTTTCACCGTTCCGAGCTGGGATAAATTAGAGAAGGACCTTCGCTGTGCCCATGCTACTGGGCCCCTTCGAGAGTGCATCCTTCCTATTTGGGCATTGGTGCGCACCTGCCTAGAGGACTCTCCTTGTAGTATTCAAGTGCAGCAGGGGCAGCAGGCTCTGAGTGACTATCAAGATAGTATGTCAGAAAGGGATAAGGGTGGTCCGGACCGGCCGGGGCGTTCGAGAACCCGGTCGGAAGAAAAGCGGGGAGCCGCCCGCAAGGGAGGGCGCTCAGGAAGGCGACGGGGACGCCCGTTGCCCGGCCCGTTATCTAGGGAGGACGTGGCTTGTAAAATGGCCGCCCTCCGTCTGTCTTCGTCTTCTTCTTCTTCTCCCTCTTCTTTGTCCCGCTCTTCTTCCTCGTCTCGCGAGAGGGAGGCGGAGCTTTCTCCGGCCGATAAGGCGGACTTGGAGGAGGCGGTGGCGGCGTATGAGGCGGAGCGTTATCGCCCGCCTCCGTATGCCTCCGCCCCTCCCCCACCAGTTGATGGCGGGGGAGGTACATCTTTCATGTCCGACCGGGTTCGGAGAAAAGTCAGCCAGTGCTTTCCTGTATTTGAGGATGCCAACCATGGGTCTGGTGCAGCGCGGTCTCCCTCTTCTCTCCACCTTGCCCCGATTTTGGCATCTCCTTATTGTAGATATTAAGGATTGTTTTTTCTCTATCCCGCTGCACCCCGATGATAGAGAACGTTTCGCCTTCACTGTTCCTTCCCCAAATCATGAAGAGCCTGACTCTCGCTATCACTGGAGAGTCTTACCTCAGGGGATGGCCAACAGCCCAACCATGTGTCAACTGTATGTGGCAGCAGCTGTAGCTCCCGTGCGCCACACCTTTCCTTCGGTTAGGATTCTACATTACATGGATGATCTTCTTCTTTGTCATTCCGACCCTTCATATCTTCACCGTGCTTATGCCACTTTGTGTGCCCATTTCTCTTCCTACGGGCTGCACTTAGCACCCGAAAAGGTTCAGGAAGGTGATATAGGGGAGTTTTTGGGGGCCCATATAGGCCCCTTGTCCATTCGTCCTCAAAAAATTACTATTCGGGTAGATGGTCTTCACACCCTAAATGATTTCCAAAAGTTACTAGGTGACATCAATTGGCTTCGCCCTTATCTTCGCCTGTCCACAGCACAGCTGAGCCCTTTGTTCCGGGTGCTGGAGGGTGATTCAGACATATTGTCCCCTTGCGTTCTGACTCCTGACGCACGACAGGCCCTTCGGCTGGTCGAGGAGGCGATACAGCACGCCCAGTTGGTTCGGATCCAGCCTGATCAGCCTTTTTCTCTTTGCCTTTTGCCCTCTTTGGAGACACCTACTGCAGTTCTTTGGCAGGAGGGCCCTCTGCTCTGGATTCACGCGCATACCTCTCCGCGACGGGCCATTGAGCACTATCCTACCGCGGTTGCTGATCTCGCGTTGTCTGCGCTTAAACTCTCCTTAACTCATTTTGGGGCCCATCCTTCTGTTCTCCATTGCCCCTATACTAGAGCTCAAGTACAGATTCTCTGTGCCTCGGTAGACAGTTGGGCAGTCCTTCGATGCTCTTTTTCTGGTGTGATAGACAATCATTTCCCCAAGCACCCTCTTCTTCAGTTTGCTCTGCGACATCAGATTATCTTCCCCGGTGTCACGTCTTCTGACCCTCTTCCCAATGCTACTACAGTTTATACTGATGGGTCCTCTAATAGTACGGGTAGTTATGTTGTCAATGGCCAGGCCTTCACCGCTTCTTTTCCTTACTCTTCCCCTCAGCATGTGGAATGTGCCATCGTTGAGTTGGTCCTCCGTACTTTCCCAGGACCACTCAACATTGTCTCTGATTCTGTCTATGTCGTTCAGGCTGTTCGGTTGTTAGAAGTGTCTCATGCCTTGAACCCACGGAGCACAGTATTCTCTTTATTCTGTGCTGTCCGGTCAGCCATCCACTCGCGCAGTGCAAGGTTCTTTATCACTCATATTCGGGCCCACTCGCTCTTGCCTGGACCTATGGCTGCCGGCAATGCCCTGGCGGATCGGGCCACGAAATTATGTTGGCTTGCTTCTCCTTTGGAAAGTGCCCGCAACTTCCATTCGTTGTACCATGTCCCAGCTTGTACTTTACGCCTTAAATTTGGTCTCCCCCGCGCCTCTGCGCGGGAAGTGGTCCTCCAGTGTGCGGACTGTGCACCTTTCCGCTCACAACCTTCCGTGGGCGTCAACCCGCGGGGCCTTCGGCCTCTCCAGGTGTGACAGATGGACGTCACTCACATTCCCATGTTTGGTAAGTTGTCTTATGTTCATGTGTCCGTAGACACCTGTTCTGGGGTTATCCACGCCACTCCTTTAGCTGGAGAGCGCGCCTGTCATGTCGTCACGCACTGTCTAGAAGCATGGGCTGCCTGGGGCAAGCCTGAGGTCCTTAAGACTGATAACGGCCCGGCCTATACTTCCCGGGCCTTTCAACAATTTTGCCGCCGTCTCGGCGTTACCCATCGCACTGGCTTGCCCTATAACCCCCAGGCCCAGGGCACTGTAGAACGCGCCCATGGCACAATCAAAGTCTACTTACAAAAACAAAAGGGGGAGGCTGGGGCTTTGGGCGGTGGCAGGTCTCCCAAATCTGCCCTATCTCTTACTCTATATACTTTAAATTTTTTGCTGCTGGATGACCGTGGTCGCTCGGCGGCAGATCGCCATGTGGATCCTGGCCCCCCCCTTTCCGAGCGGGTGATGTGGAAAGATGTGCTTTGTAATCAATGGAAAGGACCGGATCTGATTCTCAGCAGATCCAGGGGAGCTGTTTGTGTTTTTCCACAGGACGCCCCGGACCCTATCTGGGTTCCGACACGCCTCACGCGACGCCTCAGTCATCCTGCTGCTTCCTCGCCGGCTCCTGACGACGATGCTGTTGTGGCGGATTCTGCTTTCCCTGACCATGACCCTCCTCGCCCTGGGAGTGCTGTCCAGGGCGAAACGTCGTTGGGCCATCCTGCCTGTATTCCCGAGACCCCTGCCGGTGTCTCATGATTCGCAGATATTCCCCCGGTTCTTTATTACCAATGCTTCCCTAGGACTTCCCTACCTCCCGTGGTCCAACGAGTCTGGAGCGGTTCCCGGCAATGAATCCTATATCCTTGCTGGGTCCTTGTGCTTTACTACCATTATCCCGACTAACGGCAACCTGTCCTGTATACTTCTTGCCAACCAGACGGGTGCTTGGGTGGACCGGCCGCGTCCCCTCAACGGGACCTTTGCTAATGGGACTTTTGTGACAGGGATGTGGCCTGCGTTACACAAAACTGTGAACATTTGAGACCGCTGCGTCAGGCGCTCAGTTTTCCAACGTGACCTTCGGTCCCACGCCTGTTTGTCTCTGGCCTCCATTCATCTGGATTGTGGCCCGCCTGGAAAACCATACGGCCACCCTTAACTGCTCAACCGTAAACTGCACGTATACACGTTGCTGGAATGCCTCAGAACACAGGATGGCCGTGGTTGCACGCATGCCCCGGTACGTCCCCTGGCCGGTTGACGCACCGGATTCGTTGGTTCTCTTTCGACATCGTAGGGACTTTGGCGTGACAGCTCTTGTCTTTGCTATTGCAGCGGCCTCCGCTGGGGCCCTTACCGCCGCTTCGATCGCGGCGGCGGGCGCCGTACAAACGGCACAGGTCCTAAATAACCTGTCAGCAACGGTAGCAACTGCCTTGGACACACAAAGCTCTATCAACTCACACCTGGCGGGAGGGATTATGCTCCTAAATCAACGTGTGGACTTGGTTCAAGAACAGGTGGACAGTTTGGTACAGCTCGCCCAGCTTGGTTGCGAGCGACGACTGCCGGGATTGTGTATTACTTCGATCCCATATTCTAACCTTTCCCAGGCGGCCAATCTCTCTAAAGAGCTTTCTCGGCTGTTACAGGGCTCTTGGTCTGCCAATTTCTCCAAGCTAGCCACTCAGTTACAACTAGAAATCACCCATATTAATTCTACCCGGTTAGATCCTATGCTTACTGATGGCCTCCTCCCCACCTTTTTGTCGCTTCTACACGGGGTTCGGGAATGGGCAGGTCTTGGATCCCTGGGCCTGCTGGGATGTCTTGCTTTTGGCCTCGTGTTCTGGATGCTCATGCGTGTCCATTGGCAGCAACAAAGGGATCGAGTGGTCATGGCTCAAGCCTTTGCTGCCCTTCATGAGGGCTCTCCTCCTGGAGTGTGGATAAGCATGTTACATACGGACGGCAACTACCGCTTTTCCCCTTGACAGCATGGCGTGGCCCTTGCACCCCGAGGGCTTGTCCCCATTGCACCGGGAAGGGCGCGCGACCCCTGTTTTGTGGTCAGCCCTTGCACCTTCATGAGCTCTCGCTCATTGCACTGAAGAGTGGTGACCATACGCCCCTTGGTGAACTGTGACCCTAGATCCGGACTGGGGCTTCCGTTCACCATGAGGCAAAAACAAAAGGGGGAGCTGTGGGGAGCGGTCTAGGCCTCCTAGTGTATCCGCCCAGGACATGCATAGTCAGGCCCTCCACCTATCCCTGTGGGACACGCTTGTGGGACACACCTATCCGGGGCTATAAAAGCAGCTTGCATTTCCTGTTCGAGGTCTCTCGCCATGTAACTGTTGTAGATGCCTCATTAAACTACTGCTGGAAGAACTCCAACTGGTCGTGTCGTACTTGCTGGCAACTGCGGCGCGACAATGATCTTGGTATTTTCTCCTTTGTTGCAGGATACAGGCAAGGACACATAGAGGATCTAGGCGATCTCTTTGATGCCCATGTTGAGAGCATCCAGAACTTTCTGGGGACTTCCAGGGGTGGTAGTGGATACTACATGTCTCAACATGCCCACAGCCCACAAGGGCAGGAGATCCCAAGATGTGATCTCCACGTGCACCTGTCCTCACACTCCTGGGCTAGACTGATTTCTCCTTCTGATCTTTCTTGATGATTCCTCAGCCACATGTCTCGAAACTTGGCTCTTATGGTGAAGGAGGGGCCCTATGGAGAAAAAAGCTGCAGTCTGGGTTTCTATGTATAAAAACCTTCATTAAGCATTTAAACTTATAAAGACTTATTAGAATTGTTTCTTTGCTCCCAGTGTTTTAAGTATGTATTGTGAACCCAATAAAGTGTCCATGATCTTGACACTCAGACAAGTTCTCAGCAACTCAAAATCTGCAGCTGCGGAAGGGACAGCCCAAGAGGACTAACATAATTCCTTCTGCGTCCTAAGTTTACTGATTAGTTTACATTATGAAAAAAATATCAGATAATCATTAGATCCATTTTGCTCTGGAAATATAAACATTGAATGCAAATAGAATATTCTCTTGGCAATCTCTATTGAAAGGCTTAAAACTGTCCAAGCCCTGGTATTTAGAACTATTTCTAAGAATTTATCCTAAGGAAATAATCTTGGAGGTTACAAAATGTTTTCTTGCTAGTTGGGTTTTGTTTTGTCTAGTTTGTTGTTACAGACAACACATGTTCATTGCTATCATTTGTTATAACAGCAAAAAAAGTTTAAAAAATAAATAATTTGATTAAATAAATGTATTTATCTATTTAATCTATCAAATAGATTAAATGCTATGCAGCCACTTAAAAAGATATTGTAGTAGAATATTTAGTGAAAAAAAAGTGTCACACAATATATTAATTTAAAAGCTGCTAGGAAACATCAGAGCCTGAGGCCATTTAATAAATGAGATATTGGAAGTGAGAGGTTTATCATCATGCTGAGATGTTGATTATTGTTAATATATATGAATGTTAATTATTATATATACTACATAATAAAAGACTGGAAGGTATATACTAAAACATGACAGTGGTTGTGTCTGAGTGATAGGATTATGGATAATTTTATTTTCTTCTTTTTGGTTTGTGTACTCTAAATTTTCTACAATGAATATGAAAAAATGAAACACTAATGAAAATGACTACTCCTCAGATCTCTATTCTTATACAAGATACCCAATGTAGATTCCTTTTTTAAAAAGTACCTGAAACTAATTTATATATATTATTATGTACACACATATATATTATGTTTATTAGAAATAAAGTTTTCAGGATAAATTTTTACTTTTATTTTGCAACAGAAAGAGAAGTAAGGTTGATATTTTTAATAAGAAGAAAAAAATAAAAGCTTACCTTTAGAACTGTGTGAGAATATTTGAATTTCATGTGACCGTAGATCACTGTTTTCCTCTCAAAACAGTATGTTTTCTTCCAGACAAGCTAAACTACATTTTAATTACATTGTAAGTTTTTTGAGGGCAGGAATTATTTCTTATTGGCTTTTGTATTCTTAGAACCTGGTCCCAAACAAATAATCTATGTTGGTCAAATGAATAGGTTAACAAAGATTTAAATATGTTTTATACAATCTAATTCTCCCACTATATAGCTATTAAATATCTTCATCTATGTTAAGAAATATTTCTCTCTCTAAAAAAAAAAAAATTGGAACTTACACAAACCAAGAGGATAGTATTTACAAGGGACTATTACTCAGCCTTAAAAAAGAAGGAAATTCCACCGGTTACAACGTGAATAAACTTGGAGGACTAAACTAAGTGAAATAAGCCAGACATGGAAGAACAAACCTTGTACGATTTCACTTTGATGTGGAATCTAAAAAAAGTTGAACTTAGAGAAACAGAGTAGGATGGTGGTTACTAGGGGCCAGGGGGTGAGGGAAATGGGAAGATGTTGATCAAAGGAGACAGACTTGCAGTTATAAGATGAATAAGTTCTAGAGATCTAATGTACAGCATGATAACTATAGTTAATAATACTGTATTGTATACTTGAAATTTGCTAAGAGGATAGATCTTAAGTGTTCTCATCACACACATACAAAAAGAAAAATTATGTCAGGTGATGGATATGTTAATTAGTTTCTTTGTGGGAGTCATTACATAGACATATCAGAAACACCATGTCATACACCTTAAATTTTTATTTTTTAATCATATATAAATAAAGCTGGGAAAAAAGAGGACAGTATTGGCCAGGTATAGTGGCTCACATCTGTAATCCTAGCACTCTGGGAGGCCAAGGTGGGAGGATCACTTGAGGTCAGGAGTTTGAGACCAGCCTGAGCAAGAGTGAGACCCCATCTTTGCTAAAAATAGAAAAAATTAGCTGGGCGTGGTGGTGCACACCTGTAGTCCCAGCTACTCGGGAGGCTGAGGCAGGAGGATCACTTGAGCCCAGGAGTTTGAGGTTGCTGTGAGCTAGGCTGATGCCACAGCACTCTAGCCCGGGCAACAGAGCGAGACTCTGTCTCAAAACAAAAAAAAAAAAAAAAAAAAAGAAGAAGACAGTGTTTAGACAGTGACTTCTATAGGCTGTTTACCTTTATCTCCTTCTACGAAACTGAGAATATAATTATGTTACAGACTTTAAAATGGTTTGGATTTCGGTGAATTGCCCCAGGGCAATGCCTGTGGCCATGGGTTAGACTGTTTTCCTCTGAACCAAGCACACTGACCTGACAGCAATCAGACAGGGCATCCTTGGGCGCTGACCACTGACCCAAACAGGTGAGTTTGCCAGTGCCTCTCTGCCAGGCTCACGACTAATGTGTGTCCAGCTGATGGAAGGACAGGGCCACCTTTTACTCTTCTTTTTAAGTGATAAAGATTTTGGGGGCCAAGTGTTCCATGAATGAAACGTTTCTTATACCCAGCCTACACCGTTCACTGCCACGTGGCTCTGGGTCTCAGCATTGTCCCCGTGTACAGACCACTCGCTGCCGTCAGGAGTACACACCTGAATGGAATCCACCCAGGTACAATCCTGGCGAAGCTCAAAAGCTCCTCTCAGAGCCGGAAATTATTAACTGCTTAATTCCCCGGGCTAATGTTACAGACTAACCATAGAAAGGAAACTGCTGGCGTTGATGGTGGCCATGTTGCTTCTCATTGAAAACCCAAGCGTCTAAAGTAACCCCAAACACAAAGTGAAGAAGAAAGAGTTAGTTTAAAATAAATTCAGATAATTCAGAAGGTTAACTTTTGCTTCTAGGAGTCAATCACTCAACGACATATTGCCTTTCCTAAATAAACATTGACTTTTTGACAGCCGGTGTTGGATCTCTCACACATGTGGCTACAGCTCAGTTCCTGGAGAGAGGGGAGTTGGTTACGCAGGCTGAGTCATCAGGCCACACCTCAGCACACTCACCAGGACACTAAAAAGGACGCTCAATAATGTCACAGATTGCATCTTTGCAAGTAGTGCCATGAGAGGAAAAAATGTTTCTTAAACATGAGAATGACAGGGGAGAGTTGGAAAGTTTTCTTATATCAAATACAGGTTTGGTGTGGTTACTCTGTGAGAGTTATCTAGCACTAAGTGTATGAAATGATAACAGGAACAGTAGATTCGTGTGCTGAAGAGCCCACCTGACAGCCCAAACTGCCACAGGTTCCTACGTTCTATGGCTCATTATAGACAGTTCTTATGGTCTCCCACCTTAGGGACCGAAATCCTTCAGAATTTCCTGTGATTATTTTTTCTAGCGTTAGGGGAAGGAAAATGATCTCTGGGGTTAGATAACACATAAAGTTGAATTCCGATATGAACAGGGGTCTTGAAATACAAGGCTGGGAATGAAAAGGATTAAGAATGTGCCTTGGGCGTAATTAAGGTAGCCTCTAGCTTCACGAAATAATTATAAAAATTGTTTTTAAAGAGAAAGTTTATTAGCTTCATTTTAATAGCCACAATACATATTTGAGACATTTTAGGGGAGAAAGACCACAAAGTTCTAATCTTTAACAACCAGGATGGGTCCGGTCCCTTTTAGTTGTTTATAGGCTGTGAACTTAGCTCTCAATTCATTCAACAAGAAGTACCCACTATGCACCAACAAACGTCCTAAGCAGCGGGGATGTGGCAGAGAAGACAGACAAGGCCCTTGTTCCCATGCGATTTACAGTCTAGGGACGGAGACAGTTAGTATACAATAAAGAAATATTATAAGTACGAGATCTTTGTACAAGATTAGGCAGTGCTAAATGCTATAGATAAAATAAACCAGGGTGTCATAACTTTATTTAGTATGGTTGTTGCCTTGGCATCTATTTTTCGGCCTAACATAAGTTATTTGCAACCCAGTCATACCCTGTCTCCTTTGGCCTAGTTAAAATTTTCCCTCCCTGTGTGGTTGTTTGTAATATGGCCTCCTGTTTCTCATCTCACAGACCCAAAGCCCAACAAATCCCGTGTCTCTCTCTCTCTCTCTCTCTCTCTCCCCTCACCTCCCGGTTGAGTCCCTGCTGCTTCAACCAGACTCCCTTCAGTCTCCTGCTGGCACCCCTCACCTCTCCAGGAATCTGTAAGTAATACATTTCTTGTTTCATGCATTTTGGTTTCATCTCCTCTGTGTCTCACCCCGCTGACACACCCACCCCTGACTCCCCCACCCGCCCGGGTCCTGGCTCCCCTAGAGAGTGCCTATCTGGGTGTGTGGCCACTCCCAAGAGAGAGATCTCCAGACCAATAGAAAGAACAACAACAACGGAAATCACAATGCAGGGTAATGTGATAATGAGAGGGAGGGACGGCATCACCCCTCTGAGGAGTGCCCATGAGCTGAGAGGTGAAAGACCAAAAGGACCCAGCCTGGTGGAAAGAAGGACAGGGTGGCTGGATAGTGAGGGGAGCAAGAGGATGGGTGCCGAGGGGGAACGGGTAGCAGGGGCAAGTCATACCGGACCCAGTGTCCCATGAGGGACTGGGGCTTTAACTGTACAGAGAAGCATCTGGAGGATTTCCAGGAGGTTTTGATATAATCTGACTAGAGAAGCAGAAGGACTGATGTGGGTGGGGATGGTGGAGTGAAAACCTCTGGAAAGCTTCTCCTCCAAAAAAGCAGTGAGAATACTGGCAAAAGGTGTCCAGATAAGCATTTTCAGAACTCTGAAAATTAACTAAAGGCTTGCAACAATCTGGGGAACATTTACTCAAGAAAAATTTCAGTTAAAATAGTAAACTTTGAGATGTTCTAACTTGCTGTGTGCCCATCCTTCTCTACGCTCCTCTATGGTCACCTTGAAAACCAAGAGTCCCACAGGGAAACCAGCAGCCCACAGTCACTGGAGGAGAACCTGTCTGGCCGTTCCTTGGAAAACTCACTCAGAGAATTTTTCCTTATTTGATCTTACTCAGAGCTCACCAAGTGTGAACAGCCTTTTCCCTGAAGGCATTTGTCAAAAATAATCAGCAGCTATTGTAATGATAACAGTTGGGGCAAACAACAGGTTGACCAAAAAACTTAAAAGGGAAAAGCTGGGAAGTGAGATGTGTGTGTGGGGGGGGGCGTTGGGGGGGAGAAAAGAAAGAGAAAGAAAGGAAGAAAGAAAGCAAGGAAGGAGGGAAGAGAAAAGAGAAAAAGAAAGAAAGAAAGAGAGAGAGAAAGAAAGAAGGAAAGGAAAGAAAAGGAAAAGAAAGGAAAGAAGGAAGGAAGAAAGAAAAAAAGGAAGGAAGGAAGGAAGGAAGGAGAGAGAGAGAGAGAGAGAGAAAGAAAGAAGAAAGAAAGAAAGATGCTGGGACTCTAGAAACCTGTGCACATGCTTAGGAAAACCTGAGAAAGCCCTAATTGCTCACCTCTGACTAATCTCGCAGGTGTGCACAAGCAGGAAGTGAAGGCTAAGACATAATTATCAACTACCTGGCTGAGTGTTGAAGGCACGCCACACCTGTACATAGGGACTTCTGGTAAAGATTGAGAGACTTATTGGTTCCAAGTAAATTTCTGTCCAATCCTTAGCTGACCACTAAACTAACTGGCAGGGACTTCAGTGGCCACACACAACAAAGAATATAGACTTCATGGAATAAGTACAGAAAAGTCACTAAACAAATAACAAAAACAACAAACATCAAAAACAAAAAATCCCTAGGGAGCAGGGTGTCTCTGATTCCCAGAATTATCACATTATATTATTCAAAATGTCCCATTTTCAATACCTGCACCGCCATGTTTATTGCAGCACTATTCATAATAGCAAAGATACAATCAGTCTAAGTGTCCATCAATAGACAAATGGATAAAGAAAGTGTGATATATATGGAATACTATTGGGCCATAAAAAACAATGAAATCATGTCATTTTCAGCAACATGGATGGAAATGGAGGTCATGTTAAGTGAAATAAGTAAGGCACAGAAAGACAAAGATCACATGTTCTTACTCATATGTGGGAGCTAAAAAGTTGCTTTCATGGAGGTAGGGAGTAGAATGATAGATTCCAGAGGCTTGGAAGGATATGTGGGTGGGAGGAGGGATGAAGATTGGTTAATGGGTACAAACATACAGTTAGATGAAAGAATAAGTACCAATGTTTGATGGCAGAGTAGGGTGACTATAGTTAACAGCAATGTATTATATATTTCAAAATAGCTAGAAGAGAGAAACTGAAATGTTCCCAGCCCACACAAATGATAAATACTTGAGGTAATGGACACCTTAAATACCCTAACTTGATCATCACACATTCTATGCATGTAACAAGAAATCACATGAGCCCCATAATTATGTACAAATATTATATATCAATTAAAAAATAAAATATCCCATTTTCAACAAAAAATTATGAGATGTGCAAAGAAACAAGGAAGCATGACTCATACACAGGGAAACAAGTAATAAATAGAAACTATCTCCAAGGAAACCCAGATGTTAGACATATTAGTCAAAGACTTTAAATCAGCTTTTAAAGATATGTTCAAAGAAGAAAACCATGTCTAAGAATTAAGGGAATGATGTCTCACCAACTAGAGAATATCAATAAAGAGATAGAAATTACTTTTTTAAAAAAAGAACCAAATAGAAATTCTGAAGTTGAAAAGTACATTAACTAAAATTTAAAAATCTTTAGTTCAACAGCAGATTTGAGCAGGTAGAAAAAAGAATTAGTGAACTTGAAGATAGATCCATTGAGATTATCCAGCCTGAGGAACAGAAGAAAAATGAATGAAGGAAAATGAACAGAGCCTCAGAGACCCTTCAGAGACCAATGAGTGTATTCGCATATGTATAATGGGAGTCCCAGAAGGAAAAGAGAGAGATAAAGGGGCAAAAGAATAAATGAAGAAATAATGGCTGAAAATTCCCCAATTGGTGAAAAACACTATATACCTATTCAAGAAGCTTAAGAAATACCAATTAGGATAAACTCAAAGATATCTACATCTAGACACATCATAATTAAACTGTTGAAGTCAAAGCCAAAGACAAAACCTTGAAAGTACCAAGAAAGAACTGACACATCATGTACAAGTGATCTTCAATTATATTAAGTGCTGATTTTTCATCAGAAATCATAGAGGTCAGAGGGCAGTGGGATGTCATATTCAAGGTGCTGAAAGAAAAAGATTATCAAAACAAGAATTCTATATCCAGGCAAAATAATCATTTAGAAATGAAGGAGGCGGGGCGCTGTGGCTCACGCCTGTAATCCTAGCACTCTGGGAGGCTGAGGTGGGTGGATCGCTAGAGTTCAGGAGTTCGAGACCAGCCTGAGCAAGAGCGAGACCCCGTCTCTACTAAAAATAGAAAGAAATTATCTGGCCAACTAAAATATATATATACAAAAAATTAGCCAGGCATGGTGGCACATGCCTGTAGTCCCAGCTACTCGGGAGGCTGAGGCAGTAGGATCGTTTAAGCCCAGGAGTTTGAGGTTGCTGTGAGCTAGGCTGACACCATGGCACTCTAGCCCAGGCAACAGAGTGAGACTCTGTCTCAAAAAAAAAAAAAAAAAAAAGAAAAAGAAATGAAGGAGAAATTAAGACATTCCCAGATAATCAAAACATTAAAGACTCATCAATAGTAGACCTGCTTTATAAGAAATACTTTAGAAATTGAGAGTCCTTCAGGCTGAAATAAAAGGATAGTAAGCAGTAACTCAAATACAATAAAATAAAGAAATAAAGAGTAGCAGTAAAGGTAACTACACAGGTAAATATAAAAGACTATAAAATACAGTATAAATATATTTTTATAACATTTTTTTCCTCCTATTTGATTTAAAGCAACTGCTAAAGCAATAATTATATACTTGTATTGAGGTGCATATGATGAATAATGTCATTTATATGAAAATAATAACACAAAGGAGGAAAGAGAGAATGCAGTTGTGTAGGAACAAAGTTTTTATATAATATTGAAATGAACTTGGAATTATTATACTTTGAACAAGATTATCATAAATTAAGATGTTAATTATAATCCCCAGGGCAACTACTAAGAAAATAACCAAAATATATAAAAACATTTTTAAAAGATTGAAAATGGTACAATAGAAAATATGTATTTAAGATAAAAAAGGCAAGAATGGAGAAATAGTAGAACTAAAAGACATAAGACATATACATATACATAATACCTATAGAATATGGTACACCAGAATCTTAACATAAATGACATTAAATATAAATGGATTAAATATTTCAATCAAAATGCAGAGATTGATAGAAAGGAAAAACAAAAACATGACCCAACTATATGTTGTCTGTAAGAGATAATCTTTAGATTCAAAAAGCACAAATAGGTTGAAAGTTAAAGTATGGGAAAAGACATATCACGCAAATGGTAAATGAAAGAGAGCTGGAGTGGCTATATTATTTTCAGACAAAATTAGACTTAAAGACAAAAATTATTTCTAGAGACAAAGGAAGACATTTAATAAAAATAAAAGGGCTAAGGTATCAAAAAGATATAACCATTATAAACACATATGCACCTGTTAATAACAGAGACCCAAAATAGATGAAGCAAAAAATTGACAGAACTGAAAAAAGAAATAGACATTCCAACAATAATAGCTGGAGACTTCAATAATAAATAAAACAACTAGATAGAAGATCAATGAGGAAACAGAAGACTTGAACACCATATGATAATAACACTCAAAAAAGTAGAAATAGATGGGAACTTCTAAAATATGATAAAAAGCTCTTGCAAAAACCTTTCACTTTCACCATTAAGCATGGTGAAAGACTGAAAACTTTCCCCTAAGATCAGGATCAAAATAAGGGTGTCTGCTCTCACCACTTCTATTTAAAATTGAACTGGAGGTCCTAACCAGGGCAATTAGGTAAGAAAAACAAATAAAAAGCATCATATTGGAAAGGAAGAAGTAAAACAAACTCTATTTGTAGACAGCATGATCTTGTATATAGAAAATCCTGAGGAATTTACAGAACAAACAAGCAAATAAAGACTATTAGCATTAATTAGCAAGTTCAGCAAAGTACAGAATACAAGGCCAACATACAAAAATCAATTGCATTTCTGCACTCTAGCAATGAACAATCCAAGTGGCCTCAAGTGATGTTCCCACCTCAGCCTCCTGAGTAACTGGGATTATAGCCGTGAGCCATCATGACCAGCTTCCAGATTCTTGATGGAAGAGCTGCAAAGAATTTGTGGCCATATTTAATCTACCACAGCTCATTATCCGACTATAAGTACCTACATTCCTTTCTGTGTAATAAAGGATTTAACTTTGCCCCCAAAAAGGTCTGGCCCTTGCCCTCTGCTTCTGGGAAGTTCTCTCTAAGGCCTTTGTTTGCCTGGGGGCTTCAATTTCGCCAGATACTATTAATAACAATGTGATTTAGAATGAGGGGCTGGCCACACCAGAAAGTTTAGCAAGGTGAAACAGGGTCGGGACTTGGGTCACCTCCTGAGGGGACAGAGCCTGGAGAATGAAATCAACTACGTGGAAATCTATCATGGCTATCAAGTGGATCCCCAGTAAAAACTCTGAGCATGGAGGCTTGAGTGAATTTCGCCAGTTGTCAATATTCCATGCATATTGTCACACATCAGTGCTGGGAAGGTCACACATCCTGATTCGGGGGTGGGGGGGGGAAGGAGGCAATGGAAGCTCCGTGTTTACTACTTCCCTGGACTCTTCCTTTGGCTGATGTTAATCTCTTTCTCCTATAGTAAACCATAACCATGAATATAGCAAAATAAATAAATAAAATAAAAGAGGGAACTGAGGCTCAGAGAATTTAAACAACTTGCCTCGGTCACTTAGGTAGAAAACAATGGAAGAAACTTTTTAAACATGAACAACCCAGCATCAAAACATACATAAGAAAATTTGTTTAAAAAAATAGGAAATCTGCCAATCATTGTAAGATACTTTACCATGACTGTATTAGTCTTGACAGCTCAATTCATAAAAAAATACACATCAAGTATTTAAGAAATATATATATAAATGAATCATATAACTAAAAGTATGTATTATTTGATCATAGCATAACAAATTAAAAACTAATAGAAAATTTTGGTTAAAATAGAACTATTTAGAAATTTTAAAAAATTATTTGAAAACACAAATGGTTAAAAGCAAAAAATAAACACCATAATTACAAAAATTTAGGAAAAAAATAAGAGAAAATAGAAATATTAAGAGTCACCAAATTTTGGCAGCAACTTTCAATTAGTCTGAAATCTGCTTCAGCTTTGTCCTTAAGTATTTGAAAGGCCAAATAGCTGATCTCTGTCTCATTTTGGCTTTCCATAAATTAAGTGTGATCAGTGACCATGTGACCAAAATTTCTGATTAACATAACTGTTTACGATAAAGCATATCAGTCCAATTTATTGTTAATGTCTGAATACTCAATAAGATTTAAACGAAACTTTTTATATGTTTTATAGGTTGAAATTCTATTAGTCAGTTAAAATATAAATGTGTATTTGCTAGTAAAATGCAGTAATTAATGCTCTGTGAAAACCATTTATATACACGGACAATAGAAATTCAAATAGTTAAATAAGTAGAGAACAAAGTTAACAGTTGATACAATTGTATAAGAGAATGCATTTGGTAGGTAACTTTGGAAAAACATTAATTCTTCTTTAGCCAACCCATTTTATAAAATTTTCTTTCTTTTTTTTTTTTTTTTTGAGACAGAGTCTCACTCTGTTGCCTGGTCTAGAGTGCCGTGGCATCAGCCTAGCTCACAGCAACCTCAAACTCCTGGGCTCAAGCGATCGTCCTGCCTCAGCCTCCCAAGTAGCTGGGACTATAGGTATGTGCCACCATGCCCGGCTAATTTTTTCTATATATTTTTAGTTGTCAGATAATTTCTTTCTATTTTTAGTAGAGATGGGGTCTCACTCTTCCTCAGGCTGGTCTTGAACTCCTGAACTCAAACGATCCTCCCGCCTCAGCCTCCCAGAGTGCTAGGATTACAGGCATGAGCCACCATGCCCAGCCTAAAATTTTCAATAATAACACAGAGCAGAATAATGGAGCCTAGATCATGACCCTATTCTTTGTAGAAGTGTTTGTTGTCGTAGTATTTAATTTATAGGAAACAAAATATATGATGGAATATTGAATCATTTGTCCCAAAGAAGAGTAAGTAAGAATGTCCACCTTTACCATTTCTTTCCAATACTGTATGGGAGGACCTAGCCAGTAGAATAAGGCAAAAAATAGAAGTAAAGAGAATATAGATCAGAAAGGAAGAAGTAAAACTATCTGTATTTGCAAAAGGTGTGATCATCTCGTTGAAAAAAATTCTAACAAATCAGAAAAAAAGTTTACTAGAATTAATAAGTAAATATGGCAAGACCACAGGATACAAGGTCAATATGCAAAAATCAATTATCTTTCTATACACTAGCAACAAATAGTGAATTTTTAAACATACTATTTAAAATAGCACCAAATCTGGGCACAGTGTCTCATGCCTGTCATCCCAGCTACCCGGGAGGCTGAGGCCAGAGGACTGCTTGAGCCTAAGAGTTTGAGGCTGGCCTGGGCAACAGAGCAAGATCCCATCTCTGAATTTTTTTTTTTTAATTAGCTGGGTGTGGTGGCACACGCCTGTAGCCTCAGCTACTCAAGAGGATTGTTTAAGCCCAGGAGTTCAAGGTTGCAATGAGCAATGACGGCACCATTGCACTTCAGCCTAAGAGACAGAGAGAGACCTTGCCTCTAAATAAATATTAATAAATAAATAAATAAAATAGTACCAAAACCATAAAACAATTGGGAATAAATTTAACAAAAGATATGCAATACTTCTCTACTGAAACCCACAAAACATTAAGAGAGCTAAAAGATTTAAATAAATAAATGAAAAGAGATATCCCATGACTATGGACTACTAAGATATCAATTCTCCCCAGTTGATCTATAGAGTTAACAGAAGCCCAAACAAAATCCCAGAAAACTTATTTTTTTTGAGAAATCGATGAGCTAATTCTTAAATTTATATGGAAATAAAAAAACTAGAAGAGCTAAAATAATTTTTGAAAAAGTTGGAGGCTTTACACTACCTGATTTCAACATTTACTATAAAGCTACAGTAATTAACACAGTGTGGTATCATTGTAAGGATAAACATACAGATCAATGGACTAGAATAAAGAGCCCAGAAATAGATCCACATATACGTGGTCAATTTTTGACAAAGTCACAAAAGTAGTTCAATGGGGAAAAAGGTAGTGTTTTCAACAGATGGTGTTTGAACTGCATATTTGTACAGGAAAAAAAATTAACCTTGAATCCTACTTTCCTCTTTATTTATAAAAATTAATGATTCTTTGGCCTAAATTTACAGTCTAAAAATGTAACATTTTTAGAAGAAGACTTGGAGACAAATTTTGCTTTCTTAGGCAAAGATTTTCACAGATTTCCTAACAATAACATTAAAATCAATTACCATGAAAGAAAAATTTGATAGATTGGACTTCACCAAATTAAAAACTTTTGGCCTTCAAAACAAATTGTTCTTTTGGGGGCTGATGGAAATGTTCATTATCTTGATTGTGATGATGGTTTCAATGGTGTACATATGTCAAAACTCATCAAATTTTACACTCCAAACATAAACAGTTTATTGTGGTCAATTACATGTCAATAAAGTTGCAATGAAGAAGAAATCAGAAACAAGGGTACCATGGTAACTAAATACAACTTTTACAACAATGAACTAATTATTGAGAAAATAAAATGACAAGCCATAAACCAGGAGAAAATATTTGTAATAAGTGAATCCGACAAAGCACTTATATCTAGAATATATAAAGAACTATTCAATGATGAGATAAACAATGCGTAACCACATGGCTTGAAACTAGAAGAACAGACAATTTCCCCCCAAATTTACAGATGATCAAAAATAACATGAAAAGATACTATCTTTAGGTATCAGAGAACTGCAACTTAAAACCACAAAGAGATACCACTACACCTACCTTAGAAAAGCTAAAAATAAAAAGACTACCAATAATCTGACTTATGTGTGGAATCTAAAAAAGTCAACTCATAGAAACAGAGAGTAGAAGGTGGTTACAGGGGTGAAGAGGTGGGGGAAATGGGACGATGTTGGTCAAAGGTACAAACTTGCCGCCATGAGTAAGTTCTGGAGACCTTATGTACCCCATGGTGACTACATTCACAACAATGTAATAACATAGGGACCTGGTTAATAACAATGTATTGTATACTTGAAATTTGCTAAAAGAGTAGATCTGAGGTATTTTCAACACACACACACACACACACACACACACTTGCACCGGTAACTATCTGAGGTGACTGTTATGTTCATTAGCTTGTGGTAATCATTTCACAATGATTGTGAAACATGCCTACATATATGAATGCATATATGCATACATCTAGTATACATATATTAAAAATCACATACAACTTGAATTTATTTAATTTTTTGTCAATTATACCTTAATAAAGCTGAAAAAAACTAGGTCAGAGGTATAAAATGCAGATATATATAAGGATGTAAATATGACTATAAAGATAAGCAGTTGATGTAGGAAGAAGACATATGCACACATACATGCACATATCCACACGTACATGCATATATACACGTCCTGTAGAAAACAGGACACCACACTCATCTGTGTTGTCGAAGCAGTGCTTGGTTAAATACATCCCATACACCACCAAAAGGCAATTTAGAAAAAAAAAATGAATACTCTGTATTTGTGATGAGAAGGCAATGTACACTGTCTGCCCCAACAATTTGTCTGCTGTTTACTTTTTCATACTTACAGCCACTCCTATTTCTTTCTAAAACATTCTCAGAATTAATTCTATCCAAGCTCTAGCCTTAAAGTCACTTTTACTCCTCAAATCAACTGCTTTTCCTACCACCATCAAAAAAGTCCAAATAACTGACCGAGCAATGGAAGAACCTTTTTGAGTGACTGAGGAGGGGCAGAAATGAGACGGGCCATGTCAGAACTCTCTGCAGAGGGAAGGTAAACAGGAAGGGCGGGGAAGAGTCATTAACACTTTGTCATCTGCATATATTTATTATTTGTTGGAAACTGAGACTCCGTCCAGGCGAAGCATGCATTTGTAAATGTTTAAATGTATTTTTTTTTTTTTTAAGTTCACTGCAGCTATAGAAGATTGCTCCATTACCTGGAAGCCCCTGCCAAGTTTTCAGCTGCTAATTTCCTATGATGTAGAATTGTATTATATTATTGTGATTAAATTATTTGATTCCATTCCTTCGATATTAATATTTACGTACCTTTCATTGCATAAGTTATACTCTTTTTTTTTTTAAAAAAAAGACTACCCCTACCAAGTGTTGGCAAAGATGGGGGCAACAGAAACTCTCAAATACTGTTTTTGGGACCATAAAATGAAATAAACACTTTAGAAAACAGTTTGGCGGTTTCTTACAAAGTTAAGCCTACCCTCAACATATCACCTGCAAATCTGCTCCTAGGATTTTACAAAAGAGAAATGAAAACATATCCACAAAAGACTTGCCCATGAACATTCATAGCAGCTTTATTCATAATAGCCAAAAAGCAGAAACAACTCAAAAGAATATCAATATCAATATCAACGAATGAAGGAGTAAACAAACTGTGGTGTGTTCATGCAATAATAAAATGCTTCTCAACAATAAAAAGAAATGAACTACTGATACAAAGAATAACATAGATGAATCTCAAGAAACGTTAAGGGTGTGAAAGAAGCCAGATATAAAAGATTCCACTTATGGATGTATATTCTACTGAGAGCAACTTCTGGATTGATGGAAATGTCCTATACCTCGGTTGGGGGTCATTACATGGATTTATACATTTGTCAGCACTCATCAAACTGTTCAATGTACACATTTCATTGTATATAAATTATACCTCAATAAAGTTTATTTTTAAAAAAGCCTAAAAAGCAGCCATTCTGTTATAGTTCATTGAGTAGGAAAGACATTCACACAGTTTTGATGTGCTTATGATAATTATGGTGTGAACCTTGCCAAGGGCACAGGCATGAAGAAAATAAGCACGTGTCTTAATGAAGGCAAATCCTTAGAGTTTTATCTGGTGAATTGATTTAAAAACGTTTTGAGTATTTGCTTAAAACTATTCAGATGAACACTCAAAATAAGTAAAATTGGAAGACAGTTTAGATATTGAATATTTTAGTTATTAGTAAATCAACGAGTAATTTATATTAGATACCTGCTATGATCTCAATGTTTGTGTCCCCCCCAAAATTCGTATGTTGAAACCTAATCCCCAGTGTGATAGTATTAAGAGGTGATTAGGTCATGAGGGGGATTCGTTCCCTCCTAAATGGGATTAGTGCCCTTACAAAGAGGGAGCTTGTTTGTCCCCTCTGTCCTGTGAGGGCACAGAGAGAAGGTACCATCAATAAACCAGGGAGCAGCCCCTCACGAGACACCAAATCTACTAGTGCCTTGACCTTGGACTTCCAGCTTCTAGAACTGTGAGAAATAAATTTCTGTTATTTATAAATGACCCACTTTATGGTATTTTGTTATGGCAGTCCAGATCCACTAAAATAGCGCCACAACAGCCAGTATCAGGATAGCGCCGTGGTGGTGAAGGTGGGTTCTCATCCTCGCTCCACCACACTGGCCGCAGAGACCTGGGCAGGCTGTGTGAGCTTTCTGAGCCTTCGCTTCCTCTCCACTTTGTAAGTGTGTGAGGGTTAAATTAAATGAGAAAATCCATATAATGCCATTAGAACAGTGGCTATGTTCAAATAAAGCCTCAGTATAAATATGTAATGCTAACGCCGTCATCACAGGATATCTGGGTGCATTGTGCCCGTGGAGGCGGACTCTCCGAGGGCACCCAGGTCTATGCCCGCCCTCCTGGGTTTGCAAGCACAGAGAGAAACACATGTGAATTACCAACCACGTCAAAACTGCATCAAACTCTCACACACACCGTCAAGGTCTTAAAGAATACCTCACAGGAGCAGAGCCTTAGAAGTTAACTTCCAAGGCGAGGTAGCCCCTGGTGGGTATCACCCCAGCATCCTCACCAGGGGAGAAGGGCTCACAGGGACTGCCATGGAAGGAAAGAGGGAGATTGGGAGCAAGAGAGAGGCCACTGAAAGCAGAGCTTTAGGGCACGAAATGAGAGACAGAGACAAAATAGGGAGAACTCAGAAGGAGAAAAGGCAGGCTGGTGAGGGAACTTGAAAAAACTTCATATGAAAAGTATTCACTTAAATCTATGTGTTTCACCTAGGGGTGTGTCAAAGAAAGTTTCTGTATGCATCCTATTCTGTATGCCCCCCCACCAGACATAGAGCTCTTTCCAGTGGGTAGAGAGCAATTTCAGCCCAGTAAAAGAAGGAACTGTCTAATTGTCAGAGCTGTCCAACATTGGAACCGAGAGCTTCAGGAGCTAACGAACCGCAGAGCCTTAAGACCCTGTTGACAGAGAGGTCTTGGGAACTGCTGGCTTGTTTATTTCTCCTCCTACCACTGACACTACTTGTTCTCCTGAGTGTAATACGCTTTCTACGGGCAACTTTTCCTTACGCAATCAGTAGGCTGTTCCTGATAAGCATTTAATGAAATCTGCACAAAACAGGCTGCGGCTGGAGCAGTGCTCTAGCTTTAGGGGCAATTCCCGGGTTGCCTTTCTGACTTCGTATGTGAATTCGTTCTGGGTATAGCCCTGAGTTTAACAGGAGCTACAGGGAGAAACACCCGAAAAGAACGCCAGTTTACCCCTAGGAAACGCCAATGAGAAAGCTCTGCTAATTTCTGTTTTTCCCCACTTCCATTTCTCTGCGTAAACGGTGCGATGGGGGAAGGGAGAGAGTTTCTGCCCAGGCCCCGGGAGGGGACAGCCCAGCCTGGCTCGGGGGACAGTGAGCTCCACGTGAGGGCGGAGAAAAGAACAGGAAGCCAGAGTGAATTTTCAGATCTTCTAGACACTTACTTATGTAAAAGTATTTTATAATCTATTAAATTAATCTGGATTAAACATTATTCTGACGTATCAAAGCGGAAGACTGGAAATTGAAGTACTCGTGTTTCAGATGAGTTACAATTAAGAACCACAACAAAAGTCTATCTTTAAGTTACGCTTTAGATTTTAAAAATAGTTACCTTATAAAACATTCTGCGAAAGGTGACTTTGCTGCTGAAGGTACCCATCTTTGGTCTCAGTCCAAAGTGATTTTTTTCCCCTGCGTGACTTAATAAGGCGTGAACACGCAGCTGCGCCTGCGCAGAGCTCCTCACCCCCAGCCTTCCTCACCTTTCACTGCCACTGCAGAGTTTTGGGGTGAATCCCCAGGGGTGTGTCCCCCCACCAAGATGCCTGAAGGCAGAATGCCTCCCAGAGGGCCTTAGGCTGGCTGTGACCTTGTGTGCCATAAAAAGAGAGACTCACTCACCACCCTAGTAAACAGAGAGAAGGTTTATTTATGGAGAGAGAGGAAGAGATGGGGGAGGGGGAGAGGGGGAGGGGGAGGGGGAGGGGGAGGAAGGCAGCAGAGAGGGATTGATCCGTGGGCTGTAAAGGAGCAGAATCAGAGAGGTTCAATTCTGAGCCCTGGCTTTAGGAGGAAATCTATGTGGCCCCCTGGAGGCTCTTTTGGTGACACCAAGGGGAGCATTGTAGAAGGATACAGTGACTTGCTCATGTGGCTTTGTCACACTGGACTTCCAGGAAAGGACGTCAGGGCTCTCCGAGCATAGGGCTTCCCTGATGCAAACTTGAGATGAACAAACTTTGGCCAGATTTCTCTAATTTCAGAACTTGACATTAAGATCAAATGCTGCCTCCTCAGAAAGGCCTTGTCTCTCGTCTCTCTAAGCTATTCACCCCCTCCCATCACACTCTGCCACCTTCGCCTATTTTAATATTGTTTTCCCAGCATTCATCACAATCTGAAGTTACCTGGCATATCTGTTCACTCACCTGTTGCCTTGGCCATGAGACTGGGAGTTCCCATGGGGTAGGGACTGTGCTTTGTTAAACGCTGCTCTACCCCAGGGCTAAGTGGGACAGGGCCTGGCCTGGAGGAGGCGCTCAATAGATACGGGTGAATAAATGAAGGATCAAATGAATGAATGGATGCACTAAAGAAGTAGGTCAGAAAATTTTGCTTCCAGGTCTGTATAGAATAGATGAACAAAATAAAGAAAAGGAAAGAGGGGATCAGCTGGTTTGCAACTGCAATCTCGTGCTGTCTGCCAAGTCTCCCTGCCACTCCCGTTCTACCCAGCCATTCCCCAGGTTTAAATCCAAAAAGCTGCTTTGCAAGGTATCTACTGGCAGTTTGCTGAAGACCTCGGGAGCAGGTTACTCCAAAACATTACGGATGATTCAGAAGGACTGAAGATGACTAAAGTTGTATTTGCAATTCAACTATAATCTAGTCCAGAAATTCTTGACCCAAGGAAACATACTGGAATCTCTGGGGGAAGGATAAGTGAAGAAGTGTGTGGAGCTTAACATGACCCATATTCTAACTGCTTTGCTTTTGGTTTTTTAACACCTGTTATTGGGGGCCTCGGTTCAAAAAGCCTGTAAAGTGATCTAAATAATGCAGCCAGACAAGATTTAAAGGAAATATTAATAAAAAGAGAAAGAGTCAAGGGTGAATGTAAAATTTGGAGCTCTGCTGTTCAGGAGAACAGTGGTTTCTGTTAACCATTGCGGGGAATTCAGGAAGCTAATTTGGGGGATGAAGCTAAGCGTAACTGCGAACCTGCCGATGGTCAGATGGCGGCAAGACATCCTGCAGATGCCGCAGCGGCCTGTGGGCGAGCCAGTAGTAGGGTCAGAGTTAGGGAAACAAACGAGAAAATGAAAAAATACTTAAATTTCTACATTAACTGAATTTTGGAAAAAAAGTTTTTATAAACCACATCTTCATACAGTATATACTGAGAAACCAGCTTTTTCCCCATATACACACATAAATGGCAGGCCTTCTATGGAGCAAGCAGGCTTTATTCTCCCACTGGGCTGTTTTGCTATGTGGAGAAAATGACTGAGAACAAGACACTGTCATCAGGGTGATATGGTATTGGCTTAACGGACATGAAAACAGGGAACACTGTCAAAGGTTCTAAATGCCCAGAGAGAGCCTTCCATGGTGGCAGGGGAGCACAGGCACACCGAGCCCTCCCAGGGCAGCAGGTTCGTGCAGCAGGGATGGACAGTGGGTCCCCTTGCCAGCAGCCACCTGCCACCCTGGGGCTTCTAGATGACTATGTCATTTCCCACCTGTCCTCCAGATGGCTGGCCCAAAGGAGGCAGTATCTATAAAATTCACGATTATATTTTTAGGGATCTGTGAATGAAAGTTCCCTCATCACAAGTAAGTGAATTTTATGTCTTTCTGATCTTTAAGTTTTCTTGGGTTATCTATATAAAATCAGTGAACTGCCCAGTGCAAGAAACTGGCCACTATTGAGTTATGGCTGATCACAGTCTTGATTAGAGACTAATGACTGAGAGACTAATGACAAAAATGCTACAACCAAAGCATGTGATCCTTACCTGAGTCTAAGTAACCTAGCTAAGCCTCGCCTTCACTTGCCAAAAACTTGCTGCAAATATGTTGTATGATAGCCAGTAAACGTGGCTTTGATTGAGGTAAGACACTCTCATGAGGTCCCTCTCTTCAGGGGATTTAAGTGACCAACATATAAGAAGGAGTGCTGTAAAATCTGAGGGTTAAGAACATTCTGCCTTTCTTTAGATGAGCTAGCACAATACCATGATAGATGCCTGATAAACACTTACAGGGATGATGCTGATTATTTTATAGTAACTGTCTGAAGGTGAGTAGGTATCAGGTGAGGAGAAAGAATATATACAGGCATCCCTTGAAGGGAATTGGTTCCAGGACCTCCCACGGATGCTTGAGTCTCTGATACAAAATGGCATAGCATTTGCATATAACCTATGCATGTCCTCCCGGGTGATTCAAATCATCTCTGGATTCCTTATAATATTAATACCTAATACAATGTAAATGCTATGCAAGTAGTTGTTATAGTGTATTGATTTTTATTTGTGTTATATTCATGGTTGTATTTTTTTTTCCTGAATATTTTCGACCCTCAGTTGTTTGAATTTTTGGATGAGGAACTGGTCAGTTGTGTCATATTCATACACAGTGTAATCAAGTTACATAGCATCGGCATGGAAGTGTTTGTGTCACTATGTAAATACTAATTATGTATCAAAATTCCAATACCCCAGCAGGCTATGACATTTGCTTTGAGTCACTGTTGAAGAACAAGCTCTGTGACTTTGAGTAATAATGAAGCAGAACTCAGATTCCTCACTGTCCACTGTCCTTGAATTAATAATGGTTAATAGCACTGACATTATTGTGCAGGACTTATACAGCATTTTGGAGTTTAAGTGATTTATAGTACAGTATTAAACTTGTTACTAAAACAGTCATTCCTGGCCAGGCGCGGTGGCTCACGCCTGTAATCCTAGCACTCTGGGAGGCCGAGGCAGGTGGATCGCTCGAGGTCAGGAGTTCGAGACCAGCCTGAGCAAGAGTGAGACCCCGTCTCTACTAAAAATAGAAAGAAATTATATGGACAGCTAAAATATATATATACAAAAAATTAGCCGGGCATGGTGGCGCATGCCTGTAGTCCCAGCTACTCGGGAGGCTGAGGCAGGAGGATTGCTTGAGCCCAGGAGTTTGAGGTTGCTGTGAGCTAGGCTGACGCCACGGCACTCACTCTAGCCCGGGCAACAGAGTGAGACTCTGTCTCAAAAAAATAAATAAATAAATAAATAAATAAATAAAACAGTCATTCCTTTATCACTGTTTTAGTTATTATTTTAAAAATTTCTGTGAGACCATGAAGGACATTTTCATCACGAGTTTACAACAGAATCTATCAAAGGCGATGCCTACTTGTGCATCGAGTGACTCTAGTAAAAAAAAACCCTGCAAAGCATTGTATACCATCTCTACATCTAAAGGCAGGTTTAGTGAGTGGAATAGTTAACACTAGTTTCAGATGCTCTTTTAGGCTGCTCAGAACAAGCAGGTCTAACCCCTAGGCTGCTTCTCTAGGTTATCAAACCCACCCTTCAAAAGTCAAGGATGTGTCAACCATTAAGAGGAGGATTTATATGACAACCAACCAAATCCCCACCTTGTCACATAATCATGTGTTTTTTTTCTAAGAGCAATGGAAAATGAATAAATTCTCCCTTCAAGAGGAGTTGCCTGCATGAATTCTTTTTTAAAGTTAAGTATTCTTTACATGACCCAGGAATAAATGAAACCCTCTGGCTAACTTAAGAACACGGATAGTGTGGACAGTGCGGACGGGGCAACCAGGAAACCATGTGCTAATTGGCTGCTTCATCCCTTTTTCCTTTGCTGTGTCTGCCAGGTGGGGCCCTGAGTTCCGGAGCACGTCTGGCTCTCTGCGGCATCCTGCCTGTTATCTCCGTCTGGCAAGCAACCACACCGTGCTTCCAGAACTTCAGAGCCTTCCAGGGCACAGATGATAAGTCATGCTCAGCCCACTGTGCCAAAGGTTTTTTTGGCCGAGGGACTGAGGAAGACCATTGTTGTCGCTGGCTGTTATCTCTCGCGCCAATTCCCCTTGGCAGAGGCGCAAGTCCATCTCTCTGGTGTGGAAACAAGGCGCTGGGCTCTGGATGAGTCAACACGCTCATAAACAAGAGTCACGGAGGAAATAGCAGCCAGTCTTGAAAACAAAAAAAAAAAAGAGAGAGAGAGAGAGAAGCATTTTGAAGTTTATTGGATGCCTAGATGTTTGTCCTCCATAGCGCAATCCTACTTTATCTCACTTCACAGCCTTCCTATCAAAGACATGGGGAAGTTAACAGTTTATCAAATGTGAATCAGCTGTAATGTTTGTGTATTACTTACATAGCATGGAAAGTATTTTTTGGTGCTGGGGGTACTGTTTTCTTTCATTGCAAATTTATATCTTTGTCACTTATCTCTCTTTTTGTCGGACTCCATATTTTAGGAAGTCTTCAGTCTACGAAGACGTTTATTGTCTCCTGAACTTATCGCCACGCCATCAGGGAAACCACCCTGACCGTGGCCTCAGCAGCATTTGCAGGGAGATGAAAATGGCCAGCTCTCCCCTAAGGTCCACAGAGAAGCAGGATGGAAACCTCGTTCTGGGGAAGGTTCTGCCTCTGAAGCAGAAACACGGAGCAGGGTGAGAGTATGTTGTGTCACATGTGTGTTCCCTGCAAACACAGCATGGGGCTGTCGACTAAACATTGGCCATGGGAACCAAGCACTGGTGACAGCCCCACCTCTCAGCACTGCACGTGTCACTGTGATACTCACACTAGGCAGACTAGCACAGGCTTTGGAGATTTAGCTGGAACCCAGAAGACCCACATGAGATGAGAGCTCAACTATTGAAAACACAGCGTGTCACTATTAGGATTCTTGGAAAATGCTGGGGGAGGAAGCCGACTCTAGTCCCAGGGCCACTTTTCCTTCCAGAGATCTAGAATGCACGAGAGTGCTGCTCCCTAAGATCACTCTGGATTGGGATCACAGGAGAGACTCTGGATTGGGATCACAGGAGAGATGGGCCTTCCTAGGGTGACTTACGGACATTTTCTAATAATCCTGTGGTGACAGAGTCATAAGAGGGTAACCACATCTCTCAGTTTCCTCCAGAAAACCCTGGCTTTGCCCTGGCACATGTATTCGTGATGCCCTGTTTCACACTCTAAAGTGTCTTCGTTTGGATGACAAATGCCTCCCCCACCCTTGCCAGTACACATCCTAGTGGAGCTAAAGATAAGCTTTACTGCTGCCATCAATGCACTCTTAGGGCCACTTGCCACCTGTGCTTTTATTTAGTTTGATTTCAACAAATACGTGCTAAGCACCTGTGGGGTGGGGCGCTGGCCACAGTGTTCAGCAAAGGGGGCAACGTGAATGATGGTCCTCACCACAGGCCTCAGCCTAGTCAGAGACAGATGACTACATGCGACAGCAGAGACACGCACAAATAGGGCCTCATTGCCTCCTCCCAATGTCAGGTTAGTGAAGGAACTGCCTGCTCACTGGGAGAATTATCTAGCAGACGTCCCAGCTCGCAAGCGGGAATGGTAACATTGGCCGTGTGAGCAGACAGAAACCCACAAAACCACAGGTAGGTGGGCTTCTTGCTGTGCTTCAAAAGCATTATCAGATTCTGGAGAGCAGAATGTAAATGGAGACAGAGAAGCATTTGCTTTTTTCCCCCTTAAGATACTCGCAATTTTTAAACTTAAGTATTTACTTCTATTAGTGCTTGGCTACTACTAAACATCTAAAATAAATCCATTCTAAAGAAGCTAAGATCCAGGCATCTTAGTCCATTTAAGCTGCTGTAGAATACTATAAATTGAGTGTTTTAGAAATAGTAGAAGTTTATTTCTCACAGTTCTGGAGGCTGGGAAATCCAAGATCAAGGCACCAGCAGATTCGGTGTTTGGTGAGGGCCACTTTCTGGTCCATAGATGGTGCCTTCTTGCTGTGACCACACATGGTAGAAGCAGGGGGGCAGCTCACAGGGGCTCCCCCTCATGACCTATGGTCTTCCAAAGGCCCCACCTCCTACAGCATCACCTCAGAGGTTAGGATTTCAACATGTGACCATTGTCATTACCTTTTTAGTGGCTGGGTAGATGGGTCTGCACTTTCAAACTTTGTTCATGTTTTGTGCACTTTCTACCTAGAACATTCCTCACTCTCTCTCTTTAGGTTGAAAGGTGTCAACCTAAAGAACAAACAGAGAGGAAGACTCTCTAAAAGAAAATGATGTTTATTTGGGAATAGGGCATTGCAGTGGGAATATGCCTGCCATAGTAAACTGTGCGCACATTCAGGGAGGTAAAGGAAGACAAAGGTTTTCAAAGAAAAAATGAGGAGGACTACATAATTGTTTTGAGATAACTATCTTTGGCTACAAGGATCAACACCAAGGGTGATGCCAGTCTGAGGCTGGACAGGCAGTTGCTGGGTAGATGTCCTCAAGGTATTTTGTGTGTGTGTGTGTGTGTGTGTGTGTGTGTGTAAGGTTGCAGTGGCCTTTGTGCAAAGTTGTGGTTTTTGCAGTCTTTTGTGATTGATCTTGGTATCAGGCATTCATGCACAAGAACCCTTCCTTCATGGCCTTCCCCAGCCTCATTTGTCAGGGTTTTTAAAACAAGTGACTCCCTTTTAATTCTGACAACTTCCACAAAGGCCAGTCATACTTTAAGACCCAGTTCACAGGTAAACTCCGTAAGAGAAACCAGTTCTGATCCAATGAGGCAGGACTGGTCCTAACCTTACTCTGTATCTTAATCCTGGATGACACTTAGTAATATGTCACAGAAATTTGTCTATAAGTCATTGTCCACAGTTAGACTCTGAATTCCTGAAAGCCAAGTGCTGTCTCTGATTCATCTTTCCCAATTCTAGCATTTAGCACAGAACTCAGTTAATGTGAAATACTAGTGTGAATAAGCATAATCATAGTTTTTTAATCTTTTTAAAAAAATGTACAACTTCGTGAATTATCTAGAGAGAATAGACCTGCATAATCATCACAGGTCAAGAATTAGAAAATTACCAGCACCCAGAAGCCCCACCCTGAGACCTTTTCTGGTCACTGCACTCTTCCATCTTCCAGAGGTAACGACTATTTTGACTTCTGTCACCACCAGATATTACTTTAACTGTTTTGAACATTAAATAAATGAAACCATATAGCATAGTTTATATTTAACCTCTTTGGCTTAATATTCTGTTTGTGAAAGTCATCTGTATCATTGTGGGTAGCTGAGTTAGTTCATTTTGGGATGCTGTGTAGTGTTCCCAGACCACATTTATCTATGCTACTGCTGATGGATATTTGGGTTACGTCCAATTTGGAGCTCTTAAAAATTATGCTCCTATAAATAGTCTTGTATGTATCTTATGGTGTACATGGGCATGCATTTCTGTTGGGAATGGACTTGCTAGGTCTTTGTGTAGACCTATGTTCAGCTTTAGTAGATAATGCCAAGCTTTTTGCAAAATGTGTGCCAGTTTATACTCCACCTGAGCTATATGTTTCCATTGTTGCATCGTGAGCAACACTTGATATTGTTAATCGTTTTAATTATAGAAATTCTGGCACATGTGTGTGTAATAGTATTGCACTGTGGTTTTAATCTGATTTCCCCGTGATTAATAAGATCGAGCATGTTTGCATATATTTATTGGCCATTTGGATACTCTCTCTCATGAGTTTCCTGTTCAAATTTGTGTTGCCCATATTTTCTGCTGGACTTTCTGACGTTTTATTTGATTTTCAAATGTTAAACCAATCTTGAATCCCTAAGATAAACCAAATTTACCTGTGATCTATTAATCTCTTTATATATTACTACATTCAGTTTGTTAATACTTTGCTCAGTTTTTGCTTCTATGTTCATTGCCTGTGATTTTTCTTTCTGGTAATATCATCATCAGAATCTGGTGCCAACCTTATGCTTGTCCCATAATACAAGTTGGGATGTGTTTTTCCTTCTATTACTCTCTGGAAGAATTTGTGTAAGATTACTATGGTAGGGATCCTCAAAGACCCTACTATCCTATTATTCACGCCCTTGTACAATACCGCCCTATTTAGTGTGGCCCAGATTGAGTGACTTACTTCTAAGAATAGAATACAGGAGGGGTGATAGGATGTCACCTCCAAGATTAGGTTACAAAAAGACTACAGCTTCGTATTAGGTGCTCACTCTGAGGAAGCCCGTGTCATGTTGTGAACTGCCCTATGGAGAGGCCCACATGGTAAGGAACTGAGTGAGGTCTCTGGCCAACAGCAAAGGAGCCAGTAAGGCCCTCAGTCAACAGCCTGCGAAGAACTGAAGCCTATCAACAAGCACATGAGCGAGCTTGGAAGTGCACACTCCACCAATCAAACCTTCAGATGAGACTGCAGTCCCAGCCAAGAGCTTGCCTGTCCCATGGAAAGACCACGAACCAGAGGCACCTGGGTAAGCCAAACCTAGATTCCTGACCCACAAAAACTGCAAGACAATAACATTGCCTAAAGTTACTAAGTTTTGGAATACTATGTTTTGCAGCAACAGATAGCCAATACAATCCCTTAAATGTTTGAAAGAATTCACTGGTAAGAACATTTAACTCTGGAGTTTTCTTTATGGATGACCTTTAATCAGAGATGCAATTTAATAGTTATAGTGCTATTTAGATTTTCTATTTTCTTCTGGGGTCAGTTTTAAGTTGTATTTTTCTAGGAATTTGTCCATTTCTCTACATTCTCACATTGACTGGCATACAGTTGTACATAAAATACTACTATCATAAAGACAGGATTATCATCTTCAGATCTGTATGATCTGAAGTATGTTTCCTTCCACATTCTTAGTGTTGGTTATTTGTGTCATCACTTTTTTCTTGACCAGTTTCACCAGGAGTTTATCAATTTCATCAGTTTTATTAATCTTGTTAAAGAAACAATTTTTGGCTTTGTAAATCCTGTTTTTATTAATTCCTTAATCTATTTATTCCTTCCTTCTACTGTCTTTTCACTTAATTTGCTTTTTTTCCTCTAACACATTTCCTTTCCAAATTTATATATTTTAAAATTTTAACATTTTTATAAATTTAAATTTATTGTTAAAATAATTTTTAAATTTATTTAAAACTATAACCTTTCCTTTAAGTATGGCTTTAGTTGCATCCTCAAAGTTTCAAAGTCATACTGTAATCCTCTTTCACTTTCCAATACTTTCTAACCTTGGCCCGCACTTAGGTAGAGGCGTAGTTAAGTTATTTCTAGTAATATTTTTGCTATTCATGTCTAGCTTAGTTCCACCATAGTCAGAACACAGTCTGTATAATCTTAGCAGTTTGAAATTAGTTGAGACTTGCTTTATGACCCAGCATGTGATCACTTTTTATAACTATTCCTGTGTACCTAAGAATTGTGTGTTATGCACATTGCGTAGTAATTGGTACATTGCTCTATATGTGCTAATTTGATAAAGCTTGTTGTCTTGTTCAAATCTTCTTTATTTTTACATACTTATCCTTATGAAGGTTTTCTGTTTCTGGGAATACCTTTTGCCTCAGTGTCCTTTCTCCAATATTAGTCTTAATGGTGTGATTAAGTTATTTTAAACCAGTTTTCTTTTGGTGTTTGCACAATATATCTTTTCCATTCATTTACTTTTAATCTTTTGTATTCTCATAATATAAACATGTCTCTTCCAATGTATAAAGTTGTTTTTAAAATAAATCCAGCTATCAATACTTATATTTTAATGAAAGCATTTAGTTGTTATACATTTAATGTATGTCTTGATATATTTGGGTTTAAGTCCACATCCTCCTATTAGCTTCATGCATGTCTTGCTGTTCTAGATCCTTTCCCCCAACCCTTTCTTTTGAATTGACTCAATGTCTTAAAATAATTTTCTGCCATTAATTTGGCAGTTTCCAATCTTTTACTGTTTTTTAGTAGCAGAGATTACACCATGCATGTTCACGTATCATAATTTCATTTATAATCCCGATTGTTGACATTCTTTAAAAATTTATGTTTTTAAATCCCAAAATATAGCATTATCATCTGATGAAAAACATTCATTTGGATTTACTCATTTATTTACCCCATTTCTTTGCTCTCCTCTCCATTTCCTCCTCCATCTCTAAACAACTGGAATCATCTTCTTTGGCCTGAGAATGCTCATTGGTGTTTCCTTTATTTCAGGACTGCTTGTAAGGAACTCTCTCAGTTGTAGTTTACCTGAAAATGTCTTTATTTCCTTATAATTTTTGATCTTTTTTGCTAGGGATAGAATTTTGAATTAAAAATCTTATCCATTGTGTTCTTTATTGTTATAATTTTTAGGTGTAGAATTTCCATTTTGTTCTTTATACAGTTTCTGCTTAAATTTCTGATCTTATCTTTTGTTTTATTAAATATATTAATCATTGTTATTGTAAAATCTGTGTAAGATAATGCCATTATCAGGATGCCCTGTGAATCCATTTCTCTTGTCTATAGTTTGTCTTAGTATCAATGACACAGTCTCAACTACTCATATGCATGACCATCATTGCCTGAGTTCTGGACAACATACCTGAAAAACTGAGAAGTAATTTAAGGCCTAGGAGAATGTTATATTCCTCTGAGAAGGAATATAAGTTTGTTATCAACAGACACCCAGGGAGTTTAGCAATCTCAGTGATCCTAATACAACTAGGGATTGAGGTGCTTCACAGCTGAACAGCAGTGTCTGTGAGGGATGGTCTACCTCTGTCCACAATTAGTCCCATGATGTAGCCTTTCAGGGTTCCAAGCCAAAGTTTTGGAGGTTTACCAGACTGTTGCTGTGGTAGACGCCTAACTCAATTTTTTGTTCCTAAGTCTACTGAGTTTGTCACACATTCTGCCCATCTTATCAGCTACCTCTTAGGGAACAGGCAGAGGCCCCCAAGGAAGAAGCGGGTCCAAATGCTCACCTTTCTGTACTTCTTTCTTTTCCCAGATCTTGGCACTATAACTATTCACTAACTTCTTAGCACTTCAATGTATTCAACCAAGTTAAAAAAAAATTTGTTCTCTGGGAGGATTGGTTTGAATTGACTAGTCTGCCATTAACAGAAGCAAATTCCAACTATAAATATTTTGTTGTCAACACATATTAAATACTTACCCATTCATGGTAGTATGCTGAGAGCAGAGCAGCACATATGATAGATTTCAAATAAAGTGTACAATTATTTCTGTCTCGTAGAATAAATTTACAGCATTATTTGATAGTTGGAAAGCATATTATTATCATGGGTTTTGATAGAATGGCAGGGAATATACACTATTTCTTAATGCCATCAATTCTAGAGCATGGAGGAATCACTTGAATTCACCTACCTCTCTCCCCATTGCACAGAGGCAGTTACTGCGCCCCAGGGATGGTGAGTAACTTGTCCAAGATCATACAACCAGCTATGGCACAAGGAGATTTTATATCTTTTCACACTTAGAGCTCTGAGTTCTTTCTTCCATGACACTAGTTTTGCTGTTTGAAAAAAACTTCTATACGTGAATTGAGATTTCAAGTATGTTTTTGACATTAAGAAGGAAGTGGCCGGGCGCGGTGGCTCACGCCTGTAATCCTAGCACTCTGGGAGGCCGAGGTGGGCGGATCGTTTGAGCTCAGGAGTTCGAGACCAGCCTGAGCAAGAGGGAGACCCCGTCTCTACTAAAAATAGAAAGAAATTATCTGGCCAACTAAAATATATATAGAAAAAAATTAGCCGGGCATGGTGGCGCATGCCTGTAGTCCCAGCTATCTGGGAGGCTGACGCAGTAGGATCGCTTAAGCCCAGGAGTTTGAGGTTGCTGTGAGCTAGGTTGACGCCACGGCACTCACTCTAGCCCAGGCAACAAAGCGAGACTCTGTCTCAAAAAAAAAAAAAAAAAAAAAAAAAAAAAAAAGAAGGAAGTGAGGCTAGAGCACCTGAGATGACAGGGCGTTCAAGTCATCAGGTGCAGCTTGGAAAAAAAAAGGGTTGGGCAGGAATAAGTTGATCAGGTAAAGAAACTGATGGATCATTTTGAAGAGAACGATGAGGAGAGCAGAGAGGGACTAGGAAAAGTTGAGGTTATCCTGTCAAAGCCCTTAAAGCAGAAAGTGAGGCTCTCGGTTTGTAATTTAATACACCTGACCATAATCATGGTAAAAGTAGGCAGGAGCCAGGGGAGGGAGGCAGCTGTCTCTGCCACATGTCTGTCGGTGTAAGGTAAATGTAGGGCAAGGTGAAAGGCATGGCCAGGAAGAGATAACATTAACAGTCATAAATAAATGCACATAGAAGTAAAAATTTTGTGGAAAATAGAATTTTTTTCCCCTGAACCCAGATACTTTATAAACACAGAGTACCATGTATTCTACGGAGTACTCAAACTAGTCATGCGTGAGTTTTCAGTGTTTTTATTTTAGTTATTCCATAAGTGTAAAACATTATTTCTTATATTGTGTGTTTCCATAACAACCTGCTAATAAAGATACCTACTAGGGTGCTAGGAGCTGTAATGAGAGACTTTTTCAATGTTGTTACTAGCATCACTTCTGAGACACATTTATTCATCCATTCACATACTAATTCTCTCATTTGAGAAGCACTTATTAAAATTTATGCTAGAACTAAGGAAATAGATAAAAGACGTAATCCCTGTTGCCAAGAAGTTGCTTGGCTTACTGATGGAATTTCCTAGTACCCCATGTTATTCTTGGCTGTGCAAAAATTAGATTTTAACATTTTTATTATTGTATAAAAATTATGGGTTATATTATTTAGAGAAAAAACTCTCACTACTGTTGCAGATTGAGGTTGCCATTGGGGTATTAGGTATGAACAGTGGGTGACACAGGCCCCATGACAGGATCTGAGTAACAACTGTAGCCTTTGCATAGTGACAGGCCTGTGTCACTTTTCCTAAAATAGTGTGAAAACAGCAAAATGATGTCTTATTATTGCTTATAAAGATCTTAATGGCAATAAAGGGAGCCAATGCTCTGTCCAGGAAGGAAGAAAATGGTTGTGTCACTTCTGAATGTTGGCTAGGATGCTAAAGTCAAAAAAGGCTGAGGATGTAAGGAATGCTAAAGTTCAGATGGCATTGTTGTTTAAATTAAAATCAAATCACACTGAACATTCAGTTCCTCAGTCACACTAGCGACATTCCAAGTGCTCAACAGTCACGTGTGGCTAGTAGCTGCCATCTTGGAAAGCACAAACATGGGACATTTCCACCACTGCAGAAAGTCCTATTGGACAATGCTGGCAGAGAAATGGGTCCCCTAAAAAAGCTTGAAAGTTAAGATTGTATGTGGTGCCAGTGGGTTTGAACAGCGAAAAAGAGGAAATATTAAAAATTATAATTAAATATAAAGAGATATTTTTAAAAATTCAGTTGGAACTTTTCAATATGTCATTTAGCTAAACAAAAATGATGCAAACAAATATCCTGGCACTTGGGGTGTTAGGGTGCTTGACTGTTTTGAATCTTGTTTGTGGGCATGCAGGGTGCTATGCCCCTGTGTGTAGCCACCAGATGATCACTACCTGTGTTGTCTCAGTGTCATCCAGCTGGTGGTTGACAGAAAAGAGCCTCCAAAGCGCAACACTGGAAAAGGGAAGGGCATTCACTCTGCACAAGCATACATGCACATAAACATGCCCTGTCTGTCTGCTACTGGCTTCCATAATATGGGAAAGGTCCTTTAAAAAAAGAAGGTCCTCTTAATCATGTGATTGGACACTTAAAAAGTGTTGCCTTCAGCCAGGCATGGTGGCATGCACCTGTAGTCCCAGCAACTCAGGAGGCTGAGGCAGGATGGCTTGAGCCCAGGAGTTTGAGGCTGCTGTGAGCTATGATGAGGCCACTGCACTCCAGCCTGGGTGACAAAGTGAGACCCTCACTCGAAGAAAAAAAAGCGTTTCCCTTGACCTAGTCACATGGGAGGAATAGGATGGAGCCACTCGGTAGTGGATTTCAGTCAGTGCAGCTTGTCTTGCTCATGTTGTCATAGTATGCTATTCTACACTCCATTTACTGGCTCAAATCCCAGTCACTTTGACACATCCTACTCTTGACCTTAAAACGTAAGACAGAAGTACATGCGTGCAGTATTTCTTGGGTCATGTGAACGAATGAGACCTATAACAATGTAAAACCAGTTACTGGGGCCTAAATGAGATTGGTAAATGCTGGTTTCTTTTATGTCTTCTGTCTACCCCCTGGTGGAGGGATTCATTACTATTTAGAGCCAAAGAAGGAAAGAGAAAGAGAAAAAAGCATGAATTATTTCCTGAACATCTATTCAGTCCCTCAATAATCTAGGGTTTGTTGTTTACATGACGGTGCCAGCTCACCAGGAGAAGAACTGAAATCCATTATCTCCCTTTGAACGTGGAAGGGCAGGAGCAGCACAGCGGCAGGAGGGCTGTCCTGCCAAAATGCTGAACGTGGAACTGAAGGGGCCATTGCTCTCTGGGTGCAAAAAAAAAATTATGGGCTTTGCTGCTCTGGCCGGTCTGGAATCCTCCCCTTGGACGTGGATAATACCTAATGACTCAGAGGAAGTACCGTCAACTCTTCAAAGCAGACCTAGCTAATTGTGTAATGTTATTCTGAGGCACTGGGAGAAGCCAAAAAAGAAGGGAAGTTGGGGAGAAATTCCTTCCTTTGCAATAATCAGCTTCCATCCTGCACCATCAGATTTGATTATCCTTATCATTTCTCGCATAACTACAAATGTTTTGACTGGTCATAGTGACCAGACTGCCAAAAAAAAAAAAAAAAAATCCAGCCACAGTATGTGACTCTATGACTGCCTGTGGTGGTAAATTCCTTAGACTAGATACATGCATGTACGAAAAGCTATTTCCTTTGATTTATGCATTTACCAGTTCTTAACTCCATCAGGTGCCCCCTTGTTCTCAACACTACAGAATGGGGCAAAAAAAAAAAAAAAAAAAAAGAAGAAAGAAAGAAAAAAAGGAAAAAAAAAATTCTGTTCATTTTGCTTCATCCCCTTTCAGTTAGACAATTTAATATAAATATCCTCTAACCTCTTTTTCTCATATTGCACAGTAACTTTAAAAATTAACTTTTTTAACTAGCTGTTTTTGAAAAATATTGTTCATTCTATCTGACTAATTATATTTTTGCACCCATTAACCATCCCCACTTTATCCCCATTCCTCCCCACCCCCCGCTACCCTTCCCAGTCTCTGGTAACCATCATTCTACTCTCTGTCTCCACGAGATTAATTATTTTTAATATTTGGCTCTCACATATGACTGAGAACATACCAGCTCTTTTTAAATTGAGTAAGTAATGCAAGGACCTGATTAAAAATATTTAGGTATTACAATAAATAGAAAAAGGAAAAGTAAGCATTCCTCCCATCGCAGACCTGGAAACCCGTGGTTCTCTAGCCCCTACTGGGGCAGTCATCGGTATCGGCTGCCACTGTACACGCCAGAGATATCCAAACTGCGTATGTGTGTATTTCCTCCTTTCACACTGCATCTTGCTTTTTCACATAACAACATGTCTTGGAGATCATTCCATATTATCATGTTTATCACATTACCACCTCAACCTTTTTCATGGCTGAAGAGTATTCCAGTTTGAATGTACCACAACTGATTTAGCCAGTTCTATATTGATGGATATTTATGTTGTTTCTAGTATTTTGCTCATATGAAAAGTTCCAACCATGATCTTTGCACACACCTTAACATACAAATGCACGTATGTGCATTTCAAATGCTGATAGATATTTCCAGATTGCTCTCCAAACAGGTTACATTAATTTAAACTCTCACCAGCAGTATGTAGGAGTCCTTGCTCCCAACGCCCTTCTTAATACAGTATCTTCTAATAATATTTTACAATCTTCTATCATATGCCAGTTCTGCCTTAAAAACCACACAAGGTACAGCAACCTCTAAATAAACATTGGGTCCTGACACTGAGCCTTCTACTTCATCTTTTGTAACACCAATCTCATCTGTATCAGCCCTAAAACCTAATAGGCAAAATAAGCAAGATGCAAAAAATCCAGCAAAACAGGTTACAAAACAAACCAACTAGAGCCACCTACAGGTCCCCAGGCTTCACTACCACCAAATTTGTGAACTGGGTTTGTAACCAGGATGTGTTTTGGAGGGTTGAGGTGGGTAGAGGAACCTACAGTTTTCATCAGATTGCCAGAATGGTCTGTGACTGCTGCCAAAAAAAAGAAGATAAGAACCAGTGATCTATATGAAAGAGAGAGAATTAAAAATTGGATAAAAATTCAAATGATTTTATGGTTTCATGGCTTAATGCATATAAATTGAATAACATTGTATACTTAATCTATTAATATGTAAAATAATGAAATCATTCTAGAGCAGTGATTCTCAAATTCTGGACTAGAAAAATTTCTAACACAAAATCTGTGATTCAAAGTGGTTGTGCCAAAGTTCTATTACACCAAGTAGAGACATTAAGAAAAAAATAGCTAACATGTTCTGTCATCATTTCATAAGATTATTTTGACACCAAAAAGTAGGAAAGCTATAACCTGAGAGTAAAAGGCAGTTCTTTAGGGTGGATAAATTTAACTTTATCTAAAACTCACTACATTGCCCCTCATTTTACCACCCAGCCCAAGTATCTGAGTGACACAGACAGGAAACTCTGTCATGTTGGATCACGGTCCATGGACTGGCAATGGAAAGCTACTGCTATCAGAAACCGTCTCCTAAATGTATAAAAGTCAGTCCTGGCCGGGCGTGGTGGCTCACGCCTGTAATCCTAGCACTCTGGGAGGCCGAGGCGGGTGGATCGCTCGAGGTCAGGAGTTCGAGACCAGCCTGAGCAAGAGCGAGACCCCGTCTCTACTAAAAATAGAAAGAAATTATATGGACAACTAAAATATATATATACAAAAAATTAGCCGGGCATGGTGGCGCATGCCTGTAGTCCCAGCTACTCGGGAGGCTGAGGCAGTAGGATCGCTTAAGCCCAGGAGTTTGAGGTTGCTGTGAGCTAGGCTGATGCCACGGCACTCACTCTAGCCCGGGCAACAGAGTGAGACTCTGTCTAAAAAAAAAAAAAAAAAAAAAAAAAAAAAAGTCAGTCCTTGTCACCGTCTTGTTTTTGATATGTGCAGTTTAGAAATTTAGAGGAAAGACCACCAGATTTTGAGTCTTGGATTTGCTGCTAATTAACTTTAGTTAAGTTACTGAACCTTTCTATGAACTTCAGTTCTTACCTTCAGATAAAAATAACACCACTTTCCCCAGCACTTCATGGGACTGACAGGTTCAAAGAAAATAAATATGTGAGCAAGTTTTTTTGTAAACCATAGTGTATAATACAATGATGAAGTATTAACACTTACCAAACATTATGTAAAGTACCAGATACTGTTCTAAATGCTTCATAAATATTATCCCATCTAGCCCTTTTGGAAACCAAATGAGGAAACTGAAGCTTAGAGAGGGTAACGAGTATGCTGAGTTTATACAGCGAGTGCAGAGTAAGGTCAGGATTGGACCACCTGACTGTCAGTTTCCAATTCCATATCTTAATCATCATGATACACTCTTTCCTAACTAATGATAAAATTATTACTATTACTATTGCAATTCTTGAATGCTTCAACTTGAGCTACTAGCCGAACATACAACAATAATTAGCAATTTGTCAGACTCAAGCTCTTCTGATAAGTTAGCAAGACCTACAGGTGACAGCTTCTAGTTTAATACCCAAAGGATTTGCTCAGAAACCATTTAGCTAATAGATGCCAGTTGGTGTCTCATGTTCAGCTAACAGATACCACTTGGCTTTTTATGTTCAGATATTAAGCTTTGTAGATAATTATATGAGCTAGCAGGTAGAGCACGCTAGTCTATATTGCTACGAAAAAAACCCTGGGAATTTTTGCATTCAAATTAGAAAGATATCACTGGGTAAAGATGTAAAAAGTGGGGATGGGGAAATGGAATATAAAATCAGTAATGTCAAGAATTTTGACATATGTAGCAAATTTGCTGTATCTTTAGTAAATTGCATGCGCTAAAACAGTATCTGAGACTTGCTAAGGCTGGAAACTCATACCTTAAGAGACTCCATGGTATGCTCTATTTTTCTCATCCATTTTATTTTATGACTTATACTATATTTTTCTCATTCATTTTATTTTGTGACTTATTTAGAATATCTTTTCTTTTAATCAAGGCAGAATCATTTCTAGTTAAAGTTGATTTCAGCTCTAGTGTGTTTACAGTCTGTAGCAGAGAAACTGTGGCGGTGTGGCATTAGTAATGGGGCAGGGTCTCTTAGCAGGGGGGCAGCATCCGGGCACCAGCAGCTGTGTGCGGTGGCATGGCCAGTGCCAGCATCCTCCCACGTGTGTCCTTTCTCTTGACTTTTTGTTCTTTCCCCCCCAGCACAGGACCACATTACCTAACACTCTACTTGGCAGCCTCCCAAGCAAATTTCCAGCACCCGCAGCCTCACGCCATGTACCACCTAGAGCAACGCTCTTATCACGCCACTCTCCGTCTGTGAACTAGCTGCCTTTCCTGGTCTCTGTGGCATCTGGTCTGAAGTCCTTGCTTCAAGGTCCTACATAATTAGCTTCCATCTGCTTTATCCAATGACCTTTTCATTACTTGGCCAACTCAAGCCTACTTCAGGCATGGAGGAGACTTCACCTTTCTTCAGCAGACAAAATGCTTGTTCTTATTCTTCTCTCTTGAATTTTCTACCTGCTCCCTCCACAGGGTGACATAATACAAAGAATGCAAACTCTGGAGTCAGGCAAGATGTAGCTGCAACTCTCAGTCGAACGCTTTTTATCTGTTTCTCTATATGCTGTTAAACATTTATTGAGTGGTTACAGTATGTCAGAAACTATGCTAAGTTCTTTAACTCATTAAATAGTTTATTCGTCACACTATACCTGTGAGGTAAGAGCATTATTATGTTCCCCATTTTACAGATGAAAAAAATTGAAACACAAAGACATGAAACACAGCCAGTCAGTAGAGGATTCAAGTCCAAAACTGCCAGGAATTCAGAGCCAATTGTCTGAACCATACTTAAGAGCAACTCACTAGTTGTATAAACTTGAGCAAGCTACTTAACCTCTCCAATCCTTCATATTCTCACATATAAACAGGGATATAAATGTCTACTCAGCAGGATTAATGAGATTATACATATGAAGCTACCATCAAAGAGTTTGGCATTCAAAAGAGGCTCCATAAATGTTTCGGTCACTTTTCTGCCCAATTACATTCCACTCATCTTGTATATCCTGCCTCTTCCATGAAACCTCTTTGGAAGATGGATTGACCTATTTCAGCTGATAGTGATTTCCTCCGTAAAATCCAAGAGTTCTAAAATGTAGTTTTAAATTGCTTTCCAACTATTTCATTTAAGTTAGCCTTAGCTTTCTCACCTAAAGTTTTTTACAGGGCAGTAATCACATATTATAGTTCATTTATATCCCCTGCACTTAACCAAGTCCACGGTAAGAACTAGATAAATGTTGACTGGCTTAGCAATGCAGCCCCCTGGATGCAGTCTAAGACAGATCTTGCTTTAGGACAATTTCATTGCATATTTTAAAATGCTTACAAAAAGGTACACAGTAAATACAGATTTATAATCTACCATTTACCCAGCATAAGTAACAATGAATTAAAAATTCAAACACACTCTAATTTAACTTTCCTACCTGTGTAAGCTGATGATATACCTGGTTGTTGAAGGCTAACAGACTCTTGACATTTGCTTAAAAAGCTATACTGTATCTTACCAAACTTCTATATTACCAATAAATAATGTCCATACTAGAAAACATTTAACAGCAACCACCCTTAAGTACATACAGCAGACCATTAGGACTTCCTAGGCGAGTTGATTATTCATGGCTGGTGATTTCCCTCTGAAGCAGTTATAAAGGCTAGTGAGGTTACTGAAATTTAAAGAGCTGGCGAACTATTGTGTTAAGCCAGTCCTGGGAATGAGCCAAGATAAGAGAGCCAAAAGTGATTCCACTGATATAAACTAAAGCCAAACAAGGACGACAACTGATTTAGGACTCCACACACAGTTCATTCTCAAGTTCTTAAACTAGGCCTAGACCGCTGAAACCTGGCCCCAGCACATTCCACAGGATGAACGAAGTGCCAAGACCTGTGCCTGGCCCTCGTCCACCCAGACCACTTTCATCAGACCCCAGAATGCACAAGTCCCACTTTCTACCTATTAGTGCATGGTAGCACACACCCCACTTTTGCTTTTAGCATTTGTCACTGACTCTTCAGAAGTTCTTAATTTAACCTATTACCTTTTTAGTAAAACAAATCGACCCATTTCCACCTACATTTTCTCAATTTGAGTCTTTTGGCTTGAAAAGAGCAAGTGGGAGTCAAAAGGAGACAATGTCAAGGCTCAAGGACTTCTTCAACGTGGACGTGTGGCCACGCAGACTGTTCAGCAGGCGAGGGCCAGGCGACATGGAAAGATTATCATCTTCAAGGAAGAAAAATCTCAGTGTAGCTATTTCCATAATTTACAAGGAATTGGCCAATTTTTGAAACACTCAGCAATAAGCAATTTAAATGCTAATTTCACACTACACTTCTAAAAGTTACATATTTCATTTGAGAAAATGAAACAAGTTGATTTTGATGCAGAATGAAAAGACACTGCATGACTATCTAAGCTTCCAGAGAGAGGATTTATGACTACCCGAACAGGCCAGACTGAGAATAGTCTTTCAGTGAAAAACTTCCGGAGGCAGCCTACACCAGCAGTTCCCAATCTTTTGGCACCAGGGACCAGTTTCATGGAAGACAATTTTTCCACGGATGGGGCGGAGCTCAGGCAGTGATGCAGGCGATGGGGAGCAGCTGTTAATACAGATGAAGCTTCGCTTGATCACCCGCTGCTCACCTTCTGCTGTTGTGCAATTCCTAACAGGCCACGGACTGGTACTGGTCTGAGGCCCAGGGGTTGGGGACCTCAGGCCTATACAACCTCCCTAGGTAATGTTGCAGTATCTCAACTTTCTCTTCATTCTGTCATTGTTCCTTCCTGTGACACTTACACACAATATATTATACCTTTTATTCAGGCAGGAGGATATGTCAACACAAAGTCAAAATCAAACATTCAGATAAAATTTAAAACAGGCCATTGTGGAAGTTTCCAAATAGCTTTTTTTTTTTTTTTTTTTTTTTTTTGAGACAGAGTCTCACTCTGTTGCCCAGGCTAGAGTGAGTGCCGTGGCATCAGCCTAGCTCACAGCAACCTCAAACTCCTGAGCTCAAGGGATCCTCCTGTCTCAGCCTCCCGAGTAGCTGGGACTACAGGCATGCACCACCATGCCCGGCTAATTTTTTCTATATATATTTTTAGCTGTCCATATAATTTCTTTCTATTTTTAGTAGAGATGGGGTCTCGCTCTTGCTCAGGCTGGTCTCGAACTTCTGAGCTCAAACGATCCGCCCACCTCGGCCTCCCAGAGTGCTAGGATTACAGGCGTGAGCCACCGCGCCCGGCCCCAAATAGCTTTATAGTTAGCATTGCACAGGCTCAATGTCCAGGTGACTGTCCCTAATTTTTCCACAGCATATCAAGAGAAAAACCCGTGTGTGTATCCCTGATGAAATACGGATACCAGTTTCCCTTCAGATGAGAATTCCAGAAAGCAATGTCTAAATATTAGCAATCTTCTTGTTATTTTTTGCTATGGATACCCTAAGGCTACATTAGTGATATTTACATTGTTAAGGATCACAAAGACAGCTCTTAATAGAAATATCTACCAATCCACCTTAGGAGCCACAGGGTTCAAAAACCCTGAAAATACTATAAAACAGATTTTGCTAAAATGGATATTCATTCTTTCCAGAAAGTTTACATTTCTTATCTGGAAAGTGTGAAACAGAATTCCCAAATTCTCTTTAGGAGTAAAAGGAAAGCAATGTCATAAAATAAGTATAGTTCAAAAACTGCACGTAATCTCTGGGTGGTCCCAAAAGTGGACAGAAAAGGAACACAGAGCTATCAAATCACAAGAGGCTATAAGGCAGTACATTGTTCATTAACCAAAGACAAACAACTCACCACGACCAGAACCCTTCTCAGTAAGGCCAAGTGGTTAATAATTTATTACCTCTGGTCACTGGATTCCAGTGAAGGAAACTGGAATGTCATACCTTCATTCACAACACTGTCTCATGGAATTATTTTTTCCGGATTCCTTGGGAAGTTAAAGTATTTGAGAAGAATATCAGGAACTGTTGTTTCAGCCTGTTTTGTGAGTAGATAATTGCCTTCCAACTCCATTATTTCAGGAAATGATGTGTGTGGCATTGTTCCTAGATGAGGGCAGCAATGTGTTTTAGCAAGATCCATACATGAATATTAAAACAAAACAAAACAAAAGCATGCAGTCTAAATCACTTCGCTGAACTCAGACTTTTTGAATCTGGTCTCTAGATAAGAGGCTGGCCCCAGACAACCTACTCACATACCAATAACATTCCTTTGAAAGGGTGTAAGCAAAATTTGTTTTGAGAAATGAAAGCTTCACCAAAATTACTAAATGTGGTAATAAATAATTTGGATAAATTAAGTGCTATTGAAATGGGTTCAGCAGAGACCTATTTGAAAGGCTACACCTTTCTATAATTTGGGTCTGATTCAAAGACCAGCATGGGAACTAGAAGTAAAACACATTTCATCCTGAGAAATACCTTTGATTCCATGGAATATATTAGCTGATCTTCCTGAAATGTGACATCATTTGTGGTACCAGCTGTATGGGTGTGCCATCTAAGGATTTACAAAACTAGTATTTCTTTGGCTTTAATATGTATTTTAAGACCATAGAAAGAAGTCTAATCCAACTAAGTGCTCCAGGGGGAACTGTCACGGACTTCACTTTAAGAAGCTTAAAACTTCTTATGATCATGACCTATCACCCTTTTTGTGGATGGACTACACAGAGTAAATTCCCAAATGGACAACTAGAATCAATGGTGATAATGATAATAGTGACAATAATATTTTTATAAAGCAAATATTAAATATAGCACTCACATGTGAGGCTCCATTTAAAATATATTACTTATATAATTCATTTAATCCTCAAAACAAACTTATGAGGTTAAGTATTGGTCCTTTTATCATCCCTATTTTACAGATGAGGAAACTGAGGCATAGAGAGGTTAAATAACTTGCCCATGGTCACCCAGCTAATAAGGAGCAGAACTGGAATTTGAATTCATAATGAACACTCTTGTCCTCTCTGCTGTATCATCTCTTACAGTTCTTAGAAACTTTTGTCTGACTCAGTTATACCATACAATGATCCTATCTTCTCTTAACAGAGGGTATTACTTGGATGTTTTGCCAATGAAATGAGAAGTACTGAAAGTTTTCTAATTAGAGTCCAAATAATTTTAATAGAAACTATAGTTCTATCATGATTCATTAGTTTCCAATAGCTACTGTAAGGTGGTTTTATTTTTCTCTTGAACAGTATGCTATGGTGCCATATGAAATGCTACTTCAATAAAAGGGAAACTTTCTATGGAATATCTATGCCTAGCAATATCTATACCTAGCAGTGTTATGCAACAGTTTGAGCATGTATTTTAAAATGCATTATCAAATGTACAGTTAGGCTATTGAAAAATGCTTCAGTTCTTTCATGTTACATTTAAAAAAAAATCAGGTATGAAGACACCCAGGTGAAAAGAGTACTAAACTACACACATCTATCCATCTATACATTCATCCAACCATCCATCTGTCCAATCAATAAGTCCTATATGCCAGGCACTGAGAGTACAGAATGGATAAGGAAAACAAAGTACCTGACCTCATAAAGCTTAAATTCTAGTGGGGGAAATATTAAATAACAATGGGACAACACTATTTCAGACTTAGTGGTCAAGGAAGCCTCTGTGAGGAGGTGATGTTTGAACAGAGAGCTAACGGAAGTGAGAAAGGGAGTCTTGACAGGCTCTGGGGGGACAGCATGCCAGGCAGAGGATCCCAAATGGAAATGAACTTTGGGATGTTTGAAGATCAGCAAGAAAGCCAGCGTGGCTAGATGAAGCTAAGCAAGGTGCACGGGGTAGAGGTGAGAAATGAGATACACAGGTCCTCAGAGGCCATGGCAAGGAGTTTAGATTTTATTATGAGGGAGAGGAAGTCATTAGAGGGTTTTAAGTAGGAGAATGACACGATCTGGTTCATGCTTTCTAGAAGATACACGGCTGCTGTGTGGAAAATGGACGGTGGGGGTGTGGGCAGCGAGAGCGAAAGGAAGGACTGGTTAAGAGGTACTAGTCTAGGTAAAAGATGATAGTGGCTTAGACAAAATTGTAGCAGTGGGGCTGGTTGAACTGCAGCTATATTTGGGATATATTATGAAGGCAGAGCCAACCTGGCTAGCTGATAGATTAGATGTGGAAGAATCAACCATGATGCTGAGGTATTGATCCGAGCAACTGAGCAGGCAGAGGTGCTGTGTACTGAGATGGGGGAGAGTGGGGAAGGGCAGGTTGGGAGGAAGGGGCACCGAGAGTTGTGTTTAGATGGTGAAGTTTGAGGTGCCTATTAGATGTCTCAGTGGAGATGTTAGTCAGGTAGTCAAGTATACAAGGGATAAAGTCAGGGATGGAGACATAAACTGGGGAGTTGATAAAGGTCCAGGACTGGCTATAGGGAAGTACCTCTAGGGAAGAGAATATTTGGAGGTCTGACCTTGAGCCATATGAATAGCAGAGGTTGGAGAGGTAGAAGGCAAGCCAGGAATAGCTGGCAGTCAGAAAGCCAAGTGAAGAAAGTGTTTCTGGAAGGAGAGAGTAATCAATTGTGTCAACCACTAAGGCAGAATAACACGAAAACTCAGGACCAGTCATTGGATTTGCTTTGGTGGAAGTTGCCGGTGACCTTGACAAGAGTGGTTTCAGAGTGGGCTGGAAAGGGTTCAAGGGAGAACAGGTTGGCCACTCCTTCCAGGCATCCTGCTATAAACATGAGCAGATAAATGAAGCAGCAGCCGAAGGGCAAATGTGCAGTTTAGGGAGGGCCTCTTGGGCTTAGGTAGCAGTTAAAACATATCTGTAATATGTTAATGATTTTTGCATAATCCCCAATTTTTATCTCTTCATCTTCTGAAAAAGTGAAAATAGAAAATAAAATTAGTTTGACTATAACAAATGTTTAAAACATGCATTCTGTACACATTTCTTCTGTGTTTTTTGTTTTGTTTTTAAGATGCGAGGTAGCATGCAAATGGTTGTGTAGGCTTGGCTCAACCAGTCAGTTGGCCACAGCAACTGTGAGTGTTAGGGCTTTTTAGTTGCTACAGCCTGGAATTTTGCTTTCTCTATCACTTAAAAAGGGAACTTTCCCTTTTCTTCATTAAAATGCAATCTAGATGCTCCTAGGTGGGACATGGAGATACATCTCCGCATGGAGAGCGGTAACTAGACCTCATAGGTATGACATCCGCCTTCTCCTTAAGAGATCGCTTCCTGTCACTACCACACAGCATGTTTGATGCTGAGGGACAGTGCCTTTCTTAATTCCTTTTACACAGCTGAGATAATGTTGAAACATTTAAACGAAGTTTCACTGAGGAGTTGGGGGTTACAAAATGGAAATAGCCACAACATAAAGTCTGGTTTACAAAGCATAACTCATGCGCCTTTGGTCCAGGCACTGCCACAAAGATGGCTCCCCAACTTACAGTCTCTCTCCATGTGGCAGAGACTATCTGTGATTCCACCCACTGTGGAGGGAGAGGGAGAAGAGAAGAATGGTCGGGGGGTGGGGGGCAGTCTCACACCCACCTGGGTCGTCTCTAAGACTTCACCACCTTCTCAGGTGATTAACATTAGTAATGTCTACTTATTTCAGGGCTCAAGGATGGTCTTACTCTGTGGCCTTAGGATACCTACATGAGATTTTAAGATCATAAACCCAACAATGACACAAGAGACACATACATGTATCAGATACAGAAGAGAGGAGGGTGTTCTGCTATACTCTCATGATTGCAGATGCCACTGGGACCTGGGATCTCCAAGTGGGATCCCAACTCACTTCAAAGAATCTGATAGCAGGACAAGTTGGGGCAAGAAAGAAAGGAAGAAATAAAAATAAATCCTGGGGCTGCTCTCCACTCTCACCTGTCATTTCTCCAGCCCAGTGTGAGCCTGTAGGCAGCAACCTCACAGCCAACTTAATCACCTCACGGAATACCCCATGCTACGAGAACCAAGGACAAAATGTTATGGAAACTCATTGAATCTGCATGGAGATACCTTTATCCAGTGATAGGTTTAAAGAACCATCAGTGTCACCTAAGTACACTTAAAAATGTGTTGCGGGGGCGGGGGGGGGGGCGGTGGTGGGGAGAGGTGCTTCTCTTCTCATCTGCTTCTCCTTGTTGTCAACAAATCTACCTAAAAACCACAAAATCTCTTCCGCACCACGTAAGAGGGAAACTGTGAGACTTTTTCTGAAACTGAGACGAAGAATGAACTGTTTTAAGGCAGTACAACAACAGGAAGGGAAGTAGACTGGTGGGAGCCTGGGACTGGGGCTACAGAAGGATTTGTTTCTAAACCGTGGAAGCCTCCCTCAGGGATAGGGAACGAAGAGATTCTGCTTCCCCAGCTCCTACCGGGCAATATTACTTTCAGAGCCGCCGCCAAACAGGTACGTACATCCCAGGTCCCACATGTTAAGGCTCTGGATACATATCTCAAAAAAAAAAAAAAATCATCAAATATAGTGGCAGATTATTAGCTTACAGCATTACATACTACTGGTAGAATAATATTTTGAGACTGATAGTCTTTGTGGGCCAGCTAAAAGCCTCGTCACCAGGCACATCACAGTTTCTACTGAGAGATTTATTCCAAGTTCCAAACAGATGACCTAAGTGAAGTTTTAGAAAAAAATTTGTTAATTGGGGGTACTTGTGCTTTTTCCAAAGAGGTAAGATTTCAAGTTCCTACTTTTGCAGTACATAGCCTACCTTAAGAGCTTTTCAGAGAGAAAAAGCAAATATTATAAACTAGGTATGACAGACTATTTGGAAACCTGATGGTGTAGAATAAAGATAAAGGAACATATTAACCTGGTATTTATGTATTTCTTCATATGCAATCAGTGTAAAACACAAATGTAATGTAAACACCAAGGATAACTCAAATCTTCCTTAATCAAACTCACAGTCAGCCTTATAATATGGAACTTCCCTTTTTTAATACATGGTCTGTACATGTCCCAAGCATGGGATATAAAAGAGCATAAAACATTCTTTGTCCTTGAACAATTTAATCTTCTGGCAAAGGAAATGGGGAATCCTTACATAGGGATAGCTGCTTAATAAAACCCAGTTGTATTTTCTCATTAATTATATAAAAGCAAAATATTTATCTAAAAGACAAAGAGAAGACCTTTTAATAACTTTCTTGATTTTCTAATTTACAGTAATGGTGTTCTCAAAAGGAAAAATTCAGTCACTTGGGCCAACAATTATGACTATACATAAATGGGAAATAGAGTAGATTATCTAAACCCGAAGCCATGCAAGTAATTGTCATAATATAAACAGTCCATAGCCATATCTATATATGGATGTTAAAAATGCCCATAATCTTCAATTCCAAACCGAGATCTTCATCTCTATCCCTGCCCTGTCTAGAGTAGGAATTGCTGTTTTCAGCTGTATTCTGAAAAAAATCCATGCGCAGGCTAGTAATTTCCTCAATTTATCAGTCATACATCTGAGTCCACAGTTACCTTCCTGTGACACGTTCATCATGCCACTTACTCTAATAGTCCCATTACCTACAGGATAAGCACAGATTATTAAAGTTGGAAATGATGTGAAAACCATCTAAGTGGATATGTTTAAAGTCTCTCAAATTTAATGACAGAAGCATGACTAAAACGTAGGTCTTCTGACTCTCAACCCAGGGTGGTTTTCAATTTTCTGTCTTCCCCACCACTGCTTCAACATCAAAGTCTACCAATTATTGTTTGCATTGGCCAGGAGTGTGTTTGATAAAGGGAGAAACCAAGCTTTAGTCACCTTTTTAACCCTAGTATCTATCTAGGAGTATAAAGTGCTTGGAACATAGGTGCTCCATAAGTGTTTATTGAAATAAACTGAGCTGGAAATACTTTGCCATCTTTTTTATGATCTAAAGCCTACTGAATTAAAGTTTTATCTTTATTACAAATGATTCTCTGACCACAACTCACAAGCATAGTTCCTACTTGGGATTCACTTATTTTAATCATATACTGCCTGCTTACTATATCATGGTCTTTGTCATAATATTATGGTCTTGGTTTTTTATCATTACATGTGTACAACTCGATTATAAATTCCTTTAGGACAGAGCGCTACGTTTGACTATATTTCTTCTGGAATATAAGCCTGACACAACACAATGCTCCAATGAATAAATGTTTATTAAATTCTACTTTGGCTTCCATGCTAGGAGGGGAAAAAATACTCTGACAAATAGCTGTTTAATTTCTATTACAGTTTTCCACCAATTACTATATTTTTATGTCTGTAAACATGCATTTAAAAATTGTAACTCTAATTTAATTTAGAGGAAAGGACCAAGGGTTTTGCAAAATCCATGTAAAAACATTATTGGGAATGTTCTGTTTCTTGATTTGGTTTTGGTTATATAAGCTGTAACTTTGTGATTTGTGCACTGTTCTACATTTCAATATAAAGTCAAAAAAATTACTGGGAAATTTTTTTACTGTACTTTTATTGCTAATAAAACTCCCACATCAATTACATAATGAAAGAATTTATATGTTTAAGACATGAATAAAATTAGGAAAAATGCAATTCTCATAAGCACTCCTAACCAACCAGGAATACCGTACATGCTTTCCTACATTTTGGTATTTTTATTCAGTTATATACTTTAAATTTATTATTTCTTACACATCTCTGTCCATAGATGGTATGCATTTATCTACAAAAAACTGTTTAGAGGCGGAAAAAAAAAAAAAAAAATCTGTTATCACAGTGACATCTGCTGGTGTTTAGCTATAAATTTCAGATTTTAAGTGAAGGACAGATTCTTCAGTGTCAAAATTTTCCTTAATAAAAATACATATTGTTTTTTTCCATTTTAATAAATTATTTGATGTATATAATTTTAAAAATAGATTTATATGATATATAATTGATCATATGAGATTTTTATTTCGTGACAATGATCTTACTGTAATTTTATGAACTATTTTCTTTAAAAACACACATTTCTAAAACAGCTGCTTAAGCATTTCAGATGACATGAAGTTTTTTAAAAAAAGTGAATTAACTTGTGGCTTTCTTTTCAAATTCCCTACAAATTCTATTTTACAGGAAAGTATTATATTAAATCCTGACATTTACAAAATATTTCCGCTGAAGAACTGTAATGTTAGCAATATGGGCAATTTCAAAGTTAAGAATCAGATCTATGCAGAGAAACTTTTAAGCACAATCTAGCTTAACAAAATCAAACATTGATTTATCTTATAGACAAATTTCACAGGCACAATGATGATGATATTTTCCCCAGAGGCTAACTTTTCAGGCCTGCCTGGTCTCAACCAAATTTTTCTTATTTTAAATTTAAGGGGGAAAACCATTACTCCAAGGAATGATGGCATGTACCTATCCTCATTCAATTTTTTAAAAAATAATGTACTGCAACATATTGGCTGCAGAGTGGATCCGCTGGCCATGGGGAACCAATGCATTGCTAAGGGCTTGTGCACACTCTCCTCTCTTGGCTGCCAGTAAATGCTGCACCATTTGAGCCTGGTGTTGCCTGCTCTAGGTGACCTTGAATCATGCACTGGTCTCTTCTTGGGGTGGCACTTATCTGCCCTTTAGCCTTGGCCACACTTATATCCCTTAATTTTTTAACTGACAAATAATAATTGTATATGTTTATGGGGTACAATGTGATATACTGATACATGTACACACTGTGGAGTGATGGATGTGTAGTGATCAGGCTAATCGACAAAACCATCACCTCATGTTATATTCTATCTTGTGGCACAGCCTGACCACTTAGTGAATGGTAGAACAACAGTAAATAGCTTTAATAATTTAGAATATTTAATAGCAGAATTTTACATGTTGACTTATTAACATTTGTAGTACATGAAATTTTTTACAAATATATGTAATTATACAGAAAAATTTTTGGATCTATCTTTACTATGGATTTTCACTTATGGAATTTTTAAAAAACCACAAAGTGTTATTTAGTCTATCTGATGTGTTGCTGCTAAGTCAACATCAGGTAGGCAAAACATTATATTCCCTATATTTTGCTGTTTTGTTCTTTCTTTAAAAGAACAAAATGGGTATTTTTTAATTGTAAGAATGAAATAAGATTAAATTACATATAAGGCACTTATAAGTACACTGTAAGCTATGTTATACAAATATGAGTATTGTGTTAACTTACCCTAAATTGATTTTACTTCACTATTTTTTCAAAGATAATTTGAACCTTGGGGCTTATGAAACATAAACATGGAAATATCAGAAGCAATACTATTTTACTGTTCTTGCCAGACCATTCCCAAGAAAGTACTGTTTTCAGCAGTTAAAATTCAAAAATGAGCAGAATGAGGAAGAGCAGGCAGTAAGTGATGTGACTGACTTCCCTTCTCCATTTATTGTATGAACTTGAATTATACCAATAAAATATTAATATTCATTTTATTGGAGTTGAAAATGAAATAATTATAAAACCTTTATGAAAGACTAAGAATGAACTACTAGGAAATATATCTTCTACAATGGAAGCTTCAAATATTCTGACTGAATTAATGTTTAAAATATTTTTGTGGTATTTTTCATCCTGAGATATAGACTTACAGCCCCAAATGGCAAAAAAGAGCCTCCACGGTACAATATCAGGAAAGGCAGTCATTACACTAAATTCCAAGGCAATAAAACCCTGTACCTTTTAATTTGCAATAGAAACCAGAACCCAAGACATCTAAACACATGTACATTAGGAAACTGTTGAAACAGTAAATGGAAATGTTCAGATAGAAAGCCAATGTATTACAGGAGCAAAGAAGAGAATTCACTATACATCTTGGAGGCATTTGTGACTCCTTATGATTTTCATGGCACTAATGGGTTAAGTAACACAGATTTCACCCCTATATCTACATGTCTCAGTAGCCTGAGACATTTTCACAAACCACAATAGTGTCCTAAAAAAAAAAAAATCCAAAACTAAATATTCAGATAAGAGTTACGCAGGTTCAGAACAAGACTACTCAATTCTTATTTGCCTTCCTTAGCTCATGAATAGTAAAAAAAAAAAAAAAAATAATCCAATAGAAGTAATAGAAACAATTTTATTAGTTCATGGATAATAAATAATCTAATAGAAAATATTTGGTACAATAATTGAAAAAAGGTATCATCTTCTATACTAGAATATGGACATGTTCTTTTTTGGAGACATTTTTATTAAATAAAATCACCATATACTTGTCTATATTTCTATATGTAGCTAGGAATCTCTCTTGCTACTGAACACCAAAAATGCTAGAAAAAAATATCTAAACTTTATTTTTATTCATGGCTGAATTCATGGCAAATTAATGAAAATAACTGAAGGCAGTTCAGGAGATGGTGAAATTCTGCAGGGCAATTTAGCTCTGGAACTGGTAATTGTCCTAACGCGTTCTCATTCCTGGAGCCCAGAAAGGCCCCAGTGTAAGGAGACATGCCCACCTGAAGGATAGGAATCAAAGCCATGACAGTCTCAGTCTTCTCCAGCTGCCAGAACAAAATACCACAGGCTGGGTGGCTTAAACAACAGAAATTTATTTTCTTATAGATCTGGAGGCAAGATGTCTAAGATCATGATGCTGAAAAAAGTGGTTCCTGGTGAGTCCCCTCTTCCTGTTTTGAGGTGGTTGTCTTCTTGCTGTGGCCTCATATGACTTTTTCTCTGTGTGCACAGAAAGAGAGAGTGAGCTCTGGTGTCTCTTTCTCTTCTTCTAAGGACACTAGTCCTATCAGATTAGGACTCCACCCTATGACTTCATTTAGTGTTAATTACCTCCTTACAGCTCCTATCTCCACATACAGTCACATTTGGGTTAGGGCTTCAGCGTATGAATTTGGGGGACACAATTTAGTCTGTAACAGGCACTGAGCTAGATGAGCACTAGGTCTAGTAAATCCCCAGAGGGCACCGCTTCAGTAGGTGAACTAGGAAAACACCTAAACTTATCCTTCTTCTTTATTCCAAGTAGAGCTATAAAGGCAGGAAAAAAGTCTCCTCTGGGAATGCCTCATCACAGCCCAAGAACCACATGTGTTTGGTGCTGAAATTCACACTTCATGAGTGTGTGTATACATGCACACACACACGTGCAAGCACTAGGGAGCAGGAGAGGGAGAGGCAGGGAACCCAAAAGCAAAAGCTGATTTTGAAGTAGTTCAGGGTTTGTAGTCTTTCAAGAAACAAATTCGTGGTAGGAAAAAAAAAAATCTTCCCTGCAGGAATAGACTTTAAATAAAAAAATTTCCAAAAATAAAGTTCAGAGGAATATGAACTCACAATAAGAAAAATCACTGATCACATTAGAAAACACTGATTACATAAGAAAACAAGTCACCATAGTCTTGTGGTTTCAGCATAAACAACAAACTGTAGATTCAGATCCACAAAAAAGAAAAATATTGAAATTACCACATATAAAATAATATGTTTAAAGAAAAGGAAAAGAGAGGATAATGGGACTACTCTAAATGACCAGGAAAGTTTGAGACAGAACCAAACAGCACTTCTGGAAATGAAAAATATATAATAACTGTAATTAATAACTCAATAGTTGGGTTAAATGGGTTGGGGACAAAGACAGAATTAATGAAATAGATAATAAAGCAGATTTAGACAGTATCCAGAATACATAGAGACAAAGAGATGGAAAATATGAAACAAAGATTAAAAGATATGGAGAAGAGAGGGAGACGGTAAAATATAAGTCTAATTTGATTTCCTGAAGGAGAGAATAGAGAGAATGGGGAAGATACGATATTCAAAGAGATAAAAGCTGAAATTTTTTCAGAATTCCTTAAAGGTACTAATTCTCAGGAAGCTCAAATGAATCCCAACAGGATAATGAAAAGAATGAACAGCTAAACACATTGTAATATAGCAAAATCTGATTGCAGAACACCAAAGATAAAGATCTTAAACATGACTGAGAGAGAAGACAGATTAACTACAAAGGAGTACTGATCAGATTGTACTATCATCATTCTTTCAGAAACAACAAAGGAAGCAAAAGGACGTGGAAGAATATTAAATACTGAGAGTAACTGCCAACCTAGAATTATATACTCAGCAAACTTTCAAGGATAAGAAAATGGTAAACTTCTAGGTAAATCTAAACAAACATTGACTGTACAAAATAACTACTTTTGGAGTTAAACCAAAATAGAACTGAAATTCCAGATAGTAATTTCCAAGTTAAGGAGAAGAAATCAGACTTTGCTCAAAAGTCTCTGATGTTTAAGAAGACAGTAATGATATTAACTCTAGATTTTGTTAACTATGCAAGTTAAACTTCCTAATAAACACTAAAAGATAGAAATTGACTCTAACTTTTAAACTAGTAGAAGTAGATGGAAAAGCAAAACAAAACTCAATCAAAATAAAGGCAAGAAAACAAGGGCAGAAGAAACAGAAAAGGTGGAACAAAAAGCACAAAATAAGATGGTATGAATAAACCCTAATATTAGTAATTTTGACAAATGTAAATGATTAAACTCTCTAGTTAAAAAATAATCAGATAAAAAAATCTCGTTACAATCTTTAAGAGGCATATCTCAAACATAACAGAAAGGTCTAACAAAAGGATAAAAAAAATATACCATACAAATCTTACAAGCTGGTGTGGCCTACATAAATATATACATATATTAAAAAACCCATCAATTTTAAAGCAACATAAAATAAACAGATTTTTTTCAAAAGAAGATAGACAAATGGCCAAAAAGCATATGAAGAATTGTGCAACATCACTAATCATCAGGGAAATGAAAATTAAAACCACAATGAGGTATTTTCTTACTCCTGTTAGAATGGCCATTATTAAAAAGCCAAAAACAATAGATACTGATGTGGACACAGAGTGAAAAGAACGCTTATACACTGTTGGTGGGACTACAAATTAGTACAACCTCTATGGAAAACAATATGGAGATTCCTCAAAGAAATCAATGTAGACTTACCATTCAATCTAGTAATCCCACTACTGGGTACCTACCCAAAGGAAAAGAAGTCATTGTATCAAAAAGCACCCGCACTCAAATGCTTATTGCAGCACAATTCACAACTGCAAAGATGTGGAATCAACCCATGTGCCCATCAGTTCATGAGTGGATTAAGAAAATGTGGTGAATACATACTGTGGAGTACTATTCAGCCATAAAAAAGAATGTCTTTTGCAGCAACTTGGATGGAACTGCAGACCAGTACCTCAGGAATGGAAAAACAAACACCACATGTACTCACTAATAACTGGGAGCTAATCAATGGGCACACATAGGCACAAAGAGATGTAAAGGTCACCAGAAATCAAGAAGGGGTAGGGGAAGGAGGGGAGGAGTAAAAAGCTACCTATTAGGTACAGTTAACACTATTCAGGTGATGGCTACACTAAAAGCCTCAGCTTAAGCATTATAAAAGATATCCATGTATCAAAAACATTTTTTACCCCCTTAAACATTTTGAAATTTTTTAAAAAAGAAATACAAACATTACTAGAAACAGAAATATGAGTATCAGATTCAATTCTAAACTTGGAAGATAATTCTAAACTTGTATGTACCTAATAAAACTTCAAAATATATAAAACAAAAATTGACAGAATTATAGGGAGAAATTACCAAATCCACTAGAACAGGAAATTTTAATACAGCTCAGAATCTGAGAGATCAAGTAGAAGAAAAAAAAGAACAGTAAAAGAGAAAGAATTTGAATGACACCATTAATAACTTTGGTTATTAATTGGACACCCAATAACTAAAAAGTATACATACTTGTCAAGCACTCATGAAACATTTACAACAATTGATATTCTATTAATAGGTCATAAAGCAAATCTCAACAGATCAGTCTCATATGTACCTTTTCTCTGACCACAATTCAATTCAAGCAGGAATCAAATGCAGAATTTAAAAATCTGCATGCTAGGAAACGGAAAAAAAAAAAAAACCCCTCACACATATATAAGTCAAAAAAGAAATCACAATGAAAAATAGAAAATATTTAGAACTTAAATATTGCCAGTGTTTTAAAATTACAAAAAATTTCATTTGATTACAACAATCCTGTGAGCTACATAGAACCCATAGTATCTCTGCTCAACAGCACAAACATAGCAGAAATGTTGCAAATTATGTAATTATTAAAATTAACTTTTATATAGTAATAAAACACATATCCAAAATGATTAGGAAACTGGGAAATAGAAGCAAAAGTATTCACTACTAAAACTATCAAAAGGAAGGTAAATAAACAGACTCTTTTAGAAGCTATATTGAATAGCCAACCAAGTTACAAAGAAAGGATTGAGTATCTTAATGTTTATTGCTCAAAAAGCCCATCAATTCATTTTGGTTTAGGAAGTCCCTTATATACTTATATACACAAACTTGTAAGGTAAAGTATTTATTACTCACATGAGATGAACAAAAACTATCAGAAAACCCGCTGCACAAGTTGGGTAGCCACAGTTAAGAGCTTATTCCCCCCCACCCCCACCCCGCCACACACAAACTTGATTTCTTGGTTACAACATCTGTTCAATGGTGTGTTGGCAATTAATTGCACTTCAAAAAGTGTCTATGGTACAAAGGGAATTTTCATTTAGGGTTCCCTTCCCTTTTCATGTGTGGGATATTTTTGGAAGTATTTGTTTTTCCATCCACTGAAAGAGAATTAAGAAAATTCCAACATGCCTTGGTGTCAGCAAGTGCTCTTTCTAGTCCAGGTACCAGTGGATGATTGATGAGCCTGTCAAGCCTACAGTAGCGGACAGAGAAAGTTGGCAGAAGTTCAATGTTACTGAAAGAAATCTCAAATACTTATTTCATCTCCTCTATTAACTTTAATCACATTTTCAACATGCAGCCAAGAATGAAGCTTTGACAATAAGCCATAAATTTACACAGGCAAGCATTGTCAATTTTCTGCAGTTGCAACACTGAGATAACACAAGAGAGTTGGATATTTTCTTTCCTGTGCCTTTCTTTACTAAGGAGCAATAAAAAATACTTGAAAGATTTATCCATACCTCAAATTCTCTTACCATAAATCTCTTGAAATTATTGCATTTACTTTTGCTTGGTTTATGGCAAATAAAAAAAATCAACTTAGTTCTTCAATTAGATTACTAAATGCAGATTTTTAAAGATCACAGTGATGACAGAATCGGTACACGTTTCATCATAATATACCTGCTTATGAGAACAGACATTAACACTAAAAAGGATTTACATTTAACATGGATCATTTGCCATGTGGGCAAACACTTCTGGTTCACTCAGAGCCAGAATCTTATATGTTTCCAGAGGGACTCCCTGGCAAGATTTTGTTGATTACTAATTAAACAGTTGAAACATGTATAGACATTATTTATCTTATAAAGCTTACTCACAGCAAAACAGACACAAAAATGAGGTAAATACTATGGGCAAGATTACAGTTCTTGGAAAAATGAAAAGTCCAAATATGTTTTTGGTAAGCTTTTCTTTCTAAACATGTTTTAAAAGCTGAAAACGTTAAGGGCTGGAAGGCCACAAAACTTCACGCATTGTCTTGTCATCCAGTGCAGCACACGGCATTACGATGCCCTGCAAAATCATCTGCAACCTCCCACAAGAGGCAATTCAAAGATCAAAATGGCCATCTTGGCCATAGTAGAGACAATGTTTTCACTTTCACCTCTCTTAAATGTGATTTCTGCTCCAAGGACAACTGTTTTTTGTCTACATTACTCATGCAATAACACTTTACACATTCTGCCAGTAGCCAAGGAGGCTATGACAGGCGGCTTTTATACCTGCCTACAGCCACAGTAATACACTAATATTAACCCTGTATAACAAAGAATTAAATTATCTTTCTCTCTAAAATCTATACTTACAGTTCTCTGAGCTAAGCAATGGAAAAGATCAATCCTGGTTAATAAAAAGTATATTTATCCCATTTCCTCTTACACCTCCCCATTCAAATAATCATATATAGGCACTTAAAACTGGAAAGATGTAGCACTCTTCTTCTATTAAACATTTAATCAGAACTCCAGCAGAAGTTTCTTTCTTCCGATATGAGTGCCATTGAATATAATAAGATTAAAGCAGAGGCTAAATGGTTTGGTGGGAATATTTTTTAGGGAGGAGGCAAATGTTTTCTCATTAGTTTGTCATGGTTGTGGTTCAAATTCTTAAAAGGCTGAAAATTTCGCTAGGTCCTTCTCCATCTCAGCGTACTGTTCTTTAAGCCTCTCCATGGCTTTTCTGTGCTCTTCATCCACTTCCGCCCTTCTGGTGGGTTGTTCCTTCATGAAATCCTCCCACTGGAGTACATGCTGTTTCTCACTAGCTATTAAATGGTCATTATGAATCTGAGAAAAGAAAATTTGAAAGTCACATGGGATTTTCCAGACAATTATTTCATAACTTTATCTCTTGAGATTTGGTTCCTATAACAATCAGCTGGTAAGACACAATGATAAAACTGCATTATAGTTTTAACGTCCAACAAGAATATGACATACTAGAAACATCTAAGGCTTCTTTTACTACAATTGAACAAGGATACTCACATTTCTGAAATTTCAAAAGTGTCTAGTATCTTTAAATGACAAAAATCAAACACAATCCAAGTAACTTTTATACCTCTATTTCTCCGCAAATTCCCTTTAATTACAGATTTTTAAATCAATTTTAAGGAATATATGCTAAAAGAATGATTATTATAAGAAATTAAAATGCCTATCTTACAGGATATATTTTTAGATACATTAAAAAAATCATGGATTATTAGTCACCAGACGAGAACTCAAGAAATCTCTGATTCAGATCTAATCCTTGAAGCAAACGAACACCTAAAATACCTGTGTCAAATATCTAAGTTCTTCTTGAGATGTTCCTTAATATTTCCATATAAGGATGAAAAGATTTTTTCTTATCAACATCACCATAATACAGATGAAACACTGTACCAATAAAAAAGGCATACATTTAGTTTTCTCCCCAAAGTATAATTTCTATTAACTTTGAACATGTACAACAAAGAGCTAAATAGAAAAAGAGTATGAAAAAAAAAAACTTTATATCTCTACTTCAACTATTCTACATGCATGCCTTTAGCAGTTAAGTTTTGATACAGACTGAGTCCTACTAAACAAACAAACAAAAACTGTGACAGATGCAAACCATAAAAACCTACAAAGCACCCAAAGTCATTTCTAATTCTACTGTATTAATTCCAGAGGTCTAATGAGAAAGGGACACCCAATATACGCAGATACGGGTAACTCATATGCTAGGAAAAAGATGGTAACCGTGTTTTCAGGTGATCCATGATGTCCTTGCTGTGCTATTTTCTCTCTCATCTGGGTCATGATGACAAGCAGGATGAAGGGGTGGATAAACCAACAAGCTCCAAGTACCTAGGAAATGCCTATTTATGCTATTTGTTTTGCATAGCTTATCTACTTCTAAGAACCCTTCTTTATAAGATTATGTTATTCTCATTTTACAAAGAAATTCAGCCTTAAGGGCACTTCTTTATTCTCCTTGGTCACTCACCCTAATAGCTGGGTTGTAGATTGGAACTTGCCTCTAACAACTCCACCTAGGCCTTTTCTGTCAGAGTGCAAATTAGATCTTTCCAGAGGAAGTTTTACATATGTAGTTACAAGTCTCTTTTACAAAACAAAAACAAGCTCTTACAAAAGCTTTTCTGCCAAGCTGATGGGAAGTTCCTCAGCACCAAGACTTTTCAACTGAAAAGTTGCTGAAGTCAATCTGAAGCTTGAGTTACAGTCAAATATTCTCATAAAATCTGTCCCCCAGATACTTGGGATCTGAATAGGTATTACAATGGTAGGGGGAGAAGGTTAGGGAGGAGTTTGTTCATCCAGTAAATCTGGGAAATAGGTTAAACAAAATTCAACACATTACTTTTCAACTTTTCAGCGTTATGAATTGTAATACTCCAAAAGATGCATGAAGAGTTTCTTAAACTCTTGATGGAACTTTTGTAAAAATTGTCAATAGTCTAAGAGAAAAAGCCACAGTCAGACTAAAAAAGAGAAAAAAATGCAAATAAACTTGATCAAAACTGTATCTTGCTTTAGCTTTATTTTTAATAAACACAAAGAAAACTAAACACACATGCTCAGATGTTATTTATTCATTTTTTTAAAGAAGATGAGAGGTAATACATGTCAATTTCTTAGCTCTGCCTGAGGTCCTTAATAAAAAGTAAAAATTATTATACAAATCATAAGCAAGGTATCTCGAAGGCAGATCCCTCTATATTTTTTCCTCCTGCCATTTCAGTTTTTGTTCTTTAATTTTAGCAACAGATTCCTGTAATAATTCAAACAATACAGACAACTCAAATAAAAGCAATAGGCTTTGCCTCCCATTTGTATATTCAATTCATTCCTCCTTGATGTGCCCACTATTAACCATTGGCTTCATAGTCCAGGTGAAAATAAGATGAAAGCTGATAACTCCCCAAGCCAGATGAAAATCTAGTCTTGCCTTATCAAGATACCCTCAAAATCATCCCACTTTATCTTTTCTTAGTCTCCCACCTTTCATAATAATAATTGCTATGCATTCTTGTATTCTTCACAACAATTATTAATAGGAAAGAAAGAAGGAGGGGGAGGCTGCTTACACATTCATGCGTTGACAATACTGTAGTATTCATAGATAAATAAAACTCAGCTACCTGGAAATAACATCTACCTGAAACTTAGTTAAAAACTATGTGGTAAGAACTTTAAGCCATCAAAAAAAGTGATACTACAAAGTCCATTTACAAGCATTGCATAGTATTTATGAAAAGTTCTTCTGATTCTGAACTTATTTGACCTACATTACACACAACTTTAACCAGTTTAGTTAACTGGTTTCTATGACTACACAATATTAAAAATAACAAATTAAAAGAAGAAAAGGCTGATAAAGAACTGGAGAAGAAATGACAGGCATCAGCCTTACAGCAAAGGAGGAGATAGAAAGATACAAAAATACATAGTATCTGAGGGCGTTTGGAATAGACACACAAACAATCTCTCTCTCTCTCTCTCAATATAAAATTTGATATTCTCAATAATGTATAATTCTACCATGGCCGGTTAGCTCAGTTGCTTAGAGCGTGGTGCTAATAATGTCTAATTCTTACAGAAAGTTAACCTGTACCATTTAATAAATTAAAAAAATAAAAGTATGGATTATATTTTTTAAGATTTTCATCCAAAGTAGTTAAAATAATAAAAGCACTATGCTTAAAGAAGATAAAAACCTTGGCTTTGTTGCAAATCTGGCTATATGGAACAACAGTGGTGGTTCCTAAAAAAATTAAACATAGAATTACCGTATGATCCAGTAATTCCATTACTGGGTATATACCCAAAAGAATTAAAAGCAGGAAACTGAATAGATATTTGTACACCCATGTTCATAGCAGTGTTATTCACAATAGCCAAAAGGTGGAAGTAACCCAAGTGTTCACAGAGGAATGGATACACAAAATGTGGTATACACATAAAATGGAATATTATTCAGCCTTAAAAAGGGAGGAAACTCTGACATATGCCACACATGGATGAATGCTGAGGACAGTATATTGAAGAAATAAGCCAGCAACAAAAAGACAAATAGTGTATGAGTCCACTTATGTGACACATTGTAGTAGAGCACTCTATGTAGTACACAGAGTAGCCAAATTCATAGAGACAGGAAGTAGAAGGGTGGTTGCCAGGAGTGGGGAGAGAAGGGAATGGGGAGTAACTGTTTATTGGGTACAGGGTTTCAGTTTTATTATACAAGATGAAAGAGTTCTGAAGATGGATGATGGTTGTACAAAAATGTGAATGTACTTAACGCCAGTGAATATACATTTAAAAATGGTTAAGAAGGTAAATTTTATGTTATATATATTTTATTATAATAAAAAAATTTTTAAATCAAATTTCAGAGGGTTCTTCTTAAATGAAATCACTTGCATTCTTAAATAAATGCACACATTTGTTTTCAGGAAAAACTCAGAAAATGCCAACTTTAAAAGAAAATGAAGAGAAAGTTTAGTAATGAGTTACAACTGTGCACCAAAAGTAGTTGGCTGTAACAATGCTGTCTCTTTATACTTAGTAAAATGTATAGAATAAGTTACAACAGAGAAAGTAATAGTAATAATAACCTGAGACATATATATATATCTTCCATTAGAGAGAAATTTAAATAGAAACCAATCCTGAAGCTGAATTATGTCTAGAACAAGGTCTATAAATGAACTCTGGAATATATAATAAGACCACATTTTTGCATATATTAGTCTAAGTCAGTGATTTTCATCTGGGAGGGGGCATGATTTTGACACCCGTCTCCCCCCGCAGGAGGTTTCTGGTCATTATAACATGGGTTGGAGAGGGAGGTGCTACTGGCAACTAGTGGATAGAGCCTAAGATGCTGCTGTATCTATCCTACAATGCACAGGATAGTCCCCACGACAAGGAATTACTGGGTCCAAAATGTCAATAGTGCTGAGGTTGAAAAACCCTGGTCTAAGGAAAATTTTTGAATAATCCATGTCTAAAAGGTCTTTTGGAACATCTGTCAGTAATATATGTGCCATTAATTTTACATATGCCTTATGCAGACATAGGAAAAACTATTATATTTACTTTGGCAAGCAATGTCAGTATAACAACTGTAAAAATTATTTTAAGTAGAATATGTACTGATATGTTATTCTACATTTTCAAACTCTATCAAGAACAATGTATAAACCACATGATCCCATTGCCCTCATGAAAAAAATCATAAAGGAAGAAAACTAAATGTAATAAATATTTGTAGACAAGACGAATCAAAAGCACTCATATTTACTTCATTACTGTCTCTAGTCTGTTAAACAGGGGTTCAAAAGTTGACACTTGTGCATGAGTCTATATTTAAATTGACAGATATTATTAACCATCTCATCTTCGTTGATGGCATACTTTTGAGAGCCAGTGAATTTTATAAGCCAATTGTATTTCATTTCACTATTCTTATAGCTAGCGCCCAAAATGCAACTTTATATTAGTGGTAGTTTTCAAGACATGTCAAATAACTGGGGAATGTGCATTTATTGTTCTTCTGAATGTACTTTTAGATATCAATTGTGGGAAATGTGATTTAGATGAATGACGTTTATCAATTTACTTCCTACAGAATTCCACAAATTGTCTTGACATGAAAGAATTAATGATTAATGATAATAGTCTATTTTATTACATTACTACTCCCATCCTTCTTTGTTTTGAGAGCCATTCGAATATACAAAATGTAGCCAACAGTATAACCAAAGGCAACAATTAACATTAGGTTGTAAAATGCAGTGAGAGGTCAGTTTGCTTTGTATTAATATATATTTGCTAAATGAAAAATTAAACTTTACCTTTACAAATTATATATATGTAGTCTAAAATCTCTACCATGTCAAAGTTTCAGAAAAAGCTAGACATGGCAGTAAAAAAAAAGAAAAAAGAAAAACTTTAAAGATCTGTACTTCAAATGTTCTGCTAATTAGGTAAGCTGTTAAAAAAAAGAAAGAAAGAAAGAAAAGAAATAAAGACTTAAGATTAAAAGTTTATTCTGGTAAGAATGTAAAGAATTTTTACTTTTCTCTGAGAAATACATTTGTTTAAGACTTTAAGCTGGTTACTTTTATTAAATTATCTTGAGAAAAGAAAGTCAGGGAGACTTACACATGTAAGTCTCATAGACTCCAAACCAATTCTTGTATATTCTAAAATACTAACTTTTAATATGTATTCCATAAAAATTAGTTTAATAACACTCTAAGACATAATACCTATAAGAAATGTACTTCAGACTAAAATATTCTTATTTCTTGAGGCCATTTTTTTTTTTTTTTTTTAAACCACGGCACAATACCTTTTAATTTAGAAAATCATGAATGGGAAGGTTTCTCAAGTGCTTCACCAACTCTAACAGACTACAGCAGGACTCTTATTCATGTGGTCACTGCCTGCCTCTTCAACAGCTGGCAGGGGAAAAATTATTGTCTCACATTGGGGTAGTGATAAACAATTTGCAAAGCCATTTCACAATAATTTTATAATGCAATTTACTCCATCAATCTATCAGGTAAAAGAATAGGTATTTATTTTGTAGATGAGGAGCTTGAGGCTCACGCATTTGTCCAAAGGCATACAGCTAATTAATAAAGGGAACCAACCACTAGAAACAGAAGAAACCAGGTATTTTCTTTTTTTTTACCCAATCTGGTCAATTTCCTATTATACATATGGCTAATATACTACATGTGAAAATAGTGCTCAGTGACAAGAGAAACTATTCCAATTATCATTTAATTTTAGGTCCATTCTCTCAAGAATAACAAGAATTATCATTTATCAGAATTATAACTGCTTTGACAATGTATTAGAAAGACAGAACAATTAACGTGTGAGTGCATACTCACCTGTATTTGCTTAAACTATGAAGCAACATGTCAGAGAGGCAACGTGCAGCAATGGAATACTTCTTAACTTTTATTTTGAAAGCCAAGAGAATTGCATGTATTAACGTACATCCGGTGTTCTATCAGATAGTTATTCTGCCTCTCAAAAGCGAATGCTCCTGGTGCCCCCAACAACAAACTGTTTAATGTAGCATTCAACATCCTCCACAATCATCTCCAAAAATATCCATTTAGATGCTCTACACACCAGCTCCACGAGACTACTGACTTTTCACATCTTTTGCCTTTGCTTTCACTGTAGTCCTTACCCTACAATATTTTTCTTCCTATCTTCTAGCAATTGAATTCTTACTTACCAATCAAGGTCAGGCTTGAATGCCACCATCTTCCTAAGAAATTACTCCTTTGTCAAGATCTCACAAAGTTCTCTGTAACTTGATCACAGCTCTTACTTTATCCGACATTATATTTGTGTTAGTGGTTGGGACTCCTAGACTTCTAGCTCCTTGAGTGTAGGAAATGCCTTAAACTTTTTTTTTTTAAAGACAGAATCTCGCTCTGTTGCCCAGGCTAGAGTGAGTGCCGTGGAGTCAGCCTAGCTCACAGTAACCTCAAACTCCTCAGCTTAAGCGATCCTCCTGCCTCAGCCTCCTGAGTAGCTAGGACTACAGGCATGCACCACCATGCCTGGCTAATTTTTTCTATATATATATTTTTAGTTGGCCAGATAATTTCTTTCTATTTTTAGTAGAGACAGGGTCTCGCTCTTGCTCAGGCTGGTCTCGAACTCCTGACCTCAAGCGATCCACCCGCCTCAGCCTCCCAGAGTGCTAGGATTACAGGCGTGAGCCACCGCGCCTGGCCTGGAAATGCCTTAAACTTAACTAATTAAAATCTATCATCTCTAGTGGTACCTAGCAAAGTAAAGGATTAAAAAAAAAAAAAAAATCTGTTGTCTAGCCCAGCGTGGCCCACTTATGCCCACACACCTGCCTGCCCTTCCAGCACTCTCCGCACACTGTGCAAGCACCATGTCCCGACACAAACCTTCCTGATCCTGGCTCTGCCTCGCCGTTCCATCCCTGCGCTCAGCAATGCTCCTGCTTCCTGACCTGACCTGCTGGATCCTGCGACTACCCTTCGGCAGACTTCCCACCTGTCTTAAATGTCAAGTCCTTTCAGAAAAGCTTAAACCATCAAACTGCTGAATTTTCAAACTTTATATCAACATCTAGAGTTGAGCAGAGGGTGTAGATACTGAAACTCTGGGAAGGTTCATTCCGTTATATTTTTATACAGTGACACATTAAACTATTATTGTGGATTAACCACAATACATTCCAGAGAAATGGAGACAGTAACATTTGTCAATACATACACATGCAAAAGGGCATTATTTTCAGAGTGACTTAGTATTTTCAACATTTCTTAATAAATGTAAGATGTATGTATCGTTGTTAGTTTAGAGCAATGAATAAGTTACAAAAAATACTTCATGAAAATTGTAAGTGAAAACACCAAATTATCACAGGAACTTAAATTCTTATGCTGTTTTTCCACATCTGAATTCAATTAAGATATAATTCCAATAAGCAAAGCACTGCCCAGCAAGCGATTCACATACTCCTATGACTACTTATTAAATAACCCACCCACAGTCATGAATGCTTCCTTTTCAAGAAGAAACACAGATAATACACTCAATATTTCAGGCTCAAAGTTAAGGTTTATATTTCCAATCTGGTGGGTATTTATTGATACATGTAAAAGTCCCTATTTTCTTATTTTCTTTCTCCTCCATGAGACAAATACTACTTTCATGGAAATGATGGAAATGTTGAAAAGGAAAAAAGAGTTATGCAATTTCAAGTATAAAAATATTGATGGAGTGACCATGTAACCACACCTCCTCAGCACATCTTCAATGAATTAGCCATTTTTGAATCTTTATAATTCATTGCATAAAAGAAAATACATTCAGAGAATTTTCTGATTAAAAGTACTTGCTAATAATATCATATAATGATAATAAACATGCAGGAGTTATATACCCCATTATCTAAATGATCTATTTTTTACCTTTTTTCGTTCCTGCTCCCTCTGTTGTAGTCTACAGACTGAATCATTAGCTGCTTGCACTGAAATAAAACAGACAATGGGTTTTCAATCAGCAGCCCTTGTTCGAGGACAGACTTACCTGGGGTGTAGAGAATACCTGGATTGTTTTACATCTCAAAAAACTAATATTATTTTGGTGGTGGTGGTGGGGCAGCCAAAAGGGACAAGTAAGTTTTGCCACTATATTCAATATATCACAACCATAATTCTTAGGCTTTGAGCTGCAAGCCAAAGGGCATTTAAGTATTAACTCCAATGACAGGTTGTCAACAATCACCTCAGAGTTCTCTAAAAAGATATGAAATGCCCGATAAATTTATTATTATATTGTGATTATGCCTTTACATTGTCTCTCTGAGTCATTAACCCCCGACTCCCTGCTTTCTCATTCATACTACTACTCTCTTGCAGGTAATACTTGATGTCTAGATTGCTTCAACAACTACTATTCTTCTGGCCTTTGATCTCTTGTCTTCTAATTCCTTCTGGGTGCTGCTGCAAAATTTAAATTTCTCTGGACCATTTCCATTAAGTCATTTTCCTTTCTTAAGAACCCAAACTGCTAGTAATAGCATTAATATTTACTATGTGCCAAGACCTGTGCTGATAACTTCACATGTTTTACTCCCCTCTTAATCCCACATTTCTACTAAGAAATGATTACTATTCCACTGTACAGATGACAAAACTGAGGCACAGAGAAGTGAAGTTGTTACTCACAGAGGTCACAGAACTACTAAGTACAAGAAAATGGATTTCAAATCAGATCTTTCTGACTCTAAAGACAAGGTTCTTACCTTCAATACTCTATTGTCTCTTTTATAATTTCATCGATGAAACTAGTTTTAATTCTTCAGTTGTTCAAACTTTGTCATCTATCCAATGTTTTATTTTTGTTCATAAATGTTCTCACCTCATCCAAATAAAGACATTTAGTGTCTAGGTTAAGAGTCAGCCTTAGTCAAATCTAGGCTTGAGCACTTAGTCGTGTGACTGATCTTGGGCATGACTACCACTCATTCATTCGTCAAGTAGTTGTTGAGCATTTGCTATGAGTGAGGCACTGTTCTAGTTGCTACTCCTAACCTCTCAGTACCTTAGTTTCTTATTTGTAAATGGAGCATAACAGGCTGGGCATAGTGGCTCATGCCTGTAATCCTAGCAATTTGGGAGGCCAAGATAGGAGGATTGCTTGAGCCCCGGAGTTTGAGATCAGCTTGGACAATATAGAGAGACCTCGTCTCTACAAAAAATAAAAAGAAATTAACTGGGCATGGTGGTGCATGCCTATAGCTGTTTGGGAGGCTGAGATGGGAGGCTCCCTTGAGCCCAGGAATTTGAGGCTGCAGTGAGCTATGATAGCACCACTGCACTCCAGTCTGGGTGACAGAGTGAGTCCTTGTCTCAAAAAAAAATAAACATAAAAATGAGTATAAAAACTAACAACAGGACTTCAGAATTGACATAAAAACTAAATGAGATAACACAGTAGATAGTATGCTTAAAAGTAAAAATTTAAATATTAATAATAAAAACCATTTAGAGTAGTTCTTCACACATAGTAAGCAAATAGTCACTGTTACTATGATTCTATTTACTGTACTATCCCTACTGAAAGTGCTTTCCTCACTTCTTTCCTCTACTTAAAATGTTTTATTTCAAAAGCTCAGTTCAAGGTTTTACTACCTTCATAAAGCCCTCCCAGATTAGTACTTTCCCTATACGGATTTTCCCTTATTTGAAATTCCTTCATCAGGTATGTGTATATCCTACCACTTTATCTTGCATTCGCTTAACTGGAGGTTTGTCTAATTGTTTTACAATTACGCCTTCCTACCCCACCCCAATCCGGACCCAACTAGGTCACAAGTTCCACAACAGGGCAGGGACTGTGATTTCTTTTTCAGAAAAATGTTAGGCCTCTCCCTGTGGGAATATGCTAAAAAAGAAGGATTTTGTTTTCAAAAAGTATTATTTTTATCCGTAACCATTAATTTTAGTTATATCAAAGATAATATTTAAGTATTGAAAATTAGGTTCCTAATCATTGTTTTTTCTAAAAGAAAAGATTACAACAAAACAAAATAGGATTTGATTAGATCTGCCTTCTTTTGGTGGCATATTAATATTACATCACCTTTCCCAAGCAGTGGTGTTATCGTTTCCTGGGTCAGTTCCCCTCCCCCTCCCCGGGCTCTGTGAACATAAGTTAAAAATCCATTTTGTAGTCTTTAGGTGCTTCATCATTCTCAGATCACTCTGTGCTTAATCTAAAAGAAGAGTTACAGGATTATGTCACTTATTTTGTCACTTGTTACATCCTTTAAAAATTTAACTAGAACACATTTGACAAAGGCACACTTTTGTTCCACGTCAGCATTGTGTTTATGTTTAGACGGAACATCCATTTTTAAAATTTCAGTCTCTATGAAATAACTCACTTTTTAACCCTTCAGCCACACAATAGAAAAGGTTTACTTTCTGAATTTATGAAATCTGCTTTTCTAAAATCTGAGAAAATCGCCTGACTATACCAAACATTCCCTTTGTAAACAATCAATGAGACCAAGAGGAAAAGGCCCATTTCTTTGAACCTTCCTATCATATCCATACCACTTATTGGTTATACCTAGTTCAGTATGAAGCAATTTCCTCTGTTGTCTCAGTGTTTTAGGAGACTATACTGATTTAAAGTTAAGAATTTACCAGGCCGGGCGCGGTGGCTCACGCCTGTAATCCTAGCACTCTGGGAGGCCGAGGTGGGTGGATCGTTTGAGCTCAGGAGTTCGAGACCAGCCTGAGCAAGAGCGAGACCCCATCTCTACTAAAAATAGAAAGAAATTATATGGACAGCTAAAAATATATATAGAAAAAAATTAGCCGGGCATGGTGGTGCATGCCTGTAGTCCCAGCTACTCGGGAGGCTGAGACAGGAGGATTGCTTGAGCTCAGGAGTTTGAGGTTGCTGTGAGCCAGGCTGATGCCACGGCACTCACTCTAGCCTGGGCAACAGAGTGAGACTCTGTCTCAAAAAAAAAAAAAAAAAAAAGAATTTACCAAATGTGAGATCAAACTCTCACTCTTTGCTGATGATATGGTATTATATCTAGAAAACCCCAAGGATTCAAACCAAGAGACTCCTGGAACTGATAAATGAATTCAGTAAAGTCTCAGGATATAAAATCAATACACACAAATCAAAGGCATTCATATATACCAATAACAGTCAAGCCAAAATTCAAATCAAAACACAGTACCTTTTATAATAGCCTCAAAGAAAATTAAATATCTAGGAATATATTTAACGAAAGAGGTGAGAGACATATACAGGGAGAACTATGAAACACTGAGAAAAGAAATTGTAGAAGTTGTAAACAGATAGAAAAATTCACCTTGCTCATGGATTGGCAGAATCAACATTGTTAAAATGTCCATACTACCTAAAGTGATCTACAGAATTGATGCAATCCCTATCAAAGTACCATCATCATTCTTTACAGATCTAGAAAAAATAATTCTACGCTTTGTATGGAACCAGAAAAGACCTCATATAGCCAAAGCGATCTTAAGCAAAAAGAACAAACTGGGAGGTATCAGTCTACCAGACTTCAAGCTGTACTACAAGTCTATAGTAACTGAAACTGCATGGTAGCGGCACAAGAACAGAGATATAGACCTTTGGAACAGGACTGAGAATCCAGAGATAAAACCATCTGCACATTGTCTAGTCTTTGACAAAGCAGACAAAAATATACATTGGGGAAAAGAATCTCTTTTCAATAAATGGTGCTGGGAAAATAGGATAACTATATGCAGAAGATTGAAACTCGATCCCCACCTCTCACCTCTTATAAAAATCAATTCAAGATGGATAACAGACTTAAATCTAAGGCATGAAACCTTAAGAATCCTAGAAGAAAATGTAGGGAAGATTCTTTCAGACATCAGCCTAGGCAAAGGATTTATGAAGAAGACACCCAAAGCAATCACAGCAGCAACAAAAATAAATAAATGGGACCTGATCAAATTAAAAAGCTTTTGCACAGTCAAGGAAACTATCATTAGAGCGAACAGACAGCCTACAGAATGGGAGAAAATATTTGCTCTCTACACATCCAATAAAGGACTGATAACAAGAATCTATCTAGAACTCAAGAAAATCAACAAGAAAAAATCAAACAACCCCATCAGTAAATGGGCAAAAGACATGGACAGAAACTTTTCAAAAGAAGACAGAATAATGGCCAACAAATATATTTAAAAAAATGCTCAACATCTCTAATCATTAGGGAAATGTAAATCAAAACCACAACGAGATATCACCTAACCCCAGTGAGATTGGCCTTTATCAAAAACTCCCAAAGCAACAAATGCTGGCGAGGATGTGGAGAGATAGGAATACTCTTACACTGCTGGTGGGACTGCAAACTAGTGCAACCTCTGTGGAAAAGAATTTGGAGATACCTCAAAGAGCTAAAAATAGAAATACCATTTGATCCAGCAATAGCACTATTAGGCATCTACCCAAAGGAACAAAAGGCATTCTATAATAAAGACATCTGCACTCGAATGTTTATGGCAGCACAATTCACTATTGCAAGGATGTGGAAACAACCCAAGTCCCCATCAATCCATGAGTGGATTAATAAAATATGCTATATGTATACAATGGAATACTACTCAATTATAAAAAACGACGGTGATCTAGCACCTCTTATATTTTCCTGGATACAGCTTGAGCCCATCCTCTGAAGTGAGGTATCACAAGAATGGAAGAATAGGCACCACATGTACTCGCCATCAAATTAGCACTAACTGATCAACACTAAGGTGCTCACATAGTAGTAATATTCTTTGGGGATTGGGGGGTTGGGGGTGGGTAAATGCACAACTAATGGACATGGTGAGCGTTGTTGGGGGAAAGAGCATGCCTCAAATCATGGTTTGGGTGTGGCAAAATCATAACATGTAACCAAAATGTTTGTACCCCCATAATATCCTGAAATTAAAAAAAAGAATTTATCAAATGCTTTTCTCTTAACCAAAAAATTATTTAAGTAGATTAGTACCACATACATAGTTATTGTGATACATACACAGTTAACCATATCCTGGTTTTCCTCACATAAAAGAGAAACAAATTCATTCTATTATGGTGTCTATGTGAAACCTCAAATACATACATAAGTAAATAATTTCAGGACTTCTGGTTCCAAAATGATGGTGTAGAAGCAAGCTTGCTTCACTCTTCCCACGGAAAATAAAAAATATATATATACAGTGCTGAGATTATCATCAGTAATATTCCAGGACTGAAATATGACCATGAGGTCTGAGGGACACGGAGAAGTGAAAAAACTATGAGCAGACAGTAAGAGAATTGAACTTCCATATCCATGATGCCTCTCCCCTCAATCCACCCAGCATCAAGTGTGTGGAAAACTTCCCCAACTCCTGGTCTCTACACTGGAAAAACTGAGATTGAGGTAGACAACCAACTTTTCCACTATCTTGGGTTCCCTGGCAGGAAATCTATCCCTACTTCAACCGCTGGGAAGCATTGGGAGTACCAAAAGGGAGAAATATCCCTGAGGACAGCTGGAGACAAAGGGGGTAAGTAGAACTACCATTCCCAGCCCTGGAAACTCTGCTCTGTAACTCAGTCAAAGGAGATGCCATATCAGAGTGGATGTTCAGCAGCAGCATGCTGTAGGAGGTTCATTCCACAGGTCCTCTGGGCACATACTCCTAGACAGCCTTCCCATACTACTGGAATACCCTCTCGAGACCTCCCCAACTCAGGATGGGTAGTACTCTGTTTACTAGAACCAAGGAAAATTTGGGCTTAAGATCTTATCTACTGTTGAAAAGGAGGCAGTGACCTAGTAGAACACAAAAGAAAATCAAGTAAATTACAAAGAATCTCTAAGCAAATTTATCCAATAAAAACCAAAACAAGCCAGATAGATAAAACTGGAATAAATAACCCTTCAATGCAAAGACACAGACATACATTCACAAGAAACAACAGCAGACAGAGACCCATGACCTCGCCTCCTATGGACAAAGCAAAAATAGAGGAACTGACCCTAAGAAGGTAGTGATATGTGAACTCTCTAAGAATTCAAAATAGGAATTCTGAGTTTAAGGAAACTCAGTGATCTCCAGGATAACACAGAAAAGCAATTCAGAAATTTATCAGGGAAATTTAACAAAGAAATTGAAATAATAATAAAATTAAACAGAAACCCTAGAACTAATGAATACATTTGCTGAACTAAAAAAAAATCACTAAAAGCTCTCAACAGCAGAACGGATCCAGCAGAGGAAAGAATCAGTGAGCTCAAAGATAGGCTCTTTGAAAATACACAGAAGAGAAAAAAGGAAAGAATAAAAAGAAACGAAGATTATCTCCGTGATACAGAAAATTACCTCAAGACCAAATCTAAGAATTATTGATGTTCAAGATGAACAAGAGCAAGGGGTAGAAAATTTATTCAAAAAAACAAAACAAAACAAAAAAACCGACACAAAACATTCCAAAACTTGAGAAAGATATAAATATATCCAGAGATAGGAAGGTCAAAGAACAGCAAACAGATTTGACCCAAATAAGACTACCCTAAGGCATATAATAATCAAACTCTCAAAAGAAGACAGGATCCTAAAAGCAGCAAGAGAAAGGAAGTAAATAACATATAAAGGAACTCCAGTTTGTCTGGCAACAGACTTCCCAATAGAAACCATACAGGGCAGGAGGCAATAAACAAGCAACAAAATGGCAGTAAGTTCTTACTTATCAATAATAATACTGAAGGCAAATGGACTCAATTCTCAAATTAAAAGGCACAGAGTGGCTAAATGGATAAAGAAACAAGACCCAATCTATAAGAAACCTACCTCACCTATAAAGACACACACAGACTGAAAATGAAGGGGTGGAAAAAGATATTCCATGCAACTGGAAACCAAAAAAGAGGAGTGGCTAAATTTATATCAGATAAAATAGACTACAAATCAAAAACTGTGTAAAAAGACAAAGAAGGTCACTATATAATGATAATGGGGTCAATTCAGCAAGAGGCTGTAAGAATTATAAATATCTACGTAGCCAACATTGGCGCTCCCAACTATATAAAGCAAACATTAATAGATCTAAAGGGAGAGATAGACTACAGTGCAATAGTAAAGGACTTCAACACCTCACTCTCAGTAATAGATCACCCAAACATACCATCAACAAAGAAACACTGAAGTTAAACTACACACTAAACCAAATAAGCCTAATTGACATTTATAGAACATTTCACCCAACTACTGCAAAATACACATTCATTTCATCAGCACATGTAACATTCTCCAAAGAAGCCACAAAACAAGTCTCAACAATTTCAAAAAACCAGAAATCATATCAAGTATCTTTTCTGACCACAATGAAATAAAACCAGAAATCAATAACAAGAGGAATCTCATCAACTACAAAAACACATGGAAATTAAACATGTTCCTGAATAACCAATGGGTCAAGGAAGAAATTAAGAGCAAATTAAAAAATTTCTTGAAACAAATGAAACTGGAAATACCACATACCAAAATCCATGGGCTCTGGCAAAAGCACTGCTAAGAGGGAAGTTTATAGCAGTAAATGTCTATGTCAAGAAGGTAGAAAGACTTAAAACCAACAACCTAACAATGCACCTCAAGGAACTAGAAAAGCAAGAACAAACCAAACTCAAAATTAGTAGAAGGAAAGAAATAAAAAAGAGCAGAGCAAAAATAAATGAAGTTGAGACTAAAATGAAATAGAAAAAAACCCATAGATGATCAGTGAAATGAAAAGCTAGTTTTCTGAAAAGATAAATAAAATCAACAAATCTTTAGCTAGACTAAGAAAAAAAGAGAGAAGATTCAAATAAAATCAGAAATGACAAAGGTGACATAACAATTGAGACCACAGAAATACAAAGAATTATTACAGACTATTATGAACTACACACCAACAAATTAGACAACCTAAAAGAAATGGATAAATTGCTAGACACACAAAACCTACCAAGATTGAACCATGAAGAAATAGAAAACCTCAACAAATTAATAATGAGTAACAGGATTGAAGCCATAATAAAAAGTCTCCCATCAAAAAAAAGCCTAGGACTTTGTGGCTTCACTGATGAATTCTTCCAAATATTTAGAAAAGAATTAACACCAATTCTGCTCAAACTCCTCAAAAAAATTGACGAAGAGGGAATACTTCCAAACTCATTCTACGAGGCCAGCATTACCCTGCTATCAAAATCAAAGACACGATAAAAAAAGAAAACTACAGACCAATATTATCGATGTATATAGATGCAAAATTCCTGAACAGAATACTAAAAATAGAATTCAACAACACATTAAAAAGATTATTCACCATAATCAAGTGGGATTCATCCCAGGGTTGCAAGGATGGTTCACCATACACAAATCAATAAATATATCACATTGATAGACCTAAGAACAAAAACCATATGATCCTATTTCAATAGATGCTGAAAAAGCATTTGATAAAATTCAACATCTCTTTTTGATAAAAACTCTCAAAAAACTCAGTACAGAAGAAACAGATCTCAAAATAATAAAAGCCATGTATGCCCAACTCACAGCTAACACCATACTCAACGGAGAAAAGTTGAAAGCCTTTCCACTAAGATCTAGAACAAGACAAGGAAGTCCACTTTCACTACTTTTATTCAACATAATACTGGAAGTCCTGGCCAGAGCAATTAGGTGAGAGAAAGAAATAAAGAGCATCTAAATTGGAAAGAAAGAAGTCAAGTTAGACTTGTTCATAGATGACACAATCTTATACTTAGAAAAATCTAAAGACTCTACCAAAAACTACAAAAACTGATAAACAATTCAATAAAGCTGCTTGATACAAAACCAACATACAAAAATCAGTAGCATTTATATACACCAACAATGAACAATCTGAAAAAGAAATCAAGAAAGTAATCCCACTTACAATAGCTACAAAGAATATAAAATACCTAGGTATCAGTTTAGCCAAAGAAGTGAAAGAATTATACAAGGAAAATTATAAAACACTGATCAAAAAATTCAAGAGGACACAAATCAATAAAAGAAGTTCCATGCTCATAGACAAGAAGAATTAATATTGTTAAAATGACAATATTACTTTAAGTAATTTACAGATTCAATGCAATCCCTATTAAAATACCAATGACATTCCCCGTGGAAATAGAAAAAAAAAAAAATCCTAAAATTTATGTGGAACCATAAAAGACCCCAAGAAATTCTGAGCAAAAAGACTATCTGACTTCAAAATTCACAACAAAATATGGTACTGGCAAAAAAACAGACACATAGACCAATGAAACAGAATAGGGAACCCAGATATAAATCCACACATTTAAAGCCAACTCATTTGCAACACAAGTGCCAAAAACATGCAACAGGGAAAGGACAGTCTCTTCAATAAATGATGCTGGGAAAACTGGATAACCATATGCAGAAAAATGAAACTAGACCCTATCTTTCACAATATACAAAAATCAACTCAAAGTAGATTAAAGACTTAAATCTAAAACCTGAAACTATAAAACTACTAGAAGAGAACACTGGGCAAATGCTCCAAGACATTGGAGTAAAGACTTTTTGAGTAAGACCTCAAAAGCACAAGCAACCATAGCAAAAATAGACAATTGGGATTACATCAAGCTAAAAAGCTTCTGCACAGCAAAGGAAACAATCAACAAAGTGAAGCGACAACCCACAGAATGAGAGAAAATATTTGCAAGCTACCGATCTGAAAGAATTAACAACCAGAATACATAAGCTCAAACAACACAATAGCAAAAATCCAAATAATCCGATTAAAAAACAGACAAAAGATCTCAATAGACATTTCTCGATGGAAGACATACAAATGGCCAATGAGTATATAAAAAATGCTTAACATTTTGTACCACTCCTTTATCAATTAGTAGTGAAAATAAACAAGTCAGCACATGATTCAAAATGTTAAGTTTTTAAACATGAAATTTGCCAGGAAAGACAGCTGAGCTCAGGCTAATTTTTAAAACTATATCAGTTTTAAAGGCAGATAATTATCTCCATTATACTTGTGACATTCTGCATAATAGGTATCAGAAAATACTTATGTTGAAACCTACTGAAGAAACTTTCACTATTTCTAGCAAGAAAACTGCTCCAAAAGCCAATGCTTTGTTTCTAAAGCTAAAAATAAGACCCAAAGTAGTCCATGGATGTCAAAACCTTAATTATTTTGTATTTTGTGTATTTTAATTCTGACATTCAAGAAAATACATTTACAATGTGGATTCCCAATTACCAGCAATATTTTCTATTTCACTAGGAAGACTATACTTTTAAGAGGCTACTCCTCACATCAGAAATAACTTTACCCCAAGAATGAAACAAGTCAAAATAACTGTTCATAGTTTTTCACTGAGTTTTATACACTTTACTTTTATATACTCAATGTATGAAAAAGGGAATTGATAAGCATGTCTAAACACATACATAAACATTCTTATTGATAATAACTGGAGTTTTCCCTTTAGCATAATACCTAGAACATTTGTCAGGGTTAAGGACGTGACAACATGAACAAACAAGGGCATGTTTGTAGTAAAATGAAAAAGTCTAAAGTCAATTTTAGACTTTCTGCTGTTCCACTCAAAGAAACCAAATGTGATCTTGGGAGAGCTATCCTTTCCAACTTCCTTTTAGAATTAGAGTACACAAGAGTGCACAACTTGGACTTGGACACAAAGGCTTGTTTACCAAGGTCATTTATTTACCAAGGTCTCTCTGCTGCTTTCCTTCACTGGCCATTCATTACAGGTCAGTTTTGGTTTTTTACACCCCAAAAGATATGCTTCCATTGTGCACTCTAGTTAATTCATCATTAACCTTCCTTGGACAAGCTGATTCTTGTCAATACAGATAAGAAGAAGCCTTGAGTTTCTTATATACTTCTAATTTTAAAAGCAGTTACTAATCAAACTTTTATGTTATAGTTTGATATTAAAGAATATTAATATATATTCCTTTTGATCAATGATCTCTCCCCATTAAAATATTTTCCTTAATGAAAAATGATAAAATACATTTATGAAAAGATTTTTTTTTTTAAAAAAGCTAAAACTTCTAGTAGTCTATTTAAAAAAGAAGTTCATTTCATATCCTCCAAATTCCTGGCCATCAAATTTTTTTCTTACAGATAAATTTTTTCTGAAAAAAGGTAAAACATTTAAAAAATTTCTCACATACTAAAAGGATTGTTTTGTGTACTGCAGAAGCACACATCTTGCTTTGGAGATTAATGCTCTTAACAACAATGGCAACATACATTAATCACTAGACAACCACTTTCTCTGTGACTGGGCTTCCCTCTCATATATACAGGTTAACTCTCCTTCTCCAGCTCCCACCATAATACTCAAGAAAATACATTTTGACGTAGCACTCATTTGAAATGAAAAGCAATAATAAAAAGATCGCTGGCTTACATCTCTGGAGAACTTGGCTTAAGTTGTCCTGCATTGTTTCTCTACATTTGGGAAGAGTATGTTCATTTGTTTCATGGACCATATTCTTCAAATTTTCAAGAACTCGCATTTCTCGAAGGCCACGTTTTTCCTATTAAAAGAAAGTAAATGACTAATACATATTGCGTCTTAAATCTTAGTAATTACTTTCTCGGATCTCCACCTAGGTTTTGGTTGTTATGTTATTACTTACTACTGAAATTTACACAGCCTTCTTCTAATTATTTGGCAATAAATGCCTTACAACCTGGAGGCATTTTTTAAAATTATGAAACACTCCAAAAGTTGCAATATGTGTAATATTTTTATAGCAATGTTTAAAAATGGGCAAGAGAAATACTAAAAGAATAAGAAAAATGGTCTAGATTGCCACACATTCCATTATAAAGAAATTAGATACCCTGGATCTGATTTTAAGTTTCATTTTGTCATTCTTACTATCATATAGCTTCTATTATTATGTGCTTTTTTTTTTTTTTGAGACAGGGTCTCACTCTGTCACCCAGGCTAGAGTACAGTGGTGTCACCATAGCTCACTCCAATCTCAAACTCCTGGGACTATAGGCACGTGCCACCATGCCCGGCTAATTTTTCTATTTTTTTGTAGAGATGAGTCTAGCTCTTGCTCAGGATGGTCTTGAACTCCTGACCTCAAATGATCCTCCTGCCTTGGCCTCCCAAAGTGCTAGGATTATAGACGTGAGCTAACATACCCTGCCTATGCACTATTTTTATCTGATTCTTTTTTTTTTCCTCAAAATAAAAATGGCTGGTAAAAGTAATGATATGTAGATATTTCCCTATGCAGAAAAGAATTACCATCAAAGGCCTGTGATTGCTATCTTCAGAGAGGCCTGCTTGCAAGGTTGGCCCTGGCTAGAGGCTAGAAACTTGACTAGTAAATAGTTCCCTACAATGGTATAAAACTTTCTGTAAATTATAAAAGTAGCTCACTGTGCTAAATGGTTTGTACAAATAGTGTGGTTAATGCTAAACACCTCTTTCCTTCTGGAAGTCTGGAAGTTTGGTACATGCTAGGCAGAGGATGCCTGCTTGACCAGTCCCCAGTAAAAACCGTGGACTCCTAGGCTCAGGCAAGCTTCCCTGATAGATTACATTTTATATGTATTGACACAACTGGTTGCTGGGGAGTTAAGGGCATCCTGTGTGACTCCACTGGGAGAGGACTCTTGGAAGCTTCTGCCTGGTTTCCTCCAGACTCTCCCCCGGCACCTTTTCCCTTTGCTGATTTTGTTCTGTATCCTTTTACCATAATAAAGCTTAGCCGTGAGTATGACCCTATGTGGAGTTCTGTGAGTTTCTCTAGTGAATCACTGAACCTGCAGGTGGTCTTAGAAACCCCCTACATATCTCCCTTCCAGAAAGTAGAGCTTAACCACCCTCCCTGCCCAACTTGAAGGTGGGCTAGACTTAGTGACTCGCTTCTAAAAAATAGAACAGGCAAAGGGAAAAATATTAACATTATAGGGGAGAATCCTAGCAAACGCTACTTCAACTAAGCCATGAAGGTTCATGTTGTTAGTGGTGTCATGTTATAATATGTATGCCTTGAAGTAATGTGATGAGAAGGTACTTTACCTCTGTGTGTATTCTTCCCCAATACCCATTAACTCCAGTCTAATCACAAGAAAAACAAAAAACAAATCCAGATTGGGAGACATTCTATAGCAGAGGTCCTCAACCTTTTTGGTACCAGGGACTGGTTTCATGGAAGACAATTTTTCCACAGAGAGGTGGAGGGCAGCAGGGGGGTTGGCCGTAAATATAGAAGCTTTGCTTGCTGGCCACTCACCTCCTGCTGTGCAGCGCAGTTGCTAAGTTTCATTAAAGACAATTTTTCTATGAACAGACAGGGTGGGGCGCAGCTCAGGCAGTGATGCCCAGCTTGGTTCTTAACAGGCCCTAGCCCAGGGGTTGGGGACAGCAGTTCTATAGGATACCTGACTACTACTCGAGACTATAAAGGCCATGAAAAACAAAGACTGAGAACCTGTCACAGATCCAAGAAAACTAGGGTGACATGATAATTAAATGCAATGTCGTACCCTGGATGAGATCTTGGAACAGCAAGAGGACTTTAGTGGAAAAACTGGTGAAATCAAATAAAGTCTGGTGTTTCATTAACAGTAATGTACCAATGTCAGTTTCTTAGATTTTACAAATGTAACATGATAATCTAAGACATTAATAATGGGAGAAATTGGGTGAAGGGTATATGGGAACTCTCTTAGCAATTTTTCTGCAACTCTAAAATTAACACAAAACAAAAAGCTTACTTAAAAAAGGGTAGTAAACTTGATTGTAAGAAAATAATAAGTTAGTTATATTACTGGGGTTTTTGTTATGTTTTGAGTCATTCTAATGTAGCAGCTGTAGTGACTTTCTTACTTTTTCTAATTTTTCCACTGTAACAAATTAAAAATGTAAAAGTTGAGAGAGAATAATATAATGAGCCCTCATGTACTAATCACCAAGCATCAACAATTCTCAACTGATGACTGACTTTGTTCCCTCTATAATGCCCCATATATTCCTCCTAGATTATTTTGAAGCAAATCCTAGATAGTATATCATTTCAACTATAAATATTTCAACATATATTAATATCTTTACAAGACAATAGTTCTCATTAAAAAAAACCAATAAGACCAACTGTTCTCTCACACATTCACACACACAGTCAACAATAATTTTTTAATGACGTTAAATATAAAGGTAGTGTTCACATTCTCTCAAATGTCTTACAAATGCCCTTTTATCCCCCAACATATTTGAACCAAAATCTAAATAAGATTTATACATTGCAATTGGTCAATATGTTTAAGTCCTTTTTAATCAATAGATTTCCCCTCTATTTTTTTCCTTGCAATTTGTTGAAAAAAGTGAGTCATTTGTTCTGTAGAGTTTCCCAGTCTGATTTTTGCTGAATGAATCCCTATGGTGTAATTTAACATACTCCTCTGTCTCTTCTTTTTCCTGTAAATTAGTCCTTAGAACTAAAGGCTTGATCAGATTAAGAGTTTTGTTTTCGTTTGCAAGAATTTTTTGGAGGTGGGTTGTATACTCTTTAACAGGATGTTGGTAGTGTTCTGTCTTCATCAATTAGCAGGAATACTTCTATGAAGAGAAACTGCTCCTCGTCAGCTATTTGGTTTCTCTGAGGAACGTTCACGTACGAAAGGCAAAATAAAACACTTATTTCCCAGTTTCAAAAATGAGTTGGTTGCCTAGTATTCATTCTCTAAAGGTGATTAGAAAGTTTTTTCTTGTTTGTTTGTACACATCCCTATGACTCCTAGATTCAAACATATTTAAAAATTTTCAGTCCATTACAGTATTTCTTTTCATTGGTACTCAGATTGTCCTAGCTTTGTCCAGTGGGTGCCTATTCAAGCTGGTTCTGGAATGCTTCAGATAAAACTCCAGTAATTTTTAGCCGCTTCTTCGTTTTCCAGCATGACCTGATGTTCCAGATTCATCCTTTACACTTCCTGCTCTAGACGTGGAATCAGAAGGTATCTAACCACTACTAGGATTTAGAAATGGAATTCAGAGACTGAGCACTAGGGCTGCTCACCGCTATTGGGCTGGTCATTATTTCTAACCTTTCAGTGGACAAGGCTAGGAAATATGTATTTTTTAAAGAGAAAAGATACATCTTGAGTTCACACTGATAGCCAAATTCAAACTCAGGACTATGGAATTTTTAATTACCATCCTCTGTTTTATCTGTTTCTTTCCAGTTCTTAAAACACCAACATAATCACTTATTTTATAAATCACTGATTCAATCAAATAACAATACCAATACTAGCATCAACAAAATGATTACTGAAAACAAATTAAAGTGTTATTTTTAATTTTGAATATATATTCCACTAGGAATGTTCAATCAAATTACTATGTTTTAAAGTCACTTGGAACAATTTCTGAGTAGCAATGTCATCATCCAGAAACACAGGTTTGCTTCCTTAGCTTTTACTTGATGTTTAGGAGTAAAATTAAATTGTTTTAAATTATGTAAAATACTTACATGGCTCCAAAGCTACATATGTAAAACAAAATATATTCAAAGAAGTCTAGGTTTTGTTCCTATCCTTTGTGCTTTTGCCTCAATTGCTTTCCCTTTAGGTAATTATTTTTAACAATTTTTCCAACCATTGTTTTGAGCATAAGGATATACATACATATGCATATATAAATGTATATGTGTACAACTACAGACACACATATATATGTGTAAGTGAATACAAGCATATCTCATTATATTACAGTCCACGGATACTGTGTTTTTAACAAATTGAAGCTTTGTTGAAGCCCTTTGTCGAGCAAGTCTATCAATACCATTTTTTTATGAACATGTGTACACTTTGTGTCTCTATGTCACATTTTGATAATTCTCACAAATATCTCAATCTTTTTCGTTATTATATCTCTTATAGTGATCTGAGATCAGTCACCTTTGGTGTTACAAATAGTAACATCAAATGAAAATATTGTTTGTGGGGTGCCACCAACCATGCCTATATAAGACAGCAAACTTAATAAATGTGATATGTGTTCTGACTGCTATACTGACCAGCCATTCCCCCATCTCTCTCCCTCTGCTTGGGACTCCTCTATTCCCTGAGATATAACAGTACTAAAATTAGGCCCATTAGTAACCCTACAATGGTGTCTAAGTGTTAAAGTGAAAGGATGAGTCACCTATCTCTCATTTTAAATCAAAAGCTAGAAATGAGTAAGCTTAGTGAGGAAGGTGTGTCAAAAGTTGAGATAGGCAAAAAGCTAGGCCTCTTGTACCAGTTAACCAGGTTGAGCATGCAAAGCAAAAGTTCTTGAAGGAACTTAAAAGTGCTACTCCAGTGAACACATAAATTATAAGAATGCAAAACAGCCTTATTGCTGATATAGAAAAAGTTCGAGTGGTCTGGCTAGAAGATCCAAACTGCTATAACCAGCCTTAAGCCAAAGCCCAACACAGAGCAAGGACCTAACTTTCTTTCATTCTATGAAGCCTGAGAAAGGTGAGGAAGCTGCAGAAGAAAAACTGGAAGCTAGCAGAGGTTGGTTCATATTTAGGAAAGAAGCTGTCTCCATAACATCAAAGTGCAAGGTGAAGCAGCAAGTGCTAATGAAGAAGCTGCAGCAAGTTATCCAGAATATCTAACTAAGATCATTAATGAAGGTGGCTACACTAAACAACAGATTTTCAATGTAGGTGTAACAGCCTTTTATTGGAAGAAGATGCCATCTAGGACTTTGAAAGCTAGAAAAGAGAAGTCAATGCCTGACTTCAAAGCTTCAAAGGGCAGGCTGATTTCCTGGTTAGGGGCTAATGCATCCGGTAACTTGAAGTTGAAACCAATGCTTATTTGCCATTCAAAAAATCCTAGGGTCATTAAGAATTATGCTAAATATACTATGCCTGTGCACTAGAGATGGAACAAAGCCTGATGACAGCACATCTGTTTACAGCATGGTTTATGGAATACTTTAAGCCCAGTGTTAAGACCTACTGCTCAGAAAAAAAGATTCCTTTCAAAATATTACTGCTCTTTTGACAATGTGCCTGGCCACCCAAGAGCTCTGACAGAAACGTACAAAGAGATTCATGTTGTTTTCATGCCTGTTAACACAACATCCATTGTGTAGCCCATTGATCAAGGAATAATTTTGACTTTCAAGTCTTATTAAGAAATACATTTTGTAGGGCTTTAGCTGCCACAGTGATTCCTCTGATGGATCTGGGCAAAGTAGATTGAAAATCTTCTGGAAAGGATTCACCACTCTAGATGACACTAAGAACATTCATGATTCATGAGAGAAGGTCAAAATATCAACATTAACAGGAGTTTGGAAGAAGCTGATTCCTACCCTCATGGATAACTCCAGGGGTTCAAGACTTCAGAGGAGGAAGCCAATGCAGACGAGGTGGAAATAGCAAGAGAACCTGAATTAGAAGTGGAGCCTGAAGATGTGACTGAATTGCTGCAATCTCGTGATAAAACTTGAATGAATGAGGAGTTACTTCTTACAGAACAAAGAAAGCAGTTCCTTGAGATGGAATCTGCTCCTGGTGAAGATGCAGTGAACACTGTTAAAATGACAACAAAGGATTTAGAATACTACATAAACTGAGTTGCTAAAGCAGTGGCAGGGTCTGAGAGGATTGGCTCCAGTTTTGAAAGAAGTTCCACTGTGGGTAAAATGCCAACAAACAGCATCCCATGCTACAGAGAAATCGTTCATGAAAGGAAGAGTCAATCAATGTGACAGCCTTCATTGCTGTCTTATTTTAAGAAATTGCCACAGCCACCTCAGCCTTTAGCAACCACCACCCTGATCAGTCAGCAGTCACCAACAGCAAGGTAAGACCCTCCATCAGCAAAAAGATTAAAACTTGCTGAAGGCTCAGATAATTGTTAGCATTTTTAGCAAAAAAAGTACTTTTTAATTAAGGCATGTACGTTCTGTTTTTAGACATAATGCTATTGTGCACTTAATAGACTACAGTATAGTATAAACATAACTTTGATATGCACTGGGAAACCAAAAAACTTGTGTGACTTACTTCATTGTGGTATTTGCTATATTGCAATGGTCTGGAATCAAACTCATGATATCTCCAAAGTATTGTGTAATAGATTCATCAGGAAAGGCTCATTTGAACAATATTCCTACCGTCCTTGCATGACCCTAATAGTGGGAGGGTCAGTTTGGCTAGATATAAAATCCCTGGCTGTTACTTCGTTGTTACTCTTCTGGCAGGAGACAGATAAATCTGTTAACAATCATATTTTCTTCCCCTTATAAAGACTTAGCCATTTTGTCTGGTTGTCTGAAGAATTTTTTTTTCCTATAAAATAGATTTATTGGAAACTCTCTCTATGTTGTCTTCTGGGTTAATTTTCCCTAAATATAGTGAGCCCTTCAATAAAATTTCAGTAGTATTTTTATTTCAGAAGTGTTTTCTTGAATTCTAGTTTTTATATTTATATTCTATGTTCATTACATTGCTTTGGTTTTCTTCCCTAGGGGCTCATTTTCACACATATTTCAACTTTTCATTTCAATTTTCATTTTTAATTACACCTAAAGACTATCCATTTGTTCATTCACTTGTGGTTCTTCTAGTTTAATCTCTGAAATAATTTTAAAAATTTTTTCCTGAATTCTTTCATATTCACCTTTTATTTTTTCTATTTCCATTTTATCCAATCATTTCTGAGTTTTTCTAATTCTGACTTATATTGTTCCTTGATTGTTTCTATAATTTTCTTATGCTTCTTAAGTTCAGTTTAAATTATTAGGTGATAGCTTTTATTTTTATTTTTGTGGTCATATCCTTCTTACTTTATTTCTTTAAGGGACATTATTCTGCTCTTTATCCTCTAATAAATTTGTATGAGAATTGACTCTTGCTCAATTTTATGTTTAGTTTTCCACTATTTTTAGAAGGAAGGGGTGGGGTAGTCAAGATAGCCTTACTACCTTTGAAGTTGTAGAACTCTCTTTTTGCTGTTTCACAAAATATTCAGTTTCCCATAGTTTCACCACAGTGCACAGCATTATCCTGGAAGAGCCTTTCAGTTTGTGAGTTTCAAACTCCCAGACTGCTTTAGCACCATCAGACTTTCCTATGCCCCCTGAGCACTCACTTGTAAATTGGAGCCTGTGAAGTTCCCTCCCAGCTTCTACTACTGTTCCCAGAACGGCCCATTGCTATGGTTTAAATGCATCTTACAAAACTCACATGTTGGAAACATAATCCCCAATGTAACAGTGTTGGGAGGTGGGGCCTAATGAGAAGTGATTAGGCCACAAGGGCTCTGTCCTCACAAACGGATTATTGCAGTTATCTCAGAGCTTTGGCCCCCTACCCCTTGCCTTCCATCTTCTACCACGGAATAATGCAGCAAGAAGGACCTCGCCAGATGCAGCCCCTCAATCTTGGATGTCCCAGTCTCCAGAACTGTAAGCCAAATAAATTTCTGTTTATTATAAATTATTCAGTTTCAAGTATTGTGTCACAGCATCGCAAAACAAGACTGAGACACCCATCAAGCTTCCCAAATATACTGAACAGGAATTTTGAAGTTTTCTAGCACTCAAGGCCTTTGTAAGTCCCTCTACCTCCTGCCACTTCCTCTGGCAGTTCTGATACCACAGAACCCTTTTAGCTGTTGGTCATTTGGTATTTTGGGGATACCCTGTCACCTGGTTTTATTATAGATGTTGCTTGGTTTTGCTATCCTAATTGCTCTGTTTTTAGACAGATTCAAGGAGTGAAAAACAAACACACAAAAAAACTATGCTACATCTGCTGCCATCTTCTCTAGACGGCATTGGAATTTGGAAGAACCAAGAGTAGGGGAAAATATTTCATTCTTTATGACAGACTAACTTATTAACATGCAAAAGAATGGTCTTTCGGTTCAATGACAAAGACAACCAAGAACAGAGAGAGAAGCTCTGCAGCTCCATTCAGAGGACAGGTTCTCACTCTGGGGTTCACAGATAGGGTTTGGGGTTCCAGGATCCTCTTGAAATTGTAGGCAAATTGAATACATTTGTCCTTTATACATTTTTTTGGGTGAAAAAATTCTCAAAAGAGTCCATGATCTACCAAAGCGAAGAACCACTTATTTAAAGGGCTTTTTCATTGTAGCAGGCAAACTGGAAGTCAGACATTGTAGTAAGTGAATTAATTGCCACGTCTCTATAAAAGCCCATGAATTACAATTACTTCAAAAAACAAATAGACACTGTGATAGTGTTACACAAGATAGAGTGTTTTTTTTTTTTTTTTTTTTTTTTTTTTGTTGAGACAGAGTCTCACTTTGTTGCCCAGGCTAGAGTGAGTGCCGTGGCGTCAGCTTAGCTCACAGCAACCTCAAACTCCTGGGCTTAAGCGATCCTACTGCCTCAGCCTCCCGAGTAGCTGGGACCACAGGCATGCGCCACTATGCCCGGCTAATTTTTTCTGTATAGATTTTTAGTTGTCCATATAATGTCTTTCTATTTTTAGTAGAGACGGGGTCTCGCTCTTGCTCAGGCTGGTCTCGAACTCCTGACCTCGAGCGATCCACCCGCCTCGGCCTCCCAGAGTGCTAGGATTACAGGCGTGAGCCACCGCGCCCGGCCGATAGAGTGTTATAAATAGTCTCTTCCCTTAAACTTGGCATTTGGTATGTACTAGTTTTTACATTGATATATTTTCCTTTTTGAGACAGGGTCTCGCTCTGTTGCCCAGGCTAGAGTACAGTGGCATCATCATAGCTCACTGCAACCTCAAACTTCTGGGCTAAAGCCTCTTGCCTCAGCTTCCTGAGTAGCTGGTACTATAGGCATGCACCACCATGACCAGCTAACTTTTTATTTTTTGTAGAGACAGGTCTTGCTATTGCCCAGGCTGATCTTGAACTCCTGGCCTCAAGCAATCCTCCCACCTTGGCCTCCCAAAGTGCTAGGATCACAAGTGTGAGCCACCACCACTGGCCTTATGCTGATATTTTTAACTGAGGGGTACTGTTAACAACTCTTACAAAAGGAAGAATATAAACTAACATTTGTTATATATGTATATTGTTTCTGGGGTGAAAAATTTCGTAACAAAGCTCAGCATTAATAAAGCTTGGTTTCTGACGTGTAACACTAAATGAAATTACGTATATGGTTAATTTCTCTTGATTTGAAATTAATAACAAATGTTCATGTACTATGCTAAAACGGTGCCTGGCACTAAGCACTTAAAGTGCCAGCAACTATTAATAATATTATTACTCTAGTTACTGTAATATTTACACTAAAGATGTAATTTAATAGTATTGAAACTGCCCTCTATAAAATTAATAATAGACCATACAGTGGGAACTGTGGTAAGGGTTTCAACTCTGCAAACGTATAGACATAGTTACAATATACATATAACCAGCTATTGTTCCCTAGCTTGCTTTCTTATAATTGCTTACTATTCAGTAGTCACATAATGATGGTCATAAAGATTCTCAGCTTTCTTCATTGCTCCCATAGATAACATCACCCTTGTGAAACCTAAGGCTGATCTTTGAGATATCTTCCAGACACTGCATTTCAGTGGACCAACTGACCCAACCAGACCAGTGGCCCACACCATGGAACTGACTCAACTGGTCTTGGGATCCTCTACCTAGGAACTGACTCAGCAAGAAGATGATTTCTGCTTCCCAACCCTGTGAGTTCATACCTAGCCAATCAGCAGACCCAATTTTCTGGCCCTTTGCCTGCCAAACTATCTTTACAAACCCTGGCCCCATCTTCTCACATGACTCCCTGCGATATTAAAAACTCTTCCTCCACTGTAACCCCTGCTGTCTCAGTGTATTGGCTTCCTCTTGAGCAGTGGGTAATGAACCTGGTTGGGCAGTAACAGTATTAGAGAGGAAATGAGAGATATAATAATTTAAATTTTCTTTTAATCACAAAACTGGCCAGTCCCACAAGATTTAAAATCATACTGTATACACACACATTCATCACATGCTATATGTGACAGATACTCTAATAATATGATGTTTTATCCTGATATTTAATAATCTGACAGTTTAAAAACACAAGATCAGGATGTGAGGTGAATATTCTAGTTAGTGCTGCCTTTTAAGGAATTTTCGCTTTGTCAGTTTAACCCACATTGGAATTCCTTAACACAATCCCTCCCAACTCCTGTAATTACTGTACTTATTGAACGCTTTTTTTTTTTTGCCTCTAATTATAACCCACATTTCCTCCAATTTTTGTAACATCTATTTTTCTTTCTCAGCCCAAACATCATCCCTTCTATGAAAATTTTCCTCAGGGCTCCGTTGGGAGTTGTTTCTATTTCCTCCCCTGAGCCCTGAGGTACTTTGTGCTTATTTTAACATAATAATTACACCATTATAAGTCTTTGCTTAGGTGTCTTTCTTCTTCCTAGACTGTAAACTTTCTGGAGGTAGGGACTGTTTCTTATTTATTTTTACATATCTGGTGTGAGGGATACTTCTGTATCCATTCTCTTCTTTCTTGCTATCAACACCCAAATTTTATCTGGAGTGGTAATGTGCCCACAGCAGAGACTGCTAGCTCTTTCCCACCTGCCTTCCCCTTTGCTACGTAAAATGCAGAGGAAATAGCTGAAGTGCCAAAAGCTACCTTGTAAGCAGAAGGATAAGGGCAACATCCCAGAGAGACAGAAGGTAGAGTTGGAAGAGAAAGCTGTCATCGTGGAGCCACCATACCAACCCTGGGCTGTCTAATCTGGACTCTGGGTATAGTGATAGAAAAATAAGTACTTGTTAAAGCCACTAATTTTCAGATTTATCGCCAGTCACTGAACACACTCCTTACTGATATACCACAGTTAAATGACTATGCAATAAAGCACTGAAAGAAGTTTGCTAAAAACTAAGTAAGAACTTATATAGGACATACACTCTACAAGCACTTCATAAACACTTAGTGACTAATGTGGGTCTCCGCTCTGCTCCGCAAGAGAAAGGCCACGACATCTCCTCTGTAGGAAAGATAATGGCACAGAGGACAAGGCCTTTACCCACTGATACTACATTAATATTCACTCGAGGTACTCCAGCTGAAAAGTGAGATCCTTGTGAATCTCTGTTCATAATGTTCATTGGAATCAAGGGAGGAAAATTTTTATAAAGTTGGAGAAAGTCAACTCGCCTTAAACACTCATGAAAACAAAAAGAAAGCTTAAAATAACCTAACAGTACTCTAATAATTTAAGTAATGCTGCCACCATGTGGCACTTATTCCCTTCTTTTCCAAATAAAATTTTATATAAAGATCATTGTTGCCACATACATTAAATCTTTTAAATATATGAACAACTTTAGTTTTAAATGCTAGCCAGTTTTTCTGAAAGTGAACTACATTTAAATGGTACACAAAAGATGAAATTTCCAAGAAGCTCTGCTTCCCTGCTCCTTCCTGTATAGCCATGCCACGCTGGGTGGGCAAAGATGACTGTTTTTAAATATAGGACATTATTGTCTGGGCTCTAAAGTCTCTAAAGTGCTTTCAGCTTTTTCCGTCTAATTTGAGTGAAAATGTTAGAATCTACTGTAAGAAAAAAGGTAGTTGAACCTGATGTACAGGAAAGTTTCTGTGCTACACTAAATCCTCGGGAAGACCAGTTGGGGAGGGCATCGTGCGAAGAGACTGAATCAAGTACTTTTCTGGAAAACATCTCTAACTTAGCTGACAAAATATCCTTGAGTCCTTCAGAGACCACTCCTCAAGGCAATATAAGAACGCCTTGCTTCCTGAAGGGTGCAGCTACGTCTGTCTTATTCACCAGGATGTCATTAGTTCCCAGCATTATTATGCCTTACACAAAATAAGTGCTCAACACATTTTGTTTGACTTTATATAACAAGCTTATATCTATCCTATCCAGTGTGAAATTTTATTCTTTAGTAAATATTTTCCTAAGATAATGTTTATGCTATTTGATTAGCTAATCCCTATTTTCCCTAAAGATAACAAAAATTGAACCCAAACTCAAATTATTAGAAATTCCTAATTAATACATTTTTAGTTGATTGTACTTGCTAACATCTTTCTCTTAACAATAACAGTCACCAAAATTTGTCTAACACCTATATACCAGGGATTTAAAAAATGATGTATCATTTAATCCTCATTAATACTTAAAAAACTCTAGAGTATATATTGTTCCCATTTTAAAGATAAAACTAAGCCTTGTAAAACAAGCTAATAAGATATTCTAAAGAAGGAAGGAAGGTAATAAATAACAGGAAAAATAGCAGGTAATTATAAGTGCTACGGCAGACAGAATTCTAAATAGCCCCCAGTGTCCCCCACTCCTAGTGTACACACACCTTCTCCCAGTTAATCCAACCCTAGTCTAGGTGCTGCTGTGAAGAAATTCGATGGATGTAATTAAGGTCTCAAACCAGGTGACTTTAAGAAAGGGCGATTATCCTTATCAGGTAAGTCCTGAACAGAGACTGGGCTCCTCTCAGCAAGGGAGATTTGAAGTGTGAAAGGAATTCGAGGTGAGGGAGCCTCTTCATTCCTGGCTTTGAAGATGAAAGTAGCCAAGTGGCAAGGAATGTGGGTGGCCTCCAGGAGCTGAGAGTGGCCCCTACAGCAAGGAGTCCTGCCATCATCACATGAGTGAGGAAGAGGACCCTGGGCCCCAAATGAGAATGCAGTCTGGCCAACGCCTTGATGTTAACCTTGTGAGACCCCGTGCTGAGATCCCAGCCCTGCTGTACCCAGACTTCTGACCTACAGGACTCTGAGCTGTTTTAAACTGTTACATTTTCAGCTGTTAAAGCTGCTTTACATTGTTAAATTTGTGGTAATTTGTTACATAGCATTAGAAAACAAATATAATGCTATATAGAGAAGTAAATTAGGGTGACATGATAGGGTGCCTCAGTGACTGCTTTGGATTAAAGGGCCAGAGATGATATTTAACCTGCAATGCAAACAAAAAAGATCAAGCTATGTAAAAAAATGGGAAAAGGAGCATTTTAGGAAGACAGAATTGCTGATGTAGAACAATCACGCTGTGTTAAAGAAAAGAAAGTATGACTGAAGCACAGTAAATAGAGTTGTGTACAATAAAGTCTGAAAGTAGGAGTCAGAGATCACAAAGGATTTTTAAGTACAGCTAAGGAGCTGGAGTGTACTGCAGGTGTGAAGAGAAGCAGTGGGGAAGGGGGTTGAGCAAGGGCGTGATCAGATGTACAGGTCAGTTGGCTACTGTATGGGAAAAATTATTTCATGGAGATAAGACTGAAAGTAAGGAGACCAGGTAGGAGCCCACCGCGGGTGTCCAGCGGAGGCATGATGGTGGGCTGCGTTAGGGTCAGGGTAGTGGCAAGAAGCATAGCAGAAAGATTTAAGATATGTTTCGCAGGTAGACTTGCTGATAGTCTGGTTGCTGGAGTGAAGGAAAAAAGAAGAATCAAATATAACTCCCATATTTGAGAATAATTAAATCCACACTCTAAATATGGAACATTCAATACAATTTTTAAAACATATTTATGCAACACACTGTAAAGGACCTCAAAGCAAGTTTGTATAGAAATATCCACTTTATTCTCCCTGTGGAATTGGTAATAATCTTTACACAGAATGATTAGGGATAGTCTGTGGGTAATTTTCTGTGTGTTCCACAAAATTCTTATTCCACAATAGAAACAATAAATAATGATGATCATGATGATGATGGTGAAAATAGCTAACTAAATAGCTAATTCCTGGGTACCAGACAATATCCTAAGATACACATCTTTAATCTTCACAACGACCCCATGAAGTACTATATAGTTTTTGAATTATAGAGTCTGTTGAACCCAGAAATAGTTGTCTAATGCTACAGCTCTGTCCCTCTATCCTGAGTGCTCTGTACCACAGGCTTTCGGTAGTTTAAAGCGTTTATTAAAAGGTTCCCGCCTTTGGGCAGGTTTAGACATCCTCCTTGGTCAGAGCCTCATTTGAAAATAGAACTCCAACTTACACAGAACCATGAAATTGTGTAACACCATTTACCATCTACCCAACAGTAGCTTGCAAAGTTACTATTTAATGTACAATGAACCAATTATACACGGGCAAAACTACAGTAATATGAAATAGGATGGCCTGTTGGTGCATCAGTACTGCTGCTGAAGAGTGGTGGGTGGTACGACTAGAAAGGTAGGGGCCAGGTCATAGAGGGTGTTGGACTTATCCTGTACAAAGTAAATATTATCAAAGGGTTTTAAAAAGTGAAATAATGTTAGATCACTCTGGCAGCAGGCGGAAAACTGGATTTGAGTGGGTTGATAAAGCAGGCATACCTATCAGAAGTAATGGAAATTTATGAGGTAACATCTAGAAGATTTGGCCACTGAATGTGGGCCCTAGGGGGAAAGAATAGCCAAGGACCATTCTCAAGCTTTAACTTGAGTGCTTGAGTGAACGCTGATGCCTCAATTGAGAAAAAAATACAGAAAATGGGTCTGGAACGCTCAGATCCATCAATCTCTACAATCTCTTTTTTTCACTGTATCTCATTTTATAGATTTAAAGAAACTGCAATTGACATTAAATACCCCAGAGTAGGCACCAGAACATGAACCCAAGTCTTCTGCTGTCTAGTCTTGTACTCATCAAATTAAAAACAAGCACTTTTAAGCTGGGCATGCACACATGTAGTCCTAGCTATGCAGGAGGATCGCATGAGCCCAAGAGTTCAAGATTAGCCTGGGCAACATAGCAAGACCCTGTCTCAAAAAAAAAAAAAAAAAAGGAAGGAAAAGAACTAAGCATTTTTATATCGTCATAATTTTTACTTTGTCACATGAACTGAAATCAGATTTTAAAACAAGGGAATTTCCCTTCTCCATATTAATACGTTAACAAATGGGGAACTATTTTTACAAAATAAGTTTTAAATACTCACTTCAAATTCTTTTACAAAATAACGAGTTTCACCTTGAATAACTGGTCTGTGATCCAAAAGCCTTGAATGAATTTCTCCAAGGTCTATAAAAATAAAATGAAATTCAGGATTAATCCATGCTAAATGGCATAATCTCTAGCTTGTTTTATTCTTCCGCTTCCCCACAAATACATGAAGGTTAAAATCCAGTTTAGACTATGGATTAAGAGGAAGTCTCATCCATTGCCAGTGGGTGTGTAAATTACTACTTTTGAGAGCAATTTGGAAATATTCAATAAAGTTGAAGACGTATACCTAGTAATGTCATGCCTAGGTATGTAAGCTAGAAAAACCCTTGTACAAATGAATATTGCATTTATAAATGTTTACTACAGCATAGATATATCAAAAGAAAAAAAGTAAACAATTTAAACATACTTATACAGTGATATAAGTCAGCAAGTAAAAATGAATATACCAGAGTTACACTTATTAAGATGGATAAATCCCACAAATGTTGAACAAAGAAGCAAGTTTTAGGATTAAAGCCATTTATATGAACTTTAAAAATACGCAAAATGATACTTCCTTTTGGGACACATACAGAAAAAAATAAAACTAAAAAGAAATGCATAAGCATGATAAACATCAAATTCAGGATAGTGATTACCTTTAGAGAGGAGGGAGGGTACTGAATGCAATCAAAGCAAGGTACACAGTGGGGCTTTTAATGATTTATGTATTAAGGAGGGTGTTGAGTGTTCATTGTAAGTCTTCATTTTTTCATAGGTCTGAAAAAGTCATAATTAGGAAAAAAAGTTCTGAATTTTAACTGTTTTGGTGAGTCAGCCTATTAACTCTTCTCAGTAACAACTACATAGTTTAAGATGTAAACCTCAAAATTCTTGGAGAAACTAAATTTCCAAGTAAGAATGTATATTATTCATGTTCATTCATTGGTAATCTGTTCCCCAAATTTTTAATTTTTGCAGACATACAATGGGGCAGATTCCAATTCTCTATTTTATTGAATTTTATTAGGACATGTCTTGCAAAGTATGCTGAGTAGAAAAAAATGTAAGCACTATATATAAGCACTTTATATGTCTGGTATATATAAAGAACTACAACTCCACAACAAAAAAACTGGGTTAAGAAATGAACAAAGGACTTGAAAAGACATTTCTCTAAAGAAGATACAGAAATGGCCAATAAGCATACAGAAAGATGCATAACATCACTAACCATTAGGAAAATGCAAATAAAACCACAGTGAGACACCATCTCACACCCATTAGGATGGCTACTACCAAAGAAAGAAAATAAGTGTTGGTGAGGATGTGGAGAATTTTGAACCCATGTTCACTGTTAGTGGGAATGTAAACTGGTGTAGCCAATATGGAAAACAGTATGGCAATTTCTAAAAAAATTAAAAACAGAATTATCATATGATCCAGCAATCCCACTTCTGGGTATATACCCAAAAAGACTGAAAGCAGGTACTTGAAAAGATATTTGTACACCCAAGTTCACAGCAGCATTATTCACAATAGCTAAAACTTGAAAGTAACTCCAGTGCCCATTGACAGATGAACATATAAACAAAATGTGGTAAATACATACAATGGAATATTATTGTCTTAAAAAGGATGAAAATTCTGTCACATGCTACAACATGCATACACACTGAGGATATTTTGCTAAGTGAAAAAAGCCAGTCACAAAAGGACAAATAATGTATGATTCCACTTATATGAAATGCCTAGACTAGTCAAATTCAGAGAGACCAAAGTAGAATGGTGGTTGCTAGAGTTTAGGGGAGAGGGAATGGGGAGTTAATGTTTAATGGACACAGAATTTTCAGTTTTGCAAGATGAAGACTTCTATAACTGGATGGTGGTGATGGTAGCACAAGAATGTGAATGTACTTAAAGCCACTGAACTGTACCCTTCATATGGAAACAAATTTTGTAACGTTTATTTTACCACAATTTAAAAAATTAACGTAGCACTTCACTAAGATTGCACACATAAATAATTCTAATTTAGCACGAATACTCATGCAACACTCCCGCACTCTTAATTAGACTTAAGAGACAACCTGAAATATAAACTTTAAAATAGCCACAGGCAGCTATGCTGGGGCTGCCTATAAATCTGACAGATAAGATTAAAATGAAACAAGCAGCAGCCAAAGGATGCCATTCCCTGGGAAGTGTTGAAGGACTCTGGAGTCATAAAAGGGCTTCCACACTGAGAATGGTGGAACTGACAGGTTAAGTTCAGGGTTACCGGAGGACGGCCAACGAGAAAGTGCAGCATCTAACTGGCAAAGTTCTTCCCGCAGGAAACGGGGTAGTTATGAGCTTTGGGAATCAAACATAATGCAGGTTCTGTGAGAATCCAGGTTGTAACCTTCTCCCACCTCAAAGCTCACAGGGCGAATGGACACCTCTACACGTGTAAGTCGCTCTACAGTGTTTTAGGGCGCTTTCCCAAGTGTTCTCTCCTTTACTCCTCGCATAATCCAGGAGCAGACAGGGTCGGAAAGTGGGTAAAGCGGATGACCCGAAGTCACACAGCACCTAAGCGACTACTTTCACGACTCCAAACTCCCTTGCCCTTTGCATTACAAGTCGGTCGTGAGGCTGTCCAAAGCAGCTCTGCGCCCGGGGTCGAGGGCTTGGGGAGGGGCCAGGAGGCGGACCTGATGGCTCAGGACTGCGACAGAGGAAAGCGGGGGAGCAAGAGGAGTTGGGTTGGCTGCTTGTTACTGTGAAGCTTTCAGCCGGGTAAATAGGCGAGGACCCACACGACTCCCCCACCCCGCACAAACGCGCGCGCGCCGGCCCAGAGCTGGATGTCGGCCTGGGGCGCGGCCCGGGTCAGAGGGCGCAGCCTGGGAGGTGGGGCTACGCTGGGAGCCACCAAGGACCACAGCCCTGCCACTCCGTACCCTTGATAATGAGGTGCGCTGAGCCCGCTGTCCCCAGCGAGTCTCTCTTCTTGCTGCCGCCGCCCTGAGCGGTCTCACAACCCACAGGGGTCTCTGTCCCTCCGCCACTCATCCCGACCAGTTCCGCCCACCCGCGGCCGCGTTGCGCCTGCGCAAACCTGGGCTGCCCGCTTTCAACGCGCGCCTGGTGTTTTGCGTCATCATAGGGCGTCGGAGAAGTGGAATCTACCGAGCAGGCAGTTCCGGAAAGACGCCTGTAGTGTAACCAGGGGTGTGAACTGCACGAAGCTAATGATGCCATGCTGGATTAGGGCAGATGCTACTGGACTAGGAAGGGGTCTGCAAGTTAGAACTGAACTCCGTTATTCCTCCCTAATTTGTGGTTTAGAGAAGTCGGGGGGAGGGCTGGGGTGCAGTCGAGGAGTAATATTAAGAGAATAAATATAAATATATTGCTACCTGCCACCAGTATTTTATAAAGCATTTTGACATGCATTGTCAAATTTGGTCATCATAGCAACTTGCCGCGACAGTTTTATCATCTCTTTCTAACGAATGAAGTAACAGGGTTAAATAACTTGCCCAAATTACTTATGAGACCTACTCGTGCCCATGGGAAGAAAAAATATCTGTTCTGGTGTTTGTATTTACAAAATTTCAACTATTTGTTATATGGACTAAGATAACATATATGTAATTATGGAAGGGACGGGTTTGCTAGGCCGTTTTGAATTGGTGTAGTCATGAAGAGACAACCAAAGGGTGTTATGTATCTAACTGCTGCCGTTTGATAAACTCCATAATCTTCATCTTGTATTTTCTACAAGCCTTCCTGCTTTTCAGAGAACAATGTGCAACTTTGTAGTGGCTCCTTCACCTCCTATGTTCACCCAGTGATTCTTTTTAAGAATCATGTCTAATCTCTCCCTTTCTCCTTCCTCTGTTCCGTAACAGTCTTTACCCTCGAGGGTCTCACAGTCTAATGCTGAAGAAGGAATAGAAACCAACCTTTACCGTAAAGGCCGATGAATGATAGGATGGAGAAAGGTGCAACCCACACGTGAGACTCCTAGGAGTGAGGGGGTCAGGGAAGGCTTCCCAGAGGAGGCAAATGTTTATCCTCAGACTGGAAATGTCCAGTGGGTGGGGGCGAAGAAGGAATTTGGAAATCATTTCCTAGCAGAGGAAATAAGCCCAAAGGCAAAGCAGCATAAAATGAATTAATTAACAAACTGTAAACTTGGTTAATGGCAAATAGTTGGGTCTGGCTTCTAAAGTTTCTGGTTTTACTTTCATTTCCCTAATTTTAGCATCAATCTCTAGAAAGCGTCTTTTTAAAGCTCATTGTTATTCCCCCCACTTCTAGGCATTTTCCTTACTAAAGCCTTTCTTCTGCCCCTGGAAGAAAAAATTTCCTCTAAGCCTGTCTTAGTGTCCTTGAACTATGGAAAATCTGGGAAGGTTCACTATAGAACAATGAGGTTCAATGGTTCTCCTACGTTAACGTGGCTGTTTTAAAAATGCAGATTCTGAGTTCTGCCTCAATATTTGCCAGTTGATTGTGATATAAGTGATAAAAGAAACTCTGGCTGCAGTAGTTAAGACTTTGGAAACAGAACTGAATTCTAATTCTGGCCCTGCCACTTATCTGCCATTACTTTTCTGTAAAATGGCAATAAAATATCCATCTTATAGAGTTGCAATGCAATTACTTCAGTGCCTGGCACATAAAAAATGCTCAAAAAAATTTTATTACAATAAGCTCCTCTATCTGCTTTTAAAGCACTGTATATTCTTTCTTTCTTTGTTTCCCCTCCCTCTGGTAAACTTCCAAAAAGCACCATATATTCAGCTCCCATTCTTCTAATCTACCTTCATCACCCGCCACTAAACTATCTTCCACTTGTTTAGTACTTTAAAATTTATAAAATGCTATCACACATCACATAGTATATGTCGCTTAATCTTCTCATTAATGTAGTTGAGGTAGATAAAGTCCCATTTTCAGTTGAGGAAACTGAGGGTCAGAGAATATGGTAGGGTCTCCAAAGATGGCTGCAATGATTCCTCTCCTCCCTGTACACACATGCAACATGCTGGTCTACCCATCAAGTGCTAGAGTAGTTCCCCTCTGCTTGAAACTGTGCTGGTGTTGTGACTTGCTTTGACCAACCTGGTGGAAAAAATGCTGTGCCTGTTCTGGGCTTTAAGAGACCTGGCAGCTTCAGCTTTGCTCTCTTGTCAGGAAACCCAGGCTGTCCTCCTAGAGAGAGGCCATTGCACAGAGAAGCACTGAAAGATGAGACATCATGTGTAGAGAGAGGCTTCATGGGTAAGAACTGAGCCACCCTAGCAATCAGCACCCAGGCCCCCAGACATATGAGGGAGACCGTCCTGGATCTTTCAGCCCAGCCATTGGCCAGCTGCATGTAGTCATGTGAATTGCATGTAGAGCCAACACCACTACATGGAGCCAGAAACTGCCAAATCAACCCACAGTATTGTGAGAAATAATACAAATCTTTGCTGTTTTGATCCCTATATGTGTGTGTTTAAATCATGCCCACCTCTCATAGAAAGTATTTCAGATGGTTTATAATGATTCATATGTTCCAACAAGATGGAACCACAATTAGTGAATAGCAGTACCGTGGTAAGAGCCCTGGTTATTTGACTCAACTCTGTGCATTCCATTATAGCTGTCCCTCATCCGCAACGGATACATTCCAAGGCCCCCAGTGGATACTTGAAACCACAGATAGTACTGAACCCTGCATGTACTATGTCTTTTCCTATGTATACGTTCCTATGATAAAGTTTAATTTATAAATAAGGCATGGTAAGAGATTAACAGTAACTATAATAAAACAGAATAATTATAACAATTTACTGTAATAAAAGTTATGTGAATGTGTTCTCTCTCTCAAAATATCTTATTGTACTGTACTGCATGTGACTGAAACCACAGAAAGCAAAACCCACCTAAGAGGGGACTACTGGATAGCAAAGGTAATTATCTGCAGAGGGCGGGTCTCCCTACTGTGCCATGATGTGCTGGACATATTCCTGCCTCTTTCTTTTTAAACACCCTCTTTCCTAGAATTCTTTTCTTGCTCCCTCTGCCTGTTCAATTCAGTAAATATCATGCTGTATAGCAAAGAATTTGGCCTTTGTCCCCGGTTCCTGGGAGCTAGCCTCTAAATCCTAGGAATTTCCCATGTGATAGGAGTGTCTTTGTCATTCATGGTGGGCCTCTGGGAATATGCCTGAGTTAATGCTGACGAGGGGACTCACAGAGGATCCCTAGATGTTTTCAGGATGGGAGCTGGCCAGGCTAGAAAGACCAACCATGTGATTAGAGGGCTTAGGCTTTCAGCCACAGAATTGGCCCAAGCTGTGGGGAGAAGAGGGGACTGGAGATTGAGCTCAACCACATGGCCAATGATTTAGTCAGCCATGCCCACAAAATGGAACCCCAGTAAAAACTCTGGACACTGAAGCTCAGGTGAGCTTCCTGGTTGGTAATCATACATCAAAGTGCCAGGAGAGTGACACATTCCCAAGGACATGTAAACTCCGAATTTGAAATCTTCCTAGACTTCACCCTATGCATCTCATTTGGCTGGGCCTGATGTGTATGTTTTATAATAAAACTGTGATTATAAGTATAGGACCTTTCTGAGTTCTATGAGTCATTCTAGTGAATTATCAAACCTGAGAGAAAAAGTGGGAACCTCTGAATTTTTAGACAGTCAGAAGAGCAGTTGGCCTGGGAACCCCAGAGCTTGTGGCTGGTGTCTGAAGATAAGTCTTGTAGAGGACCATGCCTTTAACCTCTGAAGTCTGTTCTAACTCCCAATAGTCAGTGTCAGAACTGCACTTGCTGCATGCCAGGTAAGGTTGTAAGTGCTCTACAGATATGAATTCATTTAATCCTCTTGGCAATCCTTTGAAGTAGGTATTTTTACTGTCCTCGTTTTACAGATAAGGAGGCTGAGGCACGAAGAGGTTAAATGTCTGACTTGCATATGGCAGAACCAACTGTTTCCATGTATGTCTCTGTTTACATGTTTATATGTAGGTGGTGGATGAGGAGAGAGTAGGGAAGAGAAATTTGGAAAGAAGGAAGAGAGAAGACACATTAACTTTAACAGGCGATATGGGCTTTTCAGTATTTTCATTAAAAAAAAAATTATTCAGACTGGGTGTGGTGGCTCACACCTGTAATCCTAGCACTCTGGGAGGCCAAGGTGGGAGGATCACTTGAGGTCAGGAGTTTGAGATCAGCCTGAGCCAGAGCAAGACCCATCTCTACCAAAAATAGAAAAAATTAGCCAGGCATGGTGGCTTATGCCTGTAATCCCAGAACTTTGGAAGGCTGAGGTGGGAAGATCGTTTGAGGCCAGGAGTTTGAGACCAGCCTGAGCAAGAGTAAGACCCCATCTCTACTAAAAATAGGAAAAATTAGCTGGATGTGGTGGTGCATGCCTGTAGTCCCAACTACTCAGGAGGCTGAGGCAGGAGAATTGCTCGAACCCAGGAGTTTAAGGCTACAGTGAGCTATGATGATGCCACTGTACTCTAGCCCAGGAGACAGAGTGAGATCCTATCTTAAAAAAAAAAAAATTGACAAATACATATTGAGCAGCTGCTATGTTTCCAGCACAGTGCTAGGAGCTGAGATACAATAGTGAACAAGACTGATCCAGTCTTTTCCTTCCCTCATGGAGCACACAGTCCACCAGAGTAGATAACATTAAATAAGTACACAGCCACTTTTCTGCAATCTGTTGCAGGTAGCCTGTGAATATGTGTTCAAGTCATTTGATTATATTGTTCTGTACACTATTGAGTTGTATTTATTCTCTGGGATAGTCGGGTCCAGGGTATGCCTCTGTTTCCTTCTTCCCCTTTGCAGAAATCTCTAAACTGCACCTTAGACAGGTAGGAGAAAGTCCAAGAAGGAACATCAGCCGTGCTGTCTATCCTGCCTGGTACATTCAGCTGTTGTGAGTGTGTCCTTGGTCTTTAACCCGTAGGACTCTATATTATCTCCCTAAAGGTCTTGTATTATCTCCTATTGCCTCTGGATTAATGAGATTTTTTGAATATTTTTTAAATGAAATTTTTATTGAGATAATTGTTGATTCTCATGCAGTTATAAGAAATAATGCAGTTTTCTTGTACACTTTGCCTACTTTCTTTCCCCCAATGGTCACATTTTGGAAATGTTAATATCACAACCAGGATATTGACATTGACACAATCCACCAGTCTTATTCAGATTTTGCCCCATTTCCTTGTACTCATTGTGTGTGTGTTTAGTTTTATACAATTTTCTTTCTTTCTTTTTTTTTTTTTTTTTTTTTTTTAGACAGAGCCTCGCTCTGTTGCCCGGGCTACAGTGCTGTGGCATCAGCCTAGCTCACAGTAACCTCAAACTCCTGGGCTCAAGTGATCCTCCTGCCTCACTGGGAGTATAGGCCTGTGCCACCATGCCCAGCTAATTTTTTTTCTATTTTTAGTTGTCCAGCTAATTTCTTTTTATTTTTAGTAGAGATGGGGTCTTGCTCTTGCTCAGGCTGGTCTTTAACTCCTGACCTCAAGTGATACTCCTGCCTCGGCCTCCCAGAGTGAGTGCTAGGGTTACAGGCGTGAGCCACCACACCCAGCCAGTCTTATACAATTTTATCACACATGTATGCTTCCATCACCACAGTTAAGACACTGAACAGTTCTGATGCCATAAGGATCTTGTTAAGGTGCCTGTTTACAACCACACCTACCTTCTGCCCTGCTCCTGGCAACTATAATCTGTCCTCCATTTCTAAAATTTTGTCACTTCAAAAATATTATAGAAATGGAATCATACAGTAAGTACTTTCATGTTTTTAAGAATATCCGTTCTCACATCATAACATTCTATACAAGACCATCTTTCAGAGAATCAGTATCATATACAAATATATTCATGGAATTATAAAGGGATTTTTCCAATTATTATGCTTTTTGAGAGTCAAGAATCTAAATCATGGAGATATTGTCAATTTGGTAGAAGTAAAGTTATGACTTCAGGCGAAATTATTTGCTGTAATCCCATATTGAATCTTGTGAAAATTAGAAAATAAAATGGGTACTTAATTATGTGCATATTAAGAACAAAATTAAAATTCATTCCTTAGTATATGCCTATCAAGGATAAGCATAATTGGCACAGGTGGGGTTTGGGGAGAATCCTAAATTTATTTTACTTTCCATCAAATCCACTTCATGACATTTCCTCTAAAACACATTCTGTTGGCATTATTTCTTATCCCTTTCTGTCTAAACTATTTTCAAAGAGGGTTAAAATATTAAAAATGCAAAAACTGATGAGGGCAAGAGAGGAGAAAACATGACGTGGTCTTTTTGGATAAGATACTATTACTGCATATTAATCTCATAAAGTTCTAGATATGTTTATGGCATGGGAGTCAGTTTGGTGTGAAGTAGCACGCTGTGTGTTAGCATCAGTGGTCTTCTAGGTGGTAGCAACTTTCCAGTCCATTACTGAATCTTCCTGTACCAAATCCTGCTACTTCTCCTTAGAGCTGCTTCTGGAGCACCTACATCATCGGAGAACACGCAGGGCTTTACCGCAAGAGCTTCTATGGGAGAAACTGCTCCTGTGACAGAGCCGACCCATCAGAACGCGGAAAGCCTCCGGCGCCACACTGATCACACCTTCAGAAAATTGGACTCAGCTATGCAAATAGACAAAAGCATGAGTTCTTGTATGCATGCAGCTAGCTTTATGTCTGACTGGTACCTAAGCTTTGGACCTGTGTAGTATAGTGGTTCTTATAGCATGGTTACCACATCAGCAGCATTAGAATTACTTGGGGATTTCTTAGGAATAAAAATTCTAAAGCCTCACCCCAGACCTCCTGAATCAGAAACTCAAGTCGGAGCCCAGAAATCTGTGTTTGAAGAAGCCCCAGGTCATTCCTATGCATGCTAAAGTCTGAGAACCACTGCTTTGGTGCAAACATCTGTTACTCATACCCTAAGCATCTGGAAAGAGAGTTGACCATAAAGTTCTTTTATCCAAGTCAGGGCTCAAGTCGAGTGGTGAAAACAGTGAGGAACTGGAAACCTCATGAGGCTGGTCTAAGAGTTAAAAATCTCTGAGAGCATTTAAGACAAGGTGTGTGTGTGTGTTGCAGAGGGTCAAGAAAAATGGGACTGTGGAGGAAAGATAACTTACATTACGTGAACAGGCTATTTCATGGACAGCACCAAAGCAGCTTTGGAATTTGTAATCAGGTGGTTGGAAGTTTCTCATCTTGGTCAAAGCAAGCCTGCGGCCTTATTGTTTAGAGCTATGCCTTGTCAAATTAGTTGTATGGCTATTGTATTTCAAGCTTAACTTGGACAGACAGGCCTGCCAGGCACAAATTTCTCAAGCAGATGATGTTAAGGAGGACAAAAATTATCCACTGCAAGACTGTGAGGACAGATGACACTCACCAGGAACAGCAAGCCAAATCTGCAGGATTCATAATACAATTGGCTAGCCCTAGGGACCTGGCCTCTTTGAAGTGGAAGATTCGAGACAGTACGAATGAGCCATCAAATTAACTCGCCGGGCTGGAAAAGATGCAATGCTTTCATTCCCCCCACAAAGAAACATGAGTTTAAAAGATTAAAATATTCCCAAAGGAATCACAATAATGGAAGCAGAAATCCTTGAGACATGATAGCGAAAATGGCCAACATCTCAAATCCTCCTGACTTCCTGTCTACCTTCTTTTGGCCTCTCTCCCTTAAGTGAAAGATGAGTTTTGCTAGATTAGGCAGCAGTTGGAATTAGTTTTATTCGCCAGCAGTGTTGGGAATAAAGGCAGAGCCTGCAGGAATGTGGTCTCCAGCAACAAGTAATCATTATGGCAAAATCAAATTCCCCATCTCATCTCTGATATGCCTGTATGTAACCCTAGAGCTGAGCTTCAGTGTTATAAATCCAGCATACAAGACATGGAGCAGTGGGGTGTGGGGTCCCTTGTGTATCTAAATGCTCTGCCCAGCAAGAGAGATATATGACGGTAACTTTCTCCCCATCGCTTTTGCAATAAAATTCACCCAGTGCTCCAGGAAGAGTTAGGAATGTAATTCAGCTCCAATAAATCAAGACTAAAATTAAGATGGCCAGATATATTCAGGTGTGTGGAGAATTTGAAATTTAGTGCCCTGGTAATAGGTAGTAGCAGATTATCTAATTATGGAAAGAAAGAAGAAATATTGCTCTCTGGGATACAAAGCTAAATGCTCTAATCCATTAAACTACCACATCTCTGCCAAAGCTGGATTAATATTAAAGTTCATGTAATGTCTGACTTTTTCTTTAAAGGAATGAAGTCAAATGTTAAGAAAAAAATATAAATGAAAAAGCTATAGTTCACAATAATTCCAATTTGACTACTTGTCAAATAGTTGTGTATTTTATCTTTTGGTGTCCTGTACATGTACCTGATTATAGTAAAGTCCTATTCTTTTCTAACAGTATATATGCTTAAATTTTTATCAACATATCTTGAAGCTATTCTGGACAGACTTTCAGTGGCGCTCTCATGAATCAGATATGCTTTTCAGGGGGCACTGAGGACACGAGGCACTGGCAGTGGGTGATCCTTCCCATTCATTCTGGTCCTACCTTCCTGCCTTCATCCCTGTGGGAATCCTAATGTGCCCATTACTGACTGTGGTCAACTGTGGCTTCAGGTATAATTGGGTGGAGTCAATGGAAGATCACGGTTTAATAGAGGGTAAAAATGAGAATTCCCAGACATCTATTAACTTTAGTGAATAATCTTATTGCTTAACTGGACGGGGATGGGGTGTTTAATTGGGAAGTCAGGTCATGGATGGATGATTGTGTAATTCTTGAAGTTATGTCACCTTTTTCTACCATGTTGTGACAGCAGCCACTTGGAAACCAGTGGAAACAAATTTCCGTTTGTTGTAAAGCTGGTATTTATTCTAACGAACGAAAAAGTTCATGAATCCTTGACTGAAGAGTGATCCCTCCCTCTTTGGAATTTTCCATCTGTTCTTGAAAGTAACATGTGGAATAGGAACATATATCTGATCGGGGCAATTCAATCAAATCCAGTGATTGATCAATGTGGTGACAAAGTGTCTTCTAACTCTGAAATCACACAATTCCCATTCATTCCAGCCATGGTCTAATTGAGGTGTTAGTTACCATGTGGCTTAGTCTCTGCTTCCTCCCTAGCTCCTAAATTAACACGAGATGTTATTGTTGTAGAGGCCCCAGTATGGAGCACAGAACCTAGTAGATATCAGTAAATGATATCCAATTATTTTTATTTACTTTCGAAGAATGCAGAGTGGCTGATAGCCTCCCAAGGAATGCTCTATGGGCCCTGTTTCAAGAATTTGTTTACAGACCATTGGATTATAAACTCTATGAGGGTAGGAATATAACTGTGTTATCTGCAGGGCCTAGCAGAGTATCTGGCACATAATAGGCACTAAATAATATTTGGGAGAATAATTGAATGGTCAGTGCTGCAGGCTTCTGGGAATCACAGAAAGAAAATGGTTGGAAAGGGGCATTCACTTTTCAGAAGGAACAGCATGCATGAAGATGGCTGCACTCTCTTTTAGACGGGTCTCATTGATCTTTTAGAAACAAAATAAGAAAAATAGCATGGTCCTTTTCCCAACAGCTTGAAAGATATGAGAATCAGAGACTTTTAAACCGGCAAGAAATATGAATTCATGTTTTACCAAAATCTCAAGATGCTTTGCCACCATTTGTCTTACCTCGAATAGGCTCACGTATTGAGCAGGCTGGCACTTCAGGGATGGTAGGTGGAAAAAGAATTTGGTTTTAGAAAATTGTGGGTTATGCTTTTACAATCTTCCTGAACAGTTTGTCCTTTATTGATCATTTTCTGTGCTAGGCACAGTGCTGGGTAATTTTTTTATACATTCTCACTGCAAGTTAAATGAGATCAGTGATCTTTACCCCTATTTCAGATGAAGAATTTCATGTGCAGTGACTATGCAAGGTCTTATACTTAATACATGGTGAGGCTGGTGTGTTTGACTCCACTCCTTTCTTTTTCCATTGCTTTATTGAGCTATAATTCACATATCGCAACATTTACTAAAGTGTACAAGTCAGAGGTTTTTAGTATATTCACAAAGTTGTGCAACCATCTCATTTATTCTTAAAAGTAAGCACACATTTATTTTGTGTAATGCCTAGGGCAGCTTTTTTCTAAGGTTGACAACAACTGATTTCACAAGTTGATTAACTAGAATTTTACTGGCATACCTGTCATGTGGTTTACAGTGAAGACTGAGCCGGACACCTTGAATCCCAGCACCTTGGTTACTGGTTGTGTGACCTTGGGCTAGTTCCATAACCTCTCTGTGCTTCAGTTTTCTTATTTCCCAAGGAGATAATAAAGGAGCCAATTCACTTAGAGCACTTAGAATGGTGTCTGATACATACTAAATGCTCAATAAATGTTAGCTATTATTAAAAGTGCATTAACAGATCCTCATGATAACTGCATATTACGGGATCCTAAAATTAGCTTATGAATCATGAAAATTAAATTGTCAGTGAAATGTTAAATGGTCAGTGAAAAGTTATTTTATTATATTCTAATTCTTTGCAAATTAATGATCCATGGAATGTCAATAATTTACTAACAACAGTTCTTTTACAATTGACCATTTGACATTTGGAAAGTGTTTTCCCATTTAACACATTGACTGCCACACTAGAAAAAAAATTTTTTCCCTTGGGGCCACAGTGTTTTATTACAAAAATAGAATAAAAACTTTGAAAACAAAGTGATCCTTTCTAATTTAATGAAAAATTTATTTTCTATTGTTTTCTGTGCATGAGTTATATGCAACTTGAAAAATACTTCACACAATTCCCAAGGTAGAGACATGTGAGTTATATATGCTTCATGAAGCCCTGGACTCAATACTGGTGTGAGTTAAATACAACCCACGTGGCAGTTAATGTGATAAGCACTACTCACTGTGACAGGGATAGCTAGTTGCCCACCTAGTATTGCTTTATTCCTTCTTCCTCACTGACCGACCACAGCTTTATTCTGGGTGGCAACGCGCCCACTAAAGGACTGTATCTCTGGCCTCCTCCCAGCTGGGAGGCCAAAGAGATGTAAACAGATATAGGGGAACAGGGTTTCCAAAAAAGCCCCTTCAGGCGAACCGACTCAGCTGGAAGAGGAGCCTTTTGCTGTCCCCCTTGCTCCTCCTTTGGATGTTAATCAGACTTGATGTCTGGAGCTCTGATATCAATATTGGGCCATAAGTTGAACTTAAGGGTGGAAACCACTTGTTCAGTGTGGAGATGCAGAAAAACAGAAGCTGATGCCTCATACCAAACATGGACTACCTCCCAACTTCTTTTGTATGAGAGAACCACCACCCACTTTCATGTTATTTGGGCTTTCTGCTATATACACCTGTATCTAATTGTAATTTACACTTATACTTTCCTTGGTCAGCTCAAAAAGGGCTTAAAATGGTACATTCTTCCAACAAACATGTACTGAGCACCTACTATGGAGTAAGTCATTGTTCTGAGGGTTGAGTATGCAAGGAAAAATAGTCCCTCGAGGAATTAAGTTGGCTAAAGAGACAGACAATCAAGAACAGTACAGTGGTGTCAGTGCCAGGATCAGGGGGCAGGGGAGATTTATCATCAGGATAGACTTGACTTCCAGGAGGATGCAACCAAGTTGAAGAGGTTATTAAGTGAGAGGGAAAGGGCATTTCAGGCAGAGAAGTACCTGACAGAAATGACCCAAGAAGCACAGTAGCAATTCTACAAGGAAATGAATTGTTTTGATCCTGCACACTGAGAATATTATCTAACCCCTGGCTGCAGGAGCCAGGTCTTTATCTTTCTGCCATCCTCTCATCCTCTCAATCTAAATTAGTGGTGAGAAACTCTGGTATATAGTAGTGCCAGGTAATATCTGTTGAATCAATGTTGTGCACAATCAGAACTGAGTAATAGATGTAAGGATTCAGAGGATTAAGACTCACAAGGCAGAGGTTGGGAAGAGGTGGTCTCCCTTCTCTGTCCTCCTGCCCTTTCCTCATAGCTGACCTAAAATGAAGGAAAAGAGTAAAATAGTTGGGATGGGACGACTGGGTGGCCCATCTCCTGTCAACCCTATCTGTCCTGCTTCAATCCTCCTGCTGTCCAGGGGGAGAAGAGAAGTGCCGGGGGAAGGGGCGATTTGCAGCAGACACAATGTGGCATGCTTACAGCAGACCCAGCAGGGGCAGTGGCTTGCGTGAAAGGTATATAGACTGGGCCTGCCTCTATGGTATGCATAGTAACTCCCCAAATTAACCTGAACTCTCCAGTCTCTGAATATGCAAATACAGGTTTACAGTTTCTAATTTAAAGAACATTTATAAAATCAAAAATGTTTCTGAGGGCAATAAATTGTGAAATCCAATCCTATAAAAACTATCTTGATCTATTGTAATATATAGGCATGCCTTGAAGGTATTGTGGGTTTGGTTTCAGATCACTGCAATAAAGCAAATACTACAATACAGGGAGTCACACATTTTTTTTGGTTTCCCAGTGCATATAAAAGTTATGTTTACACTCTACTGTAGTCTGTCAAATGTGCAATAGCATTATGTCTAAAAATACAATGAAAAGAACTTAATTAAAAAATTCTTTATGGTGGTTGAGGTGGGAGGACTGCTTATGGCCAGGAATTTGAGACCAGCCTGGACAACACGGCAAGACTGTTTCTACAAAAAAACAAAGTTAGCCAGGCGTGGTGGTGTGTGCCTGTAGTCCCAGCTACTTGGGAGGCGGAGGCAGGAGGATGACTTGAGCCCAGGAGCTCAAGGTTGCAGTGAGCAATGATTGAGCCACTGTACTCCCAGCCTAGGTGACAGAGCAAGATCCTATCTCAAAAAAAAAAAACCAAAAAAAACCCCCAAAACCCAAAACCCAAACAAAAAACCAACCAAACAAACAAAAAACCTAAAATGTTATGGTTAAAAAATGCTAACCATCATCTGAGCCTTTAGGCAGTCAACCTTTCTGCTGGTGGAGGGTCTGGCCTTGATGTTGATGGCTGCTGACTGGTCACGGTGATTCCTAAAGGTTGGGGTAGCTGTGGCAATTTCCTAAAATAGGACAATGAAGTTTCCTACATCGATTGACTTGTCCTTTTACAAAAGATTTATCTGTAACATGCAATGCTGTTTGATAGCATTTTACCCATAATGGAACTTCTTTCAAAATTGTACTCAACCCTCTCAAACCCGGCCACTGCTTTATCAACTGTTTGTGTAATATTCTAAATCCTATGTTGTCATTTCAAAAATGTTCACAGCATCTTCACCAGGAGCAGATTTCATCTCAAGAAGCCACTTTCTTTGCTCATCCATATGAAGCAACTCATCTGCTCAAGTTTTATCATGAGAGTGCAGCAATTCAGTCACATTTCGGGCTCCACTCTAATTTTAGTTCTCTTGCTATTTCTACCACACCCATAGTTACTTCTTCCACTGAAGTCTTGAACTCGTCAAAGTCATCTATGGGGGTTGGAATCTTCTTCCAAGTTCCTGTTAATGTTGATATTTTGACCTTCTCCCATGAATCATGAATGTTCTTAGTGTCATCTAGAGTGGTGAATCATTTCCAGAAGATTTTCATTCTACTTTGCCCAGATCTATCAGAGGAATCACTATCTATGGCAGCTAGAGCCTTACAAAATGTTATTTCTTAAACAGTAAGACTTGGAAGTTAAAATTATTCCTTGATCCATGGGCTGCAAAATGGATGTGTTAACAAGCATGAAAACAACATGAATCTCCTTGCACATTTCCATCAGAGCTCTTGGGTGACCAGGTACATTGTCAAAGAACAGTAATATTTTGAAAGGAATCTTTTTTTCTGAGCAGTAGGTCTTAACATTGGGTTTAAAGTGTTCAGTGAACCATGCTGTAAACAGGTGTGCTGTCATCTAGGCATTTAGAGGACAGAGTAGATTTAATTCTTCAGGGCTCTAGGATCTTTTGAATGGTAAATGAGTATTAGCTTCAACTTAAAGTCACCAGCTACATTAGCCCCGAACAAGAGATTCAGTCTGTCCTTTCAAACTTCGTCTTCTCCTTTCTAGCTATAAATGGCCTCTTCTTCCAATAAAAGGCTGTTTCACTTACATTGAAAATCTGTTGTATAGTGTAGCCACCTTCATCAATGATCTTAGCTAGAGCTTCCGGATAACTTGCTGCAGCTTCTACATTAGCACTTGCTGCTTCACCTTGTACTTTTATGTTACGGAGACAGCTTCTTTCCTTAACATATTAACTGTCATGAGAGTTGTATTTAACTCACTCTAGTTTTGACCCCGGGGCCATGTGAAGCATATATAAAAATCTTGTTACAATTATTACTGACAATTTAATTCTAAAAATGTGGATTAAATGAATAGAAGTTCATAAATTTCATTTTTCTATTTATATTTACCTTTAAATTACACTCAGTTTCTATTTTTGTAACAAAACACTGTGGCCCCAAGTAAAAGTTCTCTCTCACCCTTCACAGAATTGAACAGAGCTAGGGCCTTGCTCTGGATTAGGCTTTGGCTTAAGGGAAAGTTGTGGCTGGTTGGCTCTATCCAGACCACCCACTTTCTCCAAGTCAGCAACAAGGCTGTTTGGCTTTCTTATCTTTTGTGTGTTCACTGGAGTAGCACTTTGAATTTCCTTCAAGAACTTTTCTTTTACATTCACAACTTGGCTAACTGCTGCAAGAGGCCTAGCTTTCTGCCTATCTCAGCTTTTGACATGCTTTTCTCACTAAGCTTAATCATTTCTAGCTTTTAAATTAAAGGGAGAGATATGCGACTCTTGCTTTCACTAGAACACTTAGACACCACTGTAGAGTTATTAATTGGCCTAATTTCAATCCTGTTGTGTCTCAGGAAATGGGGAGGCCTGAGAGGGGAAGAAATGGAGGAATGGCTGGTTGATAGGATGATCAGAACAGATACAACATTTATTCAGTCTTATATGGGCACAGTTTGTGGTGCTCCCCCAAACAATGACAACAGCAACAGCAAAGATCACTGATTACAGACCACCATAACAGACATAATGAGGAAAAGTTTGAAATATTGTGAGAATTATCCAAATGTGACAGAGACATGAAGTGAGCACATGCTAATGGAAAAATGGTGCCAACAGACTTGCTTGTTGCTAAAAACCTTCACTTTGTAAAAGATCCAATTATTTGTGAAGTACCATAAAGCGAAATGCAATAAAATGAGGTATGCCAATACTTATGCACTTGGTCTATTAAATCTCCTGATTCAGTAACATGAAGGGCAAAAATGGGGGGCTCTTACAATCCTCATTTCCTTATAAGCACACAAACAAAAAATTATGATTTAAAAAGAAGCTAACCTTACTGCTGGCCATGAGCTATATATTAGGCCTTTTCCCCTTCATAGTGTCTCCTTTAATCCTCATTTACAGAGTTAGATTAAGAAAATAGGGCCGGGCGCGGTGGCTCACGCCTGTAATCCTAGCACTCTGGGAGGCCGAGGTGGGCGGATCGTTTGAGCTCAGGAGTTCGAGACCAGCCTGAGCAAGAGCGAGACCCCATCTCTACTAAAAATAGAAAGAAATTATATGGACAGCTAAAAATATATATAGAAAAAATTAGCCGGGCATGGTGGTGCATGCCTGTAGTCCCAGCTACTCGGGAGGCTGAGACAGGAGGATCGCTTGAGCCCAGGAGTTTGAGGTTGCTGTGAGCTGGGCTGACGCCACGGCACTCACTCTAGCCTGGGCAACAGAGTGAGACTCTGTCTCAAAAAAAAAAAAAAAAACAAAAAAAAGAAAATATGGTTAACTGTCTTAAGATTATACAGCTAGTAAGTGATATAAACAGGACTCAACCCAAGTGCTAAATATTTCCCAAGTACCTGCTCTTTCCACTCAAATTTTGAACTGCATACTGCCTAGACCCAGCAGCAGCACAAAACATTAAATAGCATTAAACAGTAAAGTGCCCAATGACTCTATTTTAATTACTGGGAAAGATAAGCTCTTTAGCTCTCAATAACTGATCACTTATTCAGCCAGTAAGAGTTGTAAAATACATAGCTCTGTTAATAAAGTATTTCTGTTCTTCACATGGTGTTGTTAACAACAGCCTTTCTATAAGAGTTGGCTTTCAGTTTAGAAAATCTAGTAATTAAAAATCCAAAATTAGTGGGAGGGCTGGACTCTCCCATGTCTTTTAGGCCACTGCATATTTCAATAAGCCCAGTAAAGAAAAAGAATCATTAACTCAAGAGGAATGTGTCTTATTCCAGTTCCCTCTAGGGCAGTTCAGTAGTTAGTTTCACCCCAGTGAATACTGACTACAAGGAAAGAAGGAAACAAACAAAAAAGATTTTTTTCAATCACATTTACTAGCTCACATAAATATCTGAAAACAAATCCATCTGTCTTCCCTTTGTTTCCTTGGCACAATTTATCCTAGTTCTTAATAAACAAATTACCATAAATATCTATAAGGGGAAAATGAATTTTAAAACATTAAAGAGAGGTTAATAAATAGTCAAACATGTCAACCACTGTAAGAACTACCTATTTTCTTTAAGATTAAGCCATTGATTTACAATATTTATTAAAATAAATCTCACCTTTAAAAATAAGGTTAATTTACAACTTGATTTCAACTTGGTTTTTTTTGATAGCACTTCAATTTTTACATTAAAAATTGTAAAACTTCAACTGAAGAACAAATAAAACACTCAGACACAAGTTTATACTTTAAAATTTCTCTCAACTTCAACAAATAAAGAATGACTATGTATCAATTTATGTCAGTCCTGTGGTCCACAATACATTTTCCATTTAAAACATTTTTAGTTGTTCTTCCGTACTGCACGGATAGCTCCTAGTGGGAATTAGTATATAGTCTGTTCTTGACGAAGACAACACTGGACAGATGTTGCCTGATGCCTGGGTAATGCTGAATGTGACAAAACCAGCGAGACACATTAAGATATTTCTCCTTTTCTTGAACTGTCAGGTCAACCTAAGTAGAGATTAAAAACATACACATACAACAGAGACATTACATAAGCACAACTATTAATATCACTTAAGTAGGAGATTGAAATTAAAAACAAAAACAACATAAAAAAACCCCACCTAGCTGTTCTCAAAAGCCAACATATTTAGATAGGAGTAAGAGTTTAAGCTCCTTGGAAAAGCAATCCATTTGTTTAATGCTTTTATGTTCAGTTCAAAACCAGCTGTACTTACTTTCTTAGGGAAATACCAAGTTTTCAACAAACACAAAATTTACATTAACAAGGATTTTGAGGCCCAAAGAGTTTGCTTTTTACTTCATTGGAAAGAAAGACTAAGATATGGTACTTTCTCTGATATATTTTAGCAAACCTAAAAAAGGGAGACATTGGCAGCTCACACAGTCAACAAGGGAACACCACCATGTAAAACTCAAATATATCTATATTAATATATAAATATAAATTTATGTGTGTGTATATATAAATATATGTAAAAACTGCTGGTTATACATATGTAGACTACTGCTGCCTTTCTACTCAACTCTAAGGACAAACCTCACTCAAGAAGACAATGATCCATTTCAAGTGATTATTGCTAAATAAAAGAAGGGGGGGCTATTTACAGGGGCACACAAGATGAAGAGACTGGGTAAATACATGAGACCAAAGATCTTCTGAATTCTGTTTGCAGTAAAGCTGAATTCTATGGTTGAGTGGAGACAGCATTCATATAATTTACTGTCAAGCTTTAAGAATGCCTAAAGATTTGGTTAGAGAGATGTAATAAAAAATACAGGGCTTTACCATTTCACTGTGCTCAAATTCCAAAGCAGGTGACTCAAGGACTTATCAGGTAAAGAGAAGGCCATTGGGCAGTAGCTTGCAGCCATGACCCCATGCGTGGGTAGTGTAGTTCCTTCTTTTGTTAAGTCACATTTATGTAACAGATATTACAAATCTCCGTAACACTGACAGCACTGTTAACACCAAGAAAAAGACTCAGTCACCCCAGGAGTGGTTCAAAGCCATCGGGGTCTGCTTGTTGGGAGGCACTTTAAGTGCGATGGATGTCCTAGGCTTTTCTGAATTTAGCAAATACTTGTCCTGCAGGCAAATATTCTGTTAAGTTTCCAGATCAGTGAAGATGAAGGAAAAATCACTCTAGTATGCAATAATTGTTTAATATTACAGAATGTAAAAGAATATTAATAAAATTCAAAAGGAGACAAAATTTTCTCAATAAATGTTTAATTGAACTCATATTTGTTAGCTCAGTTTGCTAAAATTGTTAGTAGTGACAGTCTCACTGCTTTTGTTTCATAAAAATTTAAGTTTCAGGGTTTAATGATACACACTGAAGTCCTACACACAAGCTGCTATAGCAAATTATAAAAATACATTCATGTCATTTAAGGGTGTATAAAGTGGTGTCTGGTTATCAGAAAGATGTTACTACGACAGTTTCACCCACAACACAGTCAGTCCTTCATGGAGATAAATAATATATCAGTCAAGAAAACTGGTCAAGAATGTCTTTTTTAATGTAAAAGTTTTAATTTTTGGTAAAAGAGAATTCATGGTTTCACATGTAAGTATTACATTATTCCTAACTGTTAGGTTCAACTGAAAGGAGCACCTGTCTGGTGTGTTTTCACAGGAGGCAATCATTTGGGGGAATAAACTGAGTATCAGTGTATATTTCAAAATATTTTGTAAAAGAGCTTTTGGTTCTTTTTCTAAATCTTTACCATACGTAAACTTCAACAATGACTTCAGAAATCACTAAGATTTTTTAAAAGCTCAACCAGTAATAAACATAGCTGCACACCTAACAGGAAATGCTAGTGAGTTTTCTTACCAAGAATGAATGACTGAAAGAATAAATTCAAAATCAACTTGAGCAAACCTCTTTACTGATAGTTACAGCAAATAGAAGTAACAAGTTTTACTCCAATTTGGTTTCATGTCAGCTGCTGAAATATATGATTCAAATCTGATCTCTTTCTTACAATTTTAATCTTTTCAGAGCTCTTTTTAAAATGCCTCCATTCAGCCACTTTGTATAATGCTATTTTTCAGAATGAACTAAAAGATTTCTAAACAAAGTACTAATGCCTGTTTGATTCATGTTCAAGTTGTTCAACCATATTTTGAACCAGGTAGAAAGGGCAACGGATATTTAATATTTATATTCCAGAATAGCATATGCTGTCACCGAGGACTAGTATGTTTTTACCAGGTCTATTATTTAAACCAATAATATAATAACATATAGCACATGGGAAAATAAACATTATCCAACTTAAAAACTTCACATTTGGAGTCTCTAGTATAAGGATTATGAACAGACCTACAGTACAAAATAATTTTTATTCTAAGAGCTTAGAAGCTCTTTAGAAAGCTTCTAACATTTCCTAATTTATTCTAACAATTTTTAACTAGATGATCTATTTTGCAATATTTTCGGATGCTCTATTTTAGAGAATGTCAATTTATTCATTTGCCCTCAGAAATTTTCTGCCAGAAATACACAAAGTTTTTCCAAAAGAGTCAGGTTACCACTTTCACCTCTTTTTACAGTTCAAACTTTGGAACTTATTCCTTAGAGTCTGAGATAATTATGACAGATCTAGATTTGTTACCTCTGCTACTTCTGTGGTAGCCATTCTATATATAAACTTACTCTTAACAAACAAAAGAACAGACTTTCCCTCTCACCAAATTCACAGTTTTTCAGAACATTTTTGATGAGATCCCCTGGGCTATTTCACTTATAACATTTGTTTCCATCACCCTTTTCTAGCTAAAGTTCTTTTACCTCTCTTAGACAGGAAACACAATGCAATTGTTCTAGTTCCCATTTCCTGCTTCATATTGGTCTACATGCCAGTGTGTCTACAGTGGTGCTTGGCCCTTTATGGCCTAATCCTTCCCTTTTATTTATACTGGCACTCTATAATTACTTTGAACTTTAAAGCCAAACAGATAATATTCTGAATCACTAATTTTCCATGAAGTCATGTGAGAAACACTTTAAGTGACCCATTCCAGATCAGGGTGAAATGCTGTCTTGTTACCTTTCCAACTGGCACCATGCTGCCTTTGGGACATTCTTTATGGCCAATGTTCTTGGACTGTTTTGCAGCTATTTCTTTTACTTTTCCTTTCCTTATAAAAGAATCACGTACCTCCACTGGTACTTCAAACTTCAGAACAAATGTATTCCAGCTGATAACAATCTTATAGTCAAGCAGCACATAACATTACAAAGGATTTTAATAATCTTGAGTAACAGTCTGTTCACAGGGACTACTATCTACTAGTGAAATCACTTTAAGAAAGCAGTGAGTCACTGGTGTTATAATAAACAGCCACACTAAGGGTCAGTTTAACAAAGGAAGTGTGACAAAATATTCCTCAAAGGGAATTAAGATAGACCAGATCTTAGAACAACTCAGCCACAACCAAAACTGGGCTCACAATGAAACAAAATACAGTTGGATTATTTGATGACTAGAAGGTTCCTTGACTGCTGTTTTGTACACTGAGCTGATTACAAATTAAGTATTGAATAACATGAACAAAAAAAATAAGGAATGCATGAAGGCAAAAATAAATATATTGCCAAAGCGAACCAAGCACAAGAACCTGATGAATATGAGCAGGTAGCCAATATGGACTTCACATCTACCCTCCTCGAATTTAATACCTCGCAATCATTTTTTCCTCACCTGTGTATATTTACACCCAGCTTAACAGGGATGTCATTTAAAACCACAGTGTAATTCTGTCATTGTGTAGGTCTTAGTCTGTGAGAACTGTTCCTTGAGAAGGTGTTTATTTCTGATTACTTTGCCTGCACTTGCACTAGAGTGGGAGAGATGCTTTGACTGATGGTATGAACCCAAAGGGAAGGTCAGAGTGATTTACATATTATTCAACTCATTTTGTTTTGAAAAAGACAAGCATAATATCTTTAATCATTATATCCTAGTCACTATAAAGTGGATATACAGTCCAAAATAGGAAATATAAATAGTTACAGACTATTAAATACTATCAATGCAATCATAGTTTTAACATGCAGAATTGAATGAAACATTTCTAACCTGCCTAAAAACCAAATGCCCTCCCCAGGGCACCTAGACTCATAATTAAATAACTTTGCAGCTGCTGCTGTGAATATTTTGCATTATAGAATTATGATGTTGTTCACTCAGCCTATGAAGAAATCCCACAAAAGCTGTCTCCTTTTCCTTTCAGGGTATTTTCCTTCCCTACTGTGTGACCTGCATAAGCCAGAAGAGAGGAAAATGTAAATATACGCTAGTTTGCAAGAGTTACATTTCATTATTGCCCTTTTTGAAAAATTAGATGGGAGAAATGCTCTCCTTCTTAATGACAGCTTGAAGCCACAGGAAGCCAGATCTTGTGAGTCTTGACAGACATTTGCTAGCCTGCTGGTAGTCATCACATAGAAGATGACATATGACATTTCTCCTAGTATGAAGCTTTAAAAAGTTAAATAATGTCAAAACATAAGTCACATTTAAATGTGTTTAAAAAATGCCAACACGTTTGTGACTGTTTTCAGTGAGAGTTGTTCCTGCACCCTCTGTAAGGCAGCCATGCTCGCAGCGGCACAGGCCCACTCAAATCAAGCATGGACGCCCCAAGTCAAAAGAACCGTAGTTTGCCACCAGGAGAGAGATGCTTAGATACCTAACAGCAAATCCTCTTTACCTTGGAGGCTTTTTTCATTTTGAAATGAGGTAAGTTGTGCCGAGTCATCATTCTAAATTCAAAAAGCTACTAAAATATACTGAACCTAGAATGGAATAAAAAGAGGCTGGTGTGATCAATGTATTTCAGCTCTAATTAAACTTTCTTCACACTTAAATAAAATTACTTTGATTTAATTATATTGCAGTAGATAATTAAAAATTGTATTTTGTTTCTTTTTTTTTTTTAGGCAAGCACAAAAATAAGGTTTATTGAGGAAAGATAGGATTACAGGGTGAGAGCAAGATATAGGTTTACAGAACATGGTACATATGTCACAGATGATGACTGGACCCATTGTCACAGCCAGGCAGGCAAAAGGAAGGGCAAAGAGAGCTTGGCTATGCTCTGCAGTTTTATTTTATAATGTCTGGATAGGGACCTCCCTTGTGCTTCAGGTCACCATGGCATCACTTTGGACAGCTGGAGTCACATGACCTAAACCCTAACTACACATGTGGGTTCTAGGTCACTTTCCGGACTTTATGGTACCCATGTGACTGGGCCCATAGAGAGTCCTCTGCATTCTTTTGCAGCTGGCAGAAAAGTTTAAAAAAATTATATTTTCACTATAAAGATATACAACCTAAAATAGGAACTATAGATAGGTATAGATTGATAAATATTACTAATTTTCATAAGCATTTAGCTGTACAAGGCACTGTGCTAAGAGCCGGGAGGGGACAAAAGAGAAACAGGACATGATCCTCTCTGGTCCCCTTATTTTATTTAATTGAGTCATATTCCTTGTAAGTACAGGGAACATTAGTTCCACTTCACTCCTATTGTACCTGCATAATTATTAATGGGCCTCCTTTCACAGTCAAAAGTGTTGTTTTGGATGAAAAATCAATCATAAGGTCTTCCTATTTATAAGCAACATTTGTAGTCAAACTTATAAGCTTTCTAAAACAATGAAAATTGCCTTGGATATAGCCAAGGCCATAAAAATCTGCAGATATTTTTCTGACAATTTCATGATTCTACATCCTACTTTATCTGCCTCATTAATTGGTAACAGAATACTCTGACCAGAGATTAGCACTGGATTCCATTTTCTCTAATTCATTGTTTTCATGTAAAACAGTTTTATTTCTTCAAAGATATTAACAGTTCCTTGAAAATAGTTTTAGACATCTTTTGCGTCCCTCTCAATTATTGTACAGTGGGCACATAAGCCTACTAGTATAGTAGGCTTTCAATATGTAATTTAAAATTTATGATAATCAAGTTTTACACTAACCTAAGGATCATACTAGGTCATTACAATAATAATGTTATAGAACTTAACACAATCACTGAGGGATCTTTGAGGAATAATTCTTAATAAAGTTAAGTAAATCCAAATTGAAGGATTATAGCTTGAGGGGAGGACTAAGAATAACTGTATCATACATTATCATCATACATTATCATAGCATTTTGGGGGAAGGAAGCTACATGTTTTTAATTACTAAGGAATCCACTTCTATAATTGTCACGTCCAGGCTGAGTTAACAGCAACAAGTTCTGGAGGTAACTACATCCCACTCTGCATTTTCTGGTTTGAATCTCAGTCTTCTCTCTCTTGACCTCAAGTGAAAAACCCAGGCTCATGAGGCCTCAATCCCTATTCGCCTGTTCCTGCCAAATGGCAAAGCTGATCATGTAGGAGGTTTTTTCAGAGGAGAAAACGACTTTGTCTTCCCAAAAGACAAACCCTCCACCTTGCTTTATGAGGCAGATAGCAGCCCCAAACCACAGACAGGTCGGGGCCTGCGCAGGCCTCAACTATTACGGTATTTTATAGTTTACAAAGGGCTTCACACATTAAGACACTTCAGTCAGAAGATCTAGTGTGGCCCTTCCAAAAACTGAACACTGTGCCTTCATGTAAATCACTCAACCTTCCTTAGCATCAGTTTCCTTCTCAGTAAAAGGAGGATAATAACACTAGTCCTTTCTCCTTCACAATTATGAGGTATAATGAGAAAATATGTAAGAAACTCCTTGAAAAGTATACAGAAATATGTTAAAAAATTTATTTAGTGTTTACCGAGGGCCAACTATATAGATGTGCCAGGAATTATGTAGAACAGTGGTATTACAAATACGAATTACTACAATCTCAAGTGGATTATAATTTAGAAAGAGAGATTTTCAAAAAAGAATTACAGTACAAAGTGAAATAAGCTGGAACTGAGGTCATCTATGAGGTACAAGCAGAAACAGAGGAAGGAGCACTTCAATATGCTTTAGGAGCCCACCAGGGCTTCACCCCAGGGATCAGTGCTGGAACTGAGCGACACTTGATGAAATGCAAATGAATTTGGGAGGAAGATAAGGGCTGGGACCAGGTAGCAAGAAAATCGGCAACACAAGGACACTGAGTAGAAAGAGCATGGCATCCAGGAGGCTCTAGGGGTATGTTACAGCTGGGAGAGAACAAGAAAGAGGCTAGCAACCGTGGCAGGAGTCAGACGAAGGGTCTCCCAGGCTGACAAATTTTACTCTGTAGGGAATGAGGAGCTACTTAACTATCTTGAGAAAGAAAAAGACATGGCCATGAGAAGACTGCTCCAGTGGCCACTAGTCTCATCTCTTACAGTCCATCTTCTTTAGATGAACAGATTATGAATTCTGGATTAGGGCTGTGTCATCCAGGATCGCAGGCAGAGACACATGTGAGAGGCATCCAGGAAGTGGCAATCAGGACCCAGTTGACTGGATGCATGAGGTGCTGAATACAGAAAGACGTATGAGCTCTTTTTTTCCACAGGGGATAGATGGGTGTGGGGGTGATGGGGAGGTGAGCGGAGTTTTAGACGGAGAAACAGATGTAAGAAAGCATGAACTCTGCAGCCAAACCACCTGGTTTCTAGACCTGGTTCCACCACTTACTTGATCTCAAAGAAGACATTTGGCCTCCCTATTCCTCAGTTATCTCATCTGTAAAAGGGGGCTATGATAAGAATAGTGCCCACCTCATAGGGCTGTTACTAGGATTAAATGAGTCAACATTTATACAGCATAAGGACCAGTGCCAAGAACACAATGAGTGCTATATAAATGTCTGTAAATAAATTTAACATGGGATATAATTTAAAATAAAGAGACTGACCAGATAGATAGTGGAAAATATTGAAGATAGAAGAAAGGAAATAAAATTTGGTACAAGATCCAGAAATAGGGTAGGAGGTGTAGAAGGGAGTTGAAGTAAGAGGCTGGATGAATAGATTAACCCAGGAAAAAAGCAAGGTGATCCTTTCTGAGCCAGAAAAAGGAGACAAGATGGTGGACGCAGGTGGGCTGGAAGATGAAGAGATTCAAACAGCCTCCACTTTCTAGCTGAAAGAAGGAAGGAGGAAGGCTCTGTGACAATGACGGAAGACAAAGGACCAGAGAGAGGGACGGAGCTTGATGAAAAATGGTAAAAGTCTGGAAGAATCCCTCGGAGAACGGAGAGGGCTGATCAGTACTAGAGGCCAGCTGCAATTGGATAGTAAGAACTTTTAGTGGCAGCAATCTGTAGTTTTGTGATTTCTCTGATAGAGCTCAGCTTGGCTACAGGAATGAAGACGCTCATTTGGACTGGCCAAGACCTACAGGGAAAGGGTGGTGACTGTAGAACAGAGCAAAGGAGCTGCAGATGCTAACAAGAGGACATAGCTGAGGTTACGCAAAAGGGGGTCTTGATTGGGTGGGGAAGACAGTATACAGATTTGGAACGAGGGGAGTCATATTACGTCAGATAGGGATGAGGGATTAAGAGACTAAAAGAGTGCAAATAAGAGGCTGCACAGAAGATGGGGCACTAGGTCTAGAATTAAGGTCTAGAGGTAGAATGGTATGAATGTGGGGTCTAGGGCACGATGATAAAATCCAGAAGGTGGCCAGAGAAGTCACTGTTGGAAAAAAGCAGTAGCAAAGGCCGAAAATCAAGCAGGTCAAAAAAAGTTTTGGCCCCTCCAAAAAGCAGGAAGCAACTATGATAAATGGGTACAGAAAAGGCATTTCAGTATAAGATACCTTGTCTAACAAGAATTCCTTTCATTTTTATTTGATACGTTGAAAATGTAAATTTGATTTAAATTTAAGACAAATTAAAAAAAAATCATCCTAAAGATTACAGAAAAAAAGCCAATGACTATTCAAATACTCACTATAAAGCGATGAAGTCCATAGTACAATAGGATATCTGCTAAAGTAAAGTTATATCCTGTAAGGTAGACTTTATCTTCAAGATATGAATTAAGATCCTAGAAAAAACAAATAAATAAAACATTAATTTAAAAAACAGTAATAATAAAGCTAACTACCATATCATATGGTACGCTACTAGAAAACAAAATACTGACATTTAATAAATTTAATCCTTGATATTAATAAAAACGGATTCAAAATTACAAAGCATACACCAATCATCTCATTTTTAAAAAATAGGATGAACATTATTAGTCTTATTTTAAAGAAGAAAACATTAGAAAATGATATTCAAAGTGCTATCTATGGTCATTTCAGCGTCCAGTTTTTTGTTCTGGGAAACATTTTGCAAATCATGCACATTACATTTATTTTTTCCATTAAAATATTAATGGAAAATTTCTATCTCTTCAGAGAATTCTAAGAAATTCTATAACCGTGAAACATTTCCCCATTTTCCCTTCCTTCCCATCCTGGCAACCACTCTTCTACTTTGTTTCTGTGAATTCACTGAGCATAAGGTTCATCCATGTTGTAGCGTGTCAGAATCTCCTTTCTTTATAAGGCTGAATGATATCCCATTGTATGTACGGACCACATTTTCTTTATCCATAAATCTGTCCATAGACACTTGGGTTGTTTCCACCTCTTGGCTATTGTGAATAATTCTGCTATGAAAATGAATGTACAAATACCTCTTCAAAACCATGCTTTGAATTCTTTTGGGTATATACCCAGAAGTGAAACTGCTGAATCATATGGTAATTCTATTACTTTTTTGAGGAACTGCGATTCTGTTTTCCATAGCACTTGCACATTTTACACTCCCACCAATAACACACAAGGGTTACAATTTCTCTATATCCTCTCCAACATTTGTTATTTTCTGGCTTTTTTTTTTTTTTTTTTTTCCAGTAGTAGCCATCTTAACAGGTGTGAAGTGACATCTCAACTGTGAGTTTGATTTGCATTTCCCTAATGATTCATATGTTTCTTGGCCATTTACATATCTTCTTTGGAGAAATGTTTACTCAAGTCTTTTGCCCATTTTTTAATCAGGTTATTAGTTTTCTTTTTGAGTTGTAGGAGTTCTTTATATATTCTGAATATTAACCCCCTATTAGGTATATGAGTTGCAAACATTTTCTCCCACTCTGTGGGTTGCCTTTTCACTCTGTTGATCATTTCTTTTGATATACAGAAATTTTAAATTTTGATGTAGTTTGTAGTCCAATTTATCTATTTTTACTTTTGTTAGAGGTACTGTCTGACAGACCTACATGAATACAGCAGTTTTCTGACAGGAAAAAGTTTTGCCCTCTTAAAATTAACACCTAATTTAGCAGAACAGGAATTTACATTAATTTATATTCAATTAAATGAGACAACAGATTGATATAACCTTCAGAGGAAGGTTTTATAAATAAGTTATATGAGCTATTATTAGATATTCTCAGAGGCTTCTCTAAAGATATGAAAGACAGCTCAGTGGCCAACAGCATTTATTCTGGAAGAATTCCTTAAACTATAGGGAAAGCATTGTGTTCTGATTCTCAAATCATATCTGTCATAGTCTCTTTGGGCTACTATAACAGAATATATAGACTGGGTGGCTTATAAACAACAGAAATTTATTTCTCACAGGTCTGGAGACTGGAAGTCCAAGACCAAGGCTCTGGCAGATGCAGTGTCTGGTGAGGGCTCACTTCCTGGTTCACAGTCAACTGTCTTTTCACTTGGTGGAAGGGGTGAGGTCTCTCTCAGGCCTCTTTTATAAAAGCACTAATTTCGTTCATGAAGGCTCCATGTCTGGGACCTAATCACCTCCCCAAACCATCACCTTGCAGGGTTAGAATTTTAACATATGAATTTTGGGAGGACACAAACATTCAGACCATAGCAACATCCCACAGCGTCTGGCACAGTAATCAATAAATGTTTGCTGAATCGAATTTAATTGCTTTGAGTTTGTCCACAGACTCAACATGATATATGCTGAACGTGAACACTATGAGGATAAAGACCTTTATGGTGATCCACTTATACTTAATGAACAGTAAATGTATTTTCTCTTCCTTATGATTTTCATTGAAAAACAGTCATTTTCAAAATGGTATATGAATACAGACTCCTAGAGGTCACATTCCAGATGACAAAATAAAGGAATGTGGACACAAATGAGGAGACAGGTGTGGAAGAAATCAAAATTTGGGTGGGAGGGTAGAATATATTGGTATATTATGGAATACCACTTAAATTTTATGGTAATCTGTTGATTGGAGATGGTTTCTCTCCAAATATCTTCAAAGGAATGAACTTTGACAGAATATAAAAAATAAATACATCTTCATGTAATTTTAAAAAGCATTTAAAGAAAGAGCTGAAACAATTTAACATTGTTTTGTATATTTTCTAAAAATAGAATCTATATCCATGTTTTAGTTATAAACACTCTTAAAAATGTAGTTTTAATAAACTATGATTCGGTATTTTCCTGATTACTGACGTAAATAAAATTTTTCCTACCAAAAAACAGAATTTCACACATTCTAACTAACTATTCAGAGCAGGAAACTAATTAATGTGTGTTGTTCACATTTCCTTTTTTTTTTTTGTTTTACAAGTCTTTTTGATGCTATTGCCAAACTTGTTAAAAAATATTTTCCCTATAGTTCCACCTAATTTTCTTTTTTCTCCCAACTATTATTAAACTTTCTAATAATATAGAAAAGTTGAAAAAAACAGTACAGGAAGCAACTATATACCCTCCATCTAGATTCATCAAACGTATTTTGCACTGTCTGCTTTTTGAAATGATATGCTACCTTATTTATGAGGCATTAAAATTTAGAATTTTGGTTTTAGCACTGAAATGTAACTTTGCCAAATAAGAATTAAACCTTTTCATAAAATCCTAAGAGCAAAAGTTTTAAAATAATAAAAAAGATACACAGCTCCGTACAAACCTGGGCAAAGAATACATACAAGTAAATTTTTAAAAATAGTAAAAATGGACCAGGAGTGGTGGTGGCTCACGCCTGTAATCCCAGCACTTTGGCAGGCCAGGAGTTTGAGATCAGCCTGGGCAACACAGTCAGACTGCAACACTACAAAAAATTTAAAAAAAAAATTAACCAGGTGTGGTGGTGTGCATCTATAGTCCCAGCTACTCAGGTGGCTGAGGCAGGAGGATCATTTGAACTTGGGAGTTCAAGGTTGCAGTGAGCTATGACTGTGCCACTGCACTCCAGCCTGGGTGACAGAGAGGAAACCTGTCTCAAAAATATAAATAGGCTAATAAGTGCTATGAAAAATGCCATACCACTAATAATTCTGTAGAAAAAAACTGTAAACAAGGAAATTATTTTGGTAATGAAATGGGGTAGTGAAGGAGAAAAAGGTAATACCCATGTTAGTTTTGTGGAAGTGGCCACTTTGATGTACTCTAATAGTGTACTTTTCTGGAGGGCAAATGAGCAACAGAGCCTTAAAATTACATAACTTTTAGCCTAGCAATTTCCCTTGTAGGAATTTAGCCTGAGGAAATAAGTGGGAATATGTTCAAATACTTAGCAACAATCTAGTAACTACCCAGGGATAGACAATTTAAGTTGTGGTACAATTACAGTTGATCCTCGAACAACTCAGGTTTCAACTGTGCAGGTCCAGTTACACACGAATATTCTTCTGCCTCTGCCACCCCTGAGACAGCAAGACCAATCCCTCCTCTTCCTCCTCCTCAGCCTACGCAATGTGAAGACTATAAGGATGAAGATCTTTATGATGATCCATTTCCACTTAATAAACTGTAAATTTATTTTCTCTTCCTTAAGATTTTTTAATAACATTCTTTCTCTAGCTTACTTTATTTGTAACAATACAGTATATAACACATAACATATAAAATGTATTGATTGACTGTTTATATTATTGGTAAGGCTTGCAGTCAATAGTAGGCTATTAGCAATGAAGTTTTGGGGGAGTCAAAAGTTATATGTGGATTTTTAACTGCTCAGGGGGTTAGTGCCCCTAACCCCACATTGTTCAGGGGTCAACTGCATAAGAGAGAACACGAGCAGTTTATTACAAGGAGAGTGTAGGTAAATACTTATTGACATAAAAAGATGTTCACAACACATTTTCATTGAGCAAAAAAACAGGTTACTGTGTCCAGTAGATGCCCATTTTTAAAATAAAATACAAACATATATATGAAAAGAAAAAAAACATGGAAAGAACAAAAAATGGGTTTAATAAATATCTGATGACTGAACATAAGCATGCTTAACAGTTCTCTCTTGTTGGTGGGACTATGGATGTTTCAAGTGTATTCTATTTGCCTATTTGTACTTCCTAAATTTCTATAATATTTACTGCCTTTAAAATAAATTAACAATGCTGTCTTGAAATAGCAAAATTGCAAAACAAAACAGAAAACCACCCTTTTCTCATTTGCACTCATAAGGCCAAAAATCACACTGCAGTCCATTCTACATACATTTGTCTCCCCGACTAGTCTGAGCTCTGTAAGGGCAGAAACCATCTAATGCATCACTAGCCCTTGGCACGTTGCAGGTGCAAATGAGCAAACTGCTATAGAGCAAGGAAGAAAACCCAAATCACCCAGCTGCACATACACTACATTTCAAAAACAGGAAAAATCTTAAGTCAGAGTCTCTCAATTAAATATCTAATATCTCAGATATAATGCTTTGGGAATTACTTCCACGCTTCCAAAACCAAATTTATTAATATAACTTTTGAAACTATAAACCCAATTCATTGAAATCCTGTTCATATCTTTCAGAATTAAGTACTTTATTACTATCCTTTCCTTTGGAAAATTATAAAAGATGGTTATATTCACTTTTTATTTGCCTAAAATCTCACATTCACTTTGAGGAAGATATGCCTGGTTCCCTCTGGAAATGCTGTGGAGCATGGTAGGGGCACAACAGAGGGGTCCCTACAAGTAATCTGTGCAGATATTGAGAATGAACGGTTTATCGCGACAGACCTATAAAGGATCAAGGCCTGAAACTGACTTTCTACCAGTTCTCTTGATGAAATCTACCAAAAGTACAGTTTAAACCATTTTCCCCAAAGTGATAAAGGAAAAACTTCTTTACACAACTTGAGGAGTTATAAAAAAAGTATATAATTTAATAATTATAAATTATTTATTTCATTATATAAAAATGGAAATAAAATTAAGAAACAGAAGGGACCCCTGCAATGATGTGGTTGTCTGAATGATCTCTATGTTCCCCTTCACATTTAATGCTTTTATAAAATTTTTCAAAATCTATTTTTATATAAATAAATTAACAAAAGTAATTTGGAATGTTTTCATTTGTGGTGACTCTGGAGCCATATTCAGTTTATATTTTATATCAATAGATTCTTTTATTCTAATTTGACACCTTTGGAAAGAAAATGCAAATCTTAAAGCAATGGTTCTTGAGGGAGAGAAAGTTGGGCTTTCTCAGATCAACTGGACAGATTTTTCAAACTATAACCCTCAAAGATTCTCATTCCCTCTTGCCTGAGAAAATACTTTATCCCTTAGAGAATCAGGGCTGCTAAGTAGGGCATGACATTAAAAAAACGTCATACAAAACTCTAATCGCTGACTGACAAGTGTTATGAAGGAAAAGCAGCTATCACATTAAAGAAGTCATACAAAACTATAATTACTGACTATGGCAAGTGTTATGAAAGAAAAGCACAGGGTGCTGGGACTGCACATAGGACTAGGAACCTCAGCTAGCTGAGAGAGCAGTAGTCAAGAAATTTCCAAGGCAACGGTATCTGAACTGAGATCTGAAGGGGAAGCATTAGGAGGCAGTATAGTCAGTTCCAGGTGGAAGTAATAACAGGTACAAACTACTGAGGCAGAAGGAAAGAGGTAAAGAAGACCAACAGCTTTTGAATCTCAGGGGAAAGAGATTTCTGCTTAGCGTATTTCAGCATTTCAGCCTATATATATTAATACAAAGAGAAGTCACAATACCTTCAACAGAGTGCGGAGATCATCTTTATTGGAGTGTCTGTCTACTTGGGTGACCCTGTATTCTAACCATTGCTGAACTATTGCTTTTTCTTCTGCAGTACTCCCCAGCAAATATTCTTTGTTGGCTTGCTTGACTAGATGGGCTGCTATAGTAATCAATCCTGTTAGACTTGGACCATTGTTTGTTTGGAGAACTGGAATCTTAAAAAGAAAAAAAAGTTCTTCAGATAAATTTAAAAAACAAAGACCATATCATGACTGTAATTTCTAAGTAATCGCTAAATCCCTCAACTATTTTTTCAAATACTCTAGGATTTTACACAAAGATACGAAATCACATACAAATGAAAGTCAAGAAAATAGGAGTTATATAATGTACAATTTGATTAACAGATACTTGATGAAACTGGTAATAACATTGTAAAAATGAGTATGATGTTACTATAATAATTTATAATTGTGTATGTACAATATGAGAAAATGGAAACCCTAATTATACTGTATTAATTTCAATCAATCAAGATCACCTATACTTTATTTTAGTAAAGTGAACATACTTGAATAAACATGACTTTTTATGTTTCCCCTATTACTACAGCAATACAGGTCAGATTTACTTGCTTATAAGAAATTGCCAATTAATTTAAACTTTCTTGATACAAAATTAAGCAGAAAGCATAAGAAATTTAAAAGAAAATCGAACGTGTTGTTCAATGGGAAGACTGTCCAAATATAAATAACAAGTACACAATCTAAATGACCTAAGGAAACAAAAAAATCATTTTCTTCAAAAGACTGCTGCTCTTTTCAGCCATGAAATAGTATCTTGTACTCTTACACTGATTTATACTTTGCAGGGCACTTTCATACTCACTTCTATATCAACAGGACTCAGTCAAGTATATAGGGAGATTAACTTTCTACAGACAGATTCAAAGGTTACTTTCTAAAAGGTAAAGAAGGTAACTAAAGGCACTTTCCACTTCCCATTCACCATTTAGCTCCCTGAATTCTCATTTTTGTCTTCACACTCAAATGAAACCACCAACCTCTAAGGTCACCAATAACTTCCTTTTAAAAAAACGTATCAAAAGAAAATAATATGAAACTCTCTGGGAGTGCTGATAATGTTCCTATTCCTTGACTGGGTAGTTACCTGGGTGTGTTCACTTTGTGGTAACATCAAGATTTGTGTACTTTTCTGAATGGATGTTATATTTGTAAAGAAAAAAAAAGAAATAAAAATGTCTCACGATTACTGTGTATGTGTGTGTGCGTGAGACAATTAACTCTAAAGAGAATTATCTGTAAAAATAAATTATCCACAACCCCACCATACTAACTAAAAAAATTCCCAGTTACCTTCTCATCTAATCATTACATCTTCTAAGAAATGGTAAGCAATATCATCCTCATTTGACAGACAAAGAAACCAAGTCACTTGGTTAGTAATAGAGTCAGAGTTTGAATAAAGTACCATTGGCTTGAAAGTCCATTCCCTTTCCTCTACACACCCTAAAGTATTATATATAAATCTTATGTAGTTGCAAACATGGGACACACTATTTTTGCATTCATCTTAGGGTTCCATAGTCTTCAAAGTAATCACCTTTACTGGCTGCATAAGTAATACAGTCATGTGCCGTCAATGACTGACTGACTGCATATAAGGCAGTGGTCCCATAAGATTATAATATTGTATTTTTACCTTACCTTTTCTATGTTTACATACACAAATACTATTGTGTTACAATTGCCTAAAGTATTCAGTATAGCAATATGCTGTACAAGTTTATAGGCTAGGAACAAGACTATCATATAGCCTACTACAGACCTAGCAGGCTGCATCACTGAGGCCTGTGTTAAGTACATTCTATAATGTTTGCATAAGGACAAAATTGCTGACAATGCATTTCTCAGAACATATCCCTGTCATTAAGTGACACATGATTGTGTTTCAGTGTGCCAATGTACTATAATTTAATGAACCTTTCTCCTAGAGATGGATTTCCGAGCTACTTTCAATTTTTAATTATTATTGGTAATGTTGGCCGGGCGCGGTGGCTCACGCCTGTAATCCTAGCACTCTGGGAGGCCGAGGCGGGTGGATCGCTCAAGGTCAGGAGTTCGAGACCAGCCTGAGCAAGAGCGAGACCCCGTCTCCACTAAAAAAAAAAATAGAAAGAAATTATTTGGCCAACTAAAATATATATAGAAAAAAATTAGCCGGGCATGGTGGCGCATGCCTGTAGTCCCAGCTACTAGGGAGGCTGAGACAGGAGGATCCCTTGAGCTCAGGAGTTTGAGGTTGCTGTGAGCTAGGCTGATGCCACGGCACTCACTCTAGCCTGGGCAACAAAGCAAGACTCTGTCTCAAAAAAAAAAAAAAAAAAAAAAAAATTATTATTATTGGTAATGTTGCACATGATGCCTTATTGCTGGCTCCCTGCTGTCAGTTGTCTTCCTCCCAAATGGCTGATCCTATCACATAACTTCATCCCTTTCCCCATACACATAAACAGAAACTTTTGAAAAATAGCTGCCCATTACTAAAATGTTTTAATGAAAAAAAATTTAAAACTATCCTCTGAACTCCAAAGGCCTCACAGTTGGGCCTCAAACTATAATTCCGGGTTGACCTTGCGTTGCATCACTCCACATACTGGTTTCCTTATTGCCCCAGACTTCCCAGTCTTTCATAATTTTATTGGTTTTATACATCTTTGAAAGCCTAATCCCTTAAATACCAGCTTTTCTGTGAAGCTTATAAGTCCATTTCAAAAGTCAGAATTAAATTCCTCTTCCACACTCCTCAACAATTATTTTCCTCCATTAGTACATATTCTGTTGGGCTTTAAATTGTTGATGGCTGTTTCTTACACTAGATAATACTTGTATCTTGGCAGTGTTTCCTAAAAAATAGAAACCAAACTAAAGAGTACCAGCTGGAGGGACAAAATCAGCATGTGGGGGCAGAGGAAAAACCAAAAGCAGGCCACTTTGGCTACAATGCCTATTCTGCCACTAATCACATGGCTGATCTTAGGCAAGTCGCTTTTCCCTTCTAGGCTTCAGAATAACTTATGTTAAAAACTACAATACTACTACTTTCAAGACAAGATTTTAACATGGACCAAATGAAGAACAGAAAAAATTAAAGACAAAAACCAAACTTTGGCTGGGCGTGGTGGCTCACGCCTGTAATCCTAGCACAGTGGGAGGCCGAGAATGGAGGATCGCTTGGGGTCAGGAGTTGGAGACCCCGCCTCTACTAAAAATAGAAAAATTAGCCGGGCTTGGTGGCGCACACCTCTAGTCCCGGCTACTAGGGAGGCTGAAGCAGGAGAATCGCTTGAGCTCAGGAGTTTGAGGTTGCTGTGAGCTTAGGCTGATGCCACGGCACTCTAGCCCAGGTGACAGAGGGAGGCTCCGTCTCAAAAAAACCAAAACAAACAAAAAAAGTCGTCTGGAAAAAATCTCAAAGGGGCAAAAAAGTGTATGTCCAAAGTAGTCTTCCTACAACTATTTTCTTCCTCTAATACATTCTCTCCATTGCAAACAACGATCCTTATAAAACAAACATTTTTCAATGCCCTGGGAAATCTGAGTTCTTATACCTCACCAAGTCAATCTCATACCGTGTAACTTTCCCTCATTCTCTGAGCGTCGCACACTTAATTTGATATCCCAAGGCCTCAGAAAAACCTTCCCTGAGTCCAACAGATTGCGTTAAGGCCACTTATGTGTTCTCTCGGCCATCTACTCTCTGACGTGGCATTCTTCACTACTATAATTTAAATAGCTGCAACGTCTGTCCACCCGGCCAAAAAGCAAGCTTCCTGAGGGGAGGCAGGGTGCTCACCTTAACCACCACTGTATTACCTAGGCCTAGTACAGTGCTACCTGGCACCCTATTAACTCTCAGAGTCGCTTCGTAATAACTGAATGAAAGGTGCAATTATTGTAAATACAGTCACTGAACGCAAATGCAGGGCCTCCAGGTCAGTCTATTTAGGAGGTCTTTGAGGGCTCTACCGCAACTCGTTTTCCCACAATAGGATGATGACAATTTCCCAGCAGGTAAAGTTCAGGCCGAGCCCGACCTGAGCAGATGCCCCCTCCTCCCCCCAGGAGCTAGGGCTACAGGGGCGGAGGCCCAGAGGCGCCATCTGGCTCCGCGGCGCAGACACGTGGAGAGCTGGGAAAAGCCGCATCCTCACTGCATCCTGCAGGCCCGGTCCTGCTTGGGCTCAGCAGGCCCCGCTCCCGTCCGTCTTTTCCCCTCCATGCCGCCCCAACTTCTCACCTGGCGGTCGCCGTGAGCACTATATTTATTCCCTTTACTCAGCCCCAGCGATTTTTCCAGCAGGGTTAACTCCGCAGCCGCCGCCATCTTCCGGCTGTAGCTCCTGGCAGGGGCAGGACCGGGGCAGCAAAGACCTCCTGCGTTGGCGGGCAGGGAAGTCCCACCCCCGCAAGCGTCACCGGCGATTGGCTGAACGGAGGGGGCGTGGAAGGCGGGCCTGCGAGCAGGAGGCGGGGCCAAAGGAAGGGGCGGGGCCGAGGGCGGGGTGTGGGACAGGTCGAGAGGTGACGCAAATTGCCACACTTGAGCCCTGGGGTACTTAGTGGTAGAGTGAGCCAGACTTAGGCGGTGCAGTAGACTAGGTCTCTAAACCGCAAGCTGTTACCTGGCTGCCAGAGTTAACTCGTTTAGTCAATTGGCAGGCAAAGAGAATTTATACATAAGTGGAGCTGAAATTTACGTTAGTTTGGCTCAGGAATTTGTTAATTTGAACAATCAAATTGAATAGCAAAGAGTTCACAATCCATGAATAGTTTCTAACATGCAGCGTAATTCATGAAGGTTTTAATTGTTTTGTCATGGTGAATTGAAAAAACCAATTTTTCCACTGTCAATCCACAGCTCAATACTAGCAGAATTATAAATTTAAAGATTATTCATACAACACTGGATATGTTAGGTAGTGGTTAAATAATGATAGCACAAGAAAATCAGCCAGTAATGGTATTGACGATCTTTATTTGCAATACTAGAAAGATAGTGATATAATTTATGTAGATTCTGGTATGTAAATAAACAATGCACGTGACTCCCCTCCCCCACGAAGTTGCTATATTCTTGTATCTTCAAAATAGAAAATTAGTACTGTATGTTGAGCCCTTGAATATTTCCAAAAGATTTCTGAAAATAAATATTTTTGACATTGAAGAATAAATAAACAAAGTATGTATTTGAGAGAAATAGAAAAGAAACACTACAAGGTAATTCATCAAGGAATCAGAAATATAGAAATTTAGTAGGGAATGTTGCTACTATATTACACCTTTCCTACCCCAGAATATTTAATGAATTAACTCTGGCAGTAGAAGTAAATATAAGGAAAAAATTTTTTGCCAAATCAACATAACAAAGAACAAAAGAAATTCCAGTATAAGTAGATTGTGGTGCATTATCTGTTTTACTTTACATATACTGATAATTGAATGATCATTTTACTACTTCTAAAAAGGCCAGTCCTCTGAGAAAATTCACATATCGATTTTCAGTGTTTAGGTATACTTTTTGCTTCAATAAAGCATTTTTTTAAAAATTCACACACCTAATTCCATTGGGTGTATATATAAAGTAAGGCTTGACCTAAATGATAGAACTGAGATTTGAATTCCAATATAAAATATCTGAAAGGACAGTCACCAAATGATAAAAGTGATAACTTTCAGGGAGTAATATTGGATGAATGGGTGGAAAATCACTGTTTAATTTATGCATTTTGATTTGAATTGTTGGTGATAGATTTTGTAATAAAATAGAGTTATTTTAATGTAGTTATAAGCTTCTTTCTTTCCTTTGAATCCTGAAGGTTTTTAACCCTAAATTTCGTTTTTTTCCTTGGTATTCTCCCTTTTATTGTGGATGTGCATGACTGAAGAAGAAACTGGTTGACCACTGCCTTACTACTTCTGACATGGAAAGCAAGGGTGCTGGTGCCACATAAAATGAGACAAATTTAAACTGGATTTCAGGAGCCAGAAGTTCTAGTCTCTATTCAGCCCTAACTAGTGTATCACTCCAGCCAGACAGTTAACCCCACTTGGTCTCAGTTTCCTCAAGTTTAACACAATGGGCTTGGATTAGATATCCTCTCTGGTCCCTGTTGGCTTTGATATTCTATCTTTTTCTATTTTGATGATTTTGCCTTAAAGTAAACATGCATTTTTGTACTACTAATATAACTGTATCATTGGCTAAAAGGACCTTTTGATGTGGCCAGCCACATCGTATAAATGTAATGGCTTGCTTGTTTTGAACAGAATTTAGGTGGGACCATAGAGAGGAGCCTAGATATTCCTGTCATACTCTTAATCTAGTCTTAATTTCAGGAGATGAGAAAGAGGATTAGAAGTGCTTCCTGTAGATAGGGCTGGCTTCATGGATATGTGACCTCCACAGCCACCCAGGGCCCACACTTAGAAGAGCCCTGTGCTTGGTTTGAGGCTCTGATGTCACCATCTTGAAATTCTTTTTTGTTATTGTTGTTTTTGTTTTTGAGACAGGGTCTCATTCTGTTGCCCAGGCTGGAGTGCAGTGGCACCATCATAGCTCATTGCAAACCTCCAATTCTTGGACTCAAGTGATCATCCCTCCTTAGCCTCATGAGTAGCTGGGACCACAGATACATGCCACCATGCTCTGCTGATATTTTAAAAAATTTTTTTTGAAGTGACAGGGTCTTGCTATATTGCCCAGGCTGGTCTTCAACTCCTGGGCTCAAGTGATCCTCCCACCACAGCCTCCCAAAGTGTTGTGATTGCAGGTGTGAGCCACTGTGCCCACTCCATCTTGACATTCTTAATAGTTTTTTAAAAAAGAGATCCTGTGTCTTCATTTTGCACTGGGCCCCACAGATTACATAGCCAGTCCCACCACAGAAAGTTTATTACCTTTGCTAGTCTTATAGAATAAAAAGATTCTATAAAAGCATTTGAGGCCAGGCGTGGTGACTCACCTGTAATCCTAACACTCTAGGAGGCTAAGGCGGATGGATCGTTTGAGCTCAGGAGTTCGAGACTGGCCTGAGCAAGAGCGAGACCCCGGCTCTACGAAAAAATAGAAAGAAATTAGCTGGACAAATAAAAATATATATATAAAAAAAATTAGCCAGGCATGGTGGCACATGCCTGTAGTCCCAGCTACTTGGGAGGCTGAGGCAGAAGGATTGCTTGAGCCCAGGAGTTTGAGGTTGCTGTGAGCTAGGCTTATGCCAAGGCACTGTAGCCAGGGTGATAGAGTGGGACTCTGTCTCAAAAAAAAAAAACACCAAAAAGCATTTGAGGCTTTGACAGTGTCCCAACAAAGGGAATTGAATATATCTTTAATGAATGCAGATTTATTTTAGAAGCTTCAATAAGATCTAGCTTGACTGCCTCTGTACCCATTATCCACCTCCCCAAAGAACTCAAAAGGAAATTAATACTTTTTGAACACTATTATGTGTTAGGTCCTTATGTATAAACTACATCATTCAGTCTTCACACCAATAACGGGAAATGTGTGGCTCCAGGTATCCATCAGGGCTTTTGGATGCCAATGACAATATCTACTTTGATTAATTTAAGTAGAGGAAGAATATATTACAAGATATTACAAAGTTCACAATAAAGTTAAGAAGTCTGGAGAACAGTCTCAAAGCTGATTCCATAAAATTATCTAAAACCAAGCTGTGGATTGGCACGATTAGAACACCTCTACCGCTGATGTCACTGCTGCAACACATAAACACTAGAAGTTCTTGGAATTTTCTGCAACCACTGCTGCTACAAACACCCATGCCACTTCTTCATCAGGGGCATGGCCTTCCAATCACCGGAAAACTGCTCCCCCTGCCACCCTTGCATCTGGAATCTGGATGCCCTGACTATCACGTATTCCAGCAAAAATGGCAGTTGCATGCACAGCCTGCTCCCTAACATCGCTCACTTCTGAATCACAAAATCCCTTGTGATATGCGTCTGATTGACAGAACCTGGCCACTTGCTTGTGTCCTGATTGTAAGGTAAGCCAGGAAATTGAATTTTGACTTCTTCACTGGAAGAACATAGAATGTCTAGAAAGGATAATTCGTAAGGTAGATCATATACATATATATAAATCTTCAAAACCTGATATATAGAGAAAATATCTTAGGGCAGCTATGACAAATTCCCACAGTCTCAGTGGTTTAAAGCAACAGGAATCTATTCTTCCACTTTCTGGAGGCTAGAAGTCTGAAATCGGTTTCAGTGCGCCAAAATCAAGGTGTTGGCCAGGCTGCATCCCACCGTACTCAGAGCCAACATCTTCAAACCTTTCTGTTTCATCGTCACATAGCCTTCTCCTCTGTGTGCATCAAATCTCTTTCTGCCTCTCTCTTATAAAGAAACTTGTGATTGCATTTAGGATAATCCACGACTCTCCCCATCTACAAATCCTTAATCACATCTGCAAAGATCTTTTTTTCTTATAAGGTAACATTTACAGGTTATAGGGATTAGATACAGTTGTGGCCTAGGATATATTAATAATTAATTTTCACGAATGTTACATGGGCACTGGAAATGAAGGCATAAATAAATTCTAAGAATAAAAATATAATTCTTTGACCACAATGCAATAAAATCAGAAACTAACAAAATAAAAATTTAAAAAGGTTTTTTTACCTGGAAATGTTAAAACATTCTATGAAGCAACTCTTGGGTCAAAGAGGAAATTATAAAATATTTATATTAATAAAAATAAAAAATAAATGAAAATAAAATAAAAATCTAAAGAATTTAAAAATAAGCCAAAAAAGAACAGAAGGAAAGAAGTAATAAAGAGACAAGAAATGTGTAAGAAAACAACAAAAGAGAAGTTATAAATAAATTCAAAGTATAAAAGTCAAAAAATTAGCAAAATTAACAAACCACTTGGTAACATAGTGAAGAAATTTAAAAGGGAGAAATCATAAATATACAAAATTAGAAGTGACAAGGGGAAAATATCATCATAACAGAGAAAATTTTAAAAATCACAAAAGACTAATGTTGTACAAGTCTATGCAAATAAATGTGTAAACTCTGATGAAGTTTTCTAGAAAAAAATTTCAGAATAATTTTCTAGAAAAATGCAATATACTAAAATGGACACCAGGGGGACGGAAATTCAAAACAGACTAATTACTATGGAGGAAATATAGGAAGTAGCAAAAGAGCTTCCCCACAGCAAAGTACCAAATACAGATGTTGTCATGGGGCAATCTGTCAAAACATCAAAGATCAAATTATCCCAGTGCTTGTAATTTATTCCAAGAATGCAAGGGGGTCCAATATTAGGAAATCTACTCATATAATTCATCATATTGATGGAGCTAAGGAGAAAACATTGTAATCATTTCTATAAGCTCAGTAAAGTCATTTGACATTATGTAATACTCATTCGTGTTAGCAACATTCAATGAAATAGCAATTCATATATACATATATATGCGTGCATGCATGCTTGTGTGTGTCTCAAAGCCCCAAAGGTAGTAGCTTATTTTTTATTTAATGAGAAAATATTAGAGGCTTTTCTGTTAAAGTCAAGAACATGGCAAGAATGCTCATCATCTCCCCTACTTTGTAAAGTTTAAGTTAGAGGTTTTAGCCAACACACTTAGTTAGGTAAGAGAAAGTAATTAGAAGCATATGAACTGAAACAAAGAGTCAAATTATCTGTTGGTAGATAATATGATTTACATCTTGAAAACTCAAGAGAATCAATGGAAAAATTATAAAATACAAGAGAATTTAGCAAAGTAGTAGGTTATAATCTCAACATTTAAAAGTCAATAGAAGTTATGATGAAAGAGAAGACCTCATTTATATTAAAGATTTAAAAATCTAGATGCAAACTTAGTAAGAAGTGTTAAATATTTATGTGAATAACAGGATTTAACATATGGTTGCAAAAGTAAATTTGAACAAATGGGCAGACATATCATATAAATGTCAATCTTCCTTAAGTTAACTTATAAATTAGGAAATTCTGATAAAAAAATAGCAGCATTCTTTTTTACAATCTGGAGCTTGAAAGTTCCAGTAAAAAGTTCATTTGGAAGAACAGACAGGCAAGAAAAACCAGAGAAATCCTATGGATAAAAAGAGCAAAGGAGGGTATGGCTGGTAAAGCCCTTTCAGATATTTAAACATTATTACAAATCCTCTATAATCAGAACAGACTGATATTAACACATGGATAGGCAGATCAATGGCACAGAATAGAAAATCCAGATGTGTACCCAGTTGCATTTGACAGGATGCAATCAAGGCAGCATCTTAAATCATTGGGAAAGAATGGACTTTTTAATAAATGGTCCAATAGCTTCTACCATATACACCAATAAATTCCAAATATATTAGAGATTTACATGTAAAAAATAAAAGCCTACAAGTACCAGAAGAAGACAATACTCTATAACCTGGGAGTGGGGAAAACTTTGCTAATCATTACTCCAAATCCCAATACAATAAGGGAGATGGTTGACACACTTTACTATACAACAGTAAAGAAAAAGTCAGCCACAAAGTAAAAAGGACAGATGAAAAACTGAGAAACATTTGCAACTTATAAACACTATAAACGTTTAATATCCTTAGTGTACAAAAGAACTCCTAAAAAAAAAAAAACATGACCAAACCAACCTTATAGAAAAATAGGCAGAAATATAAATGTTATTAATACAAAGAAGCTCTACAAATGTCTCTTGAAGGTATAAAAAGATGCCTCAAATTTACTCATAATAATAAGATTGCAAATTGTAACCACATCTGTACACATTCTCATCTATCAGATTGGCAAAAATTCAAAGGTGTGACAACACATTCAGGTTGGCTGCTGTGAAAAAACAAATCCTATCACACAATTCAGCTGAGAGCAAAATAATACAATTGCTATGAAAGGAATTGGGTTTTGTCTAGCAATATTACATACATGTTTACCCTTTGGCCCAGAAATCCCACTTCTGGGAATCTATTCCATGGAATGTTGGCAAAAATAAAAAAAAGATATATGACAAGGCTATTGAATGCCATCCTATTTATGATAGCAAAGCGTAAACACTCAAATGTTCCTAAGCATGGCACTGGCTGAAAAAACCTTGGTGAATCCACATCATGAAATACTCTGCAGTTCTAAAAAGGAATGAGGAACATCTCTGTATAATGCTATAGAATGATCTCCAGGATATGTTGTTAAGGGGAAAAAGCAAGGCAGAGAAAGCGTTTATGGCATGGTACCATTCATCTAATAAAGTTGGAGGTGGTACAAATACATATACATTTTTGCTTTTATTTTAAAAATAAGTTATCTACCAAAAACTTTTCTTTTCTTTTTTTTCTTTTTTTTTAGAGAATGGCACTCACTCTGTTGCTCAGGCTGGACATGAACTCCTAGGCACAAGGCCTCCTCCCACCTCAGCGTCCAAGTAGCTGGGACTATAGGAATGCGCCACTTTGCTTGGGTCAAAAACTTAAAACAAAAGTTACCTATGAGGGAGGGGACAGTATATAGGGAACAGGAATAGAAACTAGACTTTGTTAACTATACCTTTGGTCATAGATTTGACATTAGAACCTGGTATGTATTTTTACAGAATTATAAAAATATTAAATTAAGAAATCCCTAAAAAACGGAAAGCAAAACAGAACATAAGATACGTCAAATTGGTGACATGATCACACAGTGTGGAACTCTTAAGTGACTTCATAACACAATCATTTAATTGTATATTCTTAGTGAGATAGACCCTAAAGACAAAAATTTATGAAAAAATGTTTCTGGGTGTTTTGGTTGGGTTGGTTGGTTAGCGTGTGGGCAGTGTTTCTGTTGGCACTGTTATCCTAATGTGGATGCACGTGTGCTGTGGGACAAAGCGAAGGAGAAATCCTGTCCTATTGCTGGAAACTCGGGGTTTTGATATTGCAGGAAGAGAAGCAGATGTAAGATAGGTGTCTCTAGACAGTTAAGTCAAGACTCTTTAGTCCTGAATTTGAGATTTAATATCTGTATGAACTCATGGTGATTTTATCTTTAGGAAAATAAAAAGTATTTTCTGCCTAGTTCTGTTTACTTAAAAGGCCTAGAAACAAGGACAATCGGTAGCAATGAGCACTTCTAGCACCCAGATTTTGGTGTCAAATATTAACTCTCACAAACAGGAATGAGGGCACTTTGGAGACCCAGGCAGGAATGTCCCAGGCAGGAGGTGAGCCTGGGCTATCTTGTCACAGCAGAAAGCACAGAAGTTACCTAAGAGTAATGAGCGGTGTCAAACGATCGGATAAGATTATCTGATGGTTGTTAATAATAATTGCAATGGATTAAAACATTTTAAATTCATGAGTTCATTTTAAATATATGAGTTCATAATGATACTGAAAAACAAAAACAAGAACAAAATCAAAACAACCCTCATTGGTCACCTTTGGAGGATACTAGAGATCAAATTCATTTAGACCAAATAAAGAAACCAACGTAATTTTCCTTGATTATCCTATACAAACTGTATCTCAGAGAAACTAAATACTGATGAGGAAAGATTTCTCTTTATAGAAGTGTGAACTAAAGTAGAATCTTAAGGCTCACCCCCCCCACAGGCTGACCGAATGGACCCCCTCTTGGCCAAAGAAATATCCTAAAAATAAATTGCCTGCCAGGAGGAGGGAGGTCAGAGATGTCTCATCATGCCCCTTCTCTTCTTGGAGACATCCTTTATAACCCATTAACAGGCCTAAGGGTATGCAAGATAAACCTGCAGGTTCTCAGTTTACACAACAAATGTAGGTCCCTGTGGCTTGTCTCTGATAAACAGCGCCTTATGTTAAAACATTCCAAGCCTTTAGACAAAGCTTCATGTCTTTAACCAATTACAAGTCAAAGAAGCTTTAAACCCACCTATAACCTGTAAGCCCCGCCTCCCCTTCAAGATGGCCCACCTTTTCTGGCCAAACCAATGTATGTCTCCCACGTTTTGATTTTTGACTTTACCTGTAACCTCTGTCTCCCTGAAATGTATAAAACCAAACTCTAATCCAACCACAGCAAGTCCACTTGCTCAAGGCTTCTTGGGCATGGCTCTGGGTCATGGTCCTCAAATTTGGCTCAGAATAAATCTCTTTAAAATTATTTTACAGAGTTTGGCTTTTTTTCCATTGACAGAAGTATTCCAGCTAAAAAAATAAAGACAGAACAATAGAATATCATAATTTTTCATCCTCCAATGAAATAATGAACCCAGGCAAAGATTACCAATAGCTATTCACACCATAAAAATAAAGACAGACAGACATAAAGTGCTTCTCAGAAAGGTGCACAATGTCACCCGTGAAATAGTCTTACCAATTAAATGGGAATTTGATCAAACCTGTTTTTTTTTTTTTTTTTAGCGACAGGGTCTTGCTTTATTGCCTGAGCATGAGAGCAGTGGCATCGTCGTAGCTCACAGCAACCTCAAACTTTTGGGCTCAAGTGATCCTCCTACCCCAGCCTCCCGAGTAGCTGGGACAGCAGGCATGCCACCATGCCTGGGTAACAAATCTTTTTTTTATTTTACTTTTTTCTTGATCAAGCCTTTTGATCTAACAATCAATTTATAGGAAATAATAGTGGAAAAGAGGAACTGGTTAAATGATACCGTGGAGATGCAGTGAACAAATTCTAGACCATGAAAAACTATAGTACAGATGACCTAGTTGTTTCAACAAGTATAATAAATTGCAAAGAAAAAAGAAAAGGCAGAGGGAGGTGGAATTACAAGTTTAAAGAATTATTAACCATAAGGGAAGTATCAACCAGTTGCAATGTATGGCTCTCTTTTCAAGCCTGATTCCAACTAATGTTTACTACACTGTTTTATATACCAAGGATATTAAATTACAGGCCCAAATTCACATAGCTAATAGATCTGTGCATTAATCACCTGGGGTTTTTAAAAATGCAGATGCCATGCCACACTGGAGATTGTGCTTTATTTTGTCTGGGGTGGGACCAGCCATTGGTATTTAAAAACAAAAAATCCCCGGCTGAATCTAATGTGTAGCCAGGACTGAGACTGTCTGATAGATGGAGCATCCAGAATTTCAAGTCAGCTTTCTGTTTCTCAAACCCAGAGAGTTCTGACTTCCTACTGTCTCCTTTCTCTGTTATCATGGTGAGCTGATACATGCTCTGCTTCACTCAATAGTAGACATAAGAAAGAGAAGAAAGCTTATATTTTCTTTAAAAGAATCAATAAATATATTTTTAGATGATCTGCATATTTGATTTGGAGATATCTGTATCAAGACAGCCTTACTCATAATAAAAATAACTTGATGAATTGATTTTGTCATTGGAAAACTTCTCTGATCTGCTGTTATCATAGTCAAGTTTTAAATCCACAGTACCTTAGGATATAAATTAAACGTCAAATGAAATTAATTTGGAAAGTGGAACAAGAACTGGATGGCTTTTCTTTTCGGAGCACGCCTGACAGCTTTCTGTATGTCATACTGGCATCTGTTAAAATGAGCTGCATATGCCAGAAACTGTTACTGTATCAGATTGCTCTTAGCAATGCCATCATCTGGAAATTTTCAGTTTTAGGAGAGTATAACTTTCTACTTCAGAATATAGAAGGGTTTTAAACTCAGGTGTGGATGGTAGGTAAATGTGTAGTAAATAAGGTGATGCAGGTGCTATGCGTGCTTTTATTTCTCTGTCATAGACACCTCTCATATCCATGCATGTCTTGCATTTATCCACTTGCTTATTGAGTCATTACTATGCACCAGGCACTGTACTAAGCGCTGGGGACACACTAATGAACAGTCCTCCATCAAACTTAGAGTATCTTGAGTGAAGACACCAGACAACACAATTAGATAGTATACAAAGCAATGATCAAGAATTAGAGGGGATGATAAAGATGCAGAGAGGGCACCTAATCTGGGACAGGGGGACATCAGAGAAGGTTTCCAGGGGGTCGTGGTGTCCAACTTGAGACATGAAGGATAAAAAAGAGATGGTCAGGTTAGAAGTGGGATGGAGAGTTGGGGGAAAGTTCCATATGATGGGAATTGTATGTGCAGAGACTGTAAAGTGGGAGAGAACATGATTTTCTGCAGGAAAGTTTGGACTGGCCAGGTGAGCAGATGGTGGATCGTAGGGTCCTTGAAAGCTGTATTTAAAAATCTTTACTTGTGATGGTTAATTTTATGTGTCAACTTGACTGGGCTGAAGGATGCCCAGGTACCTGGTTAAACATCCTTTCTGGGTGTGTCTATGAGAGCGTTTCTGGACGAGATCAGCATTTGAAGTGGTAGATTGAATAAAGATCACGGTCACCAATATGGATGAGCCTCATCTGATCTGTAAGCACATGACCAGAACAAAAATATTACGGAAGTTGAATTTGCCCTCTGCCTGACTGCTGAGCTGAAACATTGATCTTCGTCTGCCCTTGGTGCTCCTGGTCTTCAGAGTCAGATTGGGATCTAAACCACTAGCTCTTTGGCTCTCAGGCTTTTGAACGGTAGGTACCACCAGCTTTCCTGGGTCTCCAGCTTACACATGTCAGATCGTGGGACTTCTCAGACTCCATAGTCGTGTGAGCCAATTCTTATAAAAAATCTCATTTTATACATATATATAAAAATAGACAGATAGATAGATATCTGAATCTTCTATTGGTTCTGTTTCTTTGGAGGACCCTAACTCATGTGTTACCCTTAAGTCTCTGGGGCCTCTCAGACTCATGTCTGACCTGCACTATTGCATTCTCTCCTTTGTCCTTTCCCCCAATCTGCTCCTTCTGCACAAAGCCCCATCTCACTGCCTGACATTCCACCAGTTGCCGCATCAGAAGTCTAGGTGCCATCCTTGACTCTGTCCTCTCCTTCATGTCCCCTACGCAGGTACCAGCAAGTAGATTCAAGCTTCACGATGAAGAAATCTTCCCTCTCCTGCTGTCCCAGTGCAGGAGGACTGGCTCAAAGTCTTTACACTGGGTGTGTGTTTGGGTCACACTGCCTTCTGGTCACTGCTGACCCCTTGAGAGCTTCCCTTTACGGCCACGTCTCCCATCCCCATGCTCACGCCTTAGCACATGTCCTATCATGGGCCATCTGAAATTCTTCAGTGGTCTCCCATCGGGGTCTCAATACCTATCTTGCACATCTCCCATCTGTCCTCCACCCTGCGGCTCGAAAGATCTTTCTTGGCTGCCAGTTGATTTTGTCACTCCCCTGCCAAAAACATGCTGTGCCTCCTCATAGCACTTAGAGTTTAGTCCAGACTCCTTCGCCTAGTGACTAAGGTCCTTTATAACCTGACCTCTGTCAACTTCTTCACACTCACCTCTTGACAATTCCTGCCTGGCATTCTCCACCCCAGCCCTGCTGTCTCCTCGCAGCTCCCAGAAGCCCCATGTGCTCGCTTACTTTTGGGCCTCTGCATCTATGGAATGCCACCAAGAATGCTACCCCCTTCCTTTCTTAGGGCTCAGTCTCTGAGCTCTCATGACAGCCTTGGGAATGCTCCTCACACAGGACACATGCCATCGAAGCTGCCTTCCTAATGTCTCTCTGTCTCTGGCTGGCCCTAATGTCTCTCTGTCTCTGGCTGGCAAGCCCGCTGAGCACACAGACTGCATCCTGTTCATTACTGAGTCTAGTGCACCTGGCATAGGCTTGGAACAGGGTGGGCACTGGATCAATCCATTTGCTGAATGAATAAATGATCACGCAAAAGTACAAATGATGTTGAAACCTAGGTCAATGGGTCAAAACAACTAACATGCAAACTGTGAGGATATTGCAGAGCCCTGACTTTAAGTAAACATGAAAAACCAAAAATAAAATAAAACGCTTATCTGGTGGATTGACCAGTACAAATGAAAATAACTCAAAAACTACTAATCAGGAGTTGGCAACCAATTTATTGAAAGAAAAATCATTTCCTCTCACCAATCTCCCAGTCACCCATTCATTGATGTCCTGAACCACGTTTTTGGGCTCAGGAAGTGGTAGCCACTTATCATCTTATCACCATCTTCATCATCACCCTCCCCTTCCTCTGCATTAACTTGGCCAGTGCAGTGGCTCATGCCTGTAATCCCAGCACTTTGGGAGGCCGAGGCAGGAGGACCCCTTGAAGCCAGAAGTTCAAGACCAGCCTGGGCAACATAGTGAGACTCCGACTCTACAAAAAAGAAAATTAGCCAGGATGGTGGCGCATACCTGTAGTCCCAGCTACTTGGGAGGCTGAGGCAGGAGGATCGCTTGAGCCCAAGAGTTTGAAGCTGCAGTGAGCTCTGATCCCATCCCTGCATTCCACCCTGGGCAACTGAGTGAGATTCTGTCTCCTTAAAAATAAATAAATAAATAAATAAACAGACTGTATTAACTCACGAATTCTCACACCCTTACACATGCCTTTGAAGCAAATACTACTATTACCCCTATTTTATCTTGAACTCCTTACCTTGAGTGATCCACCCGCCTCGGCCTCCCAGAGTGCTAGGATTACAGGCGTGAGCCACCGCGCCCGGCCGCCCCTATTTTATCGATGAGGAAATTGAGGCTTAAAGGAGGATAAGAAAATGAATTTTCAGAGCATTGCAGACAGAAAAGTACCTTGAAAGAATGAAATATCCCCCAGCTTTTGAGGCCTGCCCTGACATGATCTCTGCAGCCGCATAATTCTCTGACTCAGTGGTGACTGGATTGGGAGCTCTCGGCTCTTCCTGGGGGACATCCGTTCATCGGGGCTTGGGTAGAGATTGGCCTGAGAGCCATCCAGGGGTCACTGCTGTGCAGTGGTGGCTCACCCGCCAACAGCTGCTGCTGGCGCCGAGATAGCTGCCGAGCAAAGGATGTGTTAGGAAGGAGTTGTTGGCACAGTTTCTACCACAGCCCTGGGGACAGTGGCAGATAATCACAGGAGTTTTAGCAGCAGAACATCTCCCCATGCTCTCAGGAGGAAGGCTTAAGGGCAAAGTATGTCCTTGGTGCCCCCTCTTCTGGGGAAGAGCCAGCCTGTGGCCAGAATACACTTACAGATCCAGCACTGGCGACAGGCTTATTCTACTCGAGAACAGCACAAGCTACTGGAGAGACAGTATAGCTACCTCCTTTCAGACTCTGCTCGGGGTCATCTTCTCTCTGAAGACATTTCTAATCCATTCCCACCCTTGCTCCCAACCCAGCCAGAGCTGGGCACTCCTCTTTTTGGGTCCCGCTGAACCCCATATGTATTTCCAACAAAGCACTTGTCGCACTTCATTGTGCTTATTTATTCACATTTTGGACTCTTCCAACTAGACTCTAAGTCACTTGAGACACCACTGACCCACGGTAGGCATTCAATAATGTTTCTAGAATGAGTGAATGAAGATTACATGAATAACCATAGGGGTGAACTATTAGGGAGAGACCATTATGTTGAAAGAGGATGGGCTTTATAGTGGCCCAAAGTTATACACAGGCACGAGGACCAGCAATCCACATGCTAGTGTTGAAGGGACCCACCTGTCCCATCTGTGGCAGGTACCGTGGGTTTCCTACCCAAAAGCTATTTTCTTCTCCTTTTTACCATACAATAGAGCACAGCTTCCATAACAATGCCAGGAATTATTTCACAGGGCAATGCGTGTGAAACAAAGGTTTAATAACTTTGGTCCCAAGTAGGTAACATATTATTTCATGGTCCTTCTCTACATTTAAAAAATTACTCTTAGAATCTCCCGCAAACTTCAGCTCATTTCATACTTTTTCTTTCTCCATAATACTCATGTGTATATCAGTTGCAGTTGTCTCTATAGCAAGTAGATCTCAGAAGGAGCCCATAAGGGTTAACTTCTCACTCATGGTGCCATTCAATGTGGGTCTCTGATTGACAGTCATTTAGGAACCCAGGCTCTTCTAGTCCAGTGGCTTCATCATCCTCTAAAGCCTCAAAGTCCCCCTCTAGACACTTGTCCTCTAAACTTTAGATGAGAAAAGAGGGAGAGCATTGAGGGCCACACCAAATGTTATGGGCTAGGTCTGAAAATGTTGCACATCACTCTGTCCTTATCCTATTGGCCAGAATTTAGCCAGGAACCACACCTGCCTAAAGGGAACCTGAGCAATGTGATCCACCTGTCTGCTGGTTATTCTACGTCTGCCCCCTGGTTCCATTCTCCTTTCTCTTTGGTTCTGCCCCGCTGTGCCACAGAAGACTGATCCTGTGGACAACATTACTCAAGATCTCTGACCTTCTGGCTTCCAGATTGGTTCAGTGCGGGAGGCAAAGGCAGGAGACTGGAGAGCTGGAGTTTAGGGTGTTTATACCTTGCTCCCTTCCTGCATTTGACTGTTTAATAGAGTCTGGCTCCATTTGAGATGTTTGACAGTTCCTGGCACTTAGGCCTCCATGCATCCTTGCCCTGCCCAGCACCACACATCTGGCACTTCATGTAAAGGAAGCACACGCCCAGCTTCTGAGCTCTTGACACGGCACAAAGTTTGAACCTCATGGCTTCAAATTGACTTGCCTCTGCACTTCTCCCCCCAGAAGTCCCTTGTGTACGAGTAATAAACTTTCTTTCATACTTTCTTGGTGCATGAAGGAGTGTCATCAGCCTTGACATTCAACCCATTGATTGGGAGGGAGTTTACATCTCCCATCTGTGGAATGACCACAAAACAGGCTGTGTTCTCTGAGAGCAGTTGGCAACCCAGGGCTGGTGATGGCTTTCTGTTCCTGCTAGTCCCTGGGTGCCTCAATTTCCCTTATTGGTTTTCTTCATCCTTTCCATGCCTCTGTATATAGACCTCTGTATTTAGTCAAAAGACTGAAGTCTCTTGAGTCATCAGAGGCAGATTCTGTTTCCTGCAGTAATTCTGATGGATACAGGAAAAAGAGGAAACCGATTTGGTGAGCATTTAGTCAGTTGCTGTCGCGTTACGGTCAGTGCTAACTTTTAAAGTTTATTGTTGGCTTTCAGCAGATAAGGATATATTTGTTCAACACCATTTATATATATATATACACATGCACACGCATACTAAAATATATATAATATGTTATACTGATTAAAGTAGATGGAATTTTTTTTTTTTTTTTTTTTGAGACAGAGTCTCGCTTTGTTGCCTGGGCTAGAGTGAGTGCCATGGCATCAGCCTAGCTCACAGCAACCTCAAACTCCTGGGCTCAAGCAATCCTACTGCCTCAGCCTCCCGAGTAGCTGGGACTATAGGCATGTGCCACCATGCCCAGCTAATGTTTTCTATATATATTTTTAGTTGTCCAGATAATTTCTTTCTATTTTTAGTAGAGACGGGGTCTTGCTCTTGCTCAGGCTGGTCTCCAACTCCTGACCTCGAGTGATCCTCCCGCTTCAGCCTCCCAGAGTGCTAGGATTACAGGCGTGAGCCACCGTGCCCAGCCAGTAGATGGAATTTTATGAGAAAATTTAGTAGAGGAGGGAGGGTCTTTATCATATTATTGAAAAAAATTTTTTTAAAACACTCTGAGGCCAGCCACAGTGGCTCACACCTGTAATCCTAGCACTCTGGGAGGCCGAAGCGGGAGGATCACTCGGGGTCAGGAGTTCGAGACCAGCCTGAGCAAGAGCGAGACCCCGTCTCTACTAAAAATAGAAAGAAATTATCTGGACAACTAAAAATATGCATAGAAAAAATTAGCCGGGCATGGCAGTCCTAGCTACTTGGGAGGCTGAGGCAGGAGGATTGCTTAAGCAATCCAGGAGTTTGAGGTTGCTGTGAGCTAGGCTGACGCCACGGCACTCTAGCCCAGGCAACAGAGCAAGACTCTATCTCAAAAGAAAAAAGAAAAAGAAAAAAGAAAAAAAAAGAAAAAAAAACGCTTTGAGATTAGAATGGCAATTGAATATGTATTGGGATGAAGATTACTTATCTGAGACTGGGCTTTGGCTAATTGGGGACAAATATGCTTAATGTAATTCTTCACTGTAGGGCCCAAAGGGATTCTTAGTGAAGAAATCCTGCTGTAAAAATCAGTCTGCAAACTAGACACATTTGCCCCTCCAATTCGTCGTGCCGTGATGCACATAGATACATGTGTCTTAGAATCAGCTGCTGCTGGGGATGGGTCCCCTGTATTATAATTAAGGAGGGAAATGCTAAAGAAAGTCAGAAAGAGAGGTAAGTGTTCCTGCAGTGCTGCTCGGAATTCCACAGATGGCCTGGTTACCCTGTCTTACTGTCAGCGTCTGCATTTAAATTAGGCAGCTGAAACTTGTAATTCTATACTTTGTTTGATTTCATATCACATCCTCCAAATTGAGGGGCATTTTTCAAATTCCCTTAAAGTTTGTGAACAAGAATCTCCAAGGAGCTTTTGCCATCTCTGTGCTTGATTTGTGTGTGCTCACTAGCTTGCAGCTCTTGCCAGGCTCTCTGGTATTAAATTAATAACAAATGATGTGGAGTTGACAGGTAGGTGAAAATGGAGAGTACCATGATATTAAAAAAAAAAATCTCAATCTATTATGTAGCACAATGTGCAACACTTTGTCAGGTTTTGCCTGTAGGTATCTTAATTTTACTTAAATATTTTGCTCACATCTTTTTAACCCAGAGGATGGAAACACAGCCCTTAGCATCTCTCTAGCAGACTTTGTAGCATATGTTAGTGTGATACAGAATGCCAAACGTTGCCAGTAATTTGGCATTACTTAAAAAGGCACGGGATAAAATAAAAAGGATAAAAATACTTTCATGGTGGAGAAATAGTATGATTCGAACTTGATGTTATAAGGGGGCATATTTTGGATCAATACAAACATTATTTCCTCATCAGCAGAGCCATCCAACTATGACTGCCTCAAAATTAGTGTGCTCCTTGTCACTGTACATATTTAAGTAATTGCAGATCATCTGCCAAGATTCCTTGGAAATGATTCTTAGCAAGTTTGCAGAATATTGGAAGAATACTTGGCAGTTTTTAAACTATATACATTCAACCTGTTTTATATATTAAATTTCAATGTAATTTTTCTTTAAAAATACTTATGGAAAATTTCAAACATCCACACAAGTAGAGAGAACACCAGAGACCTTCCCACCCCCATGAGAGGAAGAGGGTGAGGAAGAAGAGGACGATGAGGATGAAGAGGAGATGCTCGGTGATGCCAGCTTATGGACCCCTCTCCAGATGACAGTGAGCACCCAATTTCAACAATTAACAAATTTCTTTTGAAAAGTGGTACTACTGCTAAAAATAAATTTAGAAACTGCTGGATTGGATGATGCCTGAAGTCCTTGCAATTCTATTTTACAGGCAACATAAGGGTCAGCTTTCCTGTCTTGAGGGCCATTTTCTTAGCATAAATTGAAAGAGATTTTGACTTTCCCCCAGCCCGGAGCTGTCCTCTTGGTCACTGGTTTTCATGTCCAGTCCTAGCTTTGCCATGGACAACTCCTCGTTTTCCTCTGGTTAGCATCTGTAAGTCTGAGATACAATCCTGGGTAAATACAGCTCCTGCCCTACGGTGCCCATGGAGGGTGAAGAAGAGGCAGGCTCACACCCCTTTTCTCCTTTCTTCCTTTGTTTTCTTCCATATCACCAGCCCTTACTGAAGGGTCAAAGCAACAACAGGGAATGACAGCAAAAGGATGACACCTAAAATTTCGTTCCAAACTTGATTGTCCCTTTAGATCAAGAACTGGTCCCTATCCAGAAGTTATACCTGTCCTGAACGGCCCCCCCCCCCCCCCCCCCGTGGACATTCACAGACCCTAATCTCATTTCTACTGTCCACAGATTGACACAATTTCACAAAGGTGCTACTCTTTGCTGACTTCCACTATGTGGCTGTCTATTAACCTTTCAGAAAGCCTCATACTATACTCACTAGGATTGAGCCCTCTCTTTCAATCAGTTACGTTTCCCCAAGTCTGAGTTACTCAGTTTATTAAAAAATTTTTTTTTCATGTTCTTTTTTTAAATTTAAAATAAGGAGGTACAAATATTTTTGCTACATGGATACACTGTATAATGCTGAAGTCAGGGCTTTCAGTGTGCCTGTCACCTGGATGGTGTCCACTGTACCTGACAGGTAAGTTTTTATCCCTCACCCCCTCCCAGGCTCCGCCCTTCTTAGTTTCCAATGTTCTTTGCGCCCATGTGTACCCATCATTTAGTTCCCACTTATTAGTGAGAATATGTGGGGTTTGTTTTTCCACTCCTGGGTGTTACTCTCTTTAGAATACCACTCCAGGAGAGGGGTTCCAGGGTGACAGCCCATTGTGGCCTTGGATTGCTAATGCCATGGAGTAGTTCAAGGAAGATATGAACGTTCCAAGTCTAATCCTTACCCATGCGGCCACTATCTTCCTTTACTCTCTATTTCATTCGGTAAGTAACTGTTAAAGCAAATACACTTACCCATTTTATAAGGATAAACTTCAGTTTTTAGTTTAAGCTGTATAGTTGAAACTGAAGGTCACAACCTTTGTAGCCAGTAAGTCTGACTCAGTCTGCAAATGTATTTTGTTTATCCAGCATGATGCTGGGATACACAGGTTTACAAACTGGAATTAGTTGGCAACCCTTAAAATCGTGGGATTTTTACATAAAAATCCAGATTTCTGGCTTTTCTTAAGGAATAGGAAAATCCAAAAATGCTGAGCATTCATTCCTGTTTAGGAACAAGTGTCTGGAGTGGAGTAGCTCCTGCATCCTTTGAAGGCAGTTCTTTCTTTGGTTCCACCTAGACTTCATCTTCTCCCTAACATCCCCTCAGATTAAGGCATTGAACAAGTTATAATTTGGTATTGTGAACCAGCCCATTTCTCTTTCTTACCTGGTCCCCGTAGGCATTTGAATTTGTGACCCGTTTTAAACCCATAACAAAGAGCAATATTCTCCTGACTGTCCTGTTAACACCCCAGTGTGGCTGTTTGTTTATTTCACAGAGAAGTATTGGTTTTTATTTACACCACTCCCCATGCATTCACATTTGTCTTCCCCAATTCTGCAGGAATTTTTTCAAAAGGCTCGTTACGGAGCAAACATCTCTTTATGACCTATCTCTGTAAATCCTTGAATGAATGACAAGCTTTGAAATGACTTCATGAGTTTCTTAGGTAAGGTACATTCTCAGCCCCACCATTTGGGGGAAAGAGAGTAGGTAGAAAGGAGTGATTTTGTTTTTCAGTAATATGTGATTCAAAACCTTGATTATCCATTAGAACACCTCTACCCATGAATGGGTTGCTGCCAGGGTCTCTGAAATAGAGCAAACTATGATTTTCATTTAATTTCATTCTTGAAAGGATGAGTTTGTCCACGTGGAACATGGCTTTGTGTTCTGGACAGAGGCAATAAACAAACGAACAGCAAATAATTTAAATGATTTCAATAGCTATGAGTGCTGTTAGGAAAATAAAACAGAGATTTATGTTAGGAAGTGGTTTCAGGAAAGGCCTCTGTAAGAGGGTGGCATTGGAAATGAGACCTAAATGATAGAGCCAGCTCTGAGAAAGTTTCTATGGCACAAAAAGAACAACATACTGAAGTACAACAGATCTTGATTGAATAGAGCTTGAAGAGAACTTAGTGAATAGAGAAGAGAGACAGGAGATGAAGTTGGAGAGGTGTGTAAGGACCAGGATGTCAGAGACCACGACAGGGCTTGTGGGTTTTATTTCAAATACACCGGGGAGCCTTCAGAGGCTTCACGCAGGGGTGTGATGTGATTTGCTGTACACTTTTAAAGATCATTCTGGCAGCCATACGAAGACAGGCTAGTAGGGCGGAATGAACCACTGCAGGGAAATGAGTTTGGAAGCTACTCAGCTATCCATGTGGTTCAGGTGTGGGATGATGGCAGCTTGGTCTATCACGTAGGATTGTGTTTGACTGATTATGTCAGAAACCCAAAGACACTGGCTTCCCAAAAAGGGTCTCTCACATAATAACCAGTCTGTTAATGGGCAGTCCATGGCGGTCCACAGCCACTCCACTGTGCCTTCAAGGACCCAGACTCTTTCTGCTTTCCCACTCTGTCATTCCAACATGTCGCTCTTGACTGCATGGTTGAAAGATGGCTGCTGCCTCTTCACTGCGTCTGCATTCCAAGTTTGAATAATGGCAAAAGGAAAAAGGCACATGCCAGCTGAGTTTGCCCCTTTCATCAGGAGAATATTGTATTAACTAGGGTTATTTGTAGAAAACAGAATTTCCTCCCACCATGCCACTCGGCCCCTGTGAGGATCGAGACCAGATGCTAAAGCTCCGTCACCTCGGCTCCGTGGAGATCCAGATCAGACTGGGTTCTCGACACAGCTGCCTCTTCCTGTTCTCTTCTTCTTCTTTAGCAACAGAACTTATGATTCTTGCACAGACTCATGACTGTCCAGAACAAAGACTGCATTTCCCAGTCTCCCATGCATCTAGGTGAGGCTGGGTGGCTAGATTCTGTTAGTAGCATTAGGCTAAAGTGAAGAGGCGCCTTCTTCTCAGGCCTTCTTCCTTCTGCTGACTGGAATGCAGATATGATGGCTTGAGCCATCTTGGACCATGAGGAGGGAGCCGCGCATGAGTGTGACAGAAAAACGAGAGAGAAGAAGCCTGACTCACTGATGATCAATAGGGTTGCCACATCAGCTCCAGATGCCTGTAAGTAATAGGGAAACAAAATTTTGTTGTTTAAGCCATTAATTTTTCTGTGTTTGATTGTATGTTTTCCTGTCATAGATACAGCCAATCCTAGTCCTGATTATTTCAGGGCTTTTATTTGAATGTCTTTTGCCTATCTGGCAAATTTTTATTTATCTGTCAATGCTGAACTCAAATATAATATAACCTCTCTGTAATTATATATATTTTTTATTTTCCACAATAGAATTATTTGCTCTCCTATTTCTTATCTAAATCATTGTATGCGGCCATCTTTTCTAGCAGTTCCTATATGGTGTTTTATTAATGGCTTACATTGTGTCTCTTTTGCCTGTCAGTGAACTATGTGAGGATAGAGATTGTTATTTATCTGTATATATTCAGTTTTATCACAGTGCCAGATAAATGGTAGGTATCCAATGCTGACTGGAACTTTTAGTTTTTTATTTTTCTCCTTTTCACATTTCAAGTGATGGTCATAGTTTTATAGTTTTAATTTTTTCTCTCTTCTGGTGGGATTTCTGGGGGCTTCTTTAAAGCTTTATACATGAGAAGAATCATTTCTCATGGTATCATTTCTAGAACATTCTATTCATTGAGGCTGTTCAGATTCAAAGGTAGGGGAAATAGACTCTACCTCTCGAAGGAGTAGTGGCAAGGTTCTGGAAGGGCACATGGGACTAAAATGATTGTTGCAGCCATTTTTGGAAAATGGAGCTGTTTGCATTGATGATGCTATAAAACCTTTGGGCTGAAGCTCACCTTCCACCTGGATGCAAAGGTATGAGGTATTACCTCATCTTACTCTTAACCCTTCACTTCAATGCCTCTTTCATTCACCTGAAAGCACTTCTCTGACAGGTGAGTGGCAGGTGTGAGCTTTTGTAGTCGGGATGGTGAGGAGACTTCATCTAGTTAGATAGATGGAAACCACCGTGAGGCTCCCACAGGAAGGATTGTGAGGTTTCCTTGGGCTTGTGCCAAAGACAAGCACGATGGCTGTCATGGGAACGAGCATCTTTGTGGCAGAGACTCATCAAAAACACACTGTGTGCGGATATGTTCATTATCTTGATTGTGGTGAAGATTTCACAGTTGCCATGTATCTGATTGTACAATGTAAGTACTGTAGTTTTTGTATGTCAGTTGTACCAGTAGAACTGTTTTTTAAAATCTAAAAACAAGGGTCAAGGCACACAGCAGTTTCAGGTGCACAACGGTTCTGAAATCCAGCATGGGTTGTCTGTTCCGTGATTAGGGCTTATTCCTAATGCCTAGGAATGACTCACTGTGGCACTCACTTGGTTCCATCCTCTGAAATACTTCCTTTTGTAAAACATGGTCCCTGTTTACACCTAAGTAATTTTCTCAGCTGCTTCCTACCTATAGAAATTTGAGGGTTCAACATCTTCATTTCATTTGTACTGTCTAACCTTCCCTCCCTCCCTCTCCCTCCCTTCCTTTCTCTCCACCCCTCTTTCTCCCTCCATTTCTCCCCTCCCGCACACTTTTTTTCTCTCTTTCTCTCCCTCTCTCTCTCTGATATCAGCACACGCCAGCTCCCCGTCACCTTCTGCCATGAGTGGAAGTAGCCTGAGACCCTCACCAGATGCAAGTGCCATGCTTTTTCGTACAGCCTATAAAACTGTGAGCCAAATAAACCTCTTTTCTTTATCAATTAACCAGCCTGAGGGATTCCTTTATAGCAACACAGAACCAGACTAAGACACACAGGCAGCAATGTTACTAAGTTTTTTTTGCTACTACATAACAAAGATCCCCTCTCCTCCACCTTCTGGTAACATTTCTTCACTTTCCTCTGAGCCATCACCAACAGCCTTCCAGAGGTTGTTATCAGGATTCTGCTAACAGTCTCTTCAAGGTCCTTGGGATTCTACCAACCACCCGATCCTGAAGCTACTGTATACGTTCTAGGATTTCAGTAGAGCAGCACCCTTCTTCCGGGTACCCAGATCCAGTAAGATTTTCTTTATCTAGTCCATAGCACGGTGCCTGGCAGATAGTGGACAGATGATGTGTAATTGGATTTTCAGTTCTTTATTTTTGTCTTTTTCACATTTTAAATGATAGGCCTATGTAGTTATGGTTATTTTCATTTTTTTTTCTTATCAGATGGAGTCTAGCGGGGAATTTTAAAGCTTTATGCATGAGAAGAGAGTAGCATTTTTACAACAGATCAACAACATTTTGAAAAATTTTCTTTTAAAATTACTTGAGGACACAATTTGAGACACTCTAATTTGTTTTTACTCCACAGGGGCATTCATGGGATCTGGTAATAGTCTATAAAATAAACACAGAGAGCAAAGTCATTTGAAATTCAGACTGATTCTCTATCTTTTTTGGTGGGGGTAGGGGGGCATTTTTGGGAAAGATAAACTTTTCATTCATTTTGATTTAGGACCATTCTTGCCAGCGAGGAAAATTTAATCCAATCCAATCACCAAATCATCGACTGAACATTTATTCATTAAAATAATCAATCAGTGGGAATAGGCTTTTCTTTTTTTAATATATTAAATGGTAAAAATGATGGGTTTATGAAAGTTCCTAGGAATTTTTAATTATCTTAAGTCAGCTGTCTACAACAGTGTAATCCTATACCGTGTCTGCTTGTTCAGTTTTTTCTATGTGGGCATGTGTCATTTTGCATATATGTGATTTCCTCTATGCCCCTGTGAAGAAGAGTGCAGATAACAGTAATTAACTCAGATGAAGAGCAGAAGAGAGAACAGCAGCAGAATTTGCACACACCTGGAGGCAGGCGCTGGCACCGGTCCCTGCGACTGCTCATATCCAGTGTTGACAACCGACAAGCCCTGTGGTCTGTCCTCCGTCACAGACACTTGCAGGAAAAAAATCTGCTCACAGCCCTCGATTTTTTAAAGTAGACAATAAATGAACGCAAATCACAAAACTATTATTTTTCTATCATAAGTAAATCATTCATGAGGATGGTTTTTGATGTTTTTACTACAGTTGATATTTTTAAGAAAGAATAGCATATTTAAAAACTTTTTATTGCTGCAAAACTAGCATGCAGAAAAATGTGCCAATTGTAACATATAGCTCGATGAAATTTCACAAACAGAACACACCTGCGTCACCAGCACCTAGATCAAGAGGCAACATCCCCTGCACTCCTTTTTAATCCTCCCAGTTACTGCTTCTGAAAGTAACCACCGCCTTGACTTCAAACACCACTTTTGCCTGTTGCTGAAGCTTTATATAAGCACAATCATATGGTATGTACCCTTTAAAAGCATTTATTTTTAAAGCTTTATTCAGTCAGTGACATACAATAAATTGCACATATTTAGAGGACACAATTTGATGAATTTTGACATATGAATACACCCATGAAACCACTACTACAATCAAGATAATGAACATATCCATTACCCTCGAGTTTCCTTATCTACCCTCCCCCCCACACTACCAACTCTCCTCTCCCCAGGCCACCACTGATCTGCTTTCTGCCACTCTACATTACTTTGCATTTCCTAGAATTTGATATAACTGGAATCATATAAAATGTACTATGTTTGGTCTTTCACTCCCAATAATTATTTTGAGATGCACCCATGTTGTGTGTTCATTCCTTTTATTGCTGAGTACTAGTCCATTGTTTGGACATAACACAATTTCTTTACCCACTCACCTGTATTAAGTACTTTTTGGCATATGATTTCTTTTGCTTGTGAGTTTCAGTCTTAGTAGGACATTTACGATAGGAAAGGGAAAAGTTACTATGTAACACTGCAGGGGATAAAACTCTGCACCAGAAAAGATGACTCTATCTCCATTTAGTGTGATGTCATGGTCAACATAAATTCACAGCATTTATTGAGCATCTATTTTGTATGAGATATTGTGCTAGACATTGAGCATAATGAAATGACAGACTGCATTATTTTTTCTACTTGTTTTCTGCCCTCCCTGTAAGAGGATTTTACATCCCTGTCTGTAGCCACGTGGCTCGCAGAGCTCCTCATGTGAGGATTATGCTTTCCCGCCCTACCTATGTCAGGGGTGTGCATTTGACTGACTTTGGCCAACGGAATGTGAGAAGATGTTTGAAGAGCCATGGAGTGGTTTGGCCTTAGCTCTTTTTCCTCTACCACAAGATCATACGTCCCAGAGAGGGTTGGGGCTCTTCAGGCTGAATCTCAACGAAAGCGCATGAAACAAAACCGCTGCTCACCCACGGCTGATGTGGAGCGTGAACAAGACGTTTTGGTTGTAGGCCGTAGTTACAAATGAGAGCTTGGCTACTTCACATGTGAGAAAATTAATTCCTAAGTTATTGATAATTAGTTGTGCTTTTATACTAATATGACATTTCTAATGCACCCTAAATTTTTATGGCTTTTTCAGTTTTAATCAATCACCTCCCCCATTTCTTTCTTTACCAATATATTTCCTTTACCTTTAAAAATGAGTTTTCCTTTGATTTAGAAATACAACACTTCCTGAGTGCCCAGGTTAACTTATCTAATACTTGGTCAGCTGATTTCTTCCCCTCAGAATATTAGTAGGTTTTTGACAGTGGTTTTCAAACTGTGCTCCTTGGATCCCGAGAATTTATCTGAATTCCCCCCTCCACCCCCCTGCCTCCCCCGACCACCACAGGGAATGAGACTGATCTTCTTCATTCTTCTTTCCCCACCTCTCGACCCTCTGCTCCTGCATTCTCCTGCTTCGACCACAGAATCTCCTGTAAAGAAAATGCAAACCACAGGCCTAAGAAACTATCAGCACCTGGCCAAAATTCCCACCAAAAGGCCCTCATCTCTTAACCCAATAAAGGAGGTCTGGACTAAGACTCAGTTATATTTTCTTATGACCACACCACTGAATTGTTAATTTTCTTGTATTTGACACTGCGCCTGGGCTAATTGGCATAGTTGTGTGCCTCTCTGAAAGAGTTCCTTTGTGTGTTAATATTGTGTGAGAATTCATCTCACATTGTGCTGTAGTTTCTAGCCTGTATTTTACAATTAAAATTCACTCATGAGCTATAAACGTCATGCACTTTATTTGGGCTTATGATCATACTTGTCACTGCAAAGTTTTTTTTTTTCTTGAGACAGGGTTTTGCTCTGTTGCCCTGGGTAAAGTGCAGTGGCATCATGACATAGCTCACAGCAACCTCAAAGTCCTGGGCTCAACCTATCCTCCTGCCTCAGCCTCCTGAGTAGCTTGGGCTACAGGAACGTGTCACCACACCCAGCTAATTTTTTCTATTTTTAGTAGAGATGGGGGTCTCGCTTTTGCTCAGGTTGGTCTCGAACTCCTGAGCTCAAAAGATTCTCTTGCCTCAGCCTCCTATAGTGCTTGGATTACTGGTGTGAGCCACCGTGCCTGGCCTTCACTGAAAAGTTTTAAATTCCCATTTCCGAAAGCTTTCTTCTATTTGCATTGACCATCAGCTACTAATATTACATATTTGGAGTGGTCATTATAAAAGACACTTTGAGAATGTAGCTTACGTGTAGGTGTAAAATTCTGGTAAAACTCTCACCTTGATGCTCTCATATTCTCCCCCTTTGTTAGATACTTCTTTTTACCTTCTGCCCATGATTTTCTTGGTCTACTTAAAACTCACTTCTCTAACGAGGCATTCCAGGATTGCTCCATATTCCCTAATACTATTTTTTTTCCTCCTGAATTTCCAGGCTACTGTGCACCTAATCTTGGATTATACAATTTAATCTTTAATTAAACACTGTACTGTGGTGCTGGATAGTTGTTTCGTGCTCTGATGTGGTTCCTTAATTACACAGGAAGTTCCTGGAAGGCGTCCTGTCCCGTCCTTGGCATGCCATGGCACCTAGTGCGGTGCTGAGCGGAGAGCCGGCGTCCAGTGGCTGGACCAGTACATGCCATGCTGCAGGTGTGGGTCCCAGCTGTTCAAGGTCTGAAGCTTACACAATTTGAGGGACCCTCATTAAGGAAAAGACTACAAGATTATGGATACAGAATTGGAAGCCAAAGTGAATGTTTATGCCAATGCCTCCCTAAGGGCCCCCTTTTGGGGAAGAAGCCTGAGAAAGTGAGGGACTCCAGAGCTCTAGCAGCCCTGAAATTCATTGACAAATCTATAGGTGTTTTGGTCTTCTCAGCCCATCTTCTTCATCTGTCACCTACAGACCAAAGTTCCAGGCCTCACTCTCTCTCCCACCGCCGTACCTTCCCTGCGTTGCTTAACTGGCCAAGACCTCTGATTCCATCGCGCCAGCTGACAGATCTGGGTGCATAACTGCGAGGGAGGAAAACGGAGGTTGACAATGAAGCATTACAACGTTATTGATCTTTTGCAGAAGAGGAGCCTGTAAAAGCCCAAGTATCTGTGCATTTCTGTATCTATTATGTAACCACCTGCGTTCGTACGCCTCAGGCAGCGCACATTGCCTCGGTGAGCACAGGCGGAGTCAGCAGGGCGGGCCACTGCGCTCCCCGTGCACGCACGGAGCCGCCTCCGCCCCACCGAGGCTGTGGTTTGGGATCTGACCAGCTGGTGTCACTATGGGACCGCGAATGCAGGCATACTCGGGGCCCTTGGACCAGGAAAATTTTCCTTCGGCGTCGTAGCCCTGGGAAAGATAACCTCCCTCCCACCCAGCGCCAGCCCCCGCCCGACCTCCTCTCTCCCCCTGCCTGCATAGTTTGTAAAATTGAGAACTAGCTGACGGATTTAATTTTGATGGAGAATTACCTGTAGGCAAGAGGGCAATCAAACCCATACTGTTAAGGGGGGGGGGGGCGGTGAGGTAATGAATCTATTCTCCAGGTTTAGCAAACGGAGAGTGTCAGGCTACTCATCCGTCAGTTTCTTTTTCCTGCGCAGTAAGCTTTCATTTCCATCTTGTTAGGTACGACCAACGCGACGATCTCTAAAGGGGCTGATTAATCAAGTGCTGTATTTTTCCAGGCTTCTCGTTTCTTCTGTCCTTTCTGCTGCCTGCTCTTCATCTATTTGGGCCATCAGGGAGTCCCTGATTTCAAATCAGTCTCCTGGTCACAAAGTTTTAGCACCTTTTGGAGGTTTGGTGTGGGAGAAGCTTGAGAGTGAGAGCTGAGAGGTGTTCTGGAATTAACTGTGGGTAGAAGGCATTTCTGCCTCCATTTCCTGTCAACTGCAAGTCGTGCACAGTCTTTCATGGGCTACAGGGGATCAGATACAACACCTTTCCAAGTCTGAAGTTCTGTTAAGAGTCCTGCGTATTTCCTCACAGTTCTAGAGGCTGCAAGCCCAAGATCAAGGTGCAGGCAGGTTGGTTCCTCCTGAGGCCTCTCTCCTGGGCTCTGTTCTCTCAGGGTCTTCCTCCGCACTCCCATCCCTCCTGTCCCTTTCATGTCGAAATCTCCTCTTACTTCCAGAAGAGATTTTGGAAGAAAAAACAAAAATCTCCTCTTACAAAGACACCAGCTAGATTGGATTGGGGCCATCCTAATAGATTCGTTTTAACTTAATAATCTCTTTAAAGGCCCTCTCTTCAAATACAGTCTCGTTCTGAGGTACCTGGGGTTAGGGCTTTAACATATGAATTTTGGGGGAACCCAGTTAAGCCTGTAACCCCCATTCTAGACCCTTCACTGGTCTGGACTCCAGTTGACCAGTCCAGATGCTGATTATCTGACTGAAACGTGTCCCCCAATTTCCTTAGCTTTTATATGCTGTTTCCCCACTCTCCTCCCCCCTCCCCACTAAAGGGCCATGAAGAAAAACTTCAACCATCACAGTTATGGTCACTTACTTTGCTTTCCAGTAAGGCTGTTTCTCCTTATGAGGAAATTTTGTTGCTGGTATTGTTCTGTTTATTTCTTATTGTAATTATTTATCAAATGTCTCTGAAACCCAAATACATTTTCAGGGAAAACTTGCTCCTTAATTCTTAATGGAAAAGGCCCTAACTCTAACCCCAGAGTGTTATATTTAATTTCTTTGAATGCCTCTAATTTTAATGTGAAAACATGTGTTAGATGGCAAGGTGTTATCTACGTGTCAGAATATGACTTGCATTTAAAAAACCCTAAAAGTAATATAAATATAAAATAACACATTTCATACACACTCCTAATTCATGTCTGATGATTCATTTTATTTAAAGAAAAAACTTGTGATTTCTTGATGTAACTGTAAGAATGACTTTTCTTTTTTTAAGTTTAAAAGACTTTTTTTCTCTCTCTTTGCTGTTAACACCATCTGACAGGCTTCTAGTCAACAAGCAGTGCCTGCCGTCCTGAACAGTGATGGGTATTTGTTATAGCCCAGCCTTGCTTAATGCTATCTGTGCAACTAGGTTTTTATCATCAAGTCAGCCTAATGTGATGTGAAGTTTTGGGAAAGAACAGAACAACGACCAAATAAAATCACTTTACTGCTAACCAAGGTTTAATCAATAAAACATCAGCATTAAGTTTGCTGCATTTCCCTGTGTTGCAGTGCGGTTCGTTGTCCTCTTTCTGGTCCTGCATTCTGTTACTTATGGGATAGAAGCCGTGTGTGGAAATTTTTCCTATTGGATGACTTACAGGCACATGTATAAGGGTTTCCTTTTTAGTTCTGATTCTATGTAGCCAGGTTCTGCCCTTGCTTTATGGGCTTTAATAAAAACCTGTGGTTGGTCTTTATTATTGTCCATCTTTGCTGATCCTGCAGTTGAGGAGGGATGAGAGAAGGGAGAAGAGAATCCAGAGAAACACCAACCATTTTTAACCACCCGAGCAATGCAATCCAGGTGGCAGGAGCCATTGCATGAACAGATTACAATCCACCTCCTTTCTCTTCAAAGTAATTTCTTTTTCTTCTTGACTTCCATGGGGAAACAGAGAGTGAAGGGACTTCAGATTCATTCAATGTTTACTGTGCCTCAAGTGCTTCCTTTGATGTCAGTATCATTCTTCTCGCTTTACAACCAAGGAAACACTGGGCTCAAAGTGGTTAAATCGCTTGTTCAAGGTCACATAGATATGAACAGAAGAGCTAAGCTTTTGCTTTTTAAAATTATGACTTTTGTTTTTATTTTGTTTTAGAAAACCATGCTGCTTATTTGTATAGATCACACTCCATGTTTATAGAACTTTAGATCTTGTATTATAGATTTTTTTCTTTAGCTACTCACCGTAATGGCAGAAGCTCCTGTTACAAACATCGGGAAAAGTGGAACATGAATAGGCTTCGCCGTTGAGCACAGCTGGGCTTGAGGCCCGCTGCCAGTGCTGTGACTTTGTGTGATGTACATATGCCCCCTCCACATCAAACTCTTCATTTATAACATGAGAATGCTTCTGCTGAGAAATTGTAGGCACTCAACAGATGTTATCCTTTGGATAATTCTAAATACATCACATGAATTGATCACATGAAGGAATTTTCTGTTAAGGATGTTGAATATTTTCTTTGAGTATTATTTAATTATCTCCACACCTCTATGATATTCATGCATAATAATTTGTGCAGAGGTGTTGAGTTAATAGTTCACCCCATTAATAAAGCAGGGTCAAATTTAATGCACTGTAAGGTAAAGGTGTGAAAATTACAGTGTTCCATATTGTTATTAATAACTCAAACATGCATTACTCTTGGGCCTCCACTCTCACTGATGCTTGAAAAAGACTTAAATTTGACAAGGAAAGATAATGGTCTCTTTCTTCTTAAAATAGGTGCTTCCAGATACACTGGGTCAATTAAAAAACTTTAAATTCCCTATCAGAGTCTTTCTCTCCTCCCACTCATCCTTTCCATAATGTCATCTAAGTGAAAGGAGAAACTCATGAATCTTTTGGGAGCTGAGATGTCTTCTCTTTCCTGGTCACTTTGCACCCTGCATGGGGACCTGCTGAAGTATGGGGGTCCTGCATGGGCCTTGGGGATCCTCCCAGTGCCTGCTGGGGAATTCCATCGCCCCTGGGCTCTAAGGTCTCTTTGGACTGACCCCAGACTTCCTCAGGCCATTGGTTCCCTCAGTACTTTCATCTCAGAGTCTGTTGCGGGAGCAGATGGTTAAGCAGCGAGCATAGCGCGTGAGAAGTGCTATGGCGGAGGCAATGCACCATTGCTATGAAAATGGAAAATCTGAAAACTGTAATTAATGTGCTTTTGCTGGCACTAGGTGACTTCTAGGTGAAAACTGATGCTTCCAGTCAACCATGTATAAATCAAGGGTGCTGAACCCAGAGTTTGGTTCCTGAGAAAGGGTTCCTGAAGGATGTACGGAGGCAGCTGGCCAGGCCAAGGGCGGCGGCCAGGTTTCTGAGAGCCAGGGAAGGAAAGGGGAGCACATGTGCCAGGCAGACTTTAGCATGCGAGAGGGCCCAAAGGCAGGCTTGGTTTTGAGAAGTGGAAAGGTGGGGTATGGCGTGTATGGGTGGAGCTGGAAGCATCAAGAGATGAGGCTGGAGGAGGAAGCTGGGACCAAGTCAAGAAGGGCTGTGGTATCCATAGCAACTGCGGTCCCCATAGGCAGTCACTGCTAAGAGCGATGGGGAGCCAAGAAAGGCTTGAGAGCAGAGGATGACATGAGCAGATTTTCTTTGTGAGAAGATGACGGGGCTGTATTATAGAGGATGGATCAGCGGGTCTGTTGCACGAGTCTAGGGATTTGTTAGAAGAAAGATATGATTAGTTCAACAAAATCCCATTTTTATGGCATGGGTTGGCATTCAAGATCATTAGAGAGAATTCCTTTCATTTTTCCTGGAGAAATAGAAGTAACCAACATACACCAAAATTTTATCAGAAAATTATTCTATTTTGATGTATGGAAAATTCCATATTCTACAGAATATAACATATTCTGTATTCCATGGTTTCTTTCCCTGCTATACTCCATTGAAAATAAATTATGAAATTATTGAAAACTAAATTATGATACAAAAACCTCAATAAACAGTAACTTAAAGATTAAAATACATACATTTGAAATCTTGACAACTGGTCCATTGCTGTAGAAGCTCGTAGTATGGTTCACACATGTGCACTGCCCTTCCCGGACTGGAATCATGATGCCCCCATGTTCATGGACAATAAAAACGATTGGAAGAGACATGTGATACTGTAAGACACTGAAATTTGGGGGATGGTTGCTACCCTAGCATAACTGGGTCTATTTTGGATAATAAACTCTATAAAATAATAGCCCAAACATGGGATTTTAAAGTATCTCAATCTCTTATGAAAGTGGAAAAATCTGAAAACAGTGGTTAATTTGATCTTGCTGACACCCAGATGGCTTCTTGGTGAAAATTAAAGCTTCCCAGGCTGCTAGGTGTGCTGGTGATAAGGAAGCTAAGGATGATGGGGAAGCTAAGGAGAAAAAAGAGAAGACTTTCTTCAGACCTGGCCAGGAACGTCCCTCAGGGAGCGTGTCTTGGGTCTGACCCCCATCACCCTGCCCATCTCTCTAATCCGGCTCCCCATCCCAGTCTTACTAAGCTCAGCGGGAGGCATGTTGGAAGAATTCCCCTTGACGAAGTATGAACTTGTTACTTTCCAATGAATGGACTAACTGGATTTAGCACCTGGGCCATTTGTGCTAAGACGCTTATCAGCTTGAGCCTCCCGGTTCTGAGCACCGTGCACAGGAATATGCGAGAACCAATCTATAGGCGCTCAAATGACACAGCTGTGAGCAGAAATTTCAGTGAAAGCGTGGAAAACTATGCCACCAATATGCATCTTTTGGGGGGGATAGTACCGCATCAGTATTTTTGTGCTATTTAAGTAGTTATAACATTTAGATTCTGGTTTCTCACTATGTCAGAACACTCTGGATGCCTGTTTGTTAGAATTCCCTGCATGGGATTCATTACTATCTTGTGTGATTTAGTTCTTGGTAGTGATTATAAAATGTTTCATCCTTATTTTGTGCTCTCTTATTCCTTTTCCTGTATCCATGTGTTACGTGGTTTTATCTCTAAAATGCCAATAAAATAGTTACTGGAGGAGGCGGGAGCTAAAAAACAAGCTCTGATCTTTTTGTGTGGCTCTAGTTCTTATGACAGCAGCAATTGTAAGTTTATAAAGCAAGGTCTGAACAACTGGCGCCTTGAGCAAAGAGAGAAGACAGACACAAAAAAGGCCAAAAACATTTGTTGCTGAAAGGATAAGAAAAGAAGATTTGAGATCATGGGTCTTTAACCTAAGGAGGAAGGCTTTAGTTGCCTTTTCTGCAAATATCACTAGTTACTGACATTGTGGGCGACCAGTGACATTTATTGAAATAGTAAATGAAAGGAATGAAGTTTGCTGCCACATGTTACTTGTGATTACGCAGACTTATAAGGGGGGGATTGGATGGTTTCTTTAGATTCTTTGGAGAAAAGTCTGCAGTTAAGTTTATGAAATGGAAACATGGCCCTCCATGAATTACCTCTCCTAAAACACAGGGAGGCATGTTTCCTCCTAGAAATCTGCTTTCTATTTTCCACATTTGTAGATATTTTATTTATTTGTTTATTTATTTATCGTGCCCAAACTATCTGAAGCAGTTTATAAATATTTGGCTTTTAAGATTAAAAAAAAAAAAACAAACCTACATGGTCATGTAATAAGAATTATTATCGAAGGTTCTAACTTTCCAGATTCTTGCCTAACCCACTGAGCTGTTGCCACTCGATGTATGTACAGGGATACATTAATATCTTTTATTAATATCAGTAGAATTTGTCTAGGGTTATCATCCACAAATGAAGAAAGCTAACTGCTATCTTCAAAAGGCAGGATGTCTTACAAGGGATTCATTCCAGTTCCAGTTGGAGTGGCTTAAGATTTTGTACCTTCTCTTTGTGCTATAGCATCAGCGTTGGGGGGCTGGGGACCGATTGGGGTAAAATGCCCATGAAGAATTTTGGTTTATGTAGAGGCACAAAGTTGTGTTGTGTGTGGCCAGCTGTGGGTGGCCCCAGGGGAGTATTTCTGTGCTGAAGAGAAAATGCAGTTACTGCATTCAAGTTAATGTTTTTCAATCTCCCCTTCCTGAGGTCACTTTGTCAGATAGGATTTGGAGCCCAGCCCTATTAAACCAGGAAGCAATCCTGTCAAGTTGGCCTCAGTGAGTGCACAGTCCCTGTCCAAGCAGACGTGGCATTGGAAGACCTTTTAAATCACAGGCTCAAGCTCTGGTGTACAATTGTGTTTCCTTTGGAAAATAATATATATATTTTTTCATTACTAAAATAAAATTGATTTTCCTACTGTGTGTTAGTTGTAAAAGCAGCTTTAACAAAAATTTAGGGTTGTCCTAACATAAGTTATTTCTACAATTAAAAGTATTATGTAAACTATTTTGTAGATGGACCCTTCCTCTAGCATTTGTCCCTCCACCCCCATAAAAGCAAATATTAATAGAATCTTCATATGTTTCCTGGAGAAGAGGGCAGAGACTCTGTCTGGGTATGTGTGTGTTTTCCAAAATATTCTTTCTCATAGCAGTCTGTGTGAACTGCCATGTTTATGCAGTCAGTGAGGCTGAAGACAAGTATGAAGACAGTTAGTTTCTTTTCTTAGAAGAAAGGTATAGAAAAATGTGGCTGATTCTATTATTTGAATAATGAAGGAATCCTTTGAGCCTTTTTTAGAGCATGTTCTACCTTACTCCAGTTAGCAAGTTCACTGTTTTTTTTTCCTTGCAGTTTGATATGGGGAAAAGCTTATGCAATTTGGTGTTAGAATAAATATAGGGAAAATTCTCTATTTCTTTGAGGCCCAGTTCCTCAACTGAGATAATATGAGATCCCTTGCAGTATTTTTATGAGGGTTGAATGAGGGTTAAATGAAAAAAATATAGCATCACATCAAACATATAGTAGTCACTCAGTATCCATTCCCTTTCATTTCTTCTATGACATACTCTTTCCTTAAGGAAAATCTTACATTAGCCTAATTGTCCATGAGATAGAATGAATGAAGGGTGAAATATGGAAGGGAGAAAGTGAAAAAAAGAGAAGAAAAAAGAATGAAGGAATGGTATCAACATAATATGAAAATTAGTTCAGAAGCAGAACCTTAGTTAAAATGATCATTTGGTATCGTGTTAACTAAAGTAATTAATTAAAGCTTTAAAGAAAAATTGGTTGTGTAACATTTATTCAGCACCTACCAAGAGCCAGGTATAGGCACTAAGGATTAAAAGGTGAGCAGATGGGTTCTAGCCCTCTAGGAACTCAAGTTCATGTTGGGAAACAGGCACAGAAATCAGTGTCTCTAATGCAATAAGCTAAATCCTGTAATAGAGAAAAGGCTGCATGTGGGCCATGTTGTTGTACTAGAAGGATTACTTAGATTTAGTGTCATGAGCTCCAATAGTCTCTAGCACATTACAGAGATTTTTTTACGCAATGTTTTTCCCTATGAAAATTCCTTGGCCTTGTATGGACAGTTTGGACAATTTCTTGCTCAGACTCAGACTAACTGATTTTGGCTTCTGTAAAAATTATCTGAGTAGTGAGGCAAAATGCTTGAGTATTAGGGAAAGTCACAGACACTTCCTCAAGGGTTAAGAAGTTTTAGCATTTGTGTTTTATTTTGCACCAAAACCCACAAATGCATAAAAGACTAAGACACAAATGAAGGATCTCACCACTTAGCCCTCTAAAATAAGTTGGCATCTCCAACGAGAAGGTATAGGTTGAAAAGAGGTCCCTGTCTCTTCTCATTTTAAGCCGATCTGACAGTTTCTTATTTAGGGAGAGAGTGTTCCTTAGCTGACATGAAAAGTTTTGATGACACACCGCCCTAATTATCCCCTACTCTCAGGAAGAGCTGAATCCACAACCCAATTCTGGGTGACATATTTTTGCCCTTCTTGATATTATCAGTCTCCACTAACTAGTCATCACATCAAGTCGACCTGCAAATACAAACTCCTGAGCCATTTAATGAGACCCTTATCTACGGCCAACTTTGAGGCCTCTATTGACCCTCTCTCATCTTTTCCTCCAATGAACAAGAACATCAAACAGTGCCTCCAAAAAATACATGCGTCTTTGTTAGAGATGTCAGGTTTAGAGTGTCTGGTCTCTGAAGCTGGCTAGGGCATTACTCCTTTGCTAGGACAAGGTAGAGGGCTCCCTGGAGTGATTAGAGCAATTATTCAGAGCTACCTGTCATATTCAATCAGCTCTGACCCATCTGATGGGAACAGGTGACCTAAACCTGCCTTTTCAGACTGAGCACTGTCACTGGATGGCATCTTTGCCTTCAGCATCTCCTTAGAAATCTCAAGTTTCAAACATCTATTGACAAAACTTAACTTTCTTGCATTTATTTTTTCTGTTCTCTTTTAATAGTCCTCTAACTTGGAGGAGGTCATCAGAAGCTTGTTACAATTTATTTTTATTCTGCAATTTCTCTTTTGTCCTACCTGACATATTTTACTGCTACATTCCCTTGTGATAAAGCAAGAGTTCTTCTGAGTTATGGAAAACTTCTTATTTCCTTTCATCCCATCAAATCATCCTGAAGAGGAGATAAAAGCCTTTTAGTGAAACTTGGTATTACTGAGGAAGGAAAGAAATTCTAAAGTCCTAGAAGAATGGCATAGATGTGATGCGGAAGTTATTGAAGAGCCAGAACTTATTATTAGCCCTATGAGCTGTGTCATCGTTGTCATCACCATCATTATCATCTTCTTCTTCACCAATATTAATTCTAGTTTTCACTACCATTAGGTACTTGTGTATGTGTGAATTAGCACTAGGAATACCACAAAAATGGAATTAAATGTACACAGCCCTGCCCCTCTGAGTCATGCAATTCAAGGCAAGTAAGATTTAAACATACATTGAAAATAATGTACTAACTTTTGAGTAAAGAACAAACCAGAGCTTGAATTTTAAAAATAATTGAAACATTTCCTTTATGTATAACACTTTTTTTTGAAGGGGGAGAAGTGAAGGAAAACTACAAATGTTGTGTACTTTGTCCAGAGCAGGGTCAGGAAAATGTTTTTACCCCTCCTCTAATTTCTCAGAGAGAAAATTAGGGCAGAGGTGGACATTATATTATGAATTATTTTAGAAAAGAGAAACAGAAGTCTCGCTTGATAGGGCATTTTAGCCATATTACCACCCTTATTAAAATTAATTATATTGGAAATTTCTTATGAAAGTGAGATTATTTTCCTTGGCTGATCCTGGACCAAATCTTAATGATAAGGTTGCAACTGACAACAGTTATCTCCTTGGAGAGCAGAAGTACTCCTGACATATGACAAGGTATTTGACTTGGGTCAAATGAAAATTTTCTGTCCATACCAGCTCACTCTAGAACTCAGTGGGCACTTCTCCTATTTATGGTCCAGAAGTAGCATTTAATAGTCACTTCTTACCTTTCTAAAGTTAACACATTTCCAAGCAGAATTGGAAGCAAGATCCTCTGCTAAGTATAGATCCAGGAAAATGGTAATTACTCACGAGAACATTTGCTTTCCTTTCCACGAATGCCTTTTTGGATCACTGTCATTTACTAAAACCTGCTTTCCCATTCTGGTCTGGGAATACCATCGGGAGGTACTTTCCCCAACTAAAGTTGCCCCAAGTGATATTTGGGGGTTGAGATGGTGGGGTGGGTCCACTGAATTCCATATTATTTACTGCCCTACAAAACTGATGTTATCTTTGGTTGTTATTTTTACTTTTTTGTGTGAATTCTGTATACTTAACTATATTTTAAATCCCTGCAGAGAGATGTGACCTGGCAGAAGTCATATAATCCCACTGAACTTTAGAGTACCCATCTATAATGTGGGGGGTAGTAGTACTAGCTTCCTCGTCCATCCCACAGGCTGTTTGGAAGCTGAGGATGAGACAACACATGTTTAATGAATAAATGAGTGAATGAAAATATGTTGGAAAGTATAAAATGCTGTGCAAATTTAAGTCCGTAGGTACATAGAATGATAGACCTTTTAAACATTGCCTAGTCCATTGCTATTGTTTCAGAGGTGGGGGAACTGAAGTCCTTGCAGGTAAAGTCGCAGAACTAGTTAGTGCAGCTGAGGCTCAGTTCAGTTTTCTGGACTCTCAGCCTGGTGCTGTCTGTTCTCCACCAAGTCTCTTCTTAGGCGAGGCCTTCCATGTGATGGGCCCAAATACCTGTTGGGCAATAGAGGCAACACAACTTGGTCTCAGGAAGGGATAGTGCATCCCTTCCTGAAAGTGGAAAGTGATAGGGATCTGAAGGATCAGCAAAAAGGCAATGAGAGTGTCGGTGCCTATAGGAGGGACAGGAGAAGCAGGGCTTTGGAGGATGAAGAGGAGTGTAGAAGAGGGTGGCTGGGCCTATGGAGATGATCTTTGCTGGTGCTGTACATTTTCCAGGTTGGTTACGGACAGCTTAAATGGTCAGGGAAACCTTAAGTGGCTTTATGCTTGGATGGGAAGTTCACTTTCCCCCTTTCAATAGTGCACGGCCTTCCATGTGTGACCACTCATGCGTACTGCCCAAAGGGTGACTCTTTTCTAACAGGAGCTTCCTGCAGGCATAGTACTCAGGTTGGGGAGTTGCTTCCAAACAGCGAGGTCATTATCAGTTCTGGATCCAATTTACAAATCTGGCATACCACAGAGGGAGAGAGGAGACCAGAAATCAAAGGTCTGGGGAGGTGGCCATTTCAAACATCGAGCTTGGGGGGTGGGGGGAGAGGGATGGAGACCAGAGAGGCTACTGACAAATGAGTAGAGATCTGTAACAGCCAAGACAGGGAATGGGATGCAATTGTGTAAATGTGGTGGTTCTGGACCAAACTGCATAAAGGTTGGGAAACTGCAGGCATCCTTTTGCACGAATCTTGTTCGTTCCCAAACTGGGCTGGTTTGCATGGCACTTTAAGAAACTAGGAAGAAAGGCTGGAGATGCAGTCAAGATATGCCTGCCACACTTCTCCTTGGGCACGGCTGTAGGAGGCTGAGGCAAGCTGTGTCTCATGTTAGGTGAGTGCACCATCTGCACTCCCACCTCAGTCAGAATACAGCTGCTCCTCCTTTGCCTCCCATAATTAAAAGGAAAATATTTGTTTGAGTAAGCAGCGGGCTCAGTTTCCTTCTGTACCTAGAAAGAACTGAAACAATGCTAATGCTTTTAAAGGAGACAAAAGAGACAGCCACCAGACTTCTTAAATTAAAGGTGTGGTACAAAACCTTACCATTATGTGTCTGAATGCTGCACTCAATGGCAAACTTGCAGACCAAAAAATATTTTAAGACAAACACATATGTTAGGAGAGTTGTTCACTTTTATCCTTGGTCCAGCTGTTTGCTAAGCCTTGAAGAGACAGAATTATTCTCTTAATGTTTTAACACATTGCATTCAAAATCTATTTAAATTAGCAGGTTATGTTTCAGTGTTTTGAAAAATGATATGTTTGCTCTTGTTGTTAAAGAAAAAAATCTTTGTCAATGATAATCTCACTTCAACCTTATCACTTTGGGTTGGGTGCATTCCCCCTCGCTGCTGATGAACAGGCAAAGTCCTTCGAGGCAGGCCGTCTAATTCAATGCCATCACTTGTAACAGGAGCAGAATAATAGCACTTGTAAATGGTGGTATCCTACAAGCCTGGAGCGCATGAATTAAAGCTCTTACTGGCTGGCCTAAAAGCTTTATCAAGTAGCAAGGAGATCCTGTACTACCACTCAAAAGTAAGAAAACTTTGGGGTAACCTCCTCTCACCAATTGTATTTTAACGTACTATACCTGGAAACATCCAACTTCACAGCTGGGTGAGGAAGAAAGACATTTTGTTCATTAGGAGAGAGAAAATGCAGATCAAATGTGAATGATGGAAGCAGTGCCAGCAATCTTGCAAGTGGTGTGACTGCTCAGTGTGATATTTCCAAACCTCCTCCGAAGGGAGAATGAAGACGATTGGCTCAGTTAGTTTCACACTAAACTGAGGCCTGGAGAATGACAGTCTTCTCACTGCAACACAGTTAGAGAACTGTTATGTGTGATATTTGTGTGGCGTCTATTTTAGAACTGTAATCCAATAGCTCCGACATGCAGGTGTTTGTATTGCTGCAAACTCTTTTTGGCTTGGGTTTCCATGACGTTTGCCTGGGCTGAAGTTTCTCATGAACAAATAATTGAAATTTTAAAAAGCTATTATAAATGGTGTGAAATTTAAAGACACCAGGGACATTGTATTGGTCAGGGGTTTTCAGAGAAACAGAACCAATGGGGGTGTGTGTGTGTGTGTGTGTGTGCACCTGTGTGTGCATGTGTGTGTATAAAGTGCTTTACTATAAGGAATTGGCTCACATGATTATGGAGGCTGACAAGTCCCAAGATCTGTAGTTGTTATGCTGGAATCCCAGGAGAACTGATAGTGTGGTTCCAGTCTGAGTCCAGTGGTCTGGGAACCAGGAAGAGCTGGTGTCTCAATTTGAGTCTGAAGGCAGGAAAAAGCTGATGAACCAGTTTGGAGGCAGTCAGGCAGGAGGAATTCTGTCTTCTTTGGGGGAGGTCAGCCTTTTTGATCTATTCAGGCCTTCAACTGATTGGATGAGGGCCACTTGCATTAGGGAGGGCAATATGCTTTATTCAGTCTACTGATTCAACTGTTAATCTCACCCAGAATGATGCTTGAGCAAATATCTTGGCACCCTGTGGCCCAAGCAAGTCAACACATAAAAGTAACCATCGTAAATATCTGCTAACAAAGTTCTAAACTGGGAATCAGAAGGTCGGTGAGGTTAGGTATTTGAAAAGCTGATGAGGCAAATTCCTGCCATCTCTTTACCTGTCTTATCCCCACCCTCGTGTGCAGGTAAGCCACGTGTCACTCAGGTAATGGCCAACTGCTCAGCTGCATGCTGGCCCTTTGGTTGTAGAGTTTAATATCCTCACATGCAAAGTGGTGCTTACATCTCCTGCCAGCATGGGCTGTAGGAATTCCCTGAGGACCATGTGCTCACCAGGAACTGGGTGCCCTGGCTTTTAGTTTGGGTTTGGCCACTGAGGTGTGTGTTCATGCAAATTATTTGAGCCCCATTTTTCTTATTTGTAAAATAATCCACCTGATCTCAAAGGTCCCTTTCAAATCTCAAATCTTGAAATTAGTGGATGACTTGGAAACTACACAGAGAACTTAACTGCCCCTGAGTGATCTGGGCATGTGGATGAATCTTTTACGTTGTCTAAGTGTGGACCTAAAACTCATAAAAGAATAGGCTGGGAAGAAAACTTGCTTCTTATTGTCATTTATTATTTTTGTTTCATTGGTGTCTTCAGCTTGAAGGATATTTGAGTTGTTTTAGCTTTTTTGATATCTGGAAATTATGAGTGGCTTACTTCTACATTTGGAAGGAATTTTCTTCTAGGTAATTGCTTCAAGCAGTTGCCTATATTATTTTGTTTTGGCCCTTGGTCTAAAATATACCATAAAGATTTTTTAAAATAAATTTATTTCTTTCCACAGCAATAAAAGTACATTCTGTGGAAATACTTGATACCCTATGAGATAATAGGTGTTCCTTGACTTACGTTGGGTTTATGTCCTGACAAACACATTACAAGTTAAAAATATTGAAAGTCAAACGTGCATTTGATACACTTAACCTACTGAGCATTATAGCTTAGCCTACCCTACCTTAAAAATGCTCAAAATGGCATTGTGAGAGAGTATTGTATCACATATTGCTTGCTTGGGAAAAGACCAAAATTCAAAGTACGGTTTCTACTGAATGCATATTGCTTTTGCTTTTGTGCCATTGTAAAGTCAAAAAAAATCATAAGTTGAACCATTGTAAGTCAGGAACCATCTGTAATTGTTAGCTTATAACTTGTAAATTCTATATTTGATAGCTCAAGGCCTCAAACCAAGTTTCGTCAGTCAGTTTTGAATCTATGACAATATGTACCACGAAGACTTCAAAAATGCTGGTTTACATTTGAGTACCTTTCTATTAAACAAAACTTGAGCATGAATTACAGTTGGACTTACTGTACATGGGAGAAGACACACTTCCTATTGCCGTTTTCTTTTGCAGAGAAGGCAAACAGCCTACTGCTTAGTGATAAGACTGCTAACTTCATAACTTCACACTTGAAACTCAATCTCCAACTCTTTTAGTACCACACAGTGTGTCAATGACAGAGGTGACGGCTATTGATCAAGATCCTTATGGAACCACCCACACATTCTTCATAGAATCTTGGCTGACAAAGTGACATGCTATATGTTTTCACAATGACATAGAGATTGAAAATGGAAAAGTTAAATATAAATCTTCATGGAAGTTTCAGTAATTTTTAATAATTTGTTCTTTTGTGGCATGCATATGTGAATGATATATTTGTCCTAGAGCAATACGAATTCATTTCCTCACATCTGTAATATCTGCAGTAAGCTAAATTAAAAATGCATTTGTACTTGTACAGTTAAATGATCATATTTAATGAAATGTCAGAGATGAATCTTAGCAAATAGTCAGGAAATTATTTTAGAGAGTGCAGCATTTCATTACTAGCAGTCAGAGAAAAGCAAAGTGATTAAACAAATGGTTTATTGCTCTAAGGTGGTGGCTGTCCAAGAAGAATAGAGAGCCAGAGTGTGGAGTTGATAGACAAATGCCGCATTTGCTGTCTTTGCCCAGCTGCCCTCCACTCATGGAATCTTGAGTCTGATGGTAGCTCACATTAGGAGCTTGGAAGATGTTCTCCATGCAGAGAGGGAGATAAGCCATTGGAAAATGGGTGTGACACACAGAGATCTCCTCACATGAGGTCCAGGCTTTAGCAAGATTTAGGCAAATGAGTTGAGGAGTCTCAGATCAATTGAATGAGGACAGGAAGGAGCTGGTCAAAGAATGGTGGACAATTGAGGCCACCAGCTCTTCACCCACGGGAAGCAATTGGATGTAGCTAGCAAGCAACGTGGAACTGGGAAGGGATAGGAGATTTGTAGCTGTGCTGTGGGTAGGAGCAGGGTGAAGAGGATTCAGTAAGTGATAGGGTGCGTGTAGGGGGGAAGGACAAGGAGAATCTAGTGAGCAGGAGGGAGCATGAAGGGGAGGGTATTGGTCCTCCTAAAGGGCAGACTGTGGCCACCAGGTGGCTGGTTTACTTGTTACCAATGCAGGGCCACACCCCACACAAACCCCGCACAAGCAGTGTGATGTGCAGGCAGTCCAAAAGTTAGAACAAGAATTGTCAAAAAAAAAAAAAAAAAAAAAAAAGAATTGTCAACTGTTTTGGACTGTGTTAAGGGTTGAATTATATCAACCCTAAAATGTTATGTTGAAGTCCTCACTCCCAGTACCTCAGAAGGTGACCTTACTTGGAAATGGGGTCCTTGCAGGTGTGATTAGTCAGGAAAAGGCAGTACTGGAGTAGAGTGGGATCTTCGTCGATGGGTCCGGTGCCCTCAGAAGCTGGTGTGAAGACGCACGCGGAGCAGTCTGTGCGACGCCAGAGGCAGAGATTGCGGCGCTGCAGCTGCGAGCCAAGGAAGGCTACGAGTGCCGGCAGCCCTCAAGCGAGGAAGAGACGAGGAAGGAGATTCCTCCCTAGAGCCTGCAGAGGGAGCCTGGTCCCGCGGACACCTTGACCTCGGACTCTTCCAGGACTATAAGACAATAAATTTCTGTTGTTTTAAGCCACCTACTTTGTAGTACTTTGTTAGGGCAGCCCTAGGAACCTACTACAGTTGGTAAGACACAATTCTGAATGGCTGAATCAATAAACTGTATTTCTCAGTCTTTTCAATTTTTTCTTAAGGAAATTGCATTCCTTTCCATTTAAATTTTTTGTATTGTCATCCAGGACTGGGGTGAAATGAGTGAGGCATTCACCTCAGCTGCAAAATTTAAGCTGCTGACAAAAAAACCCTCAGTAACTCAGGTAAGATTTCAGGGCAATAATTTAAAAAATTAGAATTAATGCAAAAAAGTCATAATGGTTTTAATACAGGGTCACTATTATTGCCTCAATATGGCCTGGCACAGAATTCTCAACACCTAAATAACATAAGTAAGTCTACAAATGTGTATAACAAAGGGCATAGATGTATGCAAATCCACATAAAATATATGCTATTTTTTGATTTCATCTCAGGTAGACACCCAAAAGAGATGACAAGGTAAGAGCCAGATGACTTGGGTTGAATCACTCTTCTCCATTCGCGAGCTCAGACTGCACGTGGACAATGGGAAGACCAGATCGGTAGCGTCGGGTTTCAATGAGAGCCCAGCTAAGCATCGTTCAAATATGAAATCTGCATAAAAAAGGAGAAGTTGCTATAATCCCAGCAGTGAAGGGAATTAGATTCTTTGGCCTTTACCACATGACAGTAAATGACAGCATAATAAATAAAGCAAAAATGATTTCTGACTTACACTTTTCACATGATATCCCGGAGGCACTTTGCTATTGCTACAAGTATATTAAATGTAGGTCTGATTATTTCTCAGGGGGAGCTGACAAGAGGCATATTCTGGAACACGGAGCTGCTGGCCCTATGTCTGGTGGTTAATATTTACTGGGTGCACACTTCTCCTAAAGCTAGGGAGAGATCAATAGGGGAACTGGGAGAGACCATGAATGGAATGCTATTTCACAGACCTAATTCTGATTAACTTTCTTTCGGTTGCTTGAAAATATTGTTGAGTGTTTAACACTTGAAGATGGTTATTAGCTATTCTCTCACATCCTCTGAGAGTACAAGTATCATTCTTGTGGCCAGTGGAGGGGACTGAGACACAGATTGTATGACTTGGAGAAAATGAACAAAGATGGAAATAATTAAGGGAAACATGGGGATCTGTGCTGATGAAAGAAATTTTTATTGACTTTTTTTGGTGGCTAGTTCTATGAATTTTAACACATGTATAGATTCATGTAACCATCACCACAATCATGTAAAGAACAGTTCCATAACCCCCCAAACTCCCACGTACTACTCCTTTATAGTCACATTCTTTGAAACTTGATTTTGTCTTTTCTCTGCAGAGTGATCTGTTAAAATTGATTATTTTAGCACTTACTTTCCTTAATTCTTGTGCTGTCAACTAAAAATTCTGCAAATTCATTCTGATTGGTAATTCAAAGCTATTTAGCTCTCAAGTTTTAGAATCTCTTTAGGTTGATGGCTTAATCAAAGATGTTTGAAAAAAGGAGGAACGTATGAAGACATGAAAGATAGAGATATGGCCATTGTTTGAATAGAATGGGACGCTGAGTCCAGTTAGCTAGTAACAGTATAGACTATTGTGTGTAAGAGATGGTGCATCCATTTATCTTTTAAGGAATCTTTACTGTTCATCACACAAAGCTTCTTTCAGCAGTCATATTTTACATTCAGCATTTCTGATAATGTGAAAATGGTTCAGATCTTTTAAATTTAATTTTCTTTAATAGTTTTTTCTATTTTAACAATTTTTAAGTGTACAGTTCAGTGACATTAAGTACATTCATGTTGTTGTACAAACATCACCACCATCTATCCACAGAACTCTTTCATCTTCCCAAACTGAAACTACATACCCATTAAACACTAAATCCCATTCCCCCTCTCCTCCTGGCCACCACCATTCTATACTACTTTCTGTCTCTATGAATTTGACTACTCTAGGGACCTTATGTAATTGGGATGATATATTGATAGTATTTGTCTTTTTGTTACAGGCTAATTTCACTTCGCATAATGTCTTCAAGGTTTATTCATGTTGTTGCATGTATTAAAATTTCCTTCCTTTTTAACACTGAACCATATTCTATTGTATGTATATATCACATTTTGTTTATCCATTCATCTGTTAATAGTCACTTGAGTTGCTTCCAACTTCTGCCCACTGTGAATAATATTGCTATGAATGTGGTTGTTCAAATATCTGTTTGAATCCCTGTTTTCAATTCTTTGGGGTATATACCCAGAAATGGAATTGCTGAATTATGTGGTAATTCTGTTTTTAATTTTTCTGATCGATCATCAGACAATTTTCCACAGTGGCTGCACCATTTTCTATTACTAGCAGCAACATGCCAGGTTCCAATTTCTCCACATTCTTGCCAACACTTGTTGTTTTCTGTTTTTGTTTTGTTTTGTTTTGTTATTTTGTTTTGATAGTAGCCATCCTAATGGGTGTGAAGTGGTATCTCATTGTGGTTTTGATTTGTATTGCTCTAATGATGAGCGATGTTGAGTGCTTATTGTTTATTTGTATATCTTCTTTGGAGAAATGTCCATTCAAGTCCTTCATCCATTTTTAGTTGGGTTGTTTGTTTTTTGTTGTTGTTGAGTTGTAGGAGTTCTTTATATATTCTGGTTATTAATCCCTTATCAGATATATGACTTGCCAATATCTTCTCTTATTCTATGGGTTGCCTTTTCACTATGTTGATGATATCCTTTTATGTACAAAAGCTTTAAATTTTGGTGAAATCTGATTTATCTATTTTTTCTTTTGTTGCTTATGCTTTTGATGTCACATTCAATATTCCCTCTATTTCTCTTAAGGGTTTTATAGTTTTAGCTTTCATGTTTAGGTCTTTGATTTATTTTTAATTTTTTCATATGGTGTAAGGTAAGCACCCAACTTCATTTTTCTACTTTGGAATATCCAGTTTCCCCAGCACTATTTATTGAAAAGATTGTTGTTTCCCTGTTGAATGGACTTGACACCCTTGTAAAAAATAATTAGGCCATATAGGTGAGAGTTTATTTCTGGCTCTCTCTCTTCTATTCCGCTGGTCTCTATGTCTCTCTTTATGCCGGTCTACACTGTTATAATAACTGAAATTCTTTAGCAGTGTTTTATATTTTTCAGTGTAAAAGTCTTTTGTCTTGTTAAAGAAAAAAAATTATTCAATGATTCTTGTTATAGTACAATAAGGAAGACTGTATTCCAGACCATCATGATAGGTATAAGCACCAATGCAATGGGATTTGCAGCAGGGGAGAGAGATTGGGCTAAACCCCAGATACAGCATGGGCAAGTGGGAATTTACAGCCAAGTAGCAGGGTGGGGCTCAGTGGATGGAAAATCACTAAGAGGTAACACTATGGGTAAGGGGGATTCTGGCTAAACCTACCTAGTAAGATTCTTGCTGGTGAGAGGCCAGGTTTATCAGACATCACCTGGGGGATGGTGGAGGATGAAGAACCTGATCAGATATCAAGGGTGGAAGGTTCTTGTTAAATTAACTTAGCAGGGTTTTTACTAAAACTGGATTTTATGAAGAAGTGCACAGGTGGGCCTAGGGGAAGTTTCAGGAGTCTGACTGAAGTTTGGTCAAGCAAAAAAAAAAAAAAAAAAAAAAAAAAAAATTTGTCGGCCTTCTTGGTTAAGTTTATTCCTAAATAGTTATTCTTTTGATGCTATTGTAAATAGAATTGTTTTAATTTCCTTTTTGAATTGTTCATTTTTAGTGTAGGTAAAGATTTTTGTGGTTGATTTTGTACCTTTTAACTTTTCTGAATTCCATTTTTAGTTCTAACAGGTATTTTATTTTGTGTGTGGAATCTTTACAGTCTTGCACCTATGAGATCATGTCTGTAAACAGAGATAATTTTACTTATTTATTTCTGATTTTGATGTCTTTTATTCCCTTTTTTGCCTGATCGCTCTTTAGGGTTCAGTCTTTGCAGGTTGTGTACTCTGGGAATTTGTCCACTTCATCTAAATTCTCCAGTGTGTTGGCATACAATCATTCATAATACATATATTATGATATTCATAATATATCTGTAAAGGACCCCACAGTTCTGCAATTCTCTATCAGTGGGCCATCTTTAAATCCTGAACAAAGTGGCAGACAGAATGATCATTTATTAGGTTTAGTTTCTGTGTCCCAAGACCTTCACAACATGACAAAGGAAAGATATAGTAAAGCAATGAGAAATAAAATAAAATCCTAAGTTCCCCAGCAACTGACCAAATAGACCCCCTCTTGGCCAAGAGGACCCAAGAGAAACCTTAAAACTGAAATCCCAGCCATGACAGGATGGGAGGTCAGACACGCCTTGTTACACCCGCTCCCTTATTAACTGCCATTAGGCTTTCTTCCCTAAGGGTTAAACAGAACCAGCCTTTTAAAAAAGGCTTGCTGCACCCTGATTTCAATCAACTCCTAATGCTGCTCCTCCCTTTTTGCACATTCCTTCCTGATAAGGGGCCACAGGACCATGGGGTGGTTCTGGCCAGTTTATACAGGATGCACACAAAGGGTTTTCATGTCCTCTGCTTCACATTTTGATGTCAGAAGGCCAGCCGAAAACTCCATCTTTGCCACCTTCGGATCATGCCAATGCTACCATTTTCTGAACATGGATCCTGTGAAGTAGCATGAAGCTGAACTGCACATGTGCATGTTTCCTTTTTCACAAATATTCACGACCCCTCCTATAGCTCGTTAAATATGTATATTTGGCCACCTTGTTTAGCACAAATTTCTGTTCCCTGTACCATACCCTCAAAGTATGTGTTTCTGGCTTCTGGCAGGAGGCTATTGCTTCCCAGGCTGTTAGAATGGCCATGCTGGCAGCTGTGATCCTTTAGGAGAAATAAGGCTCTCCTTTCCAAATTTATGAACCATGTCATTCTTCAGTTGACAGTAGGGTGAAAGCATGAGGCATCGTTGACTGTACCTATAACTAGACTTATTCTTTGCTTTGTCCTTAGTCTGGAGTTTACCTTTTATACTCATGACAATACAATGGAGTGGAAGAGTTTTGTTTCAATGACCACAGACGATTGACAATGCCTTTCTACTGTGATAGTTGGAATTAGCTGGTGGGCTCAGTTTCTTGATCTTTGAGTGTCCTAAAGGAAAAGTGTTGTTTTCCATTCACACCTTCAAAATATTCACACTAGTTAGCTTTGTAAAAGTGTTGGAGATTTAAAAAAAAAGTTAAACAAAATTTGGGGATTCATAGAGATGAATTTTCAGGAAACTGGATAATTTAGTTGTGTTTGATGTGTCATTTATATGACCCCAAACAAATTAAAAGAGAAAAAAATTCAGTCAATTCACTAGTGTACACAAAGACAGCTGATATTTTTGACACATTTTCCACCATCGACTTAATGAAATAACTGATTGCTTTGATTTCTCTTACACAAAGCCCCAAAGCTGTCAAATGCTAGAATGTAGCACAATTAAATTCATTTGTTTTCTACAGAAAATGAGGGACCATAAAACATTTGGAATATTGAAGGCAGGCATTGGAAACCTTCTTAAACTTGCTGGTAAACACATGCAAATTTCTTTGTATTCTTCTTCCATATAGTAAAATGGAAGACAGAGAATCTCTCTCTGGCTTAGTGCAGATAGTTAATCTAAATTTCTTATTTGTTAATTAAGCATAGATATTTCATAAAAACTTTTCATTGGATGCACACAATTTGTTATTGATTTATTCATTCAAAAATATTTTTCAAGTACCTGAGGTGTGCTAGGCCTGCAAGGCACTGACCATGGAAAAAGATACAGATGGAGATTCTGCCCTTATGGAGTTTAGGGAGTTGGGGAGAGAGGACTTGGGGCAATGGCTGTAAACACAGTATGAACTGTTACAAGAAGGCCAAAGACAAAGGTCCAGGAAGCTCAGAGAGAGGAGCATGATTTCTGCTGGGCAGAGGGGAGGATTTGTCGGAAAGATGACATTTAAGTTGAGTCTTGAAGACTGGGTAGTATTCAGATATTTAGGGATGGGGACAGGCACTCTAGGCAAAATGCAAAGTGAGCAAAGCCAAGAAGAGACAATAAGGGCATTGAAGGGGAGCCCTTGGTTTGAGGTGGAATGTGGGATGGAAGGACAGTGTTTGGGATAAGGCTGGAAAAGAAAAGAAACATTCCAATTTATTGAGTGTCTACTTTGCAGCAGGCATTGATAGTTGCTTTTGAGGATGTCATAGTTTTCAATCCCTCAAACAACTGACCCGGAGGAAGTATTAATATTATTTTTGCTTTTTGTTATTTCCCATTTTGCAAAGTGTTATTATCCCCTTTTTACTCATGGGGAAAATAAGGCATAAAAAAGTTAAAGGACTTGCTGGAGGTCACCTCTTACTAAGTGGCAGGACCAGCATCTAAATCCAAGCCCGACTCACTCTTGAGCACAAACTCTGTCCAGTCAGCCACGCTGCCGTGCACGGGGAGGGCGGGGCGCCTCTGAGCACATACTGAGCAGAGGAGAGGCAACGTTAGGGCTCCTTGCTCAGGAAGCTGCTGCAGCCTGGAGGAAACACTGAAGAAATGTGCTAATTTGTGTATGAAGAGAATTTAATTTAATAATTCACCTTTTCTTAGATGCTACTAGGCTGCCAGTAAACCCTGGCAGCTAAGGACAGGGTCGCACTTAGAAAATTGCACAACTTTACTGAGTGCAGTGCCAGTGACTGTGCTCAGCACATGAGCAGACATGACTCAATGAATAATGACAACAACCTGAAGCTTGGTATTATCTTAATTTCACAGAAAGGAAAAACTGAGGCTAGAGAAGTTGTCACGTGTACAAGGGTAGAGTTAATTAATCAGGGGCAAGCAATGTTTGAATCTGGGCTGTCTCCATAATTTTGCACTGTTCTATCTCTTAGTATTTGCCTTAAAAGTCAAAAGAATATTAATTTGAAAAATGGCTCCACCCAATTCTGCCACCTCCTGGACTCCAGCTGCCACGGTGAACGCCCCAGACCCCACCCACTTTGGGAGCCGCTGGACCAGGACCACCCGCCTTTCCTCTACTCTGTCTTGGTTCACTCCTAGGGCTTTTCATGTTATTTTTTACAGCCACCGTAATGTACACAAATGACTTTTACAGACAGTGTCATGAGTATGAAGTAAGCAATTCATCAATGTAGACACATCCTTGATGAACAGCGGCTTGTCTCTGCAAGGCCTGAGAGACTGCAGTGAATTTCAATTGGCTGTGGCTTGCGGAGGATCAAAGGGCTTGGGATTGGTAAGAGGCTTTGAACTTCAACCAGCTTATTTTTAGTGGGGGCTTAGGCAGTTTGAAACCTTATTTGTCTTGACCTTCCCTCCTTGAAAATGGCACATTGGTCAGAAATGCAGTGAGCTGGTTGTTGGTTTTTGTCACAATTATTCCTATGTCCACTTCTATTGTTTTCCCTACATGATTATTACCCTGAACATCTAGTTTTTATTGCCTTCTCAAAATATATGTTTCCAATTAGGTTTGGTGTATTTATTGAGTGACTATTATGTGCAAAGCATTATACCAGGTATTCCAATGCTGCAGCAAAGAGTCATTTATATCAAGATGGAAAGATGATGATGCCTAAGTGGATGAATGAGATCTGGACTGTCGTGCCTCCTGTGTTTGTCACATAGGTGTTGGTTACTTGAAATGACATGGACTGCAGTCCTCACATACAGCTGGAGAAGAGACAAAGAAAGCCAGATGCGTTAAACTCTGGTGGGTACTTGGCAATTTATAGTACTGCTGACTGCTGATACAAATAGTTGTACCTATAATTGCACTTTATCATGCTCTAAGTAAAGTACATTCCAGGCAGCTTGGATAGCTTACAGTTGCTAAAGGCCCAGGTGCAGTGAGTGATGGGTAGCATGTCCTGTGGTGATTGATGTACAGACATCTCCAGATACAACACATCTTTTGGCCAATCTAGGAAAGAAAAATAGGCAGAATTAAGAATTGAATGAGCCATCTTTCCTCATTCTTGACCAAGTTCCTTTTTTTCAGCTGGCCCTAGTGACTAGGGAAAAGTCTAAAATAGTGATTTTCTATTCTATTCTTTAAGTTTGAAAAAGCATAACTATGATTATAAACTTATATTATTAATAGGAAAATTAGATAAAATACTTGATGAACAGAAAATTAAGCTTCATAGCATTACCTTGTGAGCAAAGAGCAGACTGGGGATGGCCTTCACTTGGCTTCGATGCCCGGGAGTGGGTGTGTGGGGTTCTTCCTTCTTCCCTGGGGCTGTATTATGCCCTTGAATATTTGGCTTCTCATAAAAGGCCATGGTTTTTAAAAAATTTACTGGTGAACTCTGGACTAGAATGAATTTCATTCTTTGGGCAACTTTGGGATTTTGGAGTAGACTGGGATGGGACAAAGCTGGTTCTGGAGTTGTTGAAAATACCCAGGATTTTGGATTTTTTAAATTTGTGACTATATTCGTTTTCTGTTGCTACTATAACAAATTGCCAACAACTGGGTAGCTTAAAACAACAGAAATTTATTCCATCACAGTTCTGGAAACCAGAAGTCCAAAATCATGGCGTCCACACATTCCCTCCAGAAGCTCTAGGGGAGAATCTTCCTGGCCTCTTCCAGTGTCTGACGGCTCCCTTGGCTTGTGGCCACATCAATCTCTGCCCTCCATGGTCACTTTGCTTCTTCCTCTTCATTCTGCCTCACGTGTCCCTTTGTCTTTCTCTTATAAGGATCTTTGTCATTGGATTTAGGGCCAAACTATAAGTAACCTAGGATGATCTCATTATCTTGAGATCCTTCCCTTAATTACATCTGCAAAGAACCTTTTTCCAGATAAAGGTCCCATTCATAAGTTCCAGGGATTAGGACATGGACATATCATTTTGGGAGACTCTATTCAACCTATTATAGCAGTTTTCAAACTTGTTTTGAATCACAGGAAGAGAAATACATTTTACAGCATAACCTAGCCCCATCGTTCACAGGGAAATAAAGAATTTCACAAAGTCCTTTCTCTTACCATGTGAGATACACCCGGTTTATTCCATTCTATATTATTGCATTCTATTCTGACAAAATACTGTTTGATGACCCACTATATTGATCTCATGATCCGTTAATGGTATTGCCACCCATAGTCCTAGATCTCAGATGATCCTGGGCTGTATCAGAGTGTCTAGATTCTCTTGACTGGGGAACACTGCCCTGACTTAGATTCCTCAGGGCCAGCTGCACTGAATTGGTTTTGAAAGAGTAGGTGGGAGGTTTAAGGGTGTGATCAGAATACTGCATCATTTGATGATCTCTTAATTATATTAAATGCAAATCACTAATATTTACTGACGTTTTCATGCATCAGGCATTGTGTTAGATATGAGAGCTATAAAAATGAATTACACTTCCCCAGACGTTCCCTAAATTCTCATCTATGTTGTACCATACAAATTATTTTAAGTATACATTCTTAAGAAACAATTTCTCTGCCAAGACAAATAGCTATAAATGTCCACTTATTAACTTTTCACATTTTCTTAAGTACTCAAAATACGATATCCTACTGAAGCACCTAAATTCATGCTTTATAAATTATTTTAATAGGACATTCAGGCAATTAGAGGAAAGCTTTTCAGAGAAGATACTAATCTGAATTTCTCATAATTGTGTGGACATTTTAAGGACTTTGCAAGAAAGACTATAAATGTAAAAGAAGTGACAAAAAATTCTGCTTCATTTCAAGCAGGTGACGTAAGAGAACTAAAATCCATGATTAAGAAAAATGAAATTGTATAAATTATAGCAGAAATGCCTGTCATCACCCGTATTAGCTGCTAAAATGCCTCCAGGGGGTTAGATTAGAAAAAGAAAATTACTTATCTGTAATTCTTATTCTCTTTAGGTAGCAATTATAATAGATATACACTCTTGGGTGTAAGTCATTGGTGTGAGAACCAGGAGTAGACGCGAAGTCAGCTAAAGAATTATAACCCTCGAGGAAGGTGCACCCTGGGACGTCAAGGGCAAAATGTATATGGAATGTCATCGCCCTCGAATATCATTCCTATCTGACCACCGAAAAGAGCAGGCGAATTTGGTCCCTCGGAAGAAGGAGCGACTGAGTGGATCTATTATTATTATCATCGTATATTAAATGTGTAAAGGTCTAGCCCTAGGCAAAATTTGTGAATTGGGTCTACTCATTTTCTCTCTGTGCCTTTCTACCTAATTCAGGAATCCAATACCCCCTACTTGCCATCTCCCTCCCTCTGCTCTTAGGAAATACCTCATTAAATTTATTTACACCAAAGCCAAGACATTCACAGTAGAAAGAGGCTTGGAGAGGGAGCAAGAAGCCACAGGCCTGCTGCTGGCTCGGCCACCAGTCTGTCCTACGCTATCAGGTAAGCCAGGTGTGCTCTCTGAGAGAGTTTCTGTGTCCTCACTCGTGCAATGACAAGGTTAAACCAGCGAGCGTGGTTTCTAGGAACACTTTCGTCTATCTTCATAATGCCAGGTGAAAAAGAAAGGCTAATTAAAAATAGGCTAATTTTAGGCTGAAGTGTTAGGTTAAAAATATTACCCTTGACTGTGGTCTTTAAACTTGAGCAGCATCGACAAAAGTCTTCAGTCATGGAAATGAAAACTAGCTCGAGGCACGTGTCGGGACCCAGGAAAGTATGTGGGGAGCTGTGTTTGTTTGACCAGAACCTCCGAGATCATCCATGTGCCTGGCTGCTACACAACAACCCAAGGCTGGCCCTAAGTGCCTCTTAATGTCACTTGAGCCGGGCACACTTCACCCGAGAGCCCCTGGGCGAGGGAGCGCTTTCAGAAGCTGCCACTAGGGCCACATCAGCACCGAGAAGCAATCCTTCCTGAAGGGCTACTCCCGTGTCTGAAAGAGCTAGGGCTGTTTCCAGGAACGGCTGCATCGTTGCTAAGGAGAAACTCACACACAGGAGTGTTTCTTTCTTTATTTCTTAGAGACGTGCACAGGGACTAGCTGTGTGTGCCCCTTGGACATAGAGACAGAAAAAGGCATTTCTTTCTCTTCTCTCTTCCTCACCCCAATCCCTGCTTCCCTTCTCCTTTGAGGCCATTCCAAGCCAATTGGAAAGGAGGAAGGCGGGGAGGCCTTGCCTGGGTTCCATAGGGTTTTAAAAGGAAGAAAAAATCTTTCATCTCCGGGTGGCACGTCCAGAGGTTTGCACGGGGAGTGTGCTCATGTGAGCCACCCCCTGCTATGGCCTATAGCTTTGACTAGACGCAACACTCACCAATTGTCCTGTCTGGGCGTCTCTCAGGGACTCTTCCAACAGAGAGATAGGTGCTTCATAACTAATTACTTACTAACTAATTACATCTGCAATGACCCTTTCTCCAAACAAGGTCCCTTTCTCCAAGCAAGGTCCCTTTCTGAAGTACTGGGGGGAGGACTGTGACGCATGAATGGGGAGCCGGGAAGACAGGATTCAACCCATAACAGGTAGCCACGAAGACTCCATGTGGCTTATAACACACTTTCGATATAGTCCGGGAAAGGTGTACTAGAGGGTTCTCACAGCCATCCCTGTTTCCTCCTCTCTCCAGCGCAAGTGGTAACTCTGAATCTGTTTTGATGAGAAATATTTCAACGTGAACCTGGATCCTCTTTTGTCTCCTGCTGTTTCTCTCAGAATGTGCCCTTCCTGCTGCGTATTGTCACCTGTCACGGAATCGTTCTTGGACTTCGCTGTACACTGCTGCAGACTTTATAAACATTGCATGCTTATGCTACACTAAATTTATAAAAAAAGTTTTCTCTCTTCAATAATAAGTTAACCTTAGCTTATTGTAAAATTTTTACTTTATACACACTTTAAATTTTTAACTCTTTGACTCTTTTGTAATAACATTTAACTTAAAACACAAACACATTGTACAGTTGTAAAAAATATTTTCTTTGTGTGTATTCTTATTCTGAAAGCCTTTTTCCTCTCTTTTTTTTTTTTTACATGCTTTCCATTTTTAAAATTAATTTTTTTCCCTTTTTAAACTTTTTGAATTAAAAACTGAGACACAAACACACACATTAGCCTGGGCCTACACAAGGTCAGGAGCCTCAATATCACTGTCTTCCACCTCCACGTCTTGTCCCACTGAAGGTCTTTAGAGGCAAGAACAGGCATGGAGCTGTCACCTCCTGTGATAACAATGCCTTCTTCTGGAATCCCTCCGGAAGGACCTGCCTGTGGCTGTTTTACCATTTTTTTTTTTTAATTAAGTAGAAGAAGTACACTGTAAGGATAAAAGTATAGTAAATATCTAAACAAGTAACATAGTCATTTATTATCATTATCTAGTGTCATGTACTGTGCATAGCTGTGTGTGCTGTTCTTTTACACGACTGGCAGCACAGCAGTTTGTTTACATCAGCATCACATGAGTAATGCATTGCGCTACGGTGCCACAACTGCTGTGACATCACTAGGTGGGAGGAATTTGTCAGCTCCATTATAATCTTATGGGACCGTCCTATTAATAGTATATGCAGTTTCTCATTGACTGAAACATCGTTGTGTTGTGCGTGATGCTCCACATAGACCATCTGAGTAAAGATGAGCATCTTGCATGGGAGCGGAAACTCACTGTGAGTGACGTGGACTCTGCGTCCCTCGGAGAGATCCCGCAATCTAAGCCAGAGAGCAGCTGCTGTGGGGAGGGCCTGGTGGCTCCAGACCTCTCTGCCCCACCGGTGCCTCTCGATTACTTGTGTCCCCAGAATGACCAGGAAGGTTTGACACTGAGAAGAATCTCCGATTCACTTGAGACAGATTTGACAATCTCATCCTTCATGTTATCTCAATCTGCATATTGTTTCTTTAGTGGCAGCTACTTTTCTTACCTTTTTCCAAGTTGCATTTAATAATTATTTCATTCATTCATTCACTCACTCAGTGTGTGTTTATTGTGCACCTACTACTTGCCAGGCAGCCTTCTAAGTGAGGGGCCACAGCGGTGAACCAAAGAGACAGAAATCCCTGCCTTGCTAGAGCCTACCTTCCAGTGGTGGGTGATGGGCAATAAATGTTAGCAGAAGGTAAATTGTATCAGATGGTAGGAGGGCATCAATGCTATAGGAAAAACAAAGCAGGAGAACAGAGACAGAGACTGTGTGGGCAGGGGCAACAAGTCTAACGTAGCTGCTAGGTTTAGCTTCCGTGAGAAAGTGACCTTTGATCTCCAGAGCGGCTGTCCGGGCATCTGCAGAGGAGCCACAGGGGCGAGCTGGTGTTGGCTCATAGACCGTTTCAGGGTTTAGGAGGCCACTGGGAAGACTTGGGATTTTCCTCTGAGTGGTATGAGGAGCCCCGGGAAGCTTTTGAGCAAAGGACTGACGTGACCCGACTTGCATTTTTTAAAGGATTGCTTGACTACTATTCATTTTAACCAGCATTCACCTGAAAAACCTTTAGGGGTGAAAGGTGGTGGGCAGAAGCTTGGAGGGCGCTTGGGATGACCTGGGGGAGCCCTGCGCCCCCTTAGGGGCAGGTGTATGCAAAACCCACTTGGAGAATAGGGTGAAGACATACACATTTGTCCTGAGCACCATTTTAAATAAAATGCTGTAATTGTGAGATATAGCACACTTACATAAGAACATGCATAAATCATAAATGCACAGCTTAGTGAATTAAAATAAAGCCAATACTCCTATAGCTACTGCTGAGGGCAAGAAATTGAACATTATCACGGCTCAAGAGGCTGTGTGTGCCCCTTTCTAATCACAACTCGTAGCTTCCTATTGGGGGAGTAGTCCCTCTCCACTTTCGTCGTAGTGGTCACTTTCCTGCTTTCTTTATTCTTTTACCATCTATGCAGACACCAAGGCACTATATTTTTGCCTGTTTTATTCGGCATCTGGATTCTTTCCCTCAATATTATGTTTGTGGAACTCAGGTTGTTGTTTGTAGCTATGGTTGGTTTTCACCGCTATATATTCATTGTGTGAGTATCTCTCAATTTTTGTCTCCCATTCTACTGTTTACAGACTTTTGGGTTGTCCCCTTCCATGAATGTCCTTGTACAAATCTCTTGAGTCCACGTGTAGCCTTGTCTCTTGGGCATATACCTAGATGTAGAACTTCTGAGTTATAGGAAATGTGTATGTTCATCTTTAGTAGATCAGGTCAGATTCTGATTATTAGCAGTAAACTATCTCTTTCAGAAGGACTGTATCAATTTACAGTCTTTCTAGCAGTTTGTGGGAATTACTGCTGAGTGATTCTTGTCAATACATGGTCATGTTGCTCTTTTTAATGTAAGCTATTCTGGTAGGTATGTGATGACATCTCACAGTGGTTTTAATTTGCATATTCCTTGTCGCAAATGAATTGAACAACTTTTCATACATTTATTGCCCATTTGCATGGCCTCTTTTGTGAAGTGCTTGGTCACATCTCCTGCTTATTTTCTATTGGTGATTTTTTTTTGTTATTGATTTGTAGAATTAAAAAAATATTCAGGATATGAACAGGATATAAATTGGAAATAGCTTGTCTCACTCTCTGGCATACCTTTTCCTTTGCTTATTGATGTCTTTTGAAGGTCAAATGTTCTTACTTTTAACATAGTCATATTTATCAATCCTATCCTTTATGGTTTGTGCTTTTTAATGTCGTCTCTAAGAAAAATCTTTCCCTACCTCCTATATTATCTTATACGATCTTTCCATTTTGCTTTTCACATTTAATCTAGAATTCTGCTGGATTGACTGTTGTGTATGATATGAGGCAGAGACCCTCCCTCCTTCCCTCCCTCCCTCTCTTCCTTCCTTCCTCCCTCCCTCCTCCTTCCTTCCTTCCTCCCTCCTTCCTCCCTCCCTCCTTTCCTCCTCCTACCCTCCTCCCCTCCCTCCCTCTCTTCCTCCCTTCCTTCCTCCCTCCCCCTTCTTCCTCCTTCCTTCCTTCCCAAATACTTTCCTTCCTGCTCCTCAGTGTCATTTCTATCATAAATCAAGTGTCCACAGACACATGGAGGCATCATTCTTCAGATTCCATTCTAAACTGGCTCACTTGGTTCTTCCTTGGAAAGAAAAGTCTAAACACCGAAAGTCTGACAGTGGTTCTCAACTTTGGCTGAAGTTTGAAACCATAAAAATACCGAAGCCTGAGTCCTGTCCCAGGGATTCTATCTAATTGGTCGGGATGTGGTCTGAGCCATCAGGCGTTTAAAAACCTCTCCAGGTAGTTCTAATGGGCACTGAGGGCCGAGGATCGTGACAAAAGGGAAATAGTGAGAACACAAAGTTACTCTCATGGTTGCCTGATAAAATACAGGATTCCTAGTTATATCTGAATTTCATATAATTAACAAATAGTTTTTTAGTATAAGTGTGTCCCAAATAGGGCTCAGGACATACTTATGCTAAATAATTATACAGTTTACCTGAAATTCTAATTTAACTGGGTGTCCTGTATTTTTATTTGCTGAACCTGGCAACCCTGGTTACTATAAAATGGTTCCTCACGCGCTCACCTTGTTCGCCTCGCTGTCTGCGCATGCTCCTGCCCTTCCCCGTGACATCGCGGTGCTCCGCCCTGCTGCTCTCGCTGGGTCGATTCCTCTTTGTGCCTCCAGCGGCCTGTGCAGCCGTGACTGTTCCAAGAAACAACACACTCAGAACTGGGATACCTGCTGTTGTTACAAAAACTCTCACTCACCTGACTAGGCTGTCAGACTTAAGCAGGCAAATTTAGGAATAAACAATTAAAACATTCTTTGGAGATCTGCACAGGAAACTATGAAAGATTGAGAGATTGATTTCACAACGTGAACAATTCATACATGGTTCAATTAAAACCAAAAGAGAGGACCGTCAGCGCCGCCTTTTTCCTTTTTCCCAGACTAAGGGAAGTAATTTAATTAATTGGGCGAGTCACTGATAGGACAGTGTCAAAGACGGCCAATTTTTTAAAACAGACAACACAACCTCTCCCCTCCCTCCCGTGTCTGCAGGAGACAAATGCTTGGAGATCTTGTTAAGTCTCTACCACTGCTGTAGAATTTGTCCTTCACCCTTGGCTTGGCAGGTGTTGCTCTTGAGTCCCTTGGAAGGTTCTAGAAGCAAAGGACCTCTTGTTCCTCTGCTTATACTGTTGCTGTTGTGTGATAATGAGATTTAGAACCGTCACATTAGTAGTTTTGCTTCTGGGTTGTCACATTATTAGGAAATCATTCCATATCCAAGGTTTTCAGAGGTTCCTGACTTTTGCTAGGAGCTGAAATGCCCATTTCTTCTCAACTTTGAGGGACTATGTTGTCTTGGAGCCAGAAGAAGGTACATTTATGAATAGGTTGCATAATGATGGTTGAGGCAGAGTTCATTACACTGATGGCACTTTCCCCGTACGTTGTCACTTTCTTATAGCATTGAATTTGGTCTTAACAACAACCCTCCTAGGTAAGTAGGGCAGGCATTATTTTCCTTACTGTACAGATAAGAAAATAAGCTCAGCATGGTTAAATGATTGCATAAAATTACACAGCTAGTAAATGACAGGTGTCAGAACTGAGGTTTTTCTGATTTCTAATTTTTTGCTTTTTCCAGTACTATTACTCTATGAGAGAGCAAAAACCTAAATTTACATGATCCTAACAACTGCTTGGAGCTCTTGTTAAAAATGTATAGATTCCTAAATCCTCTTCCTGTCAATTCTCATGCAGTGAGGTTGGGGTGGGACCCCAGGAGTCTGTAATTTAGAAACAAGCCTTAGAGAATGAGCAGACTGTCGTATTTGGCAGTTATCATGGGAATCCTTGGTTATAGTTCTTGAGACCCCAGACGCTTTGGGAGAGCAGCACAGACACATTTCAGTGGGAATGTTTACTCTAGCCTTTGCAAAAGTTGTTGTTATTTATAGTTTACTTTTCAAAATTGTGTCGGCAGTCTGTAACAAGTACAACAAAAGGTGCCAGGTGGAAACATAAGAGTGGGTTGGTTACTGTCTACATGTCTCCACCATTGCTTTTGGTGCCAGTGGGGACTGACTGCGGAAGAGGCTCTCTCTTTTAGATTTTGTTCAATTTAATCCATTTATATAATGAATGTTTACTAAATAACCATAATATACTAAGCACTGTGCTAAGTGCTGGAGTTAAAAAGTTGGGTGAGACAAAGTCCTTGCCTTTGAGAGAGGGGCTCATAGTTTACGGAGCGGACAGACGTGCAAATCTGTAGATTATAATAAATGTGACCGATGACATGATAGGCATATGGATTACACGTGTGGGAACACAGAAAAGGGAAAACTTAGTTCTGCTGGGATCAAGAGGGACTGCAGGAAGTGAGGCAGGGTCTTGCCAAGGGTTTTCCTGGGTGTTAGTGAGTCTCCAGCCTTCAGTCTGTGTTGTGGTGACAACTTCAGGGCCACTCAACCCTTTGCCTGCAGGGCCGACTCGGAGGACACATATTCAGAACTGAAGTCAAATGGTTTGTGCCCCCCAGCCTGATGGATTTCCCACACACTTCGCTTTCTAGGGGACATCTGAAAACGAAGTCAACTGAACATGACTCAGGGGGGCTGTGAGCTCGAGTCCACCCAGCCCTTTCGTAGTTTGCAGGAGAAAGGCAGTCGTCACGGGGGAAGCCCGCAGAGCTCACGGGGCGTCCCCTCTGAGTGTACAGAAGGCTGCTGGAGCATTTGCAGTTCTGGTTCAGGTGTGCGATGTCAGAGAGATTGATGCCGTCTTCAGTGACCTGTGATCAGGCATCCTTAGGGCCCGCCATCTTTCTGCCGTGCTCAGCAAATTCCATGGACAATAGCTTCAAACAGAGAGTTTGGAAAAGGGCACCAAGGACAAATCTTGCCTGTTTGAAATTTAACTTCAAGCTACTATTTGGGGTGCTTCATTGAGCTCACTTGAATTATTCCTCCTAGCATTTCCTTATATTATTTAATACACTTTTAATTCCTTCTCTCTCTACCATTACTCTCCCTCTGCTATCTTCTACCTACTCCCCTGCCCCTCCCCCAAGCAGCCTAAACCATTTGTCACCCTTTGCTTTGACACAACCACTATAAATACAGCCAGAGTGGCAGCAGGCATCCCGGGGGAGGGGCGAGGTCAGGGAAGCTGCCCCTGGGGGGCTCTGCTGGGCTGTCTGAACAGGGCAGCCTGTTTCATGCCCCAGCATCCCTTTCTGTTATCCTCACCTCAGGCAATATATGTATATATTTTTTTACTGTGGTTCAGCTCTTGGAATGTGGAGCTCTTTCCAAGGCTGACCGAGCAGAGAGGCTCAAATCTGTCTAACCCTGTCTGGGGAGCTTTCTCTTGACTTGGAGAGAGGAGTTGGGGGCAGGGGAGGAAGAGGCGGATAATTAGAGTCTAGGGGGAGAAGTGGCTTTCTAAGACACTGCATTGAGCATGTTTCATCTCTGAGATTGGGCACCCTATTTCAGCAGTGGAGATGGATTTGCTGGACAATGTAACTTCTTGTTTTGAAGGTGTTGTTCAAAAATATTAAAGCTTTTAAAAATCTGAGGTCCTCTAGAACAACAGTCCCTAAACTTTTTGACACCAGGGACCAGTTTCATGAAAGATAATGTTTGCATGGACCAGGGGTGGGGGAATGGTTTCAGGACGATTCAAGTGCATTACATGCATTGTGCAGTCAAACCTCTCTGCTGAGGATAATCTGTATTTGCAGCCGCTCCCCAGTGCTAGCATCACCACCTCACCTCCACCTCAGATCATCAGGTAGTAGATTTTCTGTTTTTTTTTTTTGTTGTTGTTGAGACAGAGTCTCACTTTGTTGCCCAGGCTAGAGTGAGTGCCGTGGCGTCAGCGTAGCTCACAGCAACCTCAGACTCCTCAGCTTAAGCGATCCTACTGCCTCAGCCTCCCGAGTAGCTGGGACTACAGGCATGCGCCACTATGCCCGGCTAATTTTTTCTATAAAGATTTTTAGTTGTCCATATAATGTCTTTCTATTTTTAGAAGAGACGGGGTCTCGCTCTTGCTCAGGCTGGTCTCGAACTCCTGACCTCGAGCGATCCACCTGCCTCGGCCTCCCAGAGTGCTAGGATTACAGGCGTGAGCCACCGCACCCAGCCAGGTAGTAGATTTTCATTAGGAGCCATAACCTGGATCCATCGATGCACAGTTTACGGCAGGCTTTGCCCTCCTGTAAGAATCTAACGCTACTGCTGATCTGACAGGAGGTGGAGCTTATGTGGTGATGCGAGAAATGGGGAGTGGCTGTAAATACAGATGAAGCTTTGCTGGCTTGCATACCGCTCACCTCCTGCTGTGCGCCCGGTTCCTAACAGGCCTCTCACCAGTACTGGTCTGCGGCCCGGGGGTTGGGGACTGTAGCTCCAGAGGAAAAATGAACATTAACTGATGTGGCTGGGTGTTTGAAGCAATCCAGGGCTACCGAGTTCTGATTTTGAATGCCTGAATAAAGATGAGCAGATCAAAGTAGAGGAAGCAATGAGCATGTATTGACTGCCTTTTATGTGCCAGGAATTTTACCTACTTGTCTCATTTAATTATACAAAAATGACCCTCTGAGTTGGTGTTATTGTTCTCATGTTACTGATGCCAAAGCAAGTATTCAGGGAAGTCAGGAAACACAGCACAGAGCCAGGAGGGCAGAGTCGGGTACAAACTAAATCCATCTGACCATCCACTGGGCTAAGAACAACAGCTGGTGTCTTGCTGACTTTGGGAGGTATACACATTTTGTTTTAATATGAGCAAATGCTACATACTAGAATCTGACTGCAACATTATTAGGTGTGCCTGAACAGAAATGGCACCTGGAAATAGAGAGAGCTTTATGTAGAAAACAGAAGGACATGGTAAAGTTTGAATGTTTTAAACAATTCTTAAATCCATCCTTCCTTCCTTCCATTTCAGTTTTCTTAGAGATACGAACCACAATGACACCGTTCCCGTCCTTGAGGAGTTTCAGGCCATCCGGGGAGACGGTCACATAAGCAAATGGCTCTGATGTCCTATGGCTAGTGCTCTTCCAGGGGTTTAATTTCCATTCTGCAAACAGAGGTGAGGGAGCAAGTAATTCTGCTTAGACAAGTTAGGGAACATAGAGAGGAGGTGACATTTCATCTGGGCCTTGCACACTGGCTGAACCTCACTGTGGGCTGGGAAAAGGCATTCTAGGGGAGATGAAAATGTACGTTGTATTTGGGGCATAAATGGGACCAGGATGGCTGAGTTTGAAGGCTGGCATGAAGGGTTAGGCTGGGAGGATAGCCCCACATACAATTTTCTCCTCAGGAAGGGCTTGGGAAAATGTTTTGTGCGGGGGAAGGAAGAAATATAGCTTAACATGGATTCTGGGGTCTGGGTAGGACTTTGAAAGGTCACACAAGGCCAAGTCTCCATGGGCAGCAGGGCTATAAATTCTACGCTTTCATTCTCTTCTCTGACCCACCCACATTTTCCACAGGTCCGTGCAGCAAGCCACTCACCGCACAGAGCCCTCTGGGAAAATCCCAAAGAGATTTGGAAGTAATCTGTTCCTACTTGCAGTGGATTCCAGAAGATTTCTCACAAAGCTGAGTCTATTCATTTAATAGAATTGCCCTTGAAGAGATGCTTGGAGTTATTGGGAACGATTTTTTTTTTTTTAATCCATGGGAATAAATGAAGATTAACCAATGAGAACAAGCAGAGCCTGTTTATTCAGAACTTGCTGTAGCAAGGGAGTCAGCCCATCCCTTGTCTTTTGGCAGAAAAGGCAGGCAGAGGAGTGGGGAAGCGTTAGAGTGGAGAAAGGGGAAGGCTTTAGGTGTGTCCGGGTGGGAGGCTGTTACCGCAGGGAAGATGGAAGTGGTTTACTGGAAGTGGGCATCCCATGTGATTGGGTAGGGGACTTCTCTGGTTGGTGCTGAGTTGGAAGGAGGGACAAAAATTAGGGGAGCTCTCTGTTATTAATTCAATCCTGGGCATTTGGGGGCAGTTTTTACAGGGGTTATTGTTTGGCTTCCTAGATTGTTACTAGACATAGTGTCTGACTTCCTAAAAGCCTGCATTGCAGATAGCAGGCTGGCTTCCTGGGCTGGTTGCTATAGATAATGGGTTGGTTTCCTGGGTGCAGAATGTCTAGTTTTATATATGGTCTGGCCATTGTCTATTTGTATATTCAGTTTCTCAGTCCATATAGCTACGTGAAATAAGAACTAGCTTTTGGATTTCAGGTCGGCGCTGAGAGTGGAGTCTGTTTGGTGAACATGTGGGCAGAGGGGGTGGTTGGAGAAGGTGCGGGAGGAGCTGCACAAGAGTGGAAGAGTGCGAGGCCAAGTTGTGTCCCTGTTTGCAAGTGTCAGGGGCAGGTGTGGGCTGAACTTGAGGCTGCTGCTCCTGGGGCTGCAGCCCTGGAGGAAGGGACTTTGTGAGGACAGCCCTGGAAATGTCCTATATTGGCATCTCCATTCCTTTCGCTAGGCAGTAGCCTGGACTCTATCCCAGTGAAATGCTCTTCCTCTCTCCGATGGAAGCCAAGAGCCGGATGCTTATTGCTGCTACTGGAAATAAAGACCAAGAGAAGAAAAGACACTGTTTGTTTTTTTTTTTTTTTTTTTGACATTTACAAATCATATATTTGGCAAAGAACTTGTATCAGAACTTACAAAGAACACTCTAAATTCAACAATAAGAAAACAAACAATCACAAAACGGGCAAAAAACTTGAAAAGACAAGTCACCACAGATATGAATGGCAAATAAGCACAAGAAAAGATTAGCCATTAGGGAAATGCAGATTAAAGCCATGATGAGATGACACTACACACAAAAAAACCACCAATATCAAATGGCGATGAGGATGTAGAGAAACTAGATCTCTCATATAGCATAGTCCTCCCCTTATCTGTGAGAGATAGGTTCCAAAACCCCCAGTGGATGCCTGAAACTGAGGATAGCACTGAACGCTATATATACTTTATGAAAAGACACTGTTTGGATGAGACCCTAGAACAGATGTGCTGCCGGCCATCGCTGTGTACGACTTTAATAGAAAAGTAACTTTCCCCTTCTCCACCCTCCCCCTAATTCTGGAAGGCTTGGTTGGAAAGAGGAATCTTTTTTTATCCCCTCTGTAACTATTACAGTATCAGGTGTCTCACTCAGGTGGTTGGGTAAAATAGTCAAAATATTTTTATAACAGCTATAAATGGTTTTACAATACACTTACTGTTTACGAGGAAGGCTGTCAGGTTGGGGAGCTTTCGTGGCTGTGACGGGCACACAGCAGAACGACCAGCATTTCTTATGGAGTTTTGCTAAAATGCGTTAATCCTGGTCACAAAGCCAAGTATAAAATTTTAGTGGCTTCTGAAACTGTCACCCTTTTTTATGTCCCCCATCTGAAACTTGCTGGGAACCAGCAGAATCTGACATGGCTAACCATATTTGCTTCTGTGAACAGTGTTTATGAGGCCACGTTCACGGCAAGGCAGAGGGAAGATGGGAAGAGGAATGAAAGTGCAAATACCGCCTTTTAAATAATTAGTGGAGTGAAATAAAATAGTGTCACTAGCGTTTTGAGTAACTTTTTCATTGAAATTGAAGGATTTTTTTTTTCCCCAAGTCAAATGGTCAGACATAGAAAATTTTACATAGAAAAATTTAACAATTGAAAAATTGAAAAAAATTAATTGAAGATAAGAATGTCTTACTTTTAAAAGGGCAAGAATAAAGATATAATGAAGTGGATCACAATATCAGCTCCTTTTGTAGAATCAAAGTTTAAATTATTAGCATTCTCTTTTATAGCCTATAGAAAATAATGTCATAGTTTAATGACTTTAATGATATAAATTCTTGTGAATTAACAATGTGCTAGGAAATTATAAATAGGTTCTCATTAAATGCACACAACAACCAATAGTGAGAGACACTTACAATTTGGCAGAAGTTCTTTAAAATGCAACTCTGAAGTATGGGCACAACAGTTTTTTTCTCACCTATGTTAAGGGTGGTACATACGTCCCGAATGCTGAAGGTACAAATGGTGCATTGAAATGGAAAATTCAATTCCTTACCCTGTGTTCAGAGGAAAAATATTCCTGAGAGTTTACCTCTGAGCTTTTTTATGACACCAAACAACAGAGATTGTAAGTGGTTGGGGGCGGAGGGGGAAGAGAGTGAGAAGGCAAGTGGTCCACAAGGCAAGTGATATTTATTTTCTGTTCATTTTGCATTATCAAGTTACTTTGTTTCTTAAAACAGGATGGAATGTCTTCATCAGATGTGAAATTAAAACAGGGAGAAATATTTTGAAAGAATTCCTCGAACTGGTATGCTATGTCACCTATTTGCTGTGCAGTCTTAGAACGCGTAGCTTCCTTTTGTCAGTTAAGGAGGACGACCCACCTGTCTCCTTGTTGGTCTGTTATGAGGAGCCATCGGAAATGGTGCCTTGTCACTCATTCATTCAGTCAAGACATCGCTTAAGCATCCACACCGGCGTGCCAGGAACCACACCTGTTAGTGGGGAGCAACATGATACAGCCCCCGCCCTCCCAGAGTTCACACGCTGAGAATTTCCAATGTGTGAGCACTGGAGGTCACCAAGCACCAAGGTCACCAAGATTCAGTGCTACAGCGTTTACCATGGCAGGAATTTTTTCTAAATATAGACGGACCATAATGTCTCTCTTCAAAAATTTGCATCACATTATTAATTTTAAAATTATATGAATTTCTTTAAACTTAAAAAACTCAAAATCATATAAATGGGATGATACCACATATGTTAATGTTTTCTAATCTCAATTTTTCCTTTTGCCTTTTTGCTCAACTCCCACATACTCCTCTCTGACCCTGTTCGCTTATGTCATACCACAACTGATCCTGGCAACTTAGAATGCACATTTATTTCTCTCCATGCTCAAATATATATTTACATATACTATATATAAATGCAAACACATACAAATTTAAGGGTTTTGATAATTGGGTTATATAAATAATATTATGGGGACATAGGGCATAGTACCATTTGATCTGATTTTAGGATTTGAATAAGGAAATTTATCCTCAGACCATGTAGGATGGAATAATCTCTGGTATCTTTTCTTTCATTCATTCAAGCAGAATAAATAAAATAATGCTCAAACTATCTTTAATCATTGCTAAAACTGGTAATGAAAAAGAGAAGGGGAAAAAATGAATGACTCATTCTTTTTCCCATAGCATGCTTCTCTATACCTAACTGAACTGAAAGATTGTTCAGAATTTGAATTTACTAATTGTATTTACATTTTCTAGAAATTATATAAGTAAATATCTTTAATACCCCTGTAGACGAGTGGAGAATAAACTCCAAATCCACCTGGGCTGTGTCCTGTCCCTTAGACAGATGGCGGCAGGGTCTTTCTTGCTCAGGATCTGGGATGCCCGGACTCAGTTGGGTCTTATCACCGGTTTGTTACTCTTCATGTTGATCCCAGTGGTAACTCCCAAGCTCTGCTGGAGAGTGAAGAGTTCGTCTACTCCTTTAAGACCACTCCATCACATTTTAAAATAATCAAACTGATCCACACATATGTCAGCTCAATAAAGTCCTAACCCTCTAAGGGAAGCCCACCCTGTCATTTCAGCATGGCCTTGGCCACCGCACAGAGCTTTATCAGAGCCCACACTGTCAAGTGCTGTAAACAAACTGGGCCTTCCATTTCTTGGTGCCCGATGGTCAGTTACACAGCTGACCAACCAAGGAGGATCTTGAAAAGGTCCGTGGAAGATTTGTTTGATTCACAGGCTGTTGGCGCCCCTAACAGCAGTAAGAATTTTTAGTAGAATCGTAATTGAGTATTTTGCCCTTACCACCAACCTCAGTAAAATTCTTTACAAATAATTCTCAGAGAGCTGCACAAGTTGTGCAGTCATTTGGGTGTGTGGGACAGTGGAGTGGGAAGGAGAATGAGAGACAGAAAGGGAGGAAGAGGTGAAGGGAGTGGGGGGGAGGAAGGAGGAAGAGAAAGGATGGGATGAGGCCCGGATGTCCACTTCCACCTGGAAAGGGAGAATCTCTCCATGGGTGGGGATGGTGACGCTCTGCTGGTAGTTTCAAAAATGGCATGAGTGAAGAGTGGAGAAGGAAAGCACAGCCGGTGGGATTGTCCAGAGGAAGCCGTAAGACCCCAGGGGGGAGGTCTGACAGGGGAGGGTGAAGCACAGTTATTAGATCCTCTGGGGGAAAATCCTGAGAAGAGTTAGGCTGACTCCCTTTTCACAGGGGTCAATCATGCCCTCAAAAAAACAAAACAAAACAAAACAAAACACACACACACACACACACACACCCTCCCTACCCCAGGCATCCAGAGGGGTAAATAATGCATTGCAGACTGGCTGCTGATGTCTGCAAAGGTAGGTGCTTACTTTAGTCTATTTGGGCTGCTATAACAGAATACCATAAACTGAGCAGCTTGTAAACAACAGAAATTTATTTCTGACAGTTCTGGAGGCTGGGAAGTCCAAGATCAAGGTGCAAGTAGACTCAATGTCTGATAAGGGCCCACTTCCTCATAGATGGTGTCTTCTCGCTGTGTTCCCACATGACCAAAAGGCAAATGAGCTCCTGGGATCCCTTTTACAAGGCCACTAATCCCATTCCTAAGGGCTCCACTCTCATGATTACTGCCCCAGAACTCCATCTCCTAGTACTATCACACTGGTGGTCAGGATGTCAACATATAAATTTTGGGGGACACAAACATTCAGTCCATAATGATGCTGCAAATAGATTTGGTTGAAAGTTGGGTTCTTCTTTGGGAATAGGAAAAAGGTACTCAGATGGGTAGTTTGCGGTTGGTATTTTCTTTTGCTTTAAGTTGATTTTTCAAGATAAAATTAGGATTGGCATCCTTAAAAACAATTAAGACTATTTGTAGATTTCTCTTCTGTGTATAATTTTCCTTCTCTGATCCCATTTTTTAACGGTCTTTTGAAACTTAAAAAAATAAACCTCTGAATGCCCAACCCCATTTTTGCTCGGTGTTGGGGGATCTTTTTCTTAGCATGGCCCCGGGCTCCAACGCTGCGGTGATGTGAGGGGTACAGAAGAGTGGCTGTGGTAAAGTAGCTCAAAAGGGGTCAAGGTTTTATTTAAGTACAAGGTGGGGAACTATTCTAAGTATGATGAGTGGTTTTCCTGACCAGTAAGGAGCCAGAGAAAGGTAGCCAGCCTTCTTAAATACTTCTAGAAGGCTGGAAGCCCCAACTTTTTACAGCTCAGCAGGAACATTTGCAAAGGCTCCCAACCAGACCGTGTACCTTGGGGCCACTAGAAGAGATGGAAATTCCATGGTCCATCTGTCTGAATACAAGGGTGAGGACTTCAGTTCTCTAGACACAAATTCAGAGGAACTGTCAGTTCTCTAATAATGATAAATGAAGAAATTCTAAAGTTCAGAGAAGAAAATTCTTATGGATGTAAAGAATAAATCAAACAAGCACAGCTTGAGTAATAATTTCAAGGTATTTTTTGCAGGACTTATCAGAGCTCCTTTATCTAGGCTTGTGAGATTTAGCAAATAAAAATATTTATTTTATCTAGCAACTCTGCCTTTATCCCATTAGTAATATTAGCATTTCCACCCAAATATATCAGGCTTACGATTTGGGAGCAGCTTTACTGACAGATGATTCACGTAACATACAATTCACCCATTTACAGCACACAATTTAATGGCCTTTAGGATATTCACAGAATTGTGCATCCATCACCACAATTAATTTTAGAGCATTTTCATTAGCCCAAGAAGGTGCTCCAAATCTGGCTCCCTGCTCCTGCCAGCCCTGGGTTACTAGTAATCTAATTTCTGTCACCATAGATTCCCCTATTCTGGACATTTCATATGAGTGGGATCATCCAGTATTTGTCCTTTTGCATCTGACTTACTTCACTTGGCATAATGTAATCAGGGTTCATCCATGTTGTAGCATGTGCCAGAATTTCCTTCCTTTGTAAGGCTGAGTAATATTCCATTGTATGAATACACCACATTTTGTTAGTTTATTCATCTGTTGAGGGACACTTGAGTTGTTTCCACCTTTTGACTATTGTTAATGCTGTTACCTGCCTTGGTGTACAAGTCTTTGTTCTAGTATCTTCTTTCAATTCTCTCTGGTAGGTACATAGAAGTGGAATTGCCGGGCTGTGTAGGAAGTCCATGTTTAACCATTTGAGGAACTGCCATGCTTACTTTTAAAGCAACATAGTTTTTTCTACGATTTTACTTGTGAAAAAATAATAAGTGGAACAATCTTTCAAATCTCTATCTAACCCTCTTGCCTTTCAAATTGGGTAATGTTCACATAATGCTGTGAAAAACTTTGACTGTTTGCCTCCCTGCCCCCAATAAAACAGAGGAAAAAAATGGAGAAATTATTTTTACATAGAATAAAATGCAAAACATAAGGGGAAATTCCTCATATAATTACATTAAAAACTGATAGTGTATTTTTGAGGAATATTGAAAATCCTTCAAGCCCAGAATATTTATGAATTTTCGAGGCTTTGCTTGCTCCTTAATACCAATGTATAGCAAAAGCATTTTTAAAGTAATTTCGAAATGAAAGCCCTAAGAATACTTGCTGTAAGTCGACATTAAGCCAGTCTTTCCTTGTCTTGCCCCCTGAATCATTTATTTAAGCGGGCAATAATAAAAGGTGTCAGCAATTCAGTTGTAAGCTCTGGAAGATTTCTGTGCACGTTGACCTTTAAGCGTTTGCATCTTGACAGGTGAGCTGTTCTTACCGCTTCCTGTGAGATATGGTGAGGCCAAGGGGTCAGGCATGCTAATGACAAAATTACCATTTACCTTTTACCTGGCAGGCCCAGCGCCTGACATTATAAATGTAGGTAACCTTTCACCTGAAGCTCTCTTTTGCTCTCCTAGAGATTATGTCGGAATGAACTTGCTTACAGTGGCAGATGATTTATGGGGGAAGAAGGACTGAATTTAGCGCATTTTTTTCCCTTTGGGTTTCTTTTTGGGGATGCCTTTTCTCTCTCAGTCTGGATAAAACATTATCTGTTCTCTGTGGGGAGGTGGCCGAGTGGGGTTGGGGGAGAAGAAGGGTGCCTTTGTCATCTTGTATTCCTGACATTTTTGAAGCATGGCCGCTGCTCTTGTTCTTTCTCTAAAGCTGCAGGTATTAATGAGGTTTTATTGGTGGCTTGCTTTCACCTGTAACTGCAGTCCCCTTCCTGCTGCTTCCAACAGAATGGCATTTCAGTGCTCCTAGATGCTGGATATCGTTAAGTAATTAGGGGACCTGGTGGCGAAACACAACACCGAGGGGCACTGGTAATAGCAGCTTGGCCGAGTCACGCAAAGTTAGGGACGATGTCCTGAGTGGCAACTTCCTAGGCGAGCCATTCGATGTTGTGTAAGCTGCGTGTTGACGTATCTATCGGTTAGTCTTTAAGGTGTCATGGGATGATGTCATTCTCTATAAATAACACTTAGCTAATAAATATTTATCCTCAGAGACTGGACCGGGCTAAAATTAAAAGCAAAATGCTTTCATTATTAAGGAGTAAGATTCCTTTTTGAGTGTTTCCTTTTTTGGTGGTGTTCAGAGTGGGGAATATGAAGTGGGATAGAAGAAGTGAGGGGAAGAAAAAAGAAAGAGAGGGAGGGAGCAGGAAAGTGAGGAAAGCCTTGTTTTCTACCTTGGTGGAAAGCTTGTCCTGAGCAGGAAGCCCGGGTCACCGCAGCCTAATAGGACAGCGTGAGTGGCAGATGCCTGGGGCTCTTGCATCCCAGCCTCCTTCTCCACCTTGGGATAGACAGAGGGTTAATAAGGAGCCAGGAGGCTGGGCACGGGCTCAGGCCTGTAATCCGTGCACTCTGGGAGGCCGAGGTGGGAGGATTGCTTGAGGCCAGGAGTTTGAGACCAGCCTGGGTAACACAGAGAGACCTCATCCCTATAAAAAATAGAAACATGAGCTGGGAATGGTGGTACGCACCTGTAATCCTGGCTACTCTGGAGGCTGAGGCAGGAGGATCCCTTGAGCCCAGGAGTTTGAGGTTGTTGTGAGCTATGATGATGCCACTGCACCCTAACCTGGGCTACAGAGTGAGACTCTGTCTCCAAAAAATAAAAATAAAAAAATAAATAAGTAAATAAAGGAGCCAGGAGCCCAGCGACCCCTGGCCTCTGCAAGGGTGTCTATCACTCAGATGCTCCCTGCAAAGTTGTGCGTAGGACTTTAATGACATTTGCCTGGTGGTTATAAGATACTTTATAAATAATCGTAATTAGGAACCCAAGAAGCACTGCCTGGTTGCTTAATGTGTTCATTTAGCTTGAAATTTGGTACCCTGTAGTTGTCATATGGAGTAAATCTTCAGCCACAAAAATCTCATTATGGATGTGTTCCAGGAAGGAGATATAAATTTTTTTGACCATTTGCAGCATATTCAAATGAAAACTGGTGCTAATGAAATTATTCTCATGTAATTAGATATATTAAATAATGTCCCAGGTTGGTTCAATGACATGGTTGGACTGCTAATTTTTCTTCTTTCCAGGCACGGAGAGAATTCCCTCTGAAGATTTGTGCTACAAATAGCCCCAGAAGCTGGCTGATTTTCGAATCATTGTTGTGCTAAACCCAGAGCTTGTCAAGGCATCTTGTTTAAGAAAATTAAGTCTTCCCACTCTTCCTCTGTGAGCTGGTGACCCAGGACTGCGTGTACAGGAAAGCCCTTTTCTTGGAACTCTTGAGCTCAAATCCAGTGTGTTGACAAGGTCCCAGCGGGGACCTCATCCGCACTGAAGGAATTGGCAGTCATTTCCAGGCTGATCAGATCACATTCCCCTTGTCTGGCTTTATTTTGCGAATTAGCACCAACTCAGGAGACCAGAATCACAACAAGAATCCCATTTCTACTAGACAAAGGGCTCAGCCGTGCATTCAGCCATCAATTTTTCCTCATCCTTCCCTGGGTCTGGAGCCATATGGAGCGAGACAGTGGTTCTGTGTCATGTATTATGCACGGGTGGGCATCCTTGTCACATTCCTTGACACCAGGGGAGTATGGTAGAGCACGTGTAGGGATCGAGGGCAGAAGGGAGCCAAGAAGACCTGACATTTGTGTTGATTTCCTTTTTTCTCTTTACACATTTAAATCTTGCCTCCAAATTATTTCATTCATTTTACTTGGAAAGGAGCCCTAACCTTGCAAAGTACTGAAGCCAGGGCTTTACCCTTGATGGCAATTCTCTGTAATGGCGTGGAAGCAGTGAGGACGCCAAGGAAATTCCTCTCTTGTCTCTTCCACACCTACTGCTTCGAGACCTCCGTTCTTTTCCCCAGGCTCTTGCGTTTGGGACACCGCTGTGTTCGTGTACAGCAAGGCCGTATCTTCCTCTGCCCCATATCCAAAAGGGCAGAGGAGCCAAACTATGTGGTCTCAGTAGAGAAGGAAGTTTTTCTCAGTCTCAGCAAATGACGTCTCCTGGAACAAGGTGGATTTCTAAGCACTTGAGGATGATGCTGTCTATTCTAGAGAATCCTATATGAGTGTGTGTGTGTGTGTGTGTGCTTCTTTCAGTTTTTTTCTCTTAAGAAGACAATGTCAGCCGCATTCAAAATAGAGTCCTCAGAAGATTGAATCCTTCCAATGCTTAACTTGGGTCATCTGGGATGTGTAAATGTAGTTACTCTTGCTGGCCACCAGGGGGGCTATTTGGAGACTCCTAAAAGTGAGGCTTTTCACATTGAAAAAGATAAACACACTGGGGCAGACTTCCTGATTCTCATCACCCAGCTGAGCCTGACCCTTTCATTCCAAAGGGTAATGCATTTTGTAGATCGAGTGGAAAACTAAATAGGGAACCCTCTTTAGGGATGTAGACATCTCTGCTTCAGAAAATGTTTATTGATTCTTTAGGTTCAGAACAGCATTAATCATGCAAAAAGGCAAAGACCTGAGACTCGGAATCCTGGTGGCAGGAGACAGGGGAGCTGATTTTCTTTTTACAGTAAGACTTATGTCAACACATTTCTGGAAATTAATCAATAGTCAAATAACTCAAGTGACAGATTGATCACTCTGGCAGAGACCAAAGTCTATACAATGCCATGCAGTCAAAACAGCAACAGCACAGGAGGCATTTTGTTTGACATGACTTGAAGTTCCACTGATTCTATCACATTGAACACGTCTTTTTCCATCAGCCTCTGGAGATAGGAAGATAAAAGTAACAGTGAGATGACATTTAGCCATTACATTAGAAATGTAAACTTGAAGAATACTTACCACTATTTCCTCTACCGTTTTGTAACCAAAAATATGGTTAGACATTTCATATCAGTTTAAAATAGACAGTATGATATGTTGTATTTGTAAGATCTTTTATAGATTATAAAACACTTCTTAAACATCATTTCAATTATGACCTGATTTTCTTTTAGCTTTTTTTCTCTTTAAAAAAATTTTTTAATGAAGTTTTAGCCTTGTAATTTTCCTCTTGTAAAATAGGCTATTTTTAAAATTGCTAACCAATTGAATTTTTTTTTTTTCTTTTTTAGTTCCTTGCAGGTTTCACCTTGCTGTGGATGCTCAAGAGTCTTTAATAAAAGAGCACAGGGGTAGACAGGTCAGGGTTCAAATTCCTATGTCTGCCTTTTCCCAGCTTGTATGACCTGGGCAGATCTTCTGGTCTCCTAAAATCTCCATTCGAGTGTAAAAGGGAATCAGTGAAGAGTCTGTTAGAATGATTGTGAGGAGAAAATGAGTTGTATGCTTGGATGTAGTCAGCATTCATAATATTACTTAATATTATATGGTAATCATGATAATATTCAGTATCACTATTACTGGTACTCCTATATAAAAGCTCTCTGTTGATGGGCTGTGTAATTTGTGGTGCACAGTGTGAAATGTGGAGAATTTCATTTATGAAATTCTTATGGAGAATTTCAAGACAGCGACAGTGGAGCCTTAAGCCAAGTGCGGGCTTGGACAGGTTGCATGTCCATGGGGTCAGCCCTGGGCAGAGGGCTCTGCTCCTGGTGGTCACTCCCAGTCCTAGACTATCTGGGACTCCATCTCAACACAAGCAACAGTGATTGCCAAGGCAGGAGTGACACAGGCCACTTGTCACTTTTACTAGCATTCTGTTTGCCTGGGCAAGTCACATGGCCACACCCAAGTTCAGATCAATCTGGGAAATGCTTTCTTATCCTATGCTTAGGGGACAATCTGGAAATAATCGAACAGTGCTGAGGAATGCCACTGGCTTCCATTGTTTATTTTGTGTTGCAACCAAATTTAGACAGCTGAGAAAAGGAGGAAAGGTCCGTGGGTGGGGGAGATGATCAGTGGCAGAGGTCCAAGGACAGCTGTGCACAATTGTGCTGTGCCGCAGTAGACACTGTTGGTTGGTGCCCACGCCCTTAAGCACTCGCTGCTCCAGGGCTCCACACACTGGGCAGACTAAAAGTGCCAGGGTGTGAACTCCCAGGAACGGCCCTCGGCTCTGAGGCATGTTCTATGCCAGGGCTTCTCAAACGTTAGCCTGCTCCAGACTTACCTGGAGGCTGTCAAAGGTAGGTCTGGGCCAGGGCCCGAGCATTTGGTTTTTGAACAAGTTTCTGGTGTATTTGTCTGGGTTCTCCAGAGAAACAGAACCAGTAGGGGATTATCTCTCTCTCTCTCTATCTCTCTAGTGAGAGACTTACTATAAAGATTTGGCTCATGTGATTCTGGAGGCTGAGAAGGCCCAAGAGCTGCAGCGGGCAAGCTGGAGGCTCAGGAGGACCAATGGTGCAGCTCCAGCCTGAATCTGAGTTTGAAAGAAGGGGAAGACCCATGTCCTAGCTCGAATATGGTAAGGCAGAGAGAGAGAGAGAGAGAGAGAGAGAGAATTCTGTCTTACTCAGCTTTTTGTCCTATTCAGCCCCTCCACGGATTTGATGAAGCCCACCCATGGGGAGGGCAACCTACTTTACTCAGTCTAGCAATTCAAATTCTAATTTCATCTAGAAACACCCTCACAGACATACCTAGAAACAGTGTTTTTTTTTTTTTTTTTTTTTTTTAAAGAGATAGGGTCTCTTTGCCCAAGCTGGAGTGTGGTGGTGCCATCATAGCTGACTGAAGCTTTGAACTCCTGGGCTCCAGTGATCCTTCTGCCACAGCCTCCCGAGTACCTTGTACTACAAGCACGCACCACCGTGCCTGGCTAATTTTTTAAAATTCTTTTTAGAGACAGGGTCTCACTCTGCTGCCCAGGCTATTCTCGAACTCCTGGCCTCCAGCAATCTTCCCACCTCAGTTTCCTGAGTACAGAAATAATGTTTGACCGAATGTCTGGGTACTGCATGGCCAGTGAAGCTGACATGTAAAATTAATCATCACAAAATGCAGTGCTGATGCTGCTGGTGTGGGAACAGCACCAGTGGCTCTCTGCTGTGTCCCAGAGCCTCCCAGTTGGATTCCACCTCGGCTCCCCCAGTGCATTCCTCTGGGCTCTCCATTGGGCAGCTTTGTGTTCCTGCCCTTCTTGCTTTCACTTCTCCATTCCTCTCACCCCCTTTTTGCTTCCCCCATTATTTCCTGGGATCACTTTCCAAATAAATTACTTGCTGTCAAAGTCAACTTCTGGGGGAACTCAATGTAAGACACTTGCCCGTGACATAATTGTGCCCGGGACTAGCCTGTCTCTGACTGTTGTGTTTGAAAAGGTATATAGGCAAGAGGATACTATTCATTGTCTTTGTGGACATAAAAATTGTCAGTCATGTATTTTCAATCTTGAAATACACTTTTATTTTTAGATTAAAAGGGTCACCATCATGGCCATTGAAACCCTGGAAAAATTATCATGTATTATTGGTCTTTGGTGCTCTGTACTCTGACTCTCCCTTTTCTGCCTGCTCTTCTTTCCACTTTCTCCTTGCCTCCCAGGGCATTCACGGTACTCCCTGTTCTCTCTTTTGCACAGGAAAGCAATTAGATGATGCTACTTCACAGGAAAATACTGATTGATGTGTTTCTTTCCTTTCTTAGTTAAGTGAAAAACATTAATTGGAACCTACTGTGTGCCAGGTACATTAACTAGGCATAGGATATTCTAAGACAAATAATACATACCTCATGCCCTGAAGGCAGGGGAAATTTAGGTCTCACACCTGTTTGTGCATTATAATCACTTTGGGAGTTTAAAAGGCAGAGCAGTTCCCCCTTCTCTGTGGGGGATATGTCCCAGGACCCCCAGCAGATGCCTGAAACTGGGAATAGGTACTGAACCCTATTTGTATTGTGATTTTTCAAACTGATAACTGAGATGGCTGCTAAGTGACTAGTGGGAGGGTGGTGTGGACAGCATGGAGATGCCGGACAAGGGTATGATTCGTGTCCCATGTGGAACTGAGTGGAATGACATGATATTTCATCACACTACTCAGAGCACTGCACAATTGAAAACCTATAAATTGTTTATTTCTGGAATTTTCCATTTAATATTTCCAGACCGTGGTTAACTGCAGGTAACTGAAACCACAAAAAGTGAAACCATGGATAAGGAGGACTATTGTGTAGTTAACCTAAGTGTCCATCAATGGATAAATGGGTAAAGAAAATGTGGCATATATACCCAATGAAATATTCTTTAGTTTTTTAAAAAAAAGCAAGTCCTGTCATTTGTGACAACATGGATGAACCTGGGGGACATTATGTTAAGTGAAATGAGCCAGCCCCAGAAAGACAAATACTGCATGATCTCACTTATATGTGGAATCTAAAAAAGTTGAACTCATAGAAGTAGAGAGTAGAATGATGGTTCCCAGGGGCTGGGATGGGAGTCAGGAGATGTTGGTCAAAGGACACAAAATTTTATTTAGACAAGAGGAATAAGTCCAAGAGATCTATCGTACATCATAACAATATGTTATACACTTGAAACTGCAAAGAGTAGATGTTAAGTGTTCGCACCGCAAATAATAAGTAGGTGAGGTAATATTAATGCATAGGTTAGTTAGCTTGATTTAGCCGTTCTACAGTGTATATAAATTTAACTCATTTATATCTCACCATAAATATATAAGTTTTATTTATCAGTTAAAAAAAGTTTCTCAGCCTGCAGCCTGGGAGAGGAAATAGGACCGGTGCAGGAAACTATCATTTGTTAGAGCTTTCCGCGTGATCCTGCTGTCCAGCCTGTCTGTTGGTTGTACGGCCCATGAGGAGGGCTTCACCCAAAGGAATTCTTCTCCAATGAAGAAAATTCAGGCACAATGACAGGTCAGTGGAGGGCATACTTTGGGACTCAAAAGTGGCCTTCCTAGGACTCCTAAAATTCACAACATGAGATCAGTATTATTATTCTCCATACCGGAATTCTCTTTTGTGTGCTTGATGCTAATGATAAAGCTTTATGATATTGAATAAAGGATTAGAACTAAACTCTAGCTGAGAATCGGATTATTTTATGGTGTTAGTTGAGCCAGACCTGGCTCATTTCAGTTACTATTTCAGGGAACGTTATACGGCCACCGCCTGAGAGTGTCTCCCTGTGGACGTGTTCCCGAGGCAGTGGACAAAGTGAAAAATGTGGAAGGAAAACACTGAAGTGACTCAGGTGGTCATTGCAGGACGCGTTTTGGCTCAAATAACTGGAATTAAAGGTTCAGGCCTGCAGTGTGTCCTCGGACTCCTCAAAGACTAGTTGGATTAGCTTTTTCTCATTTCATGTTTCTGGAAGTACAAGTGTTGGTTGGGCACGTGGAAATGAGTGAAGACCAACCAAGTGAGAAGAGAGTTATTTATTCAGAACTTTTGATAGCGAGGAAGTCAGTCGCCACCATCCGAGTTTTCCTAGTGACCCACGCGCAGGCAGAGGAGCGGGGACGCTTTGGAGTGGAACACAAAGAAAGCCTCAGGCTGGGCCGGGTGGAGGCCGGCGGCCTGGGGGAGCGGGAGGCGGCTAACCAGGCGGCTTCCCTGCCAGTGTGATGGTATTAAAAGGTGGGGCCCTTAGGAAGTGACTGGGTACTGAGGGTGGGGCCCTCGTAAATGAGATCGGTGCCCTTACAAAAGAGGTTGAGGGACACGGCCTCACCCTCCGCCCTCCGCCATGTGAGGACACAGCAACAAGGCGCCGCCTTTGCAGCAGAGAGCACGTCCTCACCAGACACCACGTCTTCTCGCACTTTGATCCCGGACCTCCCACCCCCAGAACTGTGAGGAGTAAATTTCTGTCACTTATAAATCACCCAGTCTAACACATTCTGTTATAGCAGCCCAAATGGACAGAGACGTGGGCACCTCGGGTGATCAGTTTGGAGTAACTATTTGACTTTCTCCGGTAGATCCTAAGTTGGAAGTGGGGACACAAATTAGAATTCATTTTTCAAGGGATAATTAATAATCAAGTCATAGACATCTGGGGCCAATTATGACAGGTGTCACTGTTCGGCTTCGTGGACTGGCTGAGAGAGATACTGACCTGACCCACAGTTTGATCTGTGGCTGGCAGGCTCCCCAGGTTGGCTACTACGGCTAAGGGCTGGTGGCTGCAGACTGTGGGTTGGAGTTCTATTGTTATACGTGGTTTCGCCATCGTCCTTTGTATATTCCATCTCCCAGGCATTGTCCTAGACAACAAAGGCACCTGGCATGAGAAGAACCGCAGTGGCCCGGTGGCCAGTTACGAGGCCGTTTGGCTCCCCAGCAGTTTCCAAGCTGAGAACAGATCTTCCTTGCTCCCCTTCAGAATCCACAACCAGAAGCGTCCGAGTGAGCAGGAGACACACAAAGCTCCAACCGGCACAGAGAGAAACCCTAAAGCAGAAGAAAATCCTCAGGACTCCATGCCATACCCTTTAAGTACGGAGCTGCTTAAAACATCATTCCGTTTATTGTAATTTGATGTGTGAAATTCCGCAGGCATTTGCAATTCGGATGCCATTCGTAAGGGACTCCCATTTAGGGTCTGTTCCTGTGATTTGGTCTGAGCCTTTCTTCACTTATGGGTGCTGGCGATCATTAGGCAAGATGCACATGCATGCTCAGAGATGAAGTGTTTACCATCATCCCCTCAACGAATCATTTGCCGGCCCTGACAGGTCCCAATGTCCCCTGTGCTTCAGCAGCACCTCCTGTCTCCCTCCTCGTCCCTCGTGTTCCCCTCCCCGCTCCTTGCCTGCCCTCCCACAGCACAACGTTTCAGAGTGTCCCCTCACCCCTCACTGCAGTAGGGGAAGGAGGGTGGTTGGACAGGCAGCAGGAGCCTTATCCAAACACCTCGCAACAACAGCAAAATGGTCCCGGCCTCGGTGTGCCGGAGGAGAAGGCAGGAGAGAAGGGAGGTGGAGGGCGTGCTGAGACTCTGACCTGGGCTTTTCTCAAAGCATCGACAGTGTGGCGTGGCAGCCCCCCAGGGGGCGGGGTGCAGTCCCCTTTGCTGAGAGAGAAAGGGAACTGTTCTCATGCTGGACCTCCACATGCTCAGGGGCGTTCTCTGGGGCTAGGGCCGGAAGGGTCCACGTCTCTGCTTTTCCAAACAGGGGGCTTCTGTCAAAGGTGATGGTTGAGTGAGGAGAACAGATTCTGGCCAGGCGAGGCTGCATTTTCCTCTTTGCTGGATCCAGGGAGAGTGTGATTACTAATTATGTGTTCTACTTTTAGCTCTTTCAATTGATGGACACTATGACCTTGGGCAAGACCCTTGACCTTTCCTCCTCCTCTTAGTTTCTTCTTATCTGCCCAAAGCTCACGCGTGCGCGCGCGCGCGCACACACACACACATTTTGTATGACCATGTTGTAAAAAAACTGTAAAATGGATGAAGGAAAATGTATTGTCATGAATGTAACAACCATTTTTCGTATTACTTTGCATTCTTTTTTTCAGTGCTTCAAAATTATAGTTGCAATCATGGTGAATATTAACTTTTGTAGCTTGCTTTTGTTGTTTTTTGTATTTTCTTGGAGACAGGGTCTTGCTCTGTCACCCAGGCTAGAGTGCAGTGGTTCGATCATAGCTCATAGCAGCCTCAAACTCATAGGCTCAGGTGATCCTCCTGTCTTAGCCTGCCAACTTGCTAGGACTACAGGCACGCACCACTATGCCTGGCTAATTAAAAACAATTTTTTTTTGTAGAGACAGGGTCTCACTATGTTGTTCAGGCTTGTCTCCAACTCCTGACCTCAAGTGATCCTCCCATCTTGGCCTTCCAAAGCGCTGGCGTGAGCCACTGCTCTTGGCCCTATAGCTTGCTGTTTTTTTTGCTAAACATTTTCCTGTGTTGCTAAATAATCTTTATGATTTCTAACGACTTTATAATTTCAAGACATGTTTCTTAGTCTCTTCTATTTATTCTACCTAGAAATGATACTGGAATTGAGACACAGTAAAATTCACTGAGAAATTCCCCTTGAATTTCCTCTTGTTAATTGCCCTTTGAAATATCAGGTAGTTTCCATTTTAGAGTAGGAAACTAGCCAGTGCCTTACAGATAAAAGGCCCAAATAAAAACAAAACAAAAACCAACCCCAAACCACAAAAACTGGTTAACTCTTTTTTTTTTTTTTAAGTTAGTCTGTCCATATCCTCTAAGTAAAATATTTGATTCTTCCAACTCTTGGATTAATATATCCAAAGGAGCAGCCCTTGAGCTTTTTTCTTTTCTTTTTTTTTTTTTTTTCCTGGGATTTGGTGGTAGAGTCTTCCTCTGGATGTCAAGTCTCCTCAAAGTCTGCAGGAAATCCTGCTGGGTCGCAGACACTGTGACATCAGATCTAGCTGGAGCTGCCTAATGCAAGAACTCCCTGCCTAATCCAAGAGCTGCCTAATGTCAGAACATGCCAGGGGAGACGACTTGCAAAGACCTACAACCAGGGCACAATTGAATTAGATGTGTGGCTTTTTCTGTCCCCGGGTTACTTAGGGAAACAAAATCACAAGGTTTATTTAATTACCGCTTTCCAGGTCATAGAGTGAGCAGGTGAGACAAAGTATTTGCATGGAGAGCCTCTGTCGGGCTCCCATGAGAGGCCAACTTCCCAAGAGGCTCCACGTTCTCTGGGGTGCTATTGAACTGCAGCATGTAGAAATACTCACATAGGGAGAAGAAAGTAAAACCTTTATTTTTCTTATTAAACAACCCAATTGACAATTTTGGAAAGCGATTTTTAAAAAGAGCATTTTCTTTTTTTTTTTTTGATAATTCATTTTTTGCAAGTGAATTCATCATGACCCTGCACACTTACCACCCCTTCTGCTTCCACGTTGCCACACCAAGTCCAGCTTTTTATCTACATCAAGTAACTAGGGGTCATCCTGGCTTTGACTTTTAGTTCTCAGATCTGACATTCGCAAGAATTTGCTAATCCTACCGTATGGATCTACTGCTCCATTCCCCCTCTGCTGCCTCACCTCATGTCCTCATCATTTGCTAACTAGGTTTCTGGGTTTCCACGGTAGCCTAATCCACATACTCCCATCCCTGTGCCCTGTCTCAAGATCACACCTCTTCTGCTCACTTGCAGGGGGCCAGGGGGGCTGCGTTCTCCTTAGTCCATCTGACCATCTCACCTGGCTGCCCAAGGACTGCGCTGCTCCTCGGCCAAATCCAGCATCCTCGGCATGGCCAATGTGGCACGGCCTACGCTGTCACCTCTTCCCCTTCCAGCTTGATGCTCCCTCTGGGTCCACTAAGTTAAAAGATCAATTAATTAGTGGAGTCCGGGAAGACATATTGTTAAAAGCTCTCTGGACAATTCTGACATGTGGGATCCATTGGTGATGGTTTGGAAGCAACCATTCCAGAAGCTCAACAGGGTGCCATTTATGTCCCCACTTTTCTGTAATCGAGTCTAGGAAAGGATGCTTTCTAATGTATTTCAGTTACTGAGCCCCTTGGGTTGGTCCAGAGTGGAATTCTGTTATGGTTAATTCTGCATAAAAGATTTTGTTTGTAGTTAAACTGCAGGGTACTAATGTTGCTCAGACCTGAAAAGATGGTATGTGATGAGCCTTCCTGTGCGCTAACCCGGCTACATCACTCCCCCACCTGGTTCTGGAGCAGCGCACCTCCTTATGCCCCCGTCGAGTCTCAATTTAATAGAAAGAGAAGGGAACGTGGGACTAATACATTGACATATAAGAACAAAAGCAGACTGGCCCACTAGGTAACAGGGCAAAATAACAAAGATGGGAAACCCTGGCTGCCCCAAACTTCCAGAATTGATTATCATGTACACTCTCATATTTTATAATTTGGCCATCAAACGTTGAGTTTTTAATAATATGGAGCATGCTTGTTCTATAATGTTAAGGAAAATGTCAGGATGCAAAATTGCTTTTGTAATATGATCTCAGTTGTATAAAATATGTGCAGAAAAAGAACACTTTCAAATACATGCATGAAGTTAATATTGGTTCTCTCAGGTGCTGACAGTATCGATTTTTTAAAATTACTCCTCCTGATATTTTCCAAATTTTTGAGTTAACAGTTATTACTTTTAGGATCAGGAAAATAGAAGCTTACTTTGTTGGGATTAGAACAGAGGAGATACAAAGTGGTGGAGCAGTAGGCAAAGGATGGGGGAGGGAAGGAAAGAGGGGGAGGGGAAAGCAGAAAAAGAAAGGACAGGAGAAAAGAATGTGTCAATAGGCAGGGACACCTTTGTTTAAATCCTGAGGACACGCTGTTTTAAGACACCGTTTTCAAACGGGGGTGTCTGATTTTCTAAGCAGCCTGGTGCTGGCTCAGCAGACACTGGGACCGCCCGGGTAGGGTTCGCTGCTATTCTGCACGTTGACATGTGGGGACAACGGCTTCTTTTTATGTCAGTTTTGACAACAGCAATGAGCTCCTGGACATGACTTTTAAGTCATTTGCATATTGATAAATGAGTCACAGAATGAAGAAGCCCCAGTGTTCCAGAAAAATATTTCTTTGTACCCTTTCTGCCTCTCCCTACTGCCCGGAGCCCTCGCACATTAATCGAAGGGTCATGAAACTCCAACTCTAAGGACCAGAATGTTCCTTTGTCCCCAGGGTGAGTCCAGTGCTGACCTGGAGAAGGACTCCAGTCGCCGTAAGATTGGCAGGCGGGTTAGGCCATAAATATGCAGAGGCAGGATGAAGGGAATGACTACCCAATCCATAATGACTGAATTACAATTGTAAAATGGAATGAGTTAGATAGTTATTATCAGTGTAATTATTCATAAATGTGCCTAATTATTCATAATTATTCAGAAGCATATTACTTCCCTGATTGCCATAAGTGATCTCTGAGGCCAATTACTATTGGATTCTGGTCACAGGACTCAGTGACTGTTACCCCTTCTGTCTTGGTGAATCCAGAGCTTGGTCTCTGTCCTGACAGCACTGGGAGCCTTTGTGTCATCTGGCCCTTTAAATACACACAACACACCCGTTGCTTTAAACCCAGCTGATTTCAAAACCCCTATTGTCTCTTTCCCCCTTTCCAGTCCCAAGCTCCTCTTATTTGGGTTCAGGCTGTTCCTTCGAGGGCGCACGCTGCTGCTGTTTAATTAGGACTCTCTTGTTGTCATTCCTGCATTTGATATCTTAATAGCACTGGAGAGCACATGTAGGGAAATAGGCAGGAAAGGAAGTACCCTCGTGCAGATAAAGGTTATGTCAGGAAGCCGGAGCCCTGGAAGACTTGGCCATCCTTAAGCGGATGCGCTGTTAAATCAGTGGTTTGAGGTTTTCTACAAATCTAGGGGCCCTCGCAGGTGAGGAAATGCAGCCGTATTTAACTTGCCAACAATAGGCTACAGCTCACTGCTTCTGATACACATTGTGCTTCTGAGGATCATTTCAAAATAATGTAGCCTGGAAGAACATTTCCAGTTTTTCCGGAATGATTTCACTCTGACCTCAATGTGGCACACCGTCGAACGTGGGCTGGGGCTTTGTAACTCGCTGTTTTTGCGGAGGGTCTCATGAACGCACAGGCTTCGGCGGTGGAGCCATGGTTCAATTTCTACTTTTTTTTTCTCCCTGGAAAACATTACAGCAATTACCATATTGTGGGGCGGCATTATCAAGTGCAAATTAGCATATAGATTAGTTCTGGGGGGCAGGGAGGAGAGGTGGGTTAAGAACTTTAAAATCATGTATCGTTTTGCTACACAAAGAGTGGTGTGCAGAAATCTTCCAGGTCCTGCTCGCCCTGGCCCTGTGTGTGCGTCAGTGGATCTGATGGGTGTCAGCTGATACTGTCCAAGGGAACAAAGACAAGTCAGTTTGGACAGCAGCTGAGACACGCCTCGGAATTGGGCAGCGTAAGAAATTGCAGATCTGTTTGGTGGATTTTAAGACTTTTGCCAGTTTTTTGTTCCTAGACAAAGAATCTCTGATTTGGTTAGTAAGGACTCCCTGTAGTTAATTGGAGTCACCAAGTTCAGGTCTTGCATTTGGCCCAAGAAATGAAAATGGTTAAATTTTTACTGATGGGGTAAAAAGGGAGACAGAGAAAATAAAAGAGCATAATGTAGAATTGAGACTATTTTAAAAAAGTGTGGCAAAAGACAGGATGCAAAAGAGAGAGAGATTAATTTAGTACCTTCTAACAGAAGAATATAAAAATAGATTTATTGAAAAACACACATTTATAGGACCCGCCCTTTCTCTTTCTGAATCTCCAGCAATACAGGAGACTGGGTTACAGTCACTTGGTCTAGTATTTATCGGTGACCTAGTACATGTACAACATTGTGAAAGGTACAAAATACAGGATAGGGTCCTGATCATCAAAGTTCCCTCATACAATCTTTTGAAGCAATGGTCCAAATCATACCTATGTCTGCTGTAGAAGAGTTTGGAGGAGAGGGAGGACTCTGAGGACTGGAGTGTCAAAGAAAACTTTAACAGGATCTGGGAAGTGACTTGGCTATAAAGGGTAGGTGGGGGATGAATAAGCGTTTGTGAGGACATTCCAAACCAGGGCACTGGGCCAGGATTCAGAGGTCAGGAGCGGTGTGAAAAGGAGGGTCTACATGGGGGTGGTGGAAGGTATGCATAAAACAACACCTAAGGCAAATGTCTTAACCTCTTTCAATCTTAGTTATCTATTCAAATGGATCTAGCAATAAATTCCTTGAAAAATTATTGTGTAATAAATGAGATCAATTATTTTTCAATATGCACTTCCTGGTACCCAGTAGGCACACAGCCTTTGCTTGGTTCAGTTAAGAGTTTCATCTGATATGGCGTAACTGCATTGGATTTAAAACCACTTAGGGTCAGCTCAGAGCCCGGTGTTAAACATGCTACTTTCTCCGTGGCAAGTATTATCACTTAACTTAGCAACACATAAATAAATAAAATAGCAAACAAATAAAACATGTTTTATTAAAATAAAGAGAATTCCTCTTAAAAAGAAACTAACACCCCAAATCCATTTTGGGATCACCTCCTCAGCTATGCCTGTTGGGAGTAGGCTTGGATTGGGATGTAGGAAACTACCCCAGCAGAACAGAAGAATGAAGGATGTGTGTGTGGGCAGGTGGATCAGAAGTCAGATGAGCTGGAAGGAGGTGCACGGAGATTCCTCCCGCTGCTCCCCAGTGACTTGAAAAGATAAAGTCCAGAAGAATATGGCTTCAGAGCCTGACAGGTCTACATGGCCACCAAGCAGAATGGGTTGACATAGTCTTTTTGATAACTGGAGACAACACTACACATTTCATGGTACATAAGGTAGATTTTATTTTTATTTTTTAATAAGGTAGATTTTAAAACCTAATCTGGTCCCATGAATGTTTTATCTGTGGTTTGATCAAAGTATGGACTGTTTAAAGGGGTGATGGGGGGTGAACACGTGAGCACCATCTGCAAATGTGTGACTTAGGCACCATGTCCTGGGGATCAGCCCCACCTTGCGCGCCATCCGCCATCTGCAGAAGGAAGGCCCCATCGCCTGCGCACCCCCTGGCTCCTGAAAAGTCGTCCAGGTGTGTGCTTTAGTGTCTCTCCCACCCAGATTCTCCAAATGCTGTGAGAGGCTGGAGAAGTACAAGGTCTTCAATCTTGGAGAAAAGTGCTTGACACATAGAAGGTGCTCAATAAATATTTGCTGAAAAAAAACCTTCCCTTTTATTTAGTTTGAATCCTCAGGTCCTGTTGCTTTTATTGCCTGTGCTTTCACGATTTATTTTCTGACGTTTATTACTGGTATTATAGTTATTTTTTCATTCTATGAAAGCGTTATTCTCCCTGTTAGATTTTCCTCCACACCATCCAGTTTTGTGCTTTGCTCGGTACCTGTATGTGCTGAGTAGGGACCGGGAGGGCAACTGTGACCTGGGACGAGGGGCCCGGGGTTAGCAAGCAGAAAATGTCGGGCTGTCAGTGCTCCTACGGGGAGTATGGGAATGGGTAAGCCAGAATCTCTCTGAGCCTCTTTGATCACATGTAAAACAAGGATAATAATTCACATCTTACCTATATAACAGGATCAAGCAAATTGTATTTTTTTTTTTTTTTTTTTTGAGACAGAGTCTCACTCTGTTGCCCAGGCTAGAGTGAGTGCCGTGGCGTCAGCCTAGCTCACAGCAACCTCAAACTCCTGGGCTCAAGCGATCCTCCTGCCTCAGCCTCCCGAGTAGCTGGGACTACAGGCATGCGCCACCATGCCCGGCTAATTTTTTCTATATATATTTTTAGCTGTCCATATAATTTCTTTCTATTTTTTTTAGTAGAGATGGGGTCTCGCTCTTGCTCAGGCTGGTCTCGAACTCCTGAGCTCAAACGATCCGCCCACCTTGGCCTCCCAGAGTGCTAGGATTACAGGCGTGAGCCACCGCGCCCGGCCGCAAATTGTATTTGTAAACATCAAATAAATCACCATATACTAAAATGTTCTGGCAACGACTTTCTGAGTTTAGCTGTGATGGTACTAAGTGCACATTGTCATGTCTGTACTTGACACATTCCCATTCTAAGAGACAATGGATCCTCAAAAGTGTTAATGGTATATAGGTGAGCTGATATTGCTCTTTTATCTGTTTGCAGCTGGAATTAGGCCAGTCTAAAGCCAGGATGGTTTGTCTTCCCTTCTGATATTGTGTGACAGGTGAGACTGTTGGCTTAAGAACAGACAGCCTTGAGCATGGGAGTCAAGAAATACATGTCTGTGAACCTGCCTCTCCCTGCCCCGCCATTCCCTTCATCCAAATAAGAATTGATGCTGGGGTCAGAGAAAAAGAAAGACCATCGCGAGGTTGGACAAGCAAAACCAACGAGCTAAGCAAATCCCATCAAATCCAAGTCTGTAGGGCACGCGATTCCTTGGAAGACAGTGGGGAAAAGCTCTAGGTAAAGAGTTTCATGGTGTTGTTGGTAACAGGAAGGGTGTCACTGTGATGGGAGGGTGTGTGGTTGAAAATGTCCAGTTTGCTCAGTGACACACTGGGCCGAATTCCAATGTCATTAAGGTGGTCTGGTCCAGACCTTTTCACTGTGGTTTATTTCCCTCGTAGTGTATGTTTTATTAGAGGGTCCCCAAACCACGGCTGACCTGTCATCAACCAACCCACCACAGTTCAGGACATTTTTTCCTTGCTTAATTTGTTTTCTTGGCAGCGTTATTAAGAAGTTAGGTTTAGTATCTGATACTGAGGGAAGGGCAAACTGTCTTTTGGAAAAGAGCTCAATCACGTATTCTCACCGCAGTCTTACAGTGGTTCAAGTAACATACATGTACACTGAGTAAGACTTGACGGTTCTAGTTCACACATCCCACTTTAGTCTCCTGTCTCCACGCTGCCAGCAGTTTGGGCAGACAACCTCCTATCCATGTTCCTGTGCATTTCCGTGCCTTTCTGTTACTGTCTCGTAACTCACACGGGTGAGAGTGTACTGGGTGTTGATCTCATTTGATTCTCCCATCAATGCATTTTTTTACAGAGCGGGTGTTTCTCATCCATTCTACAGAGGTAAGTAATCTGGCCATGATGTCAGAGTTAGTGGGATTTCAAGCCTGTCTTATTTCCAAGCTTAGGGGCTTACGTTCTGGGTATTAATACTTCTTTAGTTACTCTGATACTTCTTTCCTGGCAGGTGACTTAGGCATGATGTTAGCTGACCACAGAATGATTTCTATGTATTTATTTATTTATTTTTTATAGATAAAAAAATTGATCAATGCAAGAAAGAATCCATAAAGGAAAGACAAATGCATTTTGGTTTTTTGTAAACATTTTAAGTTTTCAGTTCCATTAGGACTAACTTATATGGTGGATTAGATGGAATCTCGGATCGGGAAGAGAGCAGAACATTTTGCACAGTAGGTAGTGACATCGATGGCTGAGCTCGGGATTTATGACACGGCCCACAGGTGACAGAATAATTCAGACCTGAAGCACTGAGAGTCGGCATTTAAATGAAGAACTCTATGAGAAAGAAAAACACTTTAAAAGTTAAAGCAGAAACATGAACATAAGCCATAAACACCAAAAGCAAAAGGGCTTGAGAGTTGAAAGGCCATGAGAAGGCGGGATTGGAATGGCTGAGGGCTGGGCTTGTGAGCTGTCTGGGGCTTTGGGGGCACCTTGGACCCTGACAGAGGGTCCCATGCATAAGAAATACTTAATTTTACTGGTAACGAGTTTCTAATAAAGATTTAAGTCTGGCTTTAACTTGTGCCCATGCTCTTAGAGACTACTGCTTGTCAGGAAGAGAGAAGAGAGTGTCAGGATAAGGCTTTTTCTTTGTTGGTGAAAACTACCCCTCTCCTAAAGGTACTTTCAGTTTGGCCTAGTTGCCTCACTAACATAAATTTTAAGGATTCCCAGATGGAGAGCAGATGAAGGGGAGACAGGAGATGCTTGCAGAGTGACGACGCCAACTGTGGCGATTTTATCTGTATAACTTGCAGCAAGCACTACTTATTTCTTATTAAAGTAATATTAATAATTGAATGACTCATTTATGCATTTAAAGAAATTAACTTTATTTTACGTTAAAAGATCTAGCCTACGGTCCATCAGTCAAGAGTTTTGGAAAGGAATAAAGCTATATATTTTTTTCTTCCAGTTTCACATAGATCACTCTATTTACCGTGGAGCATACTGTGACCTTCATTATAATTTAATTTCTCTACAGCAGACACCTCACTACTTAGCATGGCTGATTAAGAGTATCCAAACAATATGGTATCTTGATGGTTTATCCTGACAAGTTTTGAAGAAGTTTCCTCACTCTAAACCTTAGCTCTGTTCCTGAGACAGTAGCCCAGTGGCCTCCAATCCTGGATGCATTTTATTTTTTATTTTTTCATTTTTCATTTTTTTTTTTAAGGCTTGAAACCTGAATGTATTTTAAAATCATCTGGGGGGCTTGATTCCCTGATCTGAAGTAGGGCCCTGGAGTAAGTATTTTTCAAATGCTCCTCAGATGATTATAATTGTACCTAGAGCTAAGAAATAGATTGTTAGATAAATAGAAATTCTTAAGCCATATTATTGATATGCATTGATTTTTAAAGGAAGTGTGTTATTCGTGATGCAAATAACCAGTGCTCCAGCATCCTAATTTTCCATTTGGAAGTTGGAATATCTGCCAGGGGTGGGGAACCTGCAGCCTCGGGGCCACATGTAACCTTCTGGATCCTTGAGTGCGACCTTTTAACCAAACTCAAATTTTATAGAACAAATTTGGGTTTGGTCAAGGGGCCGCGCTCGGGGATCTGGAGGGCCACATGTGGCCTTGAAGCAGCAGGTTCCCCATTACGTTCTGAGAAATGCATGTTTAGGCAATTTTGTCATTGTGCAGACATCATAGAACGCACGTACACAAACCTAGATGGTTCGGCCGACTGCACACCTAGGCTAGATGGTGTGGCCTATTGCTCCCAGGCTACAGACCTGTGCAGCGTGTTACTGTACTGAATGCTGTAGGCAATTGTATTAGTAGCACAATGGTATATATTTGTGTATGTAAACATACAAACCTAGAAAAGATACAGTAAAAATATGATATTATAATCTTACGGGACCACTTTTGTGTTTGTGGTCCATCTTTGACAGAAACGTTGTTGTGTGGTGCATGACTATATCTAATATTTTGCATATGAACAATACATGAATGACACAACTCCACAGGCTTCATCACACGAGAGAGCTCCCTTAGTGCTCTGAGAAGGGATCTTACCCCAGCATTAAATGGAGTAAGTCTCCATTTACACCGATTAATTGGCCTATAATCTTGAAGGAGTTATCACATAATGCTCATTTACATTGACATTTAATATGCAAAGTGAGAAACATCTCCAAACTCCATGAGTTTCTGGAAGTCTTATTTTCCCATCATGGTATTTTTGGTGGCATCTTTTAAAATGTTTTCTTATGGACATCTGCAGCATACCTGAAAGCAGAAAGAATAGTGTTCTCAGGTGACCACCCAACTTCAACAACGAGCAGCATTTTGCCCATCCAGTGCCTTGTCTTTCCTTCATCCTTTACCTTCCTCGAGACAAGCTTAACTTTATAATTCTTTCCCTTTCTTTTAAAAATCTTTATAATTGTTTAATATCACATTGCCAAGAACCCTCACTCATCCCTTGATTGAAGAGGCAGGCTGTAATTCCGTCTCTGGTTTGCAAGGTTTCCTGCTAAACCTAAACCCTTAAGCTATGTTCTTGCAGACTGGGACATTAGCAAGATCTCTCGATTGAATTACAGAATTGCATTCCACCAAGGATTCAGTTTTGTAGAGTACTTAACATTGAACTACATGAGGAGGCACAGGAGTAATGGGTCTTTTCAGTAATACCATCTTTTTTTTTTTTTTCCTTCAGTAAATCAAAGGCAGTATTACCAGTCCTTTACCTTTGCAGCATGAATGGAGTTAAAAGTATACAGGGGCTGGGAATAGCCCCCAAATTAAAGCAGTTCTGTCCTCTCCTGAAGGCTTATTCTTTTGCTTCTAGTTGTTAATATGAATAATTGAAGAATCTGAGAACTTTCCCATGATTTGAAAGTTTTGGAGGGTATAGATTCAACGGTTTCCATTGTCTTAAAAGCTGAAATAGAAGAAATGACCTAACTCGTTTCTGCCTCTGTCAGTGACCTATTTGGGGGCTCTCTGATGCAGTCCCCATGGAGCTGGGGATTGTCCCCAAACCTCGAGGACTAGAGTTATAGGTCCCCACTGGCTGAGACAGCCTGAACTCTCCTCTGGATTTGATTTTAGCAATACAATAAAGAAACTATTGCAGAGAATCTCCTATCTTCAGAAAGGTCTGAGGGCTACACTCTTGGATCTGGGCAAACTTGCCTGTTTGGGAACTCAAACCAGGAGCATGTGTTTACTTCTTACCTAGATTCAGTTCCCCTCATGACTTTGCCCCTGTGGTTTTGAACGTTGGAGTCTCAACCCTCCGGTGTTTTCAGTTACTTCAAGGAGAATATGAATTTTCTGGAAAATTTCTCAAAATAATACTTAGTTTCTTTTTTAAAAAATAATTTTGTCTGCAAATGTGGGAACAAAGAGGGAAACTGGAGAAAGAAAGCTGTAAAAAATTTGGGAACCAAAATCCCATCAACCTTTTTTGGGGGGTAATAGAACTGTTCTACTTCCCAATAGTGGTGGTTGTTACAGAAACCTCTACATGCGTTAAAATTCATAGACCCGTATACCAAAAGAGAAAAGGTCAACTTTATACCATGGGATAATTTAAAAAAGAAAATAAGTTACTAACTGGGAAAAATAAAACTCCTAACCTTGCTCAATTTTGAAAGTAAAGAAAATTCTGGAAAGGGAAACAGCACCTTGGGGATTATCAATTATTTTAAAAGTTGTTTAAAATTTTTTTAAAAATATTTTTATTTGTGGTATAAATGATATTGTACTGATAGAAAGCTTAGAAACTCACCAGAATCATCTAATTGTAATAAATCATCTGTTTGCACTAAAAAGACAGCCCTACGAGCTTCAGTCAGGCTTCTGCTCCTGTTTCACTTACCGCACACAGGCTAGCTTGTTCTGGAGCGTCACGGAGAGGGGACGGGGCCCTCCTTGCTCCTGGGGAGGGCAGAGAAGGACCAGAATGGGCTCCACTCCAGACTTGTGGAGAGTCAGAAGCTGTATTTTAGCCAGATAGCCCTGGGTGATTCAAATGCTTAGAAAGTTTGTGGGTGCCACCCCTGGCTGCCAGGCAGATGGCTGCCGAGGCTCGGGCCAGCCCTTCCTCCTCTGAGTGTGGCCGGCAGCACGCGCAGCTCTGCTAGTTCAGAGTGGGGGTATTTTCCTGTCTCTACCTCGAAGGGTCCCTTCCAGCAAAATGATGCCAGTATATTAGAATTCCCCAAGGAAGCTTCTCTTAACTCTATTTTTAATACCGGAGGTAGTATTTAAGGATTATTTTCCCCTGCCATTCTAAACGTCTGCTTTTTCTCTTACAGTTACGTTTTTAAATCATCTTCTAGCCAGTTGAAGGCAGCAGGCTGAAGTGTATGGGAGCAAGTAGAATTTGGGAGAAATGTGGTATTTAATCTGAAGTTACGGAAGGCTCTAGTTGGCAAAGATGGGTGCCAGGGGCAGAGAGAGTTCTTGCATGGCTTGATGGAAACAGAATTGTCCCATGCAGAGTTGCCATGCTCACACCCACTATTTGGTCGTGGATGATGTGAACTAAAATAAAATCTCAAGCCCCCCAGCTGACTGAATGGACCCTGTCTTTGCCAAGGGGACCCCCCAAAAAAACCCCTACAGCTGAGTTGCCAGCCAGGAGGAGAAGGGAGGTCAGAGCTACCTTGTTATGCCCCTGGCGCTTTTGAAGTTATTCTTTGTAACAATAGATACAAAATCATTAACAAGCTTAAGGCCATGTAAGACAAAGGTTAAACCATACCCGCAGGCCATCAATTTATTTAACAGATTACTTGAGTCTTGGTATATGTCCTGTATATGTCTGGTGGCTTGTCTCTGCCTAACAGACTTCCTTATCTTAATTTAGAATGTTCCAATCCTTTAGACAAAGCTTCATTTCTTTAACCAATTACAAATCAAAGATTCTTTAAACCCACCTATAACCTGTAATCCCCTGCTTCAAGATGTCCTGCTTTTTGCGCCAAACCACTGTACCCCTTCCCTGTATTGGTTTATGATCTTATATGTAATTCCTGTCTCCCTAAAATGTATAAAACCAAACTGTAACCCAACCACGGTGAGGCCACTTGCTCAAGGCTCCTTGGGCCTGGCTCTCTGGGCACATAGTCAGCTCAGAATAAACCTCTTTAAATTATTTTACAGAGTTTGGGTTCTTTTCCATTGACAATGGAAACAGGTCTGTTCCCTGCAGAGCTGCTGTGTTCACACACACTGTTGCCGATGGGCCCGTGTGGTCCTGGCGGTGGAGGCAGATCTGCCATGGATGCTTTGTCCTGGCTGTGCTTTCTGATCGCTTATGTCCAGATCGGATTCTCTTTATGGGTCCCCAGTGTTGGTGCAGAGAAGGTTCCTCGGCCTGCTGTCACTGGATGGGACAGCTGGTGTTTCCCTGCGGGTAACATGACTGGGTCCACAGGCCTTTAACTTCATGCAGAAAAAAAAATCCAGTGGAAGCATGAGTTAGCACCAACTGAGATTACTTCCATCATATATTTTTCTTTTTAATTAATATTTCATGAGCAGTTAATCAGCAGTCTGTTATCCTTCCAATAAAGAAAAAGGTATTATAACCAATAAAATATATTTATTGCCCTCATTTTAAAGTCTTAATTAAAGACCCATCCCTCATAAAAGCCTTTTAAAAAACACCATCAAAAGTGTACAACCAAGAGGGAAAGATGCCCTTGTTTGTTCAAATAGAAACATACTCTCGTATGGATGACAGAAAAACGACAGTCTGTAAGTGAAAAATATAGATCTGTTTACTCAGTGTAGATTTTGTATGTAGCTCATGTATGTATGGAATCATTCTCAAATTTGAGGCATTCAGAAACGTTTGCTCTTGTAAACTCAATATAAGATATATAATGCAGTTCAAACATAAGAAAATAATTCAGGTTTTTGTTCCTTAAATATAGAATAATCATGAGAAACGGGGTTTAGTGCTTATAAGATGCTCTTACATGAGCATAATATATATTTCTAAAGCTATGTCCATCATTCTTATTGGAAGCTTACGTGTAGGTTTCAGGAATTAAAATCTGTTAAGCAGTTCCACACTATTGAAGATTTTGCTCGACAGCTAGCTAGCTAAAGAGTTCAATGAATTCATTCTGAGGCAGCTAAATACCAATTAGCCAGAGTAAGTAAACAAATTCTAAAGCAAAGGGTTGTGTGGTTAGAGCTCATGGTTCTACTCATCAGAGAAGATATAGAAAGTCAGAAGCCATACGTTGGACCGTCACTAGGGTTGGTCAATCATAGTAGAAATTTTTCCTAGCTTCTCCTATTTTGTCAATTACCTTGAAATACTTTACTATGCTGCACAATATTAAATTCAAATATAAAAATAAAATAATACTGTTTTACAAGTGAAATGAGTCCTAGAAATATTCTACTTAATTTAGTGTTTCATTTGAGGGAAAAGAGGTATAAAGATTTTAAATAATTTGCTTGGGGCAACACAGCTAGATAGTGGCAAAACTGGAACCAGAATTCCACTCATCTGCCTTATGATTTTAGACTGAAGGAAGCTTAATTCCCATTTGTGCAGTCCATTTGATCAATGGACATGACAAGTTCTGTATGAAGTGCTAGTTAACTTACTGACTACCAGTACTTAGTCAACTGGGGCAAATCCAAAATGTGTTTGATATACCCCAGTAAACAAAAGGGGCACATTTTTCAGTAAATTGAAGTTAAAGACATCTTTACTTTTATGTGGGAAGACTATTTCTAAGGCATTATGACAATCTCTGAATCTAAATCAGTATAAATGGAGAATTCTGTTAAAGTGGGTTGATTTTGGTTATTTGATTATTTTGGCAGTAAAGTCATTTGATATTAATAAATGTTTGAAAAATCCACCAAAATCTTTAAAATGTTCAGAATTCCACCTAGATTGAATATGAGTTTTTAAAAATTCTATCATATTCATTATAATTACATATAAATGTATATTATGATATATTTATATGCAATTACAATACATTTCATAGTATATTACTATATACTTTGCAAATATGAAATGCAAGTGTAGAATATTAAATGCAAGTAATTCTTGAGTATTCTTAGAGGTAAAATTTTTCCCCAGTTGTTTCTGCTTCCATGTAAAGAGTAATTAGTGGGCTCAGTTTTATTAATATTTCTGTTCATTGGTGTATTTGTATCTTATTGGCTCAAAGCATAAGGAAAAAGCAAAGCTAAATAACTTCCAATGATAGAAAAAAATCCTAAAGCTGAGAAAGAACTACTTGTAGATTCGTATTTTTATGTTTCTATATTGGTTTTAGTGAGTTTTCTGTGTAAAAAACAAAAAACAATGAACTAAACCCAACATCTTCCAATGGCATTTTCTTTTGCTGTGGTTGAATGTGGGAAAGAAGGCAGTAGTGTGCCACCTGGTGGTTCAGCATGGATTGGCATGGTAGAATTCCCCCACGCCTGTATTAACTGAATTGAAAACATACCAACATTTCTCAACTAATGATTTTTTCCTCCTCAGAGACATTTATTTTTCTTATTCTAACGAATAATGATCAGGTACCATTATTCTATTTGAAGATTATAAACATTTTTAAAAATTAAAATAAGTAATCACTTCTGATGTGCTTCTTAGATCATATATATCAATGGACTTTTGCCATCTGAGTTATTCCAATGATAGATATTTAATTACATCCAGGTAACACTAAAGACTAGAAATAAAAATGATTCCATCCCCAACTAAAGAATTTTGAGAGACTGTGTATTAAGGTACCAGAAATTATTTCATCTCTGTGAACTTCCAGTTTACTTTTCAAATAAACGTTGATTTTTGTAACTTGATATTTAATCAAATGCTTAGTCTAATCAGTACACTTTCTATTTATTTCATAGAGTACAATCAAAAGTGACCATAAAATGTTACTGTCCATAGTTAACCTTGCCTGTCTCAGGTCTAGATAAGATTTTATGTTCTAGAGTCTAGACCATGGTATGGCCATCATACGTGTGTATCACACCCATCACGCAACTGTAGCCCAAGAATCTATTTTTGTATTGTCCTTGAGCTAGATAAAGGATTTTAAGATTTTCTTTTTACCTTGTATTGTGCCTCATATAGCTGAAATCCTGGGTGAAGTTTCACTGGGTGATGGGTATTGTAATTAATATCAATGAAGAAAAATTCCAGAAATGATAAATTACTTACTATTCACCAACCCAGGTGTCACTTTTGATGTTTTGTCTTTTTGCAAAGACTGCCTTTACAATCAAAGCCAAAAGTATTTCAGACAATGCAGCTAAAGCAACCCAATGATGTGTTCTGAGGTTTACCTTATGAAATTGAACTTGAAATCCCATATTTTCCCTACCCCAATCAAATCCTAGTTTTGTTATGTGTGAAATTTTAGACATTTTTTGAAGGTCAAATTATATCTTTGTTTTCTCTAGCTTTGCACAGATATTTGGCCAAAAGCTGTAACATTCTTATTTCACCTGTCTGCTAGGATCCTTGAGGTTATGGAGGCTTTTAAATAGGCTATAATCTCAGAAGTTACAGCACACATTTGCATTCTATTCAAGTAGAATATGAAACAAAAAGATACTGTTAGATAAAGAGCAAAATACATTAATCTGATTGTTTCAAAATATAAATTGTAAATAATGATTCTTTTCTGTGTAGCATATAAAATAGGAAATGTTTCCTGGTTTTAAAGCTTTGATGTTTTTTGTTCTGAGATCACTTCATCATATTCAAAGAGACAGTATCTTGTTAATTTTTGTCCATTTCTAGCAGACTGGCATCAGTAAAACGTCATATCCATGGCATAATGTCATATTATACTGTAATAGGTCCTTCCTTCCCACCCTGTTCTGTGTGAAGCCTAAACATTCCAGCGAATGGCACCTACAGTTTTTGGTGTGATCTTCGAAGCAAACATTACAGCTCAATCAGGCATAGGTAAGTCACTGGCCAAAGTCATTACTGACCAGAGAAACCAGCTCCTTTAGGTCACCATCAAGTCAGCCTTGCATCTTTTTGACTTTTCGGGAAGTAGTAGGAGGCTGTATGGTGGAGAGGAAAGAGCATTTAACTTGGAGTCTGGCTCTGCCAGTAGAAATGCTTCTAGACTTTCATCTCAAAGTTTATTTCTGATTAGATTTCCTATCTATTAAGTGAGTTCTGCAACAAACTATCTGTAAGACGGCTGAGCAATCATCTGACATACCTGGATCTCATAGGGAGCCCTCATAATTTGGAGCATGAAGTAATCAAACAGTGATGACAACCACCAGATTCCAGCGTCTGCTTTAGGCTCCAACTTCCAGCAGGAAGTGAGTCTTCTTGTCAGAAGGGTTTCGTGTGCCCCTCACACCCCAGTGCGTTTCATCCAGCTGATGGAGTCCGAGAGAACAAGGCCACTCAGTGGATGCACACGCAGGACTGCGGCTTAGACCCGGCCTTAGACGGGAGGAGGCTGCCGTCCCACGGAGTCGGCTTTCTTAGTGACAGCAGCCGGCAGCCAGACTTCGGTAGAGCTGCTGGAGGGAATCAAACTCCTCCTCGGAAATCAAGTCCGGATTCCAAGCAGAGTGCCCAAGAGCGAAGTCCAAGAACGATTCCGTGACAGGTGACAATACGCAGCAGGAAGGGCACATTCTGAGAAAAACAGCAGGAGACAAAAGAGGATCCAGGTTCACGTTGAAATATTTCTCATCAAAACAGATTCAGAGTCGCCACTTGCTCCTGAGCGAGGAGAAAACAGGGATGGCTATGAGAACCCTCCCTTGCACCTTTTATGAACTATATCAAAAGTGTGTTTTAAGCCACATGGAGTCTTCATGGCTACCTGTTAGGAGTTGAATCCTGTCTGCCCGGCTCCCCATTCATGCGTCACCGTCCTCCCCCCAGTACTTCAGAAAGGGACCTTGTTTGGAGAAAGGGTCATTGCAGATGTAATTAGTTAAAATGAGATCACTGGGGTGGGTCCTAATTCAATTTGACTGGTGTCTTTATAAAAAGGGGAAATTTGGACACAGAGACATGCAAACAGAGAAAATGTCCCATGAATGTGAAGGTAGAAATTGAGGTGATATGTCTATAAGCCAAGAAATGCCAAAGATTGCCAACGCTAGAAACTAGACAGAGGCTGGAACAGATTCTCGCTCAGAAGGAACAGACCTTGCTGACACATTGATTGCAGACTTCTGTCTTCCAGAACCGTGAGACAATAAATTTCTGTTGTGTAACCTACCAAGTTTGTGTACTTTGTATGGCAGCCCTAGAAAGCTAATATGTTGTGGTTTAGCAGTTCTTGATATTTCTTTTTATTATCTTAAAAGGGCTTGAGTCAGGACTGTGAGATAATGTACAGGATACTCTAAGCTTGAATTTCAGATAAAAAACAAATATTTTTTTAGTATCAGTATGTCCAAAATATTGAATGGAACATACTAATACTAAAAACTATTCATTGTTCATTTGAAATGTAAATTTAACTGAATGGGCTGTATTTTTCTTTGCCAAGTCTGATGAGTCTACCTGGAGTACGTTGTCATGGTGCTGCTCATTTACCTGGACTCAGTGGATCCTTCTTGGTGCCTAGTAGAGTTAGCAAAAGCAGAGAAGTAGAAATGCTTTTAGACTTTTGTCTCAGTGATGTTTGTTTCTGACCAAATAGTCAGCCCTCTGTATTCTTGGATTCCAAATCTGTGAATGGAATCAACTTTGGTTTGAAAATACTTAAAAAAAAAATCAATAAAAAACAATACAACAATACAAAAACAAAAAATACAAAAAACTCAATACAGTATAACAACTACTTATATAGCATTTACATCGTAATAGGTACTATAAGTAATCTAGACATGATTTAAAGTACAGCTTTATGTCACTTAATGATGGGGATATGTTCTGAGAAATGTGTCTTTAGACCATTTCACAATTGTGAAAACAACCTAGATTGTGCTTACATAGACCTAGATTCAGCCTACTACACACCTAGGCTATGGTACAGCTATTGCTCCTAGGCTACAAACCTGTACGCAGGCCACTGTACTGAATACCGTTGGCAATCGGAACACAATGGTAAGTATTTGTGTATCTAAACATAGACAATTTATAGTAAAAATACAATATAAGGGACACAAATGGTACACTTCTAGAGGGCACTTACCATGAATGGAGCTTGCAGGACTGGAAGTTGCTCTGGGTGAATCGGTGAGTGGCGAGTGAATGTGAAGGCCCAGGACACTACTGTGCACTATAACGCCGTACATGTAGGCTACATTAAAATTATAAAAAATGTTTTTCTTTCTTCAGTACTAAGTTAACCTTAGCTTACTGTAACTTTTTTACTGTATAAACTTTAAATTTTGAAAATTTTTTGACTCTTTTGTAGTAACACTTGGTTTAAAACACATATTGTACATCTGTACAAACATATTTTCTTTCTCTCTATATTTTTTCTATAAACTTTTTTTCTATTTAAAAATCAAATTGTTTTTAAACTTTTTTGTTAAAAGCTAAGACACAAGCTCATGCATTAGCCTAGGCCTACACAGGGTCAGGATCATCAGTAGCACCGTCTTCCACCTCCACATCTTGTCCCACTGGAAGGTCTTTGGGGCAATAACATGCATGGAGCTGTCATCTGCTATGACAACAATGCCTTCTTCTGCACTACCTCCTGAAGGACCTGCCTGGGGCCATTTTACAGTTGGTGTTTTGGTTTTTTTTTTTTTTTTTTTTTATAAGTAGAAGGAGCAGTACATTGTAAAATAACAATAAAAAGTATAGTACAGTAAATACGTAAACCAATAACATGGTGACTTGTTATCACTATCAAGCATTATGGAATGTACATGACTGTGCTGTACTTTCATACAATCGGCAGTGCAGTAGGTTTGTTCACACCAGCATCACCACAAACATGTGAATAATGTGTTGCGCTCCAACATTAGGATGACTAAGACATCACTAGGCAATAGGAATTTTTCAGCTCCATTATAATCTTATAGGACTGCTGTCATGTATGTGGTCTGCTTTTGACTGAAATGTCATTATATGGTGCATGACTGTATGTGGGAAGATGTGTGTAGGTTACGTGCAAATAATGTCATTTTATATAAGGGACTTGAGCATCTACCAATTTTGGTGTTCATAGAGGTCCTGGAACCAATCTCCCCTGGATACCAAGGGATGACTAAATTTGCTATATGTTAAGCTAGTTCTGCAACTAACTAGCTGTATGACATTGTGCAAATCATCTGACATATCTGCCTCAGTGTTCTCATTTGTTAAATGAGGAGGCAGAACTATATGCTTTCAAAGGTCCCTTCCAGCCCTTTATGACTGTCATTCAAGGAAATGCTTCTTAAAGGAACATTTTAAAAAGCCTAGCTTATCAAAGCATTAGAAAGTACTTAGCTATTTTTATGGTTTGGATCAAAAATATAAGCTGTCACTTCTTGGAAAGCTTTATTACCTCCACTTCTTAGCAAAGGCTGAAGTTTAATATCATTATCGTGCCCCTTAATGAGGATGCCCTAATTTAAGAGGGCGTTCATGATGATGATCACTTAAAAAGATCACTGATTTGAGAAATGGTTCAAGTCTTAATGGGTGCTGAGAATGAAGGCTGAGTGATTACTTCTTTCCTGGGCTGGTAGTGTTGATGTTTGCTTTGCTAATTGTACTTAATTTACTGTGAAGTTTTTAAAGAGACTCCTGTTGCTCTGAGTGATGGTGCCACTGGGTGAGGCATTGAACTTGGAGACTTTATTAGTCCAGTGCTACAGGAGACTTGATAGTGAAGCCATCCTGAATTTATTTTTAAGTAATTTATTTAAAAGCATGTGCTAGAGTTAGCTGAGGACTTTTGTATCTTCCCTCCACATTGCTTCTCAGACACATAAATAATTTTACCTACCCATTTGTGAAAACCCAGGCGTTGGTGATAGTGCCCAGGGTGCTTAAAGACAAGACCAGATAGCTATTCCTCAAAGGTGCTTCTAGTTGCCTTTTTGAGAGCCGTTTCCTACTGGGAGCCAGTGGGAAGTTGCAGATGGAAGGGTTGAGAACTGAAAGGAAAGGAAAGGCCTGACCCCTTGCTCCTACAGAGAGCTTGGTGGAGTACCCTGCACCCTCCAGAATCTTGCTCTTAGGCTTGAGGAAGAGCACTGGCCTTGGGGCTCTTTCGTGAGCGTGAAGGTCACAGAGAGGCTGGTGGTGTGACTCTGCGATAAAGCTCTTCTTTCAACAATCACACCCTGAATCACTCACAAACCTAATAAACTCTAATCCTTGTCATTAGGTATCTAGAAGGTTCTGCTTACCCAGAGAGTCAATCTGTCTTATCTCATCTGTGATTTTATAAGAAAGCTTTAGTTACTCTCCAAAATAAAGAGTGTGGGCAGAGCTTAGTTACCTGCCTAATACCAATTTTCCCCTTCTTTCTTGCTGACGGAAGCCTGATTTTGTGTGGGCTGGCAATGTGTTCAGTTCCTGGGGATGGATGGTGATCAGTCTAAGCAATGTAATAATCTTGCTCTCCAATTCCCAAGCTTCCTCTGCAGCTAGGAGTGGCCGTGTGTCCTAATAATGACCAATAAGGCAGGAGGAAGCCTGCAGGAGGGTCTCCTGGTAAAAGAAGATGTCGGTGGCAGATGCCACCTTTGATGGTTAATTCTATGTGTCAACTTGACTGGGCCACAGGGCGCCCGGATTGAACACTCTTTCTGGGTGTGTCTGCGAGGGTGTTTCTGGACAAGATCAGTGTTTGCATCAGGGCGCTCAGCGGAATAGGTCGCCCTCCCTGGTGCTGGTGGGCGTCACTCAATCTGCTGAGGACTGAATAAAACGAAAGGTGAAGGAAGGAGGAATTTGCCGCCCTCCCCCTTTTGTTCCCCCCTGCTTGCCTGGGACATCTCACCTCATCTTCTGCCCTCAGACTAGGATTTGCATCATTGCCGTCCCTGGGTCTCAGCCCTTTGGACTCAAACTAAATTACACACCTGCTTTCCTGGGTCTCTAGCAGATCATGGAACTTTTCAGTGTTCATAATTGTGTGCGCCAGTTCTCATAAAAAATTCAATGTATGTATGCGTGTGTCTATATACACACACGTATCCATACACACATGTATCCATACACACCTCTCTCTCTCTCTCTCTCTCTAACCATCTATCCTATTGCTTCTGTTTTCCTGGAGAACCTGGACTAACACATCACCCTCTTACATTTTGTCCTTCCCTTTATTTTCCTTCCTTTCCTGGGATATGATGTCTGATGCTGCACGAGGTGACAAGTCAGAGGATGTGACAGGGAGGAGAGATGAATGCCTGAGCCTTTTGCTTCACTGGCCCACAGATTCCTCTGACCCTCTGACCTCTGGACATTTTGCCATACCAGGTCCTGCTGACCTGCCCTTGGGCTGCATCCTAAGAGGGACTGTGTATTCTCCCCCAGTTAATTCCATTATCAAAATAGAAAGGGACTGATTTACATACAAAGAGAAATTGACATTAACTGGGAAACATACCACTCCTGGAAACAAACCAATATTATCTGGCCATCTATTTTTCCTTGATTTGAAATGTTTCTTAACAGAGTTGTTACCTGCTTGACTCTGACATTTTGTTTCTGTTTATACCCCATGGGGTATATAAAGAATCACTCACAGTAAGCTTTATCAAATTTACTTTAAAGTAACAGGAGTGATTATATATATATATGTTGCATTCACATTAACAGTAGCTTGTAAAGACAGGCCTCAACCACCTTCCACCTTCGTTCACCAAGCAAAGCTAAGCCACAAACCAGTGAGTGGTCTTACAATTTAAATTGTACTTTTCCTTCAAAGATGATTTGAGGGTTAAGAAATGAGACAATTCATTTAACTGGATCTAGGAAAGACATCCTGATCTGAGAACCAGGCATCTCTGGTTCTCCTGCTGAGACTGATGCAGCCTGTGTGTCAGCCAGGCCAGGCCGAGCATTCCTGAGTGATTAGGATTCACCCCGTTGGCAGGTGGGTACCGACCTCACCTTGCAAACCTCACCTTGCAAAGCTCTCGAAAGTATCTGAGCTGAGAGAATCCCCCCTCCCCAGCATACCTTTGCAGCAGCATCCTGCCAGATACTTTATGTCATGTTGTCATGACATAAAGCTCACATGAACTGCATTGCACTGCCCTGAGCCCCAGGCTACCAGGAAAAATGGTAAGTGTTCCAAGTTTAAGCTAAATAATATGCTTTTAATGAGATCGTGCGCGTTGCAGATCAAAAGCATCACCAAAAGGTAGAAAGTTCAAAAAGCCCTTTACATGCACAGGGAGTTTGACCAAAGCAGCTTTCATGATCTTTCCGATAGAATTTTAAAAAGCACTTTCAAGTTTCTGATCCTAAGTGTTACACTTCAGCGGGTTTTCCCCCTGCCTGTCATCACACAGAGACAGAAGCAATTTGGTGGTAGGGTGGGTTTATTAGCAGGGGAATAACAACGCTTTCCAATCTGTGGTGCCGAGCATAGCAGGGTCTAGAAGCACTTGAGAATGTGGTCCGGGTGGTCTGGCAATCTGGGAGAGTATCATCCCTTCCAGTCGCTGGGAGAAACCCACAATGCAACTTTTGCTCGAACCACATCTACTTCATCAAACTTTCCCAGAAATCTGCTCAGTTAGAATTAAGAGGAGGGAGGGAGAAAAAAAAATCAATATTTACTGAGTGCCTTTTGAATAATAAGTACATGTTGGGGAATTTAAATGCATTATTTCATTTAAACTTCAAAATAGTCCTGTGAAGTAGCTACTGTTAATAATCTGTTCTTCCATCAAACTTTATGTAAACCATGAATACAGAATTTCTCCTAATTATCTTTGTAGGAGATTGACTTTTCTAAATGTCAGGCTTCGCCTTTAAGCTCTGTGAGGTGAGGGAGCAGAGGTCATGCCCCTTAATGCTAGCATTTTTTGGCCCACTGTGTTCTGGCTCCAGTACCAAATTTTCTTATATACGTCATCTTCATTAATCCTATAAAAACTCTGGGAGTTTGGCATTATTTTGCTCATATTATAGATGAAAAAATTTTCTGAGAGATTGGATAACGTGCTTAAAATGATCCAGCCAGTAAATGACAAAGCTGAAATTTGAACTCAAGTCTGTGAGTACAAAGCCCACGTTTCTCTATGGTGACCCGATGCCTCTAATCTCTGTGTTGCCCCTGCCTCTGTGTTTGTGCCACTGAATGTTTGCGTTGGGAGTGATCTGCTTTCCAACAAGCACCCCTGCCTTCCAGGTTCTGACCACTGGCTTGAAAATTTCAACTCGTTTTGCCAGTGCTGTCTCAACACGCTCCTAACTCCTGGTCACAAAGTGTGGGTCAAGGACCAGTAGCATCAATATCACCTGGCACTTTGTAGAAATGCACATTCTTGGATTCTTTTCCAGACTTTCTGAATCTGGGGTGGGACTCAGGAATGTGTGTGTTTGTTTGGTTTTTTTAATCAAGCTTTCGTGGTGATTTTGATGCATGCTGAAGTTCAGACTATCTTAACTGGACTTCTTGCATCCAGGCACAAATCATTTGTACTCTCCTTTAGGGAGCTGCCAATGGTTTTTTGAAACACACTTAGCATCATGTCCCATCAGATATAAGGTGCATACTCCTCGGTGAGGAACTGAACCCTCTATGTGTTTTTATTCAGGCACCCACATTTTATTGGAGAGATTTGCTTAAATGACCATTACAGTCATTGGCCGTGAGCCCTTTGAGGGCTTAGTTTTATTCACCTCCATAGCCCTAGTGCCTAGCACTCTGAAAATTATTTATTGAACCAGTTAAGTAACTGCTGGGCCACCTGTCAGTTTCTTGTGGCAAGAAGGACTGTAAAATTTATTAATCAATATGACAAATTTATAAGGATAAATCTGATTCCTTTTTCTAAGTTTTTTTGATGGTAGATCCCCCCCCCCCCAAATTTAAAAATAATATCTGGGCATTGGGGGAAAATATGACAAGAGCAGAGCCCATTGTTAAAAGTCACCCTCAAACATCCGATGGTCCCGTTAAAGAATCTGCAATGAGGTTGGTTATGCTGTTTGCCTGAGCAGCCACCACTTTGCAAAGAAGCAATTTATGAGCATGGTGTTTATTTTGAAGCTAAGAAACATTAAGAAGGTTTGTCCCCTCACCTCTGAAATTTTGTTGTGGGCCCCAAATTTAAAATGTTGTCGTTGATAGGTACAATATCTTTCCTTCTTTCTCGGTGTTGCCCTGCTAAAGAGTGCTTCAGTGCTTGTCCAGCGGAATGTTTGCACAGGGCGTGACCCAGAGCACCGGCTCGCTCCCAACAGAGAGTTCCCAAAGGCCTGGGCCTCACATCACATGAGGAGCTTTTAAAACAATTTTCGAGGTGCCACCCTAATCCTGCTAAATTAGAATCTTACAGGCACAGCCGGGGTAATTCGTATTTTTTTTAAAAGTATAGTTACCTATTGGTTTATTTATTTTTTAAATGCTTATGCTCAGACCTGTTTGGGAAATGTGGAAACAGACAGACCCCATATTCAGCAGGAGCCAACCTGCCTCAGCCAACCTAGTGGGGATCTACCACTGACTCGGTGGTCCTCACATGGTGGTCCTCACAGGGCAGCACCAGCATCACTCGGGAATTGATTACGAAATGCACATACTAGGGCCCCACCCAGAGCTACCTAAAGAGAACCTGGGGTGGTGCCTAGCAATCTGTATTTTAATCATGTTCCTGATGATTCTAATGCTTGCTTAGATTTGAGAAACACCAATCTCATTGTTTACTGTAAAAATGTACCTATTCTAGAGAGGGCCATTTCTAAGCTACTATCAGTCATTTGGATCTCAGTGTAACTGCAAACTCTAAGGGAGGTGGGGAGAGACGGGGTGGGGAGGGCGGAGAGGGGGAGAGGGGGAGGGAGAGGTGAAAGAGCATCAGTGGGGTTAGGCAGGGGCGCAGGGGGGGCAGGGAACAGCACAATCCATCTGACTTCCCAATTTTGCCTGCGGCCAGTCCTGCCAACGTTAGCTCCTGCCTTTCTTCTAAGAAGTAAATGTCAAAAGTAGTTTTCTTTGAAGGTGACATAGGTATTTAACACCTCAAACAGCCAGAATCCCACCAGACAGTTTTATGATGTGATAATTTACTTCTTACAAGTAAGTACACTTTGCCCAGGTAGAAAGTGTCTAGCTGAATTTGAGTTTCAGCAAAGAATTCTACTAAAACAATTCCTTCCTTTTTGAAGGCAAATCTGATTGCCTTTTTTTTTTAAATTGGAAAATGATGTCCCTTTGGGCTCATTGCATCACTGTAATAACAGGCCAATGATTGGTCAAGAAACTAGACTGTCCAGGGATTCTTGTGGTTTAAAGCATTAAATGAAGTCCTCTAGTCTTACTTCCGTACAGTATGGAATGAACTCATTATTTTTTTTCTTTATTTAGAAGTATTCAAGTTAAACATATCTTTTCTTGCCTTTTTAAAAAATCAAAATTTTCAAATAACATTCCCTATGCGCAGATTGTGTGTTGGCACTGTGTCAGGTGTTGGGGATACAGTGGTGAACAAAGCCCAGGGAGTTTCCAGTCCGGTGAGAAGCTTGCAGTCATGACTAACATGGACGTACTCTGCTCTCCATCGGGAGTCTTTTTGCCCAAGCCACGCCAGGAAATTACATAGTTGCCCAAACAGTTAGATCTCTTACCCATAGGAATATCAAGCACATATATCAAGTCAAGACAATAACTATCACGTTGGTCCTTTCAAACAGAGGGAATTTAACACAGGGAATTGGTGACAGAGGCGATAGAACTGAGGAGGCAGACGGGACCATGGGGCACTCAGAGGTCGGCAACACAAAGGACTGACTGGAGAGACACGGAAAGGAGGCATTATCAGAACCCAGATACTGGCTCCCTTGGGTGGTTCTAGAATCACAGTGGGGACTGCTTGGCTGAAGCTGGGGTCCTGCACAGATGCGGCTACTGCGAGGGATGACCCTCAAAGTAGAGTGAGAAGGAGAGAATCCTCGGTTTCCCCCTTTGTCTTGCACTCGAATCTTCTGCAAGCGCCTCTGTTGAACAGACCTACGTGGGAGGACGAGCAGTCTGGAAACCAGCATCCCTGAAGTTCAGCGCAGAGCAGGGGACAGCGGAGAATGGATCTGAGAACAAATTCTGAGGAGGGGAGAACTCCAGCTGCCCTCCAAAGGGATTTCTGCTCAGCTGGATCAGAGAAAGAAAGTTTTCAGAGAAGGCCAGGGCCACTCCCTGGGGCAGCATGGGGAGCTGCGACCTCCGCAGGCCAGCAGAGAGCTGGAGGGCAAAGCGGGGCAGAGGCACAGGGACCTCCCTCAGAACCAAGGTTCTTGGATTCTCCACCAAGCCCCACATTCAATCCAGTTTTTCTTTTTTTTTTTTACTTTTTTCTCTTGCAACAGTGCTCAACATCTGCCTTCTGCACCAAGAGGAAATCAGTTTAATGGTGAATCCAAGCAGGTATCAATGTGTCTGCATTCACTGGCCTTTTACAGACTCAGGGAAGGAATGCTTAACTCAAAGAAATCAATTGCAAGCAGCATGGCATTTAAGGCAAACAGATTTTGGGCAAAAGGGTCCTATTGGGACCCTCAGTGGGCTCCTGCCTCCCTGCCATAAAGAGCTCTGTATGGAGGTTTGACTCATCATAGTTATACCAGGACCGTGGCAAGTTGGGTATAGTCTCACCTTGGCACAGTCCTTCCCCAGGACCAGTTAAAAAAAAAAAAATTTTTTTTAAAATTCCAATCCATTGTGGACCTATACTTTTGTAAAATATAATGTATCTTTTAAAAGGAATTACTAGAAAAGTTTAATAGTAAAAGACATACAATGCATAAGTTCAAATATTTTTTATTAGGTTCAACAGGCATATAGTGACTCCATCCAACTACAGTGGAAGTTTCTAAATTCTTACTCTCTATTCTGTACTCATCTCCTTGTAGACCAGCCAGCGAGTCTCTGGACAGGTCCTCGCCCGCTGTCTACACTTGCCCAGAAACACTACCTGAGATCATCCTTCTGATTGCTGGAGGCCGCTCTGGAGGAAGCTCATTTTTCCCACTCCTGCCCTATGTGACCTGAGAGTTTCTGGAAGTCTTGCCCAAGATTTAACAAAAAGCAGGATGTGTGTCAGCAAGAACCTGGTGCAAAACAGCTCCGAGGAGGACACTCAGCAATGGCCCGGAAGGAGCTGGCCCACTCTTGCTTTTTAAGTCATCTGTATGCGCTCTCCCTCCGTGGCACAGGGTCTACATCTTTTCCAACTGCTTCATTTTATGTTCATTTGATGCTGACAACTTGGAAAAGGCAGCAGACATATCTAAAAATGACAGTTATCTTCAGGGAAAGGAAAATGGCAAATATTAGACAAAAAAAGTATGAAGTAAATTTTTCACCCTGCAGGGCCAAAGAAATCATTAGAGTTATCTGACAGCCACAGTCTCCAGGCATGTGACTTGCCCCCTGGCTATCTCATTGCTATTTATATCAGCCGGATGTCTGTGTCTCTCTCTCGGCCAGGGCTGAAATCAGGTGGGATCTGCAGGAACTTAGATACCGCCCGGAGTGAAAGAAACCGGGAAACCCTTATAGCTGTCTTTCTAACGTCCAGAATCCAAATTATTCATCTATAGTTTATAATTAGTTATCTTCTAACACACACACACACACACACACACACACACTTTTATGCTTCTCCCCCAAAATATCACACTGAGCAAATTAAAACTTTAGGAGTTAATAACTATGTCTCTTCCTTAAGATACTACTATACGTACAGTGAGTGGGTATTGAAATAAAGTGAAATAAAAATTGCGCTCTTTGTCTAAGGCCAAAATATTCAATTAAATTATGAAACGGGAGGTTCAAAAAGCCTTCTCTTCCTTACTCTTGACATTGAAATCTACCACACTTTGTGTTAAAAATTTGCAGTGGCTGAAATGTTATCAGGTAATATAATTGAAGTTAAATACATACCTATGGAATATATCGTCAAATGCAATTACCCAGGGATGCCGTGTTTCTTTCCGGTTGAGAAATAGGTTCTCTCTAATGCCCTTTATTAAAGTTTAAAGGAAGGGTTGGCTTTGCCATGGAGAAAGGGGTGGGGAATGAGCTTTCTCGGAGCTGACCTTTAGGAGCTGGTGTGTTGCCTGCAGCCCTTAAATACGGCAAAATGCAGTCATGTTTGTGAAAGAATGTTTAAAAACAAAAACAAAAAAACAGAAAAACCTTCACCTCCCAATCAGCCCCCAAATTCATCTCCCAAGATCTCTCTGTGTTTTTGACATGTCTTGATCATCCTTCTCCTGGCAGCTAAAATCCTAAGCCATGTGTCAAAGCGTTTATCAAAGAGAAGCTTGACTGTATTTTCTTCACATTGTTTCAGTGGTAGATTCTCATCACCAGAACTTACAAATCTGTTCCCACAGTCTTTTGACAAGTCAGAGTTTCTCCATTTCACCCTTTAGCAGGATAAGGAAAAAAAAAATCAAAAACCTCTGTAGGTATTGAAATCCTCACTACCACCGAGTATCCGAGTATCTGCTTTCTCTCTGAAGATCACATCTTCTTTTTGACTAGGTTGTGCATTTAAGGCCTGAAAACTGTGACCCCTGTTGCCTAGCAACTGAGCAACTCAGGCCTCAGCCCGGGTGGGGGGGATGATGAGAAAAGGTCAGTGAGCTAGGCGACTCTGTCCTTATCAATATGCCACCGTGGCAGCTACTTTTATTTCTTTCTAGTAATATATCATAATAAGTTTTGTAGGTCTTTATACTGTGGTTTTCCCTTTTGAATAAAAGCATAACTAAGACTTGAGGGGATGTCTGATATAACAGAAAATGTAACCATAAAAAAAAAAAAAAAACCAGAATAGAAATCATCTGACTGCTGAGTACCCCGCCGAGCTGCCTGAGGCAGTTACACATTTCCATTGAGTTATTTTATGATCAGGCCAGTATGTTATTGAAATATTATCTCTTTAGCCTTTCTCATTCTGATAAGAAATGACAGGCTCTCAGAACAGTAATACATACAGAGTACAAAATATGGAGCTGTGCACAAATTTCAGCCGGGGTGAAGAACGTTGGCTTTGGAGAATTTCCATTAAAACCAATCATCCTTGGGTCGCGTTTTCAAAGGCGGCGCACGACACATTCTAATGTCCACTGTAATTGTGATGAGAATTTGGAGCCTCTGTCGACGATCACGTTTAGGCCAATTATGGAACAACAGTAAAGGAAAAGTCTCTGTTGTTTGTGGCAACTTCCTTTAAGATGCGATTTCTTTAGCAGATAATGTAATGCTGTCATGTTTCAGATGCACAGGTGAGGGTTACAATCAGGATTTGAAGGGTCGTTCAGGTAAAGAGGGGAAGGAGATGGAATTAAGAATATAAAATTCCAAGTTAAGTATTCTGAAGGTGGTCAGATTTAGAGCTATTTTGGAAATGACATACAATACATAGAGCTTTGTTACCTTGTTTATAAACCTTTCACGGGAGGATCTTGATCTTATCACTATCTACTTAATGATTCTTTGTTGTTGCTTAATATGTAAGCCCTTTTTATGTAAACAAATTGATATGTATATATTTATAGACATGTAGACATGTGGCCTCTTGTTCTGGGTGTCAGGAGACCTGGGATTTATTGTCCAATCTCTATCTAACCAGCTGTGTGAACTTGGGCAAGCTGGAACCTCGCAGGGTCTCAGCATTGTCCCCTGTAGAATGAAGAACTTGAACTACATAATTTCCAGCATCCTTTCCTAGGATTCTTTCATCCTCTGTCAGCTACATTTCCCCCCCTGTTCTAGATATACATAATCGTATTTTTGTTATGCAAAGTATGATATCTATGTGATTTTGTAAAATCACCACTTATATTTCAAGACTTTTTGATCTTCTGACAAGTGACTTGTTAGAGGCTGTAAGTTTAGGTGTTCTCAATTATTAGCATCATTTTTGGGTTGTATAAATTGGCCTTCCATAAATCTGAAGTTAGCATTTTCTTCTGTTCAGCCCAGTCTCTGAACTTATGGGATTCATGATTGTTTTGCTTTTCTCTTCTTTTCTTTCTTTCTTTTTCTCTTTTTTTATGGCATGAATGTAGAAGCAGATGTTGTCTCTCTCCTCACAAATGCTGCACAGTGAATCATCGTAGCCTCTCTGTAAAATTTTAACTTAATGGAGTCCTGGCATTTCTGATGAGATGAGGAACTTAATTTTATAGAACAACCTATTGAACAAGCTGTTCTTGGACATTCCCATCTCAACTAAATGTTAAAAGTATTAAAATTCACATTAGCACCAGAGGAAATTTTGCATGGGTAATCCTTTAATACAGTGTTTTATGGCTCTATTAGCTGCACAGCAGCTGGTGACATGATGAATTTAATCCATTAAAAAATTCAGTAAGAGGTTTAAAAGTCAGCTTTTTAAAACATTATCTTGCTGCAAGGAAAGAGAAATTCTCCTCAGGGCTAGAAACAGGGTGGCTTCACACTGCGGCAGGTACAGGAAACACACCTGCACAAAAAGCATTCACATGCTCAGAGACTCACACCTGGGGCAGGATTAGGCTGATGGTTGAGAACTCAGGACACAGGACCAGAAGGGGCTGAAGCAGTCGAACATCTCAAACTCACATCTTCCATTTCTTTCTTGCGTTTCAGAGAAGGTTTAACATAGGTATTAAATGACGGAGTTATTTCTGAATGTGTTAACATTTTTATTTGTGTCAATGTATATAGTCTTTGTGCAAAAATCAGAAATTCTCTGAGCCTTTATTTAAGGAATAATTATCTTAGGAGGAAGTGAGTAAGAAAACATTTTCCACCCTTGATATAAATAAGCTTCGTCAAAGTAATTTGAACATAAAAGCTTTGGCCTGAGGGATCTAAGATCTCACCTCAGAGAAATGCTCCCAGTTTGTACTCTATGGGGAATTGGGGTAAATTGTGGGCCCAGGATGGCCAAGTTACATCTTGGATGGCTTACTAAGTAAGGACCTGGCTAGGAAGGGACTGATAGTTTTAACCACTAACCTTCAAATTCTTCATTTATCTTTCCAAATCCAGATTTACTTTCTCAAAAAGAAAAAAAAAACCTACATTGTCCACCCCCAATAGATTTTGCAAGCGACTAGGTAGGATTATTGTTTTCAAAAATCATGAGTTTGTTTAAAAGAGCATTCCTTTGTAACAAATATGTATTTCTGAGCAGCAGGAACAAGTCACCTTGGATCAAATTGCCCAAATGAGTTTGTTACTATATTCAACCCTTGTGAGTGAAAAAATAGGTAGCTTAACTTAGCAGTGGTTTTTGCCTAAACAACTCATTTATATAATTCCCGTGTTCACGTAAAGGCGCTCATGTTGTATCCTCACTTAGCATAACTTGCTGCAGAAGGGGAATTGCCATTTCTCGTGGTGCAGCTATTATGGATCATAAGAGCAAAAATGAAATCCACTTCATCTGCCTCGCAGGAGAGCGCTAATGGTACCTAAAGTGTAAACAAACCACCAGGTTGAAAATGGAAACAGCTATTGTATTCTAAAGTATTAAAAATTTGTTTATTTTTCTTCCAACATTAAAGGCTTCATCTTTCCTGAAGTGCTACCTGGATACGAAAGGTCCTTCCTTCTGTTCCATGGAAGGAGACATGAATGTTCTAAAATTATTCTTTTCCTTAATTTCCTCCACCAAAAAAATGCTACCAATACTTTGTCTTGTAATGGAAAATTGGATGTATTTAGAAAACAGTTGAACTTGAGAACCGATCGCTATGAGCATGAGTGAAATCTGTTTTGATAATATCTAACCCTGTGTTTGAGGCTGATGGAGCTAGATGCACCCCTCCCCGCTCCCCGTGCTTTTACAAAGGCGCCTTTCATGGGTGTGCAGTAATGTGTTTCTTTTTCCAATCTACATGGTTCCTTGTGACTGAACCTGTTGTAAGAAGGGTTATGCAGTCTGAGCGTTCGACTAATGATACCGCCTTTTTTTATTTTCTTAAAAAAATGAAACACAAACCCCACTAAAATGATTTTCTTATTGGAAAAAAAATGCATAACCGAAATCCAGTCAATAGCGTCATCATAATCATACACACGATTTCCATGTATACACTATTTTCATAGGCAAGAGGGATTTTTGTTGACATTTCAGAATTTATACAAAGGATAAAGCAAATGTAAAATCATCAGATCTCTTTGACAAGCATAGGTGCTTTGTTAGTATTTAGTGTGTTACTTCCATCCTCAAAGAATTTTTAAACGATTTTAAAAATTTTAAACACAAATTTTTAAATTTGTGTTTGTATTTGATGGTTTGATCAATTCTAGTGATTTTTGAATTAGGATAGTACAGGCTGGACCAAACTGGGTTAGTTGATGTGTAATTAGCTACTCCTAGCATCTAAGAAGGACCCCTTAGCCACTTCAACCTCCTGCCACCTCCCAGTGGGAAGCTCTGGAAAGTCTGACACCCTCTTTCTCTCATATAAATGTGCCATCCACAGATAGCCTCTGTGTACTGGCCCCTAGGATGTTAATTTCTTGACTGTTGGGCTGAGACCTGTTGGCTCAAAAGCCCACCAGTGCCAAATCCAAATTTTAACACGTCAATTATTTTAAAAATAGCTCCAACAAGCAAATTTTGAAGCCATTTAAAGACTGCCTGTTTTGCATACTCTGCAAAACCTCACTCAACAGCTGTCACCTAATGATAAGACAAGGCCTTGCAGTTATAAAATCCCAAGCTGCTATTCTTCCCAGCGAGAGCCCTCCTGAGCTCCCTGCCCAGAGACTCCTCACTGTGCTGCTGAGTGAAGGCACCTGGACACGCAGCCGCCTCTTCTCCTGGGGGGAGTTCCTCTGCCCACCTCCCCTTCTGAGTAGCCACACCTGTGCTCTGTAGCTTCGGCACAGACTTCCAGCTATGAGGGACTTTGTGTCCCATGCAACCCTGTCCAAGCACCAAGCTCCTTGTGTATTGCTGCCTCTTGTGGTCATACCTTTTTCCTTGATCAGCCCCAAATCCCTCAACACCCTGACATCCTCCTCCTCCTCCCCCTCCTCTTCCTCCTCCTCCTCCTCTTCCTCCTCCTCCTCCTCTTATTTCACAATAAACAAAGCAAACTTTAGTGCTATGGGCTGAGGGGAGGAAGAATATGGAGATGTAGAAAAGGCTGCTAGAACATGCACAGCCCTGACTACTGTGAGACAAAGTGATGCATGTAAGAAGCCATGTTTGCCCCTTTCTGCTTGAACCCCAGACTCTGGGACGAAATGCAGCTCTCGGGAAGAGTACCTCGAAGACAAAACAGGGTAGAGCAGGTGGCCCCCCATGTCTCTTGTTTGAGTCACTACATTCCATGAAAGATAAATGACCCTAGCCCTGCCTTTTCCTACATGTAATATAACCCTGACAAGGTTAGTGGTTATTCCTCTACAAATGCACTTTAGTGAGCTATAGCCAGTGTCCTCTTACACCCACACTCGGAGGTGGTTTTGCACGTGCTGCACCTGCACCACCTGTGCGGAAACTGTGACCTGCAGCGCTGTGCCGGGTCAGCCTCAGAATTGCTCCCGGGCTAGGCCTGGGTCTGTTGTCCTCAGTAAGGAGTTCTGAATAACGCTAACTTCAATTCTTTAAAAGCTTGATTTTTTTCCTTTAGTTGACACTATGTTGACATGGTCACTGGTGCCCTGCTGAGTAGCTGGCACAGGGAACTCCCACCTGAGTAAGCTTTGGGCTCAGGAAGCTTCGGCCTCGCTGGGTGGGCAGCATGGTGCACCTGAGCAGAGAGCAGATCGAGTGGCTCCTCCTCACCTGTGCTCCCACAGCCATGGCTGGGGTCCTCCTCTGCTCCCTTTCTGCTCGCATTCATTCATTCATTCATTTTTCCCTCCCACGGATTTTGATGGACTCCCTCCTACATGCCTGGCACTGCCGTGTGGGCAGTGGGGTCAGTGAAGAATGAAGCAAAGTACGAATGTGATTAATGGTGCCGGGGAAATTGCATCGGATAGGAAAGGCAGCTAAGGGAAGAGCCCAGTGGAGGGAGGGGAGGAGGGAGGAGGGGGAGTCAGAGGGACAGCATGGGGGTGGGGGCCAGGAACCTTCCTTTCACTCCTCTCAGGCCTGGGGTCTGAGGCCGGGGTCGGGGGGTCAGAAGCTGCAGTTCCCTAAGAACACTCCTGTCGCAGCAATCCCAAGATCAATGTCCAGTAATCCCAGGAAGTGCTCAGGGTGAAAACTGGGCTCAGTGGAATGCTCACACCACACTGCCCTCCAAGCCAATGCATGTCCAAGCGCGCGTGCGCACGGGTCATCGCGGGCGGTGCCGACTCGGAGGGTCTGCGCGGGGCCGAGAGTCTGTACGCCCAACGCCGGCACCCAAGTGCTGTGACGCGGCTGGTCCGTACCGTATTTTGAGTAATGAGACTTCTGAGATTCTTTCTGTCTCTTATTCTAATAAAATCACTAAAAACAACAATAACAAAAAAAACCTTCTAATTAGCCCAGTTTTATTTGTCTAGCAGTCATTTACAAACTCACTACAGCACAACTATGGGCGCTTCTGGAAACATTTTAGGTAACATCACGCTCTCAGCCTCATGGTGGTGCACTGCGTGGTCAGTCAAGAACTCTACGTACTGTGCGTGAGTGCGTCGCACTGGAGTGTGTACGTGTGCCACGGAAGTCCTGGCAGAGTGTATTTTGCAAAAACATCTACCAGACTGTTTTCCATGCTCTATGGGAACCTCGTTGAATCCTCATCAAGAAGTGGAGTCTGTATTTCCTCTCCTTGCCGCTGGGCCTGTGTGACAATCTTGGCTAGCAGAGCATGGCTGAAGTGTGAGTTGTGAAGTTGGGTCACAAAAGGTGGTTCTGTTTCCACCTGTTCCCTCTCAGGTCGATTTTCTGATCCTTCAGTTACCACACGAGAAGTTTGGCTACGCTGAGGCCACAAACGAAGAGCCCACATGGAGAGATGAGAGTGAGAGAGAGAGACAGGAGGGAGGACAGAGAGAGGGGGGCGCCCAAGGAACCCCAGCTGTCCCAGCACCCACTGTTTGATCCTTTTGGCCCCGGGCACTAGATATGAGCGAAAGCTTTCGGGACAACCTCATCCCTGATGCCCAGCTACGGACTGCTTGCAAGTGTACGAAAGATCTCAAATAAAAACTGCCAAGCTGAGCCCAGTTAGCTAACATATTTATAAGCAAAATAAATGACAGTTATTATTTCAAGCCACCATTTTGAGGTGATTTTTATGCAGCAATAGATGTCCTAGAAGAGTCCAAATAGTAACAATTAACCAGATCGAGGACTTGCTTTTTTGTTTCACTTAGGGCCAGAAAGAGACGTGGTATAATTTTTGTTTAAGCTTAGATAAAAAATATTACTCTTAGAATTTTCCGGTGGATGGAGTCCTCATTGCCTGGAGTTAGGATCCAAAGTGTAGCCTCTCTCTGTCTTCATACGCTTGCAAGGATAAGGCTGTATTCCATAATGCCAGACGACACAATCTGATCAACAAGCAGACACCCATTAAAATGAATGACTGTCAAAATTTTTTCGTGCTTATTTGTTATTAACGACTGGGAATGTGAAGGTGCAATTCAAATAGTTTATTATTGTTGTAGGTTTGTGGCAATATATTACAGTTTACGCCTTGGCTTGGAAGTTGATTACAAGTTTTATGAGACTGAGTGCCTGTTATTGGCAATCTTGATGTTTTCTTTTTCTCTGTAACATGTCACAGACAATTGATTTATATGTCGTCAATGATTTTTTTATATTATATCATTTCAATAAAAAAATTAAAGAAGAAAGCGTGTCATAGGGAGTGGAAAGAGGATAATGAAGGCTGCATCAGTCATATGGAGGGATTTTAAAGTGTATTAATAATCTTTGTATACTGTGAGGAATCCATTCTAAGAACATTTTATATTCTTTGCAAGAGACAAAACAAGTCATCAGCCACTTCTTATAAACACAGGTGGTGCTTATTAACTGAGAAATAAAAATTTTACACTCCTGATGATTAGCTAGACAAGTTTTCATGTGCTCCTGCACTTTTGGGAAATGGCTTTTATTTTCTCTCCTATTTTTTCCTCTCAATTCTGATTACTTTCTTTCTATATGAACAGCTTGAGTTAGTGGTGCAGTGATACCTAAAATATCTCTGACAGATTTTGCAGGGGGGGAAGATATTAGCAATCTATTTTACAAGGATCATGACAATAAAATATGACATTCTACAAATTTTACCAGACATGGCCATGCAGCCTCAATGCAAATAAACAAAGAGTTCATATGTGAATAGAGAATTATGATTTATATCTACAAATAATTGGCTAAAAAGGGAAAATCCAATTTACTAGTTTTATCTGTTATTGCTACACATTGCACGATGTTTCTTAAAATGGCCCGAGTTGACTGATTATTTTGTGACTGTTTTAATACATATGGAAGACAGCACCAAAAACAGTAAGGACAACAACAATGAAACGAAACAAAAGACAAACTAAAAGGATTCCGTGACTCAGTAGGGACAAAGGACACAAATGAAAAAGTCTTAATAGTTCATCCAACTGAGGCTGAGTGTGGAGGTTTGTTTCATCCATTACATGTACTCTTTGAGGAAGCTAGAGGCTGTGGAGAAAGCTTTTGAAAGAGGAGGCAATGGATCTTAGAAAACTTCAAGAAGAAAAATGTGTAGTGTAAGAAGTTGTAAATCTAAACCTCTGGAGAGTAGGAGGGGTGAGAAGTCTGTACATACTATCACCTAGAGGGCAAGTGGTTTGGAGACACCGTCTGACATCAGAGAGCCTTGAATCAGGCTGGATAGAGAAATTTGAATTTAATGCATGTTGTAGAGACAGTTTATGGGACAGTCTGCAGATACAAGAGCCCTTTTTCTATGAATAAGATTTACTTCTCACAGTCCTTTGTATTAATTTCCTGCTCAAAGTGCTATAGAAATATTGTATGTGAGCACAGATTGGTGTGTATGAAGGTGAGTAGGTAAAAAATATTTCTTTAGTTAAATATATAAATGTCTATCAATTATGTATACTTTAAAATTATAAACTACTTCAGATGCTGGCATAGACCAGGATGATCTAAACCTATTCAGCATTAATTGGGAGATAATACAGTAGCTAGAGAAAAATGAATTGTATAAAAAAGTAAATTATGCAGCAAAGCAGGGGACCCAGAGTGGGAATAATTGAGAGGCTGAAGCCTGGATTATTGATCGTGGCTCTTGCAGGACATTTATCAGGGTGGGGTGCCCCAGTCATATGAGAAGAAAGAAACCTCCACTTGTAGCAAAGAATTCAGCAACTGACACCAAAGAACAGGTTTCTGGAAAGTGATCACTTCCTGCACTATGTAATGGAATGGACTCCCTCAAATGAGGGATTTGAAACTTAGCACAAGCAAAAGTTGCCTCAGGTCTCAGACAACTCTTACCTCTGAATTCCTTGAGGAACACTTGTACTATCAGTTCATCTGCTCACTTGCCCAGGGAGCTGGTTAGACCTTCTCTCATCGTGGGTGGAGCCTTCCTTGGCTGACAGTACGCAAACCAAGAAATAGGAGAGGGTAGGGGGAGGAACAATAAATACCTGCTAAAGAAGTTTATTATCAACTATATTTGGAATTGAATATTTTCTAGGGGGAAAGTTAAGGAAACATAATTTGGGGCTTGAGATTTAGAGCCTAGACAATGAAGACTGTTTAAGGCTATTTTATCTCTTAGCAAAGAAATTTCACGGCTGAAGTAGTGGCCCAAGAAAAAGGTACAGAGGCTTAATGATTAGTATTTATCGAGCACATACTACATGTCCAGCATCTGTTAGTCTTGCTTTGGAAATGAAGAGGAATGCAAGTACTATTTTGAAGAAAGAAGCAGCAGAAGTTGATGACATTTGCTGTGTGTTTGAGTAGAGGCAGTGGAGAGGTAAGTGTCAGTATGAAATGGTTAAAATTTAACACGTAGGGTTTTTTTTTTTTTTTGAGAAAAAAAGGTGGAATACCTGTCCATTTGAGATGAGGGTGAACTGGGGCTGAAAAATTATAAAGAGGAAAAAAAAAGAGTGTAATTTAGTGAGGAAGAAAAAAAAAAGAAAAAAGAAAGGTAAGTATATCTATTATACAGATAGGTGGTTTTCCCTAGGGGTCCTCTGCAAACTTCCAATTGTCTCTGGTGGTTGACATAATGTCCACAGGCAAAAGGGCGATTTCAAAGAAAAAGTGGTGAAATTATTTTATTCATATATTTGAAAGATTTTGATAATCACAGAAATTCTATTATGTGAGTTACATAATATATTCAATTTAGTAAAAATCACAGCAAATATGGTCAAAAGTGATTAATTGATAATGGTATATCAGTTCCTATTAGATTAGTGCTTCCACAGATGACAGTAACCTTGGGACAAAATGTGAAAAACAGCTACTTGAAGGCACAGGGGAGCAACTGGAAGCAGGCAGATACTAGAGGAGTACTGAAAGCTGGGCCAGGGGAATAGAACTGAGTGATTCTTACATTTATTTGTAAGGCTTTTTGCTTAAGGGCAAGTCCCAGTTGGTGCCACCTGGGGTTGTTAAAACTTGGATAGAGACCCGTCATGTTACTGGCTTTAAGGAATCATAGGACAGAAGTCCAGGTCACAGCACCTGAAAATTGTGATGGGAAATCCCACAAAGGACAGAGTTAGAGCAAAGGGGGAGCCCCCAGATCTGTCCAAATCTTTGGACAATCCCTGAACAACGTATTTGAAGGGCAGACTTCAAGCAGCCAGACCAAAGCTTAAAGAACTAAACTGAGGTTTCAGAATTTGGCATTTGAGTTCAGCCAGTTGAATTATCTTGCTTAATAAAATACATTTTAGATTAATGAGCAGAATCCATAATTTATACAATAGAGCATTCCTAATGTTCAGTATATAATCTCAAACTACCAGACATATGACGAAAAATGAAAATGTAATTCATACTCAAGAAAGGAATCAATGGAAAGTGATCTCAAAATGAAGAGATGTTAATATTATCAGGCAAGGATTTTAAAGCATCTATTATAATTATGCTCAAGGATGTAGGAAAATATGCTTAAAATGAAAAAATACAGGAAATCTCACCAGAGAATTATGAACTATAATAAAGTAGAACCAAAAGGAAATTCTATAAAAAATACATCTAAAATTTTAAAAATTGCTATATATGCTTGACAGCATACTGGATGTGACAGAAAAAAGTTAGTGACCTTGAAATTATCCAATCTGTAGGACAAAAAGATAACAATTTTAAACAGAAATGAATAAAAGACCAAATGAAACCATGGAAAATATCAAAGTACCTAATAAATGAGTAATTTGAGTCCCAGAAGGAAAGAAGAGGGAGAACTGGCAGATAAAGGTAATTAAAGTAGGCTTGATATAAAAAGAAAATATCTAAACCAGCTAGTGAAAAATGATATTTTACATACAATAGAACAGCATTCTGGATAATCACTGATTTCTCATTAGAAACTCTGGAGACCAGAAGAGAATGGAATAACTTCCTTAAAGTGCTGAAAGAAAAACCAAAAACTTTCAACCTTGAATTCTATATTTAGTGAAAAAATCCTTTAAAAATGAAGGCAAAGGAAAAAAGTTTCAAATGAAAATCAATCAAGAGAATTTGTCAACAGCAGACCTACACTAGAAACACTAGTGAAGTTTTTCTGACTGAAAGGAAATAATACCAGATGTTAACTTATATTTTCAGCAAGGAATGAGAAATATCAGAGATGGTAAATATCTGGGTAAATATAAAATAATTTTATCCTTTCTTATTTTTCTTTTAAACCACGTAGGTCTGTTTAAAGCAATAATCATACACTTTTCTTATGGGGGTATATATTGTATGTAGATGTAATACACATGCCGATGTAGCATAGAAGATGGGAAGAAGTATAGTGCTGATTGTAAAGAGGCTAAAAAATGAAGGGTGTATATTGTAATCCTTATAGCATCTATTAAATAATATATAAAGCAATAAAGCTAAAAAGCCAACAGGTAAATTAAAATGGAATTTAAAAAATATTAAAGAATCTAAAATAAGGCAAGAAAACAGGAACTGGGGACTAAGAATTAAAGAGGACAGATAACAAATAAATAATAAAATAATAGATAGGCCTAATTCTAATCATAGTGATAGTATACTAAATATTAATGGTCTAAACACTCCAATTAAAGGGCAGAGATGATCAGACTGAATAATAAGCAATACCTAATTATGTATTGTCTACAAAAAAATGTGCTGTAAATGTAAATACATAGATCAACAGGAAATGGATAGAAAAAGATATACCATGCAAATAGTAACAGTAAGTAGAGGAGAGTGGAATTAATATCAGATAAAACAGACTTTAAGACAAAATTCATTACCAGAGATAAAGACATTTTATAATGATTAAAAGAGTTGGTTAGGAAGTGACAACAATCATAAATATGTTTAAGCTTTATAATGGGGTTTCAAACTATGCTAATCAAAAAACCACTTGAGACTGTAGCACGTCTCTTAGAAATTGATAGAAAAACTACACAAAAAATCAATAACAATGTTGGCATCATTTGAATATTTGTCCTCTTCAAAACTCATATTGAAATTTGATCCCTAATGTGATAGCATTGGGAGGTGGGGCCTAGTGGGAGGTGTTTGGGTCATGAATGGCTTGGTTCTGCTCTCAAGGTAGTAAGTGAGTTCTCCCTCTTGGGAGACTGGATTAATTCTGGTAGGAATGGATTGGTTCCCTTAACGGTGGGTTGTTATAAAACCAGGATACGCCTCAGATTTTCACTTCTTAAATAGGTTCACTTCCCTTTGACCTTCTCCACTATATTGTGATGCAACATGAAAGCCCTCATCAGAAGCCAGGGCCATGCCCTTGAACTTCTCTGTCTGCAGAACCATGAGATATGAAAACCTCTTTTCTTTATAAATTACCTAGTCTCAGGTATTCTTTTATAGCAACACAAAACAGGCTAAAACAGACATAGACTCTCAGAACAAAACTATCAACCACCTTGACCTAACTGATGTTTATATAATACTACACCCAACAAGAGCAGAACACATATTATTCTCAAGTGCCTGTGCTATGTTCACCAATATAACATAAAGGTTAACTATGCAGTACAAATTTCAATAAATTTAAAAGGACTGAAATCATACAGAGTATGTTCTCTGATTACAATAAAATAGGGAATAAAAATCTATGAAAACCCTAGATATTTGAAAATTAATCAACTCACTTCTAAGTAGTCAAAGAAGAAATCACAGGGACATTTAGAAAGTATTTTTAACTTAATAATAAAATACTATATACAGAAATTTGTTAAATACAGCTAAAACAGGCTTAGAGGGAAATTTATAGCTTTAAATACATATGTTAAAATTTATGTGAAAATCAAAGAAACTAAAGCCAAAACAATTAAAAAAAATAACATAATCGGAAAGCTCTATTAATCAAAACAGTGATATTTGCAAAAGGATAGACAAGTAAATCAATGGTGGAGAATAGAGTCTAAAAAGAGACCCATGCATCCAGATGAAGTTTATAAAGCAGTTCTCTGAACATTTCTTTCAATTTTTCTGTGGGTCTAAAATTATGTCAAAATAAAAAAATCTAAAGAAAGGAATGTAAAAATGTTAAAATGATTTGATAAATGATTTGAACAATAACACAGTGGAGTAGATACTAAACAAATCGGTGAAAGAAATTTGTAAAACAGCTATGTCAAAGAAAGTATTTATTCTGAAATGTAAAATTTCCTAAAGATTATTCTGTAATACTTTCTTCCATTTACAGAAAAACTTACATATTACAACTGAGAATGAAAATTTTAATGTGTAATGAGTGTATCATATTAAAATCTAGAAGCATACATATTTAAAAAATTAGGACTCAACAAACCACTTATAAAAAAATTCTTAAATAAAAATGAAAGCAAATCTATAACCACACATTACTTCAGATGCTGTTCATGCCCATCCCTAGCCCCTCAGCCTTGTCTAAGTTCACTTGCAGCTGAGATGAACAGCATCCATGAATGGCAAGTTTTTGGCCTCAAACTACTATGGCTTTGTATTTCTTCACTTTAAGGACTTCTTCAGTGTGTTTAGCTCACAAGTGTGGTCGCCTAGAATTATTGAGGATTTCGCACACTCAGGAATGTTTATGAATACATACCCCAGCTTCTCCTTTCCTCAATGGGACATTTCTGGAAAATGTTATAAACATTTTCTCTGGGATGGAGCTCTGGTTGCCTGTAGCCTTAAACCACTTATTGAGTCATCATTTACTGGCTTTTCTCTTGCCCAATATCACTCTCCTCACTTCCTCACTTGTGTATCCAAGAATCACATCCTAGATAACTTTCTACATCCAAGTACTTGTTCAGGGACTGCTTTCAAGGAAAGCCAAACTACTACACACATTATCTTAAAATAATATAAAGAAGATCGCTACATCTCAAAACTTACAGGATGTGACTAATACACTCTGAAGCAAATTTGTAGCATTATACATTTTTATTATTGAAAAAGAAAGAAGAATTAAGAAGTTCATTTAAAAGGTTAGAAATAACTAACCAATACCTAAGACAAGTAGAAACAAGAAAATCATACAGATAAACACACATGCAAAATTAATTTGTTGGAAAGCAAATAAAAAATAAAATTAATAAATGCAAGAGGATGATCTTCGGGAAAAAAATTAAAAATCAACAAATGTCTGAAAATTCTGATGAACAACAAGAAAATAAAAATGAGAGAAGAAGCAAAATGAGAAAGTGATTATTATATCAGGTATTGAGGAAATCAAATAATTTAAAGAGATTGCTGTAAGTCTATGCTAATAATTTGAACACCTGGCAAAATAAATAATTTTTAAGTAAAATACAAATTATAATTAACTTAAGAAATCGATAACTGAATGTAATCATAGAAGAAATTAAAAATGTTTTTGAAGAATTATTTTTAAAATGCTTTAGAACTGGATTATTTTGACTTAACTTTGTTTAAATTTTCAAATCATAGCTCATTTGTATGTTATACAAGCTATTTCTAAGTACAGATGGAAAGAGTTCTAAGTCCTTTCATAAAAATAGAATAAATTTGATACCAAAACCAGAGATAGATCAAAAAGGAGAACAACCATTGCTCATTATTTTCTCCTGAATATGCTTAAAATAATGAAAAATATCTACAATCAAAGGGCAATAGTTTACTAGGCAGTAAAGACCTAAAGGCATTGCCATTATAATTTAGAACAAAACATGGGTGCATGCTATTACCACTATCAATTTACATTGTTCTGAAAGCTTTGGCTATTAAAAATAAGACTAAAAAAAGGATAGAAGAGGTAATACGTTTGTTGCTGAGGAATAAAACTATTATTGTTTGCAGATGACATGATAGTCTATCTAGAAATTGCAAGAGATCAATTGAAAAACTGGCAAATCTAATAAGGTTTGTTAGTTAATTAATTAGATTAATAACTCTTACAACATAGACACACTGAATAGATAGATTAAACAAGACAGGAATTTATTTTCATCTGTCACAACAGTCCAGAGTGAGTTCAGTAGTCAGGAATGGTAGAATTGCTCTGCTCCATGTGGTGATTCAAGACCCAGGTTCCTTTTAGCTTCCTGTCCAACAGTCTTCTAGAACAGGGGTTGGCACACATTTTCTGCAATGGCCCAGAAAGTAAATATTTTAGGCTTTGTGGTGTATATTGTCTCTGTCACATTTTATCTGCCTGCCTGCCTGCCTTTCTTCCTTCCTTCCTTCCTTCCTTCCTTCCTTCCTTCCTTCCTTCCTTCCTTCCTTTGTCCTGCCTCCTTCCCTCTCTTCCTTCCCTCTCTCCCTCCTTTCCTTCCCTCTCTCCCTCTCTTTCTTTTTTCTTATTTATTTATTTGTTTGTTTTTAACAACCATTTAAAAAGGTAAAACCCTTGTTAGCTCACAGGCTGTACAAAAATCAAGCCACAGGGCCCACGGGATGTATCTGGCTAACTCCTTCTCTAGAAGTTTTTTTTTTTTTTTTTTAACTTCTTTGTGGTTAAAGATGATTCATTTCAAGCCTGTGTTCCAGGAGAAAAACATAAACTTTCTTTGGAGGTGACTTGGAAGAGGCACATATCACTTCTATTCACATTCCATTAGCCAAGCATAGTCACTTGCCCACACATAGATGCCAGGGGGTTTGGGAAATCTGAGTAGCCATGTGACCAAAAAAGGGGGAAAAAACACACTTGGGTGGGATACCTATAAATTTGTCTTACTGGTTAAATAAGAATTTAAAACAAACTCAATACTTTCCCAAATAGCAATAATTGCCAATTAGAAAATATAATGGAAAATGGATTTTTTACAATAGCAAATTTTCTCTAATAACTACCTAGAAAATTTTGAACCAGAAACATTCAGAATCTACCTGAAGAAAATTTAAAAATATATAATGAAGAAAGTAAAAGTTGACAAATTAAATAAAGGAAAGACAAATGAGATTCCTAGATGGAAAAACTGAGTATTTAAAGTACGTTATGTCAAATTTTCTCAAATTATTATAATAATTGATAGGTTTAATATAATTCTAATAAAAACTCCAGCAAGATTGCTTTGTGGGTTTGATGAAATGATTCTGAAATGTGTCTGGAAAAATAAATGGGAGAAAATTCCCAGAAAATAAATTTGAAAAGAAATGAGAGGGAACTTGATCTACCAGATATTTAATTGTAGGTGCCATCGGTCAAAAGGGGCTTGAGGGGAGATAGCATAGTTGGAACAAAGAAAGCCCATTGCTCCTTCTAACAATTCTTAGGTCACACAATTTTGGGAAACAGAAGATCCTAGTGCAACCACTTTCTGTGTGACCTTAGGCAAGTTATTTAATGATTCTGAGCATCAATTTTATAATAAAACTAAGCCAATACATAAATTTTTTTTCTGTACCACCTTTTTACCATTTTATAAACTCTTGGAGGAAAAGACTTTGTCTAACTAAAATTATATTAAATCCAACGTTCCTGGTGTAGGTACACCACCAAGGATCTCAGTACATGCCTATGGTTACTGATGATGATGAAGAAGAAGAAGAAGAGGAGGAGGTGGAAGAGGAGGCGAAGGAGGAGGAAGAGAGTAGATAAGTTGACCTGACCTTCTCGTTTATGCTATAGAATTTCATACAACAGCTCATCTAAGAACGAGTTGTCAGTTTGGGTAAAGAAAGCTGCTCTAAATTTTAGTTCTATTCCCAGCCACATAGTATTGGGAATGTTACTTAATTTCTCTGTGCCTATATTTTCAACCTGGTTAAATTCAGATAATAATGTTAACTTGCATGGCTGCAACGACGACGAAGATGATAAAAATAATAAACAATCTATTGATCACATACTGTGTCCCAGGCACAAGGTACTTATAGTACATTAAATCATTTAATTCTTCACACAAATCTTAAGAGCTAGGTACTGTCATCATCACCATCATCATTATAGTATTATTTGCATTTTGACAGATGAGGAAATGGAGGTAAAGGCATTTCTGTAACTTGCCCAAGGTCACACAGCTATTTAACGTTGGCATCAGGATCAGACTGGGGGAGCTCTTCACTATAAGGGTGCTATTTGCATAAATGCCCAGCAATGGGCCTTATCCAGCATAGGTAATAAATAACAGCACAGGTAATAAATCATAACTAAGCAACTGTTGCCTTGGGGTACTCACATTGCACAGGCAGTCAGTAAAGGTTGCACATTGTGATCTAGCTGGTCTGTCTTGTCGTGCAATCTTTATTCAAACAAAGGGTAGCTTAAAGGCTCAGTGAGTCGCTCGAGGTCAGGGGCTATGTCTTGCTTGCAGAGTGGGACAGTGCTTGGCATGTGACAAACATTTAATAAACGGGGCTAGCAATGTGGTGGTTCAGCATCATGACCAAAACGTCTAGACAAGTATCTGGCTCTTTATAGCTCCTCAATAAATATTTCCCGATTGAATGAATTCTTCAGTAAGTTTCTGAATTTCAAATGTCTTTGATATTCCTAAGTTTTCCTAGAGTTATGATTTTAAGGCAGTGAAGGGCACTCCACGGTGAAAAGACTTGTCCTAAATCAATGTTTGTCTCCTATGAGATCTTTCCTATTTAAATTTGGTTTGAAGCTAGTGAATTTGTAAGGGAGTGATAACAGTCTGCAATAAAGGTGAAACCCTAATTCACTTTGAATCAACAGACATTGCTTGAATGTTTAGGAACAGTAACTGATTATTTTCCAGAATCCTGGTTGATGTGTTTTATTACAGATACGCATTGTACCCAGTTTCACACAATCCAGTGACATAAGTTTCAGCAAGGATGATGGATTTCAAAGAAAACGTATATTCTACTTACAGTCTTACCAACATGACTATTTTCAACTGTGAATCAAATGTTTGAGTTGAGACAATGAATATAGCTGTGCTGCTTTATAAGAATTTTGTGGGTTTACTAATGTTCATTTATTTTAATCCTCTCTGTAAATTTTGTCTAGAAACCTCTATATGATTACACTGGTTACCAAGTAGAAATACCCCAGAAAAATGTTATTTCGCTGCGGTGGACTAAATGATTTGCTGGGCAAAAATAAAACCACTAAAGATAACAGATATATTTTAAAATTGTGCTTTATTACAGAGTTTTGTTTGCTAGAATAGACAGTGCCTACATTTTGGAAAATTGGAAGTTTCCAGAATTTTGTTGGGCCAATTTAGGTTCCTTTATCTACAGCTATAGTCTAGCTTACTAAGCACTTGGAAATGGGGTGTCCTAGACTGAGAAATGTGACCTGACTTTATCAACTCTTAGGGAGATGAATCCTTAAAAATGAGAGAAATAACAGTGGGGGGAGAGGGAGAGAGAGAGAGAGAGAGAGAGAGGTGGGGAGAGAGTGAGCAGAGGCTGGAAAAATAATCCTTTGCTTTCTATATTAGCTCCTAAGATCATCCCCAAATAGCTGCTTGAGACCTCAATTTATTGAACCTAATGGAGACGAGCCACCGAATGGTGGGACTGATAATGATTATGATGTGCAGCTTCGCCGAGGTCATGGGCTTGGTTAATTCCCTTCCAAAGGGACGGGAGGAGAGAGGGAGCGCAAGAAGGGTGAGCGCAGCCAGTGCAGCCCCGCACTTTCAAGCTAACTGGGAACTGTTTATAATGAATGTCCCTGCCTCCATCAAGGGCATTTCTTCCATTTAACGAGCACGCGGGAAGCAGACATTGCTCAAGTACAAGGGTTCAGTTTGCAGTGAGCCACAAATCACATTTCATTTATCAGGCCCTACAGATGACAGGATATCATCGAATCCCTGGAGAGCCATATTCATTAAAAAGAAATCTTAAGTAATTACAACAATTAATTGACTTGAAACAGTTTCTGGTGGATAAGGTTTACATAATTCATTTGCCAGGCAAAACAAGCCTGATCGAATCCGAGAACATGTTATTTAAGAGCGTCCCTCTGTCTGACAAGGTAGCCTCATGGAAAGGTGCCTGTCAGTTGGAGCCTTTTTTTTTTTTTTTTAAAGGAAAGAATAATTTTTAAAGTGAGAAATGGGAACCTGAAAATATCTGACAGACTCTATTTGAGCCCATGAAATGGTTCTGCAGCACTTCTTTACTTAGCATTGTTTCCGCCACTGATGAATGAAGATGGAAACGGGTTGTATTAATTGAGAACTTTGAGTCTGTAGCTTTGAGGAGGTAGAGATGGGTTCAAAGCAAAGGACTTCCAAAAAGCTGAACAATCATGTAAGGCAAGATCAAGGCCCAGTCTAAGAACTCCATTTCCCCCCAAATAAGGTACAGAAACAACCACTCTTGTCAAATTAATATTTTGCCAACATTTTCAGCAATTAGTTGTAAATATTTTAGCTCTGATATTTAAAAATGTGAGACTCCTGATTCTATTTGGAGAGGAATATTACTGAAGAGCCATAGCAAATAATCTTTTATGTGCTGTGAAATATGATTTCCTAATCACCTGGTAACGCCTGCATCATAATATAACCATATTATCAGCCTTCTGCTATATCAGCATCTATTGTTGGAGAAATGATTTAGAGAAGTCCACATAACAGGAAACCATCCTCTAATACAGGTCTGATGCACCTGATTGGAGTGGTGGACGAATGGATGATGGTAACTCTTAGGAAAACAGCGGGGAGAGCACATGCTGTAGAATATGCTTATTTCATGGCTCCAGGGAGGGCTACTAGGGAATCTGGCTTTTAGGAGTCACAGGGGCAGCCTCGTTTAAAAGGCCAAAGTTGGGACAGGCACTTACATCCAAGAGTGATAGTTTCTCAGGTCTGGTTCTCACAAATTAAGCCACAAACTGCCTGCCTCAATTTCCCCCGGGAAGCTTTCTGAACATAAGAACACAGGGCCCAGGGCAGACACTTGGGCTGAGAATCACCCAGGGAGGGGCGTGAGCCGGTGCTGTTTCAATAGGCATCCTAAAACACGATGACCATGGTGAGGTTCGGAATCATGAAAAAACCTGTAGAATAAATTTTAGTATATTGGAGTTTTAAAAAATTATTCCATTTTCCTTCTCAAGATTGCCCATAGCCTCACTTTTGCCACTTGTTGGAATGTTACACATTTCTGGAGCCTAGAATTACAAAGATAAGTTGCAATGTTATGGGTTTTATCCACAGGCTTTATTGAACACCCAGAGCTAGAGCTACAACATGAATAATGTCCCCCAAAATTTGTTTTGTATTTTCTTGGATTTCTTCGTGGGTAGATAGATTTCTGTTTGTTATTCTATTTTTCAGGTCTATAATTGCCATTTGGTTTAACAAAAATAACTTCCATCTCTTTACTGAGATTTTCTAATTTGTTATTTGTTTTGAGAGACTCTGTAATGAATTGTTGAGGCATTTTTAGGATGCCTGGTTTACAACCCTTGTCAGATCATTCCAGCATTGGATTCACCTGATATTGATGTGAGTTGGTTATCTTTACTCATTCAAGTGGTGATTTTCTTCATATGATGAGTAATTTTTCTATTGCATCCTAAACATTTTGGCCATTATGTTAAGGGACTCTGGGTCTCATGTAAATCTTTTATTTTGGTAGGTAGTCATCTCTTACGGGTTAGCTCTCCGGACCTTGCCTGATTTGGTGGGCTGTGGTTCCAATGGCAGCTGGATTTTCTGCACCTTTGTGGTGTTGTCTGCTTGGTTTACATGGTGCCAGTGAGGCTCTCACTGGTCCCCGTGGGGATGCTGGAGGGGCTGAGGGATGTCCCCAGGTGAGCCTCCCCCACGTGCACCTCGGTGGGTGAGAAGGCTTCCGTGTCTAGCCACTTGCTGCCGGGCAGCTCTGGCATTTCTCAGTGGTGTAGGGAGTTTCAAACCCTGTGGGGTAGGAGAGCATCTCTCCTGGCAGCTTTTCTTGGTGGGGCTCCGGGATCCGGGGGTCTAGTCTCCCTGCCAGGGTGGATGTGCGGGCGTGCCTCCTGTTGTCAGAACGACTCCTGTTTATTCCGGGGGAGGAAGGAGGCTGCCCGGGCTGCCTTCTGGTGCTAGGCTGGTGTCAGAAAATGCTGGGTCTGGGTCACCTTCAGGAGAACGTGAGATGTTCTGCCCTGTGATGTTCCTGGGGACCCAAACCAGGTAGCTTTCATCTTACCACCTTTCAGAGTTCTCCTTTGGTTGCCTCTTGTTCTATTTCCAGGATGTGTAGTTGTACTTGATGGGGAAAAGCAGGGAGGGAGAAATGGGTCTATGCTATGGATAGATTTTAAAAATTAATTTCCCTTAGAACTAAACAGATTTTTTTAAAAATAATTTCAAAGCAAAGTTTTTTGTTGACCTATACTAACATGTGGCTCCAAATTTTTTTTTTTTTTTTGAGACAGAGTGTCGCTTTGTTGCCCGGGCTAGAGTGAGTGCCATGGCGTCAGCCTAGCTCACAGCAACCTCAGACTCCTGGGCTTAAGCAATCCTACTGCCTCAGCCTCCCGAGTAGCTGGAACTACAGGCATGCGCCACCATGCCCGGCTAATTTTTTCTATATAGATTTTAGTTGGCCAGATAATTTCTTTCTATTTTTAGTAGAGACGGGGTTTCGCTCTTGCTCAGGCTGGTCTCGAACTCCTGACCTTGAGCGATCCACCCGCCTCGGCCTCCCAGAGTGCTAGGATTACAGGCGTGAGCCACCGCGCCCGGCCTAAAGTTTTTTTAAAGATAATTTCTTGTGATGCTATTTAAGTGAGATAAGATGTGTTAATAAATTATCATTTGCCTAATTATATTTCTATTTGAAATTATGCATCAAAAATACCACTGGGTTTGCAAAACTCTATAATCTGGGAAGGTAAAACAAAAAAGAAACACTCTGGTTTCAGTTTCTGGTTATATATCAGGGAAAGTTCATACTCTCATTTAGTACTTTTTCTCCCTCTGTCATCCTTGAATGGATAATTGATTATGCGAGATAAAGGCAGCTTTCAGAGTTTATGCCCAAAGTTTTCCAAAAGGTCTAGGTCAGTAGTGCATCAAAACTGGCTAATTAATAGAATTGCCTAGCGATCCGAAACAGTCCTGACCTTCTGGGTCTCACCCTCTAAAAATTCTAAGTCAGTGGGGTGAGGCCCCTGAATGCATATGTTTTTCTAAAGTTCCCTAAGCAGCTATGATGATCAGCCACATTTGATAACTATATTTAACCAAGAAATTAGTATATCTCCAAAATGTGATTGAACCTAAAAAGAAAAGGCCCTTTGCCAAGAGTGACACTTTGTATAGGGAAAGCCAAAAGGAAACTTGAAATGTTAAACTTTGCAATAATTTTGTCTGGCACATTTTAAAAGGGAGAATGAAAATCCAGAAATTACTGAGGAGTATGACAAGGGTTATACCAGGGTTGAGACATCTAGCACGTGAGAAAAATGACTGAGGTAAGGGATGTTTGACTTGGCAAAGATAAGCATTAGGGAGGGCGTGTTAATTGCCTTCAAATGGTTAAAGGATTGTTTGGAGAAGGAATTAGACTTTTACTGTGTGGACTAGGAACCTGCATCTTTAGCAAACTTCCCAGGTGATTCTGAGGAAGTCTTGTGCACCTTGGAGGAAGCAAGCCCCTGGGACATTCCTGGTTATGGGAAGGGTTCATCCAGACTTTCTTAGAATGGTTTGGGTGCTGGAGGATGGGAGAGCTGCTGGGCAGAGTTCAATAGGGAGCCTGCCAAGATGATAAAGGAAGGAAGGAGAGGAGAGAAGGGGAGGGGAGTGGGGGGAGGGGGAAAGGAAAGAAGGAGGGCAAAGAGAGCCAGGGGTGATCTGGGTGTGGAGGGCCCCTGCCCCATCCCACGCTTGTTGTGTGACTTACTGTCATGCAGCTCAGCAGTCTGGAAATACAGCAGAGAAAGCAGGATTGCATTAACTTGGAATCAGGAATGGGGAAGGCAGAGAAAGAGTGAAAGGTCAAGGGACAGAGGGAATTTTGGCTGTTGGTAAGACAGCTTTTGTGCAGGATCTTGGCCAAATAGGAAGGGGGGTAAGTTGAGAGGAAACAGACAGACCTGGAATAGTCAGTGAGGCCGGTGGGCTAGAGGCTACCACCAAGGTGAGGGGCAGGCTCAGGACAGTGAGGAGGAGGAGCATTCTAGATTTGGAGTCGTTCCTGCTTTCCATGGTCTGTGAGATGAGGAGACAGCAGTGGCCAGCATTGGAGCCAGCCGGGAAGCCAACACTTTGCGTAGGACGGTGCTTGTCCAACCCAGGTGTGCGCCAGAATCACCCAGACGGAGACGCTGCTACAACACAGGGTGCTGGAGCCCACCCCAGAGGTTCTAATGCGGTAGGTCTGCCAGGGGCCCGAGAGTTTGCTTTCCTGACAAGCTCCTGGGTGGTGACGATGCTATGGTCCTGGGACCACATTTTGAGAAACAGTGACCTAGGAAAACACAGGCTTTCGATAAATTGACACGCTTGGAAGGGATAAAGACAAAATAAACTGTCCACCATACAGGGTTCCAGAGAACAGAGTAAACATGGCGGGTGTTGGGTTGGGGGTGGTGGTGGAGAGTGTGAGGTCACGATGCGCTGCACCAGGGCGAGAGTTTGGGCATTCTTGCTGCCGGGTGAGCTGGATGGGTTCCAGGGTGTTCTCAGGTAGCTCTACAAGTCTGTATGGGCAGTTCACACTTATCCATCACTAGTTATTTGAAATGGGCTCCTTTCCATGCATATTTAACTTTGTTGATGCCAAAGAGAGGCGTAGCTCATTTCACTGTGCCTGAAAGGGGTTTTGATTCACAGCCAGAATCGAGTGGGGTTGGCACACTCACAAAGAACGAACAGCTAGACAGCAGAGGCCTTTGGCAACACCTGATGGTTTCAGGACTTTATTCTTTTTCTTAAAGCCCTTTCAGTGACTTCCCATTGCCTTTAGGGTACGATCTAGAATCCAGAATACCAGGTACAGAGTTCTTTACAATCTGGCCTCAGGAAATTATTTCTTCCTTCTTTGCTGGACACTAGTCACAAAGGATGTGTCCTGTGTCCTCGCGTGCGCCATGACTTCCCTAGCATCAAGGCCTTCACATGTCTGTGGGTTGTCCTAGAACGTTTTTTCTTTTGCTTTATTAGCTAGCTTCTACTGATTCTTCTAATATCAACACAAGTGACTCTTGTGGGGAGAACTTTCTTAATTATCAAACTAGGGCCCCTTTCTCCTCTTCTTTCTCAAATATATCTCACAGTCGTAACTCCACTTTTACTATCAGTTTTCCATTTTCTACCTGTAAGAGTAGAATGGGAGAGGGGTAACCAATGCATCCCAGTTTGCTAGGACTTTGCTGGTTTTAGAACCCCAAGTCCAATGTCCTGGCCACCCCTCAGCCCCAGGCAAACCAGGTTGCTTGGCCATCTTAGCCTAGTCCCCGCCACCCCCTCAGATCTAACATCGTGACGGGCACGTGTCACATGCTCAACATACGTGCATGAAACAGAATTGAGTCGTGCTAAAAGTGGGTAACAGGCAAATCAGCCCTCACTCTTAATATCCCTCTGACCTCAACAAACCTTACTCGAGAAGGGGAAAAAGATGGCCAACAGCCACTATTCAAATGATTTCGGGGGTCTGGCTTTAACCTTTCACTTTGAAAGTGAGTGGGTGGATTTAAGACTCTAGACATATAACAATCCTCAGAATACCCCTACCTTTCCACTGGGTTCACTAGTAAATTAGTGAAACCATTTTCTTGAGAGAGTTTCCAAAAATTACCTACTGAAATGCAAATACTCTGGTAGGAGATTACTTTAAATTTTATCAGCTGCAATTTTGAAGGGAGAAAAGGAATTAGCATAGGCTCCAGCACAACGTCTGCGGACAGCAGGACTCCTAGGGTGGCCTGTGTCTGCTGTGTTGACACCTGGTGTCTCTTCTTCCTCCACAATCCCGGGGGCATGAATGTCTCCAAGTCAATATGTGATCTGTGCTCATGAAGAAATGAAGTGCCTTCCAAGGAACAAAGCGTCCCGAGTCAAGCGCCAGGAAACAAACTCAGTAATGCATCTGGAAAGCCCTTTGCAATTTTAAACACACTTGACGGCTTCGAACTGTTTCTGCGTATTTCTTCACACAGCGTGTTTAAGAGTTAGCATCGAGTACTTCAGTCTTCCAAACAAGAAAATTAGAAAGCATGTTTTGCTCCCACAGCGACAGAGGAAGGGCAGAGGCTATTAGGACAGCTCATCTCCTACAATATTAAAAACACCCTGACAGCTTCTCCAGGTCAGAGAAGGACCCACCGGGGTTGGGGGCCGGAAGAGCAGGGGCGGTGGCGGCTCTCAGACAGGTGCGTGGACGACTTGTCCCTGCTCGGGAGGCAGAGACGGAAGCAGGAAAAGGGAAACTGAGATGCTTGTCCCCAGACCTGCGAGTGCTACTTTCCTCTCATGCGTGTCTCTACCTCGGACTTTGAGAGAAAAGACGAAGCAAAGCAGAAGACGAAGAGAGAGTGGAGCCAGGAGCTGGGGGAGGACGCTCAGAACCGATCCTGAGCAGGACGGGAGCACGGATTCCCTGCGCTCCCCGCCTCAGGCAGGGGGAGGTGCAGCCTGGAGTGACCCTCCAGCCTTTCCTGACTCTGACAGCTACCCCAGAGACGGGTGCTTCTGTCATCAGCTGAATCTGGGCGCAGAGAGGGGCATAGATCAACCCACACCCAGAGGGACTGTTCCTGTTTGCTATGATACAAATTACCCTAGCAGGTTAGTTGCTTAGAACAAACACCACTTCATTGTGTCTCATGCTTTTGTGGGTCAGGGATTTGGGCAGGGTCCATTTGGATGACTCTTCTGTGCCCCATGGTGTTGAATGTGGTTATGTGGTGGCAGATTCAGACTGCAAGGGGACTGCTCTGAGGATCCTGAACAGCTCTGGTCCCCAACAATATCCGGGTCCTGATCCCTGAAACCTGTGAACATCACCAAATATGGCAAAAGGGGCTTTGCAGATGTGGTTAAGCTAAAGATCTCAAGGTGGGAAGATCATCCTAAATTATCTGGGCGGGTCCTAAATGTAATCATAAGTATCTTTACAAGAGGGAGGGAGAGGGAGATTGGACTACAGAGAGGACAAAGGCTGTGTGAGGACTGACACACGATGTTCCATCGCTGCCTTTGAAGGTGGCAGACGGTGACATGAACCGAGGAAGGCATGGAACGCAGCTGTGGTTGGTTGGAAAAGGCAAAGAAACAGATTCTCTTCCAGAACTCCTGGGGGGAGCGAGGCCCTGCTGACACCTTGGTTTGGGCCCAGTGAAATTGATTTTGGACTACTGACCTCCAGAACTATAAGAAAATAATGTGTGTTGCTTTAAGTCACCAAGTTTGTGGCCATCTGCATAGCAGCCTTTACATTCTAACAGTGGAGGTGATTGGAAGACTGGACTGAATCAAGACTCCTGAACAGAGCCGCTGCGGTGGCCTCCCCAGCACGAAGCTGGTCTCAGCACCTCTTCCATGCCGGCTCAGGGCTCCCAGAGAGGAAGTGGGAGCTCCCAAATTCTTAAGGCTTAGGTAAAGCCATCACAGAGCCTGCCCAGATTTAAAGGCATAGACCTCAGCTTTTCCTGGGAAGACTTGTGTCAAAGGTTTCTGTGGCTGTCTCTTTACTGCAGGAAAGAATACTTTCAACACCCATGCCCTACTGACTGTGGATCAACAACATCGCATTTGCACGCTTATTCCATCTGCTGACTATCAAAATCCCGGCTCTGTGGTGAGTACGATCATTTACCAGTTTGACATAAAAAACAGAGTGATATAGATTCTTTTGTATCCCTGATGGAATGCAAAACCATAGTGGCTTAAGCCATTATGAAAGAGGTCAAGGAAATAAGCAGGTTTTTCACAGGGTGTTCATTCATTCATTTATAGCCTTTCTCTGTAATCTGCCTGAAGGTAGACATTGTACCAGCAACTGTGACCAGTAATGTCGAAGGTACTGTGGCAAAACTGACAAACTGTCACTGAAAAACTGATGTCAAATAGGGGAGCTTGGATTTCTCTCTTCTTTAGTCTGAGCATAACGACTGCCACAAACTAGACAGAAGAGACGGCAGTGTCTTGGAAAATCCTCCGGTCAGTTCTACTTCCATCCTGACGCGCTGTGTGGAGGGAGGTTCGGAGTGAGTCCGCCTGCTCCCGTACACTGTCCCTGCTGATCCTCATCACAGTCTATCTCTCAGCTTAGCATTTCTAATCACAGGAAACCTTGCTACATAAATGATCGAATCAAGAGTTTGTGTTGGCCTCTTTCTTTCTCTCAGCTGAGAGGAGGTTCCTGGGGGACACATGATGCAGGGCACAGAAAGTGAGGTTCCCCGGACACCTCTCACGCCATTTTCCCGTCCTTGCAGAAGCACGCTGCTTTCACACAGCTGGCCGACTTAACAGGTGTGCAGGTGTTTGAGCATCCGGAGTAGAGCTGGATCTGAGAAGGGGGTCATTGCATTCGCCCCCTCAATGCACACTGGCTGATGTCTGGGGGGAACAATCCAGTCAGGACAGTGGGAAGGAACTCTGGTTATGAAAACAAACTGGCTGGACCCACCATATTGTAGAAACTCATCACCTTCCGGCTGCGCCAAGGTACAAGTTTGGGTCTATACAGCAGCCTGTGAGAAGCGCCACAATTAAAACCTCTCCGAGTCATCTCTAGGCTTTTAAGAAATCATAACAACATAAGAGCAATAATAAAGATGAAACGCCTTTTACCACAACTGGAGACCTCTGGGGTAAGGTATTATTTTCTGGTCAGAAACTTGTGACATGACTTTCGTCATATGGGAACAAGGGCTGGACATATACTCTTAGCTGAGATCAAGTGCTCTTTCTGGTGGGAATGATTTCAGGGTCCTGGGTGACTTATTATCATAACCCTCCACTTCTATCTCTCATTAAGAGCTGGCTATAGGCCAGGCATTTTACTAGACTCTTTATTTATAGTATTCTTTTTTGGCTTAAAAGATATATTTTTTCCAATACCCCTGTTTTACTCCATTTTTGTGTTGTTATCAGGAATACCTGACGAAAGGCGAAGGGGGGCTGGTGTGTGCCTGTCACACAGTGAGAGGGAAGGGAAACAGGAGATGCCGGGCTCTTTTCAGTCATCGGTTCTCACAGGAACTCACTCATGCCCAAGAGAACTGCGCCCAGTCATTCATGAGGGACCTGCCCCCACGACCCAGACACCTCCCACCAGGCCCCACCTCCAACACTGGGGATCAGATGTCAACATGAGACTTGGTGGGGCCAAACCAACCATGTCCAACCCCCAGCAGCCACTTCCAAGGAAAGTGCCTCAAATTCCTCTGTGTCTAGAGACCCCTGTTACAGAGGCGGCTGCTGAGCGCCAATGACGGCATAATGAGAGAAATCTTGCCAAGACGAGGTGGAGGTGGAGCTGTTCTCGTAACACTGTACTGTTTTATTACTATAATTTAAGATTCAGAAGGAATTAAGGCGTTACTAATATTCAAACGTCACTGCTACAGACTTTATAAAGAAACATGGTACGTGGGCTGCGGAGGGGTGTTTGGCCTTGTCAACAACCAGACAATGGAAAGAAGAAATATATTGAAAGATGTTGTTACTAGATGGAGCAAACACCATGTGTCAAGTAGGATCCCATTCAGCTGCACGTGATAGAAAACCCAAAATAGTGTATCTTATTCAAAATAGTTGTTTTTTCTTTCTTTCTATAAAAGGAGCCTGGGGTAGACAGTACACAATGGTACGGTTACTCCACAGTGGTCAGAGGTCTAGCTCTCTCTCACTGACCCACTGTCTGTGGTCTGACGTCCCGTGGTCTAGGAGGGCTTTCTGGACTCCAGCCAATGTAGCTGTATTGCATCCACCAGGAAGGAGAAGGAAGAGGGAAAAAAGCAGCAGAGGACACAAACCAGATATCTTTAAGGGGCTTCCTAGAAGCTGCCACACATCTCTCCACTTTTATCTCTGTCAGGGAGATGGAAAACATAATCTTTAATCTGGGTGAACCTGTATCTAGCTCAAAATCAGAGTCTGCATAACTAAGAAAGATAGGAAAAACCAATGTGAATAGACCAAACGCAGGGATTAGAAAAGAGACCTGATTTCTGATTGGATTTCAGTATACGTCAGTATATAATACAAACGTACTAACATTATTTGTTAACATGTTAACATTAAACGTGTCTCACCTTTCCAAAAATACATTAAATTAAATTTCAGTACATGTATCATGAAACTACTTTTCTTTTCCCTAAAATCTTCTGGTAAAACTGGATGTATCTTATGCTCATTCGTGTCTTATATTTGTGTAAAGATGATAAATATCTCATTGACTTTATAACCTCACACCTATGAAGCAGGAAATATTATCCTCATGGTTAAGAAGGATTAGAAAGCTTGTTCTAGCTCAGCCAGAATTGAAATACAGATGTGTCTGGTTTCAAAATATTTAATGCTTTCTGCAAATGTGCCAAAACTATTGGACTCCAGGAAAGAAAATAACCTTGATGTGAGAGGCTCCTCCCAGTTTCTCCTGCACTAGAACACCGTTTGGTGGTAAAGAGGGGTCATTGCAAGCTGAGGAAGATGGTGGTACTGTCACATAAAGGAAAATTGCAACAAAGTACTGACCAATCTGTCCAGGTCAGAGCATCCTGTGTAACTACGAAGAGGTAGTCTCAGCAGTATTTTGGACTCCCGGGTCCTTTCAGCTGCATTTTGTTGCTTCTACAACAGCGACATAGTAGGTCCCCACTGAATTCGTGTTGCAGCTGGCGGAGAGCTGGTCTAAACAGCCCGAACTGAATTTCCTTGCTTCCAAATACTGTGGAAGACCCTGAATGCAGGGTGGGTGTGAAAAATAAACTCTTGGACCATTTATATCTGTTGCAAATTGAAAGGGAAAAAAATCCACAAGTAGAAAAATAGCTTGGTTTGGGTATTAGAAGAATGTATTTTTAAAGAGGATACATGAAGAAATTTGAATAACAAAATGGTATGGGGTAAAGGTGGTTAATACAATGTTGGAATCTAAATGTTTCCAAAAAACAAATGTTATCCTTTATCAGCATTATAATTAAATTGGGTGTTCAAATGTTTAAGTCTTAAACTCAAGAGAGGCCTAATCGCATTTTGCCTCAGATTTCCTCTCAAGAGAAGACTAGAGTATGTCAGGACAGAAATACGTACACTGTTTATAAGGCCACAGGTTTTCCCACAGGTCCTCCCCTAGATGGCCCAGCAGTACAGAAGAAATACTGAATGAAGCACATCTATACTGGCTTTGATACAATTTGATGGGCCATCTGCTCCCAGACAGCTAGGTCCCCTGGAGCTGTCTCTAAACATCTGAACAAGTCTCCGGTCCACAGCCTGTTCATGCAGTCAGAGGCTTCACAACAAGTCCCAGGTCTGAGCTGCAAAAAGTGGTGAGGTTTAAAATCTCCAGGCCTCAAACTTTGCCATTTGAGCAGAAGTGTAGTGGAGATCATTGCTACCTTCTATGCCAGGGGAAAAAGAAGTCGGTTGGACTTGAGTGTATAGTTGGAAAACTGGTAAACTGGTAAAATCAGTGTCTTATTGAAACCCAAGCACTGTAAGTGAAATTAACCCCTGAATCCCATAATCCTCTGCCCCCAGATTGGTGACTTGCCCCTAATGCTTTGGGACTTACTGTTAGGCACAATCACAGAAGTTGACATAAAACACATCTGTGTATTACAGAGTTTACCTCTAAAATAGGCAAGCTGAGTTCTTTCCTGGATACGTACTTGAGAATTTAAAATGCCCTGTGAATTCCAGTTTACAAACTACTACCAGCTAAGGAATCATTAAGTGTTGCGGCTTATCTCTGCTCCTGGAGCTAGGACAGAGTGCGGCAGACGGCTCACCAGCGAGGAAGGGGACTTAACCACAGAGTCAGGGAAATCGTGTCCCTTTTCACTCTAAGTCCTACTGAGTGTGGCCTTCAAGGCTGAGAAGCGCACACTTCCATGGAGAAGTTCTGTCTGGATTTACACAAGCGTGGGGATATCCAGCTTTGCCATTAAAAAGCGTCAGCCCATCCATTCCTTATTTTGTTCATTCAGTCATTGATTCTTTCATTCAGCACATTTTTGAGCGTGTTCTATGAACAGTGACTGTGTTAGTCATTACGATTATGAGGAGAGAGAAAAACGGTCTGGTCACTGCTGCTGATAATCTATGTTGGGGAGAGAGACGGGATCACAGGAAGAGGCACAACCGCTGCCCTGACATCGGCTTCACAAGAGCAGTTCAAGGGGACATGAGAGTCCCTAACGGGCTGCTTGACGGAGGCCTATGGGCAAAGTGCCCTGAGGAAGGTATTTTGAGCTGAGAGCTAAGGGGAGAGCGGGAAGGAGGGAGAAGAAAGGGAAAGGAGTGGTTGTGTTAGTATCAGGCAGACAGAACAGTTTGTGCAAAACCTCTTGTGATTGGGGTTTGTGGTGGGCAGAAGCGGCCAGTGTCGGAGGAACAAAGGAGACGCCACGGCGGGTGGGCGGCAGGGATGGAGGGCGCCAGGAGAGCGACAGCGTCTCCGCATCCCTGCCCGTCCCTGCTCCACAGCCAGCTGTGGTCAGCTTCCTGGATAAATCCGAATGAAAAGCAGGAAGCTGGAGATTCCCCGTCTCCTGGGATTTCATTTCTTATTTTTAAACACATTTTCACATTTTTTGCATATCGTCGTAAAGAGCTCATGTATCCTAGAAGGCTTGTCATTAAATCCAGCAGTGCTGGCAGAAATATCCTTACGGCACCTTTGACCTGTACCCACCCGCCTCCCACTCCCATTCCTGAGCGAGATGAGCCACATTTAATTTTTTTAGCTGTTTCTTTGGGTTTTTATTCCCACACTTATAACTATGCTTATATTGTTACACATTCGTCTCCCAATTTTAAACCCATCCATTTATGTCCTGTTTTGGGAGGTGAAGACTTAGCCTGTCTCTCTCGCCTCCCTCTCCCTGTCACCCCAACATGGTTATAATCTCCATCGCTGACATTGGCGTAAACTTTTGTGACTGTTGTTCACTGCTGAGCCCATTGTATGCTGCGATCATGTGTTTTTCTTGCACTGTTTTTGGCTTTCCTTGAATTAATGCTTTGCCACATTTCTTTACGTACATATCCCCGGTATTTCTCCATCAAATCTGAAAATAGAAGTCTGCACTGAGGGCACATGCCACCGCCAGCGTTTCAGGAAGCACAGGGCGAGGGAAGAGCATCGCTCACCCTCACACTGTCCATTATCTTCCTGCTTGTAAGCCGGCACCGCCCACCCTCCTCTGGAGCCTCTCTGGGTGAATATCCTCGGAGTCTAAGTCTGTATCTCCTGCTCTGGGCTGGGGCGTTGTGGGGAGGCATTTCGAGGATTCTAGTGGCAAAGTAGTTTCGTCTATTCTGCTACGTCATTTAGCAGCCTTCCATTCTCTTACCAGCTTCCAGAAATCAGTTAAACTTGCTCACCTGCTGATGCCTGCTCTGCTGTTCTCCCTGACTCTATGGGCTTATGCCTGTTGTATTCTACTTCTCTTATTTCAGTGGCATTTTAGGAGAGGGCAGGGGGCCAGCCTGCCACATTACCGGGCCGTCCCCTGCGGTTCCAGGTTCAGCTGCTCTGTCAGACCAGTGGCTGTGCCCGAGTCAGGCCTGAGACTAGAGGGGACCTCCCAGCGATGTCGGGAATGGCTCTGGTGCTAACCACCGGTTCCCTCGGACATCCCGCCTTATGTGACTCACCAAAGTCTGGAGATGGGTCAGGGAGGCTCACATAGAAGGTTCTTGCCCGTATTTGGTTTCATGGGGTTGCGTGCTCTGTGGAGCTAGAACAGAAATGAGAATGACTGATAATAAAATTACTTTTTAAAAATTGCCCTTTCAACCAAGCTTTTAATAACAAAGACCTCCCTCCCCTCCCCTCTCCTCCTCTCTCTGCATTTCTGTACTAACTTCATTGGATCTGGGCATCTAGATTATGGTCGTTTCTTGAAAACCTCAGAGTAACAGGGTCCATCCTCCTGCCTCCTAGGAAGGTCCCTGGTGGATCCTACATGCATCCTCTGCGATCTCACCCTGCACTGCCTGCTTGGCAGAGACCTGCCGATGGTGGGCGGCGGGGACAGGTCTCCGGAAATGGGCAGGCTTTTGCATTCCAAAATCAATGGAAATGAAAAGATAACATTTTGGAAATACCTATTTAGGAGAAGTCAATGAGAAAAGACGCAAAATAAAATACAGGTGGGAGCTCACTGGGCCTCTTCGCCAGGTGCTAAGGAGCCTCGCAGACACATTCGCATCTTCCTGGTTCCCCAGCAGCAGAGGTTGTGAACACCACGGCGGAATTCCACGTCTATTCGGAGGCCGCGCTCCCGGGTTAGGCTCGGCCAGGCCACGCAGCAGCTGGGAGAGAATCTGCAGCCGCTGAAAATCGAGATTTGTAATGGAAATGCTGACAGACCCTCACCCACGGCAGGGCTAGCAAGAGCCGCGATCCTATAGTAAATAAGGTGAACGGGCTCGGCTTGTCTCATTTCACAGCTGAGCTGTGTATTGCCAGATAAATCAAATCAGGGTAAACGGCTTCATCTAATAAACTGGGTCAACATATAATGTATTTGTTCAGGTTCGCACTTTCATTGATTCTCATTTGATTTAAGAAGAGATATTTCAGCTCATGTTTGAACGTTTTTAGTATTCATCCCTCCTTCTGGTAAGGAGAGACTGAGAGGCAGGGACACACAGCTGGGATTTTTTTTTTTTTTCCTTTTAAATAAATTAAGTTTTCTGATTCTTGTAAGTTCTTCTGCTTTTCATCTTTATGCATGGATGCGGGGGAGGGGGTGGCAGGACCGCTTGGGGAGAAAGCCAAGAAGAAGCAGGAGAAAGCACTCCGTCTCTTCATCTGCATTTCCCAATAACGTTTTAGTGATGTTTGCTAATGTATCATTCATTAACCATCAGCCACTATAAAAAACATAATCTATCTCGCAAAGTGGACATTATTATCGCATTAAATCATTTCACAATATACCTGAACGGTTCCACATGAGAGGCCTGGACTGGCCGGGCTCAGATGCCTCCGGGGCAATTCTTCAGCAGTAATGAGATACGAGGTCTGTCTGTGATGAATACGATATTACTCGTGTCAGTGGTTGCGGACTGCACCCAGAATATTTCTTCTTACAGGTTTTCTTTCTTTTTTTTTTCATAGCAAAGGAACTCAGGCAAAGCACTATTAACCCAGTAAATGAAGCTCTAAAGATCACAGAGTGTGTCCATTAGGAGACAAGACGGTGACTAATCCAATTTTTCTTGCAGGGAGGGATGATGATGCTTTGGTAACATCTGGGGACGGCAGGCCCTGCATTGCAGATGAGGCTCTGCGTTCTGTCCTCTGCTTACTCTCCTTTCTCTCTCTTCCTTCTCTGCCTTTGTTTAAGAACAATTATTGCATTGTGCCCTCCTCTCCCTCAGCCCTCTCTGCCCGAAAACCTCTTTGCAGGTGATTCAAACAATGTCCATGGCTGGCGAAACGAATGGAAAGCGGTAATGGGTGGGGGGAGGGAGGAAGTGCCGAATGGTAAGTCCTCCCATGTAACATTTATGGGATGTTTCCTGAGGCTCCAGGTCTGTTGCAGGCAGGCCGGACTCTGCAAAGGGACGAGAGAGGCAATGCAAGGGGCCATTTGCTTTCTGCTCCTGTTAAAATCACATCAAATGGTCTTGCGTTTTGGGAAATAATTCAGGTTTTCTCCCTCATAAGGGCCTTCACTTATTTCTTTTATTCCTTGGAAAACTGCATGCATTTGTTTAAAATGTTGATGGATAAACACAAGATTCCAGATGCCCGTTAGCCTAGACGGCCATAGGATAGCTAAAGGATGAATGTCTTGAGGAGGAAAATAAAAATATAAAAATAGTGGTGCTTCTTTCCTTAACTTTATTCTAAATCTTTCCCTTTCTTCAACAAACACTTGTTATGTGTCCACTTATGGACTACCTTGTTCAGGACGCTTGTGGTTCATGGTGTCATCACTCCGGCTAACAAATACAAAACAAATAATCAAAAGGCCACATACAGCCACCTTTAGAATAGCCACAAAGGAGCCGTACTGATGCCCCAATTAAAACTGGGTGTACAGGCTGGCAACTGTGTCATATGTAACTAAATGTGATGCTTGATGTTTTAAATGAGAACCCTGTATCATTGATTCCCAAGAGAACATCAGAAATATATTCCCCTGAAGAGTACACTAGGGAGTCAGAAAGTATATCCTTTTTCCCCACAGGTTTGTTTTCTGCGGTTAATCAATTCAGAGGGATTGGCTTAATTTTCCACACTGAAAAATGCAGGCTGAAACACCCCCTTTGAAAGTCAAATTTACAATATTTCCTATTACTCTGGCATATGAGCTCAGGTGATGTGGAAAATGTAATTTTGAAAACATTTTGGCTTGCTTGTGGTCTTTAGAAAGGACAGTGTAGTAGGCGTCATGATTTTGTGTCTAAATGGATGTACCCTCAACTTGCCTTCTCATGCTGAAATGACTTATAGTTTTTATTAGTTTCAGTGAAATTTATTTACATTGAATGAATGAATCAATCTCTCCCTGCCCCCCCCCCCCCATTTCTCTTTCTTTTTTCCTTTCTTGTGTAACAGAAGGTCTAGAAACCTTCTAGATGGGGCATTTACTGACAATCTCCATATTCATATGTACTAAGAAAATACTTGTTTATGCCATTTTCCCCCCAGAAAGCGTGTCTAAGGTCTTCGTATTGATTTAACTTTTCTTCAATTTATAAGGCTTACTCTGAGCTTCATTTTTGTTGAATTCAATCATCTGGACAATATAATAAAATCTAGAAATTTAGAGAGGTCAAATATTTAGCAGAACATTATTTTGGCCACTTTTAAGATGTTAATTTCATTTAATATATATTATTTCATTGAAGAGATATTATTTTGTTTTAACTATAATAGAACATATTGCCCATGTCACTAGCTCAGATCTAACTAATAGTTAAAAAAATAGCCCTCTTTTTTCCCCTCTAATGTGGCTATTCCTTCTGGACTACCCTCTCTCCTCTTGCCCAAATATTTATTACTCATGGATAGATTTTTTTTCCATTTATTTGTCCAGAGAATGTTTATTAATACTGATCAGAGTGTTCCCAGCTCTTATTATGAGTTGTATTTCCCATAGCTCCCACCAAGGGCTGGGCACCGAGGAGGTACGAATAAAATGCATTGGACAATTACAACTGGAATTATCTTCCAGTTGGTTTTCTAGGTTCTACTGTTACCTGGTTCAGACAGAGCCTCTAAGGGCACTTTTATTTGAAATCTCCACACTGCCATTCACGGCTTTCCATGATCTGCCCAAAGATGTACAGTAGGACGTGGCACAACCCAAGTAACACTGTTACTCCAGCCCGAGGCAGCCTACTCCCTGTTACTGTCACCTCTGTGCTGTGCTGAAGCTGTAACTGTCACTTCTCCCCAGATCGCTCCTGTGTGAATCTTATCCACTCATTCGAGGCCCTGTGCAAGCCTTCTCTGGCCTCCCAGAATCCTTCTCTGGCAACTGCAGTTCACATTGAATTTTCTTTTTCACACTCACCTGCATTTTTTTTTTCATTGCAATTTTTTTTTTATTTCATCTTATTGTTCTGGGGGATACAGAATTGCAGGTTACATATGTTGCCCATGTACCGCCTTTCCCCCTAAGTCAGAGCTCCAGGCGTGTCTGTTCCCCAGATAGTGCGCGTTGCACCCATCATGTAGGTATATATCCCTCCCTTCCCCGCGCCCCCCTTCCCGAGTCAGCACCTTCAAGCGTTACCATTCCCCAAACGCTGCGCAATGCACTCATTGTGTAGGCATACACCCATACCTGCATTTTTTAAAACATTTTCTTGTGGTGAGAACACTTCACATGAGATCTACCATCTTAGCAAATTTTAAGTGTGGAGTGCAGTGTGACCCGCAGGTACACGTTGCACAGCAGCTCTCCAGAGCTCATCATCCCGCTTCGCTGAGACTCTGTGACGTTTGATGGGCAGCTCCCCGCTTCCTCCTCCTCCCCGCACCTGCGGGATCACGCGGTATTTGTCTCTCTGGGGCTGGCTCGTTTCTCTTAGCATGATGTCCTCCGCGTCACTAGTCATCAGGGAAATGCAAATCAAAACCACAATGAGATATCACCTCACACCTGTCAGGATGGCTATTACTATATAAAACAAACAAAACAAAAAACAGAAGATAAGGAGTGTTGGCCGGGTTGTGAAGAAATTGGAATCCTTGTGCACAGTTAGTGGGAATGCAGAATGATTCAGCCTCTATGGAACTCAGCACAAAGGTTCCTCAAAAAATTAAAAAATAGAACTTGTATAATCTAGCAATCCCACTTCCGGGTTTTTATCCAAAAGAATTGAAATCAGGATCTTGAAGAGGTATTAGCACTCCCATGTTCAGTGCAGCACTATTCACAATGGCCAAGACGGGGAAACACTCTAATGTCCACTGACAGAGGAATGGATAAAGAACGTGTGGTATGCACATACAATGGAATATTATGCAGCCCTAAAAAAGGAAATTCTGCCATGTGTACAACAAGGATGCACTTGGAGGACATTATACTAAGTGAAATAGGTAAGTATTGTTAATCCTTCCACGTAAGTAAGCTAAAGCTCAGAGATGTCATGTGATCTTCCCAAGGTTTCAGAGCTAATACAGGGCAATGGGGAAGTTGGTTTTGAACTCGAACTTTTTTTTTTTTTTTTTTTGAGACAGAGTCTCACTCTGTTGCCCAGGCTAGAGTGCCGTGGCGTCACCCTAGCTCACAGCAACCTCAAACTCTTGGGCTCAAGCGATCCTCCTGCCTCAGCCTCCTGAGTAGCTGGGACTACAGGCATGCGCCGCCATGCCCAACTAATTTTTCTATTTTTTGTAGAGGTCAGGTCTTGCTATGTTGCTCAGGCTGGTCTTGAGCTCCTGGCCCAAGTGATGCTCTTGCCTCAGCCTCACAGTGCTAAGGTTATATAGGCATGAGCCACCATGCCTGGCCTCTTTTTAATTTTCTGCAGTAGAAACCTAGGTCTTCCTGCAATGTCAGCTAATCATGCGTATTTATTTTGAGGAATTTTTCTGAGTGTGGCCCACGAATCACTTGTATCAGAATATCTCAGAATGCTTGTTTTAAAAATCAGTTTTTTCTTTACATTAATATATTTTCCTATGTTGACACCTAATTAAGGCATCTTACAAGGCATCTCAAAATCTGAAGATAACACCACCCCAATGAGACATGCCCCCAAATCCAGAAATGTGAAACAGATAAGAAGTGAGAAAAGGATCAGAAATATTTACTAGGATAATTAGAAGAAGAAATGCTGAAATACAATAGGATAAAAATATTTCAATGAGCAAATAGGTTCCCTCAAACATATATTCAGAAGGCAGATGGTAAAGTGGAAAGTTGGCCCATTAAGAAATAATTATATTAGGTTATTGGAGATTAGGGAAAAGGAAGTAAAAGATTTATTAAATAGCTTGTACTCATTTATGCAGAAAGGTGGCCAATCTTGGATTCTATGTGCATGTGAGTGTGTATTAGTGAGAGTGCGCAAGCCTTGGAGAGAGGCGGCGGAGTGTAAAGACTGCCCATGCGAGGCACGGATGCCTCCAATGGTCCTCATATGAGCTGAAAGAGTGAAGTTCTTGCTTTTCAGCATCTCATGGGTTTGACTCCTATTTGTTAAATAAGTTGTAGAAATGATAGCTCTGTAATGTCTGATAATTAATATACTTTTTTTTTGTTTTTGCTGGCAAAGGCTATTTAGATTTTTATTTGTTGAAACACACACACACACACACACACACACACGCACGCATACACCCCTCTCTAGAATAAACCACTTAAACCCCTTTACTTCCTTTTCCCAAGCCTTCAATAACTTCCAATTACTGAAGCCATAAATGCCCTAATTTACAAAATAATACTCCTGAGGCCTGCACATTTGCCTCACTTACTACCTGGGAAAGACTAAGTCTCTAGCTTGAATAGTAATTTAGATTATATTTAGTTTGGAACTTCATTCCTATAGTCCTGGTGAGCACATATTGGTGCTTTCATACACCCCATGGGTGGGTCTTTCTTCTTAAATATTGAAGGCCGCAGAGCCTGGCTCTAGTGCACTGTTAGGAGAGAGAATTCTTGAAATCCCACTCAGGAGCCATGCACCATCTTCCTGCTAGCAAACATGTGAATATACCTACACATTCATCAAGCACACCCTCCTCCTTGCCCGTTAAAATAGAAATTCTACCCGTTCTTTAAATCCAGTCTCTTTATAGGTGTTGAGAATTCAGGTCAGTCCCACTTTCCAAGAGCTTGATGGTTCCCCTTCTCTCTATCTTGTCTTTGGCATCTCCTCTCAGTTTTTCTTTTTAAATAGACTTTATTATTTTTTGTTTAGAGCCGTTTTAAGTTCACAGAAAAATTGACTGGAAGGTACAGAGATTTCCTTTTTACCCCCTGCCCCCAAAATGCCTCCCCCACTATCACTGTCCCATGTCAGAGTGGTCCATTTGCTACAATTGATGAACCTACATTCACACATCATTGTCACCCAAAGTCCACAGTTTACATCAAGGTTCACTCTCAGTGTTGTATTTTCTTTTGACACGTGTATAACGGCATGATCTACCATTATAGAATCACACAGCGTGGTTTTACCATCCTAAAATCCTCTGTGCTCCGCATACTTATCTTTCCCTCAACCCCTGATCTTTTTAATGTCTCCACAGTTTACCTTTTTCAGACTGTCACAGAGTTGGAATTACACAGTGTGCAGCCTTTTCAGATTGGCCTCGTTTACTCAGTAGTATCCAAGTAAGCTCCTTCCATGTCTTTTCGTGGCTTGATAGCTCATTTCTTGTTAGTGCTGAATAATATTTCATTGTCTGTGTATATCACAGTTTATCCATTCACCTACTGAAGGGCACCTTGATTGCTTTTAAGTTTTGGCATTTATGAATAAAGGGGCTATAAACATCCTTGTGCAGGTTTCTGTGGGACATGAGTTTTCAACTCATTTGGGTAAGTACCAAGAAGTGCAATTGCTGGATTATTGGGTAAAAGCATGTTTACTTTTGTAAGAAACTGCCATATAGATTGATCTCCTACCTGAAATGCTTGGGACCAGAAATGGTTCAGACTTTAAGCTTTCAGATTTTGGAATATTTGTGTTTATATAATGAGACACCTTGAGGATAGGACCCAAATATAAACAAGAAATTCATTTATGTTTCATGTGCACCTTATACACATAGCTTGAAGGTAATCTTATACAATATTTTTAATAATTTTGTACATGAAACAAAATTTTGATTGCATTTGCACTATGATCTGTGTGTTAGTCCACTTTCTGTTGTTATAGAAGAATACCTGAGGCTGGATAATTTATAAAGAAAAGAAGTTTATTTGGCTCATGGTTCTGCAGACTATGCAAGGAGCATGTTACCAGCATCTGCATTATGGTAAGGACCTTGGGCTGCTTCCTCTCATGGCAGAAGGTGAAGGGAAACTGGCATGAGCAGAGACCACATAGCAAGGAGGAAATCAGAAAAAGGGGGAGGTGCTGGCTCTTGTGTTCTCAAGTGGCTATACTATTTTGTATTCCCACCCACAATGAATGTGAGTTCCTGTTGCTCCATATCCTCACCAGCATTTGTTGTTGTCAGTGTTCTGGACTTCAGCCATCCTAACAGGTGTACCGTGGGATCTCAGTGCTGTTTTATTTTGCAACTCTCTAACAATGTATGATTTGCAGCATCTTTTCATATGCTTATCTACCATCTGTATATCTTCTTTGGTGAGGTGTCTGTTCAGGTCTTTTGCCTACTTTTTAATTGGGTTATTAATTTCCTTATTGTTGAGTTTTAAGTGTACTTTGTCTATTTTGGATAGCAGTCCTTTATCAGATATGTTTTTATGAATGTTTTCTCCAAATTTGTGGTTTGTCTCTCATTCTCTTTATATTGCCTTCTGCAGAGTAGAACTTTTAAATTTTAATGGAGTCTAGCTTATCAATTCTTTCGTGGACTGTGAACTCAGTATTGTATCTAAAATGTCACTGCCATACCCAAGGTCATCTAGATTTTCTCCTGTGTTATCTTCTAATCTTTGTATATTTTCACATTTTATATTTAGGTCTATGATACATTTTGTGTTAATATTTGTGTAAGGTCTGAGGTCTGTATCTAGCGTCTTTTTTTTTTTTTTGCATATGCATGTCTAGTTGTTTCAGCATCGTTTGTTGAAAAGACTCTCTTTGTTGATTATCTTGCCGGTGCCCCTTTGTCAAAGATTTGATGACTATATATATGTGGATCTATTTCTGGGCTTTGTATTCTGTTCCATTGATTTATTTGTCTAGCCTTTTGCCAACGTCTTGATTACGGTAGCTTTATAGTAAGTCTTGAAGTGAGGTAGCATCAGGCCTCCAACTTTGTTCTTTAATATCATGTTGGCCATTCTGGGCCTTTTGTCTCTTCATATAAACTTTAGAATTAGATTGTCAATTGTGATTTTTCTCTACCATATTTAAAGTTTGCTCAAAACTCTTCATTCAAAACAAACAAAACAAACCATCATAAACCCCAAACACCCCTCTTAACCCTACACTCCCCTCCAATTTCTGCTCTCTCTCCTTTCTGGTCAGGTTTTCACCCTCACCAATTCCACCACCGCAGTTCTAGACGATTTCATTAGTGACTCCCATGTAGCTAAATCAGCTGATGTTTTAGACCTTCTTATTGGACTTGTGAGCAACATTCAACACCACTGACCTCTGCCTGCTCCCCTTGCTGTCCTCAGCAGCCTGACTTTCCTCAGCAGGGACAGTCACCTTCCTATCACAGCCTACTACAGGTTGCCAGAGTTTATAGATGTCCACGGATTTCCCAGGTGAATTCCCTTATTGTAGCTACCACAGGGTGTGATTATAGATGCAGTCATTTATGTATCTTCCTCCCTGGATCGTCAGTGATATGAGACCACAGTCTGAGTCTATCTTTGCTCCGCAGTGTCCCTACAGCTTAGCACTGAGCAGACACCTGTTAACTACTTACCGAATATTGTTGAATGGGGGACTGACTGGTCAGAGGATACCTGGTAATTGTATGTCTGTCCAGGAGTGCTTCTGAGGTGTCTCTAGTTAGAGACATTTAGATTATAATTAATTTGTCCTCACCTGTCTGTGGAAACGACCCTTGCTAAAATGATCAACAGATTGTTACTTGTCAAGTTCTTTGGCTTCTTTGATCTTATTTTTTATAGATTTAAGTGGCCTAAATATATTCTCTCCTTGGTGCTATCCCCATCCCCACACACCCCCAATCTGCAATTGCTGCCTATTTTGGAGCTTCTCTTGTCTCTTTGTTTATATCTCTTCTCTCTTCTGTTAAATAACTCAAGGAAGAATTTGGAACAATTTGGTTTTCTCCCTCTAAACACAACCTACAGAGTTGAGATACCACTACATTTCATGCTGAAATCAGTCACCAACTGCCATACAGAGATTAGAAAATTACACTTCTGACACAGATATCCTATTTTTTTGCAGTATATTTTTGGTATCTTGCATGGATTTAAAGCCTTATTTTGTTCTAAACCTCAACGTGAATATAATACATATGTACGTCTATAATACACTAATAGAATAACACAAAATATGTCTCTATGTACATTCATTATTCTTTTCCAACTTTCCTCTATGTTCCTCTGATCCCTAGCACTCGGGCTTGGTGTCAGTCCACTCTTTTCTTTGTGTCTTTTCTGCCCATCCTTGCCTGGCTAGCAGGCCACTCTGCTCTTATATCTGCTAAGCTCACCAGTAAAACCCATTGCCAACGCCTTGGTGTCAGCTCGTGTTCTCAACTCTGCCATCACAACATTTTGCCTTCCATTGCTGACCCTTCCCAGGTCTTAGGTTCTCTAGCCCTTGTCTCACTTAAAAACAAACAAGCAAACAAAGAAAAAAACAAACACAGTTTTATTGATATATAATTGACATAATAGTAAACTCCACATACTTAAAGTGCACAATTTGATGAATTTTGGCATATATCCATCTATACCCCTGAAAACAACACCATAACCAACATAGTGAACATGACCATCATCCCAGAGTTTCCTCATGCCCTTTAGTAATCCCTCCGACAGCCCCTCCCCAGGTTCCCAACCCGCAAAACCACCGATTGATTTCCTGGCACTGTAGATTAGTTTGCAATTTTAGACTTTTATATAAATGGAATCATATAGTGTGAATTCTGTTTTTCCTGGCTTCTCAGCATAATTATTTGGAGATTCATCCAAGTTGGTGCTTTATTATTTCCCCTGTTGATGGAAATTTGGATTGTCCAGTTTTGGGCTATTAAAAATAAGGCTATTGTGAACATCTGTGTACAAATCTTTGGATAGATGTATATTTCTTTTCTTTTTGGTAAATATCGAGGAGTGAAAGGTCTGGCTTATATGGTAGAGTGGTTGCACCATTTTATAGTCCAACCAGTGGCGTATGAGAGTTCTAGTTCTTCTGTATTCTCCCCGATACTTGCTATGGTTGGCCTTTTTAATTTTAGCCATGCTAAGGGGCACATAGTGGTATCTCATTGTGTCTTTAATTTGTACTTCCCTAACGAATAATGATGCTGAGCATCTTTTCATGTGTTCATTTGCCATCTATATATTTCCTTTGGTAAAACGTTTGCTCAAATCTTTTTAAATTGAATTGTTTTTTTCTGTTACAGTTTTAAAAGTTCTTTATATATTCTGCTTGCAAATCTTTTATCAGATACATGCTTTGCAAAGATTTTTTTACCTAGTCTGTAGCTTGTCTTTTAATTTTTTGCAGTATCTTTTGATGGACAGTAGTTTTAATTTTGATTAAGTCCAATTCATCAATTTGTTCTTTTATGGATTGTGTGTTTGGTGTCATGTTTGAGAAATTTTTTCTTAACCAAAGGTCAAAAAGATTTTCTTCTATGTTCTCTTCTAGAAGTTTTATACTTTTAGATTTTACATTTAGGTTTATTTAGTCTCTTTTTTTTGAGTTGTTTTATATGGTATGACATATGAATCCAAGTTCGTTTTTTTTTTTCTTTCAGGTAGGGGCTCACTTCTTATTTTAGGGCCTCACACTTATATTTTAGGCTTGATACTTAGGACCCATCCCTGATGACCATTTGTGCTAACAGATTGGACCACAGTGGTTACAGCTGCTCCAGCCAATCCTCTGTTGAGGGAGCTTAGTCTTAGGACAAAATTTCTTGACGGTGGTTAGGGCCAGCCTTTGGCTTGGTTGGCTTCAGCCTCGTGCACAGGACCCACATGGAGCTCTTTCCTTGAGTCTAACTGATTTTTTTTTTTTTTTTTTATTATGTACCACTCTTGATCTAGCCTTGTTTTTCCTCTAACTGCTCATATTGTATCTCTATTCAGTACCTCTTCTCTTCTATCCAAGGATCTTTACAGTTACTCCCAGATTCTCATCTCAAATACCAAACCTAGGTTGTTTAGTTCATTCAGTTCATTCATCCAGTCCTTGCTGAGTTTTACCATGTGCCATGCAAACTGCAACAGACAAGGCTGATGCCATCCCTGCGCTCGTGGAGCTTGTAGCACACTGGTGGATACAGTCAAATAAATAGGCCAATACAGTATGGTGAAATGAGTGCCAAAATGGTGGAAATTATAGGGGCTTCCATCAGTCAAGTCTTCTTTTTTGAATTGTACTCACCTTCAGTTACAACTTGGTTGCTTAGTCTAAAGACGTGCATCTGTCCGTGGTTTCTTTGCCCAATCATCCAATGTATCTGGGCACTTCAGATGAGCAATATACCATTTGCCCTCATAAAATCTCTGCAAGAGGTGAAAACTTTGACTCTAAATTATCTACTTAATTGTCACTGCCATCTGATTTTTGGCTGTGAGCAAGTAGCCTTACCCGTGAATTGAAACTTTTATAAATTCAGTAGGAAATCTTTTGCTTTTGCCTCTGAATGCTTTTTCAATGGTCTGTATATAAAATTCCACCATACTTAGCATTGTAAGACTCTAGTTCAAATCCTTGCTCTGTCATTTGCTGTATGACCCTCAGCTACTCTTTTTGTGCCTCAGGTTTTTAAGGTATAAATTGATTTTCAAGTTCTGATCCTAAAATGCTAGGATGCTTCATTTTTAAACTTACTTAAAACTTACCTCCCTTATTTAGCATTCCAAGGGTACCTCCCTTCTGTCACTGGCTACTCCTATAACCCAGTAGGTACTTTATATAAAGAATATAAATATATATAGCCATGCACTTTGTATAAGTATTTCTACTTTAGATATTTTGATGTCTGGTTGTATGAAAATGTTGCCCTATATTTTCCCTAAGATCATAAAAATATGAAGTCAGTAGTTTGTTCTTTTATTTGATATATCTCTATAACCTTGGCGAGTAGTATACAAAAATGTTGATCAAGTGATTTTGTTCTAATGGCTTCATATATAGATAAAAGAATTCCTCAGTAGTCCAACAGATTTGGGATTTAAGATAAGCAAGCTACACTTCTGGCCCACTTAATTGCTTTTTCATTAGACATGAAGATTGGGGGCCTGAACTGTCTGACTGAATCAGTTCTCTCTTCAGTTTTGCTTATGTGGAAACGGCCTCACCTCTGAGGTCCTACTTGGCTAATTCCAGAGAAGTCCCACTGGGAGCATGACAGGAAGAGAGGAGTGATGCAAACAGACTGGAGAGCTTTAATGCAGCTGGTGACTGCGCCATTACCCAGGGAATGCAGGTTAATGTGGACAAAGCGGGGAGCTGTGGGAGATGGCAGTGCAAACCCAGTAGCACCCATTAGGAAGAACAGTCATGCAGCATAGAGACCAGGAAGAGGGTTAAAGGTCAAGAAGGTGGAGAAACTTCCCCCACTCCCTAATCAAAGAAAACATGCCAGAGATGGGGACTAAAGAAACAGCAAAAGAACGAAGACTGAATTAATTCACATGGACTTGGCTCTCACACTGCCCTGGCCCAGAGTCACCTGATGTCTCTAAATCCTCGCAGGACAAATAGTCCACACTGGTGGTCATGTGGGGGAATATAGGAGACGTGTTGCACGGTTCCCAGTGCACTCTGGGTCAGCTGTGTGTAAACTATGAACATAGCATACGCAGATAACTGTGTTATAAAGCAGAATATTAACTGAAACCAGAGAGACACAAATAAAATGATGTGATAATTCAGAGAATTCAATTTCTATTCAAGTGTGCAAGTGTGTGTATTGTGTATGTGTTGAATCTAGAAAATTTCATGAAGACGTGGGATTAGAGATCAGCCTTGTAGAACTGAAAGGGCTCTTGTCAAACATGTACTGCAGGGGTAGGGCAGAAATGGTACAAGAAAATGGGAAAGGGGTTAGGAAATGAGAGGGTGCTTAGAGAATGTTTATTAACATTCCCTTTAACATCCCTTAGTCTAGTTTGGCTAAAGGATGAGATAGGATATTGGGGTAAAAAGAAATGGGGCTGTCATGGTAAGTTGAGGACAACCCATGAAGGCCCTAGATGCCACTCATGGCTTTGTTTCTCTACTTGTCCCCATTTTCTCAAAGGTATGCCATTGTTGGCCTCCACCTGGGGTGTTAGGCCAGAGCCAATCTTGTGGGAATATATGGAAGCCTTCCTCATCCATTTGGGTTTGGATGTGTATTATGTTCACCATGGTGAGAGTCCAGAGTCCAGCCCCACTGGGCTCCAGCCCCACTGGATGGAGTGCCCATGCTCTCCATCCCTAAGTCTCCTCTGCTGTTATATGGCCCAGAGCCCACTTGTACCTCTAGTGCCCAGGCAGCCCCTAGGTCACAGAACTCCTTATTTTCTCAGGTCCTCATGTTCACCAAACTGAGCTTCTACCTGGTGCCTTTTCCATACTCTGTCCAGCTGCTGTGCCTAATAGCACAGTGGCCCACTAGAAATGGATCCTAGCCTAAGTTCTTAACAGGGTTCTCACTCCCTTGCTCCAAACTAGGTGCCACATCTGTGTAGCTTCTTGGCTGGATGTACACCTGCTTTGTGCTGAATTGCTAATTAGAGGTTTTGGTATGGATCCCTTATTGGACTAGCAATAAAACTATAATATGTGTGTGGGTCCAGGCAGGGAACCTACACATACTGGTAGCTTCTTCCATTCATCAATGCTCTCAGCCACCTTTACTCTGAAGAGCAGATATCCGTTCAGCTGTGGATTGTTATCCTTTGCACCTGCCCATCACACTTAGTGCCAAAGCCTACCCAAGAGAAGCTCCAGGACAAGGAGTTTGGACTTCATTTGGCCATAGTGATGTGATTTCCCATTGTCTACTAATCTATTATATCCACTAACCTATTGTACATAAGCTTTACTCACATAGGATTTATGTTCCAAGGATAATTGATCCTCCATCTTCCACCATTTTCATACCAGAAAAATCAACTTCAAGGACAAACATGGCATATAAGACTGTATCATATAGAGTTTGCTGGGGTCACAAAGCAGAACTTACTTAGGGAATTTAAACATGGGACATATACTGGACGGATGTCAGAAGGTTAAACCAATGATGGGACGGCTGGAGAAATAGGATTAAAATGGGAAGGGTAAGGCAACTCCAGAGGCTTGGGGTTAGCTGCAACCACGGAGTTGGTCATAGAGTAGGAGCTTGGGATTATAGTGGTGGCCTCCACTGGTCCCAGTGTGACCTCCATGTCTCTTGCCTTTGTGTTACTCTCTGAAGATTAAAAATTACAAAAGAATATCTATCTTCTGCTTAACCATGCCCCGGCATGGGGTGTCTGAGAGGAAGAATTTGCTTAGTCAGCCTCCACGGTGACAGGCAAGCATCTGAATTTATTGTCCCCCAAAGATACCACACAATGGGGAAGAAGTAATTTCTCAAAAAGAAATGAAGATGCTGTTAGGAAGGAGAAATGGGTATTGACAAAAACTTGCAAATATCCTCTTATATCCATTCTCTGGTTTTTTCTACTACTGTTCGAGTTCTCACACATTTTAAGTCTTAAAAGATATTTTGCTAATAGGGTGACAAAAGCTGTCACTCAGAAATGGTTTCTGACTCTGTCCCCACCTTCACTGCAGAGCTCCAAATGCCATGTGGTCTGGGAGTGCCCTGGGGTGTCTCACGTGGGCTCTGAGAGGTGGTTTTGTATCTCGAGGGCTCCATCTTTGCCTTTTCCTCATGTTCCAGGGTTGTGTGGTTGTGTCTTGGTGGATACTGGCATGAAAAGTGGAAGCTCTGATGTCAATATTTTCAATTCCACAGGCTTAGTGACTTCTGCTCCCACAGCCCCCGGTGCTGTGACTATGGCTGTCCCCAGTGCTGTCACCTCCTCAGTCACCAACAGTGCCTCTCATGCCTAGTGACACAGAGAGATATAGAAGCAATTTCCATTGCTTTCCTGTACGTATATCTCAGACACGGGCTGGGGAGTGGAAGTCTGAGTGGCTGTGTCCCTCAGAATCTCTCCTTCCTCTGTGAAGATGAGTTGACCCATTGTCTTTGAGACAGATTTTGAGGACTTATCAACTTTTTCCTTATGGTGGGTTATTTACCAAGAGGCTCTCAAGGATCCAGCCATCATGTCTTGGTTAGTGCCATCTTGGGCTTCAGGTGGGACCCTGCTACCAATACTGGGTGCAATTCCCCAAAGCAGCCATGCAATTGGTACCTTTGTCCTTTTGTCTTTCTCTTCTCTTTTCTGGGAATGTCATTCCCAAACTGTATTCACCTGTATAACACTGACTAATCCTTCAAAATCCTTCAATCTTATCCAACCCAGCTCTTGGGTAATTAATTGCAGCCAATCCACACTCAGTCTCATAGCACTCAGGGCATATATTGAAATGATCTGTTTGTATTTCTGTCTCCCCAAGTAAACTATGAGCTCCTTGAGGACAGGATCTGTTTTTATTTTAATTTTAATTTAATTTTTGTATTACTCCCTCTTTAGCAGGTAACTCACTGCCTGGCACAAAAGACCCTGGTTACAATTATTCAGTCATTCAGTACTGAAATTTAAGCTTAAACAAATTTTGTATCAAAACTTCTAAGCTGCTCAGTTCAAGAGGAGTGTCTGCAAACGGAGATGATAAATACCATATACTTCCACCTGTGGTCAGGAGGAGGGTCATAGGTGAGAGGAGGGTTGGTGAAGGGCTAATGTGTATCAACCCATCTAAACAGCAGCTCGCAGAAGCCCCTTGTTTCTGTGTACCCCCCACCTCCTGGCAGCTCCTAATCTCCGCCTAGCCTTCCGGCTGGCCTAGGCACCCTCCTAAAACACCATGTGTTTAGAAATCATTCAAAGTAATAATAACCAATGGCTGTGAGTGTGACAAAAGATAAGGTTTTATTTCTCCACATAACAAAGAAAATGTCACTAAAGATCATGTCCATAGCTTTGGAGGAAATAGAATCAAACAAACAGTTTAAAAATCATGACTTTAGAAAAATTTCCTAAGAAAATAAAAAACATCTTATTAAATATTAGTCTTTTAGTAGAGCCCATGTTTCAGAATACTATGTAAATAAGTTCTGCTGTCCACATTTGCATATTTTTCCCTCCTAGGAAGCTAAGAAGCATCATGTCTATTTTTTTAAGTAATGCTCTTTAGTCACTCTGTTGGGTATTTCATGAAAAAGCAAGCATAACTTTTTGTTTCATTTTCTTTTCTACAACTGTAGCAAATATGAGATTGGTGTCCAAAATGAGGTAGGAATTTTGGTTTATTCATCTCCTTAGGACGGTTTTCAGGCATTATCTTTGGTGTGAAGTGGAAGGAACTTGGTTAAAGATTGAGTTTTGTGGAAGATTTGAAGTAGAGAAGGAGCAAAGTGTGGGTGAGTTTGCAATAGGGAGAGTATGGACAAGGAACTCTGTGCCTACGAGTACAATTTATGAAGGCTGAGTGCTTCATACGCGATATGGGCTTAAAAGGAAGTCAGTGATCGTAGTGGTGATTATCAGTTTTTCTTGATGAGCTCTTTGTGATCAGAAACTACTCTCCAATTACAGTTTGGGCAGGGCTGTATCACTTACCCTTCTTTTTCGCTTTTATATGCAGTGGACACTCACAGTCTTCATTATGCGTTATCTGGGACCACAGATGCTTTTCATGACCCCAAATTGGGCCCTGTGGCATTTCAACATATATATTTTATGATCTATCTATTCTTTGCTCTGTGCCGCCCTACTCAGGAAACCCTGCAGAGTAAGAATCATAGATTTCAGAGTTGGAAAGGGCCTTTAAAAGTTGTCCATCCAGATAATCTAATGCCTAAGTCCTCTCTGCCATGCGTCCCCAAAGTCAACACTGAGCCTCTTCCTGAATGCCTTCATTCCAAATAGATCATTCCGGAGGCCTGTGCAACTTTGGGTGGGGCCAGGTGGTCTCCCGGGGGTTACGGAGATTTTCCTAATGTTGAACAACAATGTTCCTCTTTTTAATGTCCACCTGTTATTCCCAGTTCAGCCTTCTGGGGTCCTGTAGAAAGCATACAAGCCCTCTTTTAGATGACAGTTCTGTTCATATTTGAAGACTGCTCTGTGTGTCCCAAAGTCTTCTTGTTTTTTTGAATGAAATACTTTCCTTAGTGGTATTTCATCTGCATAGAGAAAGTGTGGGTGTGAAATGGCAGCAAGCCTGGAAGCCTGCGGTATCCCAGTCCCAGCTCTTTTGTTTGTTGGCCGTATGAAAATAGACAAACCTCTTTACTTTGAGAGCCTATTTATTGTAAGATTAAATAAAAAACAATTTCATGGGGATATTTTAGAATTAATTTATTCAATACATATTAATTGAGTGCCACTAGGCTGGGAATAAAATACTGAATGAAGCAGACAAACACCCCTACCCTCCTGGAGCTTAGGTTCTCTGGGGACAGGAGGCAGAAAATACATGAAGCATAGAGACTGGTGGCTGGCAAAGGCACTATGAAAACAGGCAAAGCAGAAAAGTGGGAATGGGGAGTACCAAATGGGGTCAGTAGTTTTAGATGGGGACTAATGACCCGGTGTATACGATTGCCCTTTGTAAACTGTAGAAAGTTGTACAGATGGGGCTTATTTCTATGGGCTGGTGTTGTCACTCCCCCACACTGGTCACTTTCTCTGGCCACACTCCTTTCTCTATTTATCTCTTCATATTGGGTATCTAGAACTGAGCCTGGTGCTCCTGTTATGGTTTGTACAGATCCAGGTGTTACATTGACTTTGCCCTACCTACTTTTAAAAGGATTTTAGGTAGTTTATAATCAACTAAAAATCTATGGCTTTCTACCTGATTTCGCATCTGAGCACATAGCAGTCTCCGTGGGAGGCTTACCCAATGACAGGGCAGCAAAGCCAGCTTTGGAACAGGCATGGGCAGCTTCCCACAGTCTGATATTGGGTCTCCTACCCTCATCCATTTACTCCAAACCAAAGTATTTGAAAGAGAGAAAGCGGCTTTCATTTCCTAAGAAATTGGTACCCTTAAAAGCAAATAGCTGAAAATAGGCAAATTTCCCATGCAGAAGAACTCTAAGTAATTCATATGTATATAAATGCTCGGCTCTCAAGGAGGTGGAACATAACTCCCCACTCCTTAAGTGTGAGAGTCACATAGACAGCTGCTACCAGAGAGTCCTGCATGCAAAGGGGAAAACAAAAGTGACTTTACAGTGGGCAAAGCTGACACCCACCACCTCAGCTAGGGGATCAAAGTCAAGGTCAGCCATCATAGATCATGCTTATAGAGACCCTTAATATGATGTGGTAAAAATGGCAGTTTGTCTCTGTGATCATCCTTCTAAAAATGCATATTCCCAATTTTATGAGAAAAACATCAGACAATTCCAATAAAGAAGCATTGTTACAATGTATCTGACTAGTACTCCTTCAAACCTTCAAGGTCATCAAAAACAAGGAAAATCTGCAACACCATCCCAGCCAAGGGGAACTTAAGAAGGTATAATTACTAAATGTCATATGGTATCTTGGGACAGAAAAAGGACAGTAAGTAAAAACTAAGGAAGTCTGAATAAAGTAGGGACCCTAGTTAGTAATAATGTATCAATATTTGTTTATTAGTTGTCACAAATGTCCCACGCTACTGTCAAGATGTTAACAGTAGAGGAAACCAGGTGTGGAGTATCTGAGAACCATGTCCTAATGTGAAGGCTAATTTCATGCGTCAACTTGGCTGGGCTATGGGGCACCTGGATATTTATTCCGAGGCTGAACTATGGTAAGGAAAGCTGACCTGCGACGAGGAATCTGGGTTGTTGCTGAGGCTCTGCCCTGAGGAGCTGTGTGGCTTGGCAGAGCCCACAGTGACCTCTGACACTCCTTCATCTGTGAGCCTGTTACGGAGTAAGAGAATTTAGTCATAGACAGGTAATTAGTGAAGTTGAACAAAACATCTGAAGAAGAATAGTTAAGTTTCTCATTAATGATCCTCTCACTTTTTTGTAATATGCATTGCAATCTTTCCAACTGGACTTTTTCCAACTGGACATACAGTAATAAGAGATTAATTTTATTTTATGTTTTTACATAAAGAGGGTAGAAATGAAGCAGGAAGTTATAGGGATGCTTTACATTCTTTCTCTGTTGACTCCTTCAGCTCACACTAGAAAATGGTTCAGGAAGGAACATGGAATGTGTGAAAATTAAAAGGCTGCAGAAAATAAAAATTTATGACTTTGGTTTCTAGGGCACTCTCTCTTTTACGCACACACACTCACACACACATTCAAAAAATAAATACTGCTAGGTGTTAGTGTCACCTAATGGACACATAGATCTGAAAGAAATGTTTATAATTCTGACCTCAGTGACTCCAGTAAGCTCAGTCCTTTAGTGTTTAATATTGTTTCAGAGTTTGTGCTGTTAAATCAAAAGGTTATCTATAATACATCTGGTGCTATTAATGCAAAAGATCAGAGGTATTCAAAAGACATTTATTCATTATTAATATAGATAATAAAGGATCATTTATGAGGCTTCAGATGAGATTTTTATCATCAAAAGCTTAAAAAGGGAAATTTATTTTTGCTTCGGGACAGACATGAGAGGTATCTATAATGGGAAATGTGAGAGTCAACACAAAACTGTCAGATTCACTCTGTTTCAGAAGATGGCTGATACTTTATAGCAACAGATTAAAAAGAAAATAAAATCTTGTGCTTTAAATTTCTATTGACAGAGATTCATGATTTATTCTAGGTTTGTCCTTTATTGAGACATCTTGTTGATGTTCCCTGCTTCCTTCTTGCATGTGTGGTCTTTGATGGCTTATGCAAATAGAATGAGGGGGAATCCATCCAATTCTACAAAATGTTGGGGACTGTTGGCAAATAAACAAAGGACCAAGCTGACTCCAGAATCTTTACATACTAGTGAGAGCTACAATTACAGCTTTTATTGAGCACAAGATGTAACGAGAGAGGGTGATTCGAAAATATGCTATTTTGGAGGATGGCGATATAAACTTGGGAAACTTGGAAGAGTTCTTAGATCTGGAACATGGTATTACTGGAATTATTATTAGCTTACGCTGTTGGAGCTGAGCAAAGTTGACCTTAAATGGATTTTTAAGCATGTTGGGGAGATTTTCAGAATTTCTCTGACCTCAATTTTGCAAATATGTACCAACCAACCAATTCTTTAACAAGAGTTACGGCTGGTGACTGATTGATTTTGAGTTTGGAATTCACACAAGTGACAGGTAGAAAACTAAAGATGTTTCACACAGTATCAGCTGCAGATCAGGTGCTCAGGAGATGTTTGCTGAATAAACGAACATGTCTATTAGGTTCAGGTATCACAGTTGGAGTTACCTTGCACAAAAGGACAGTGGGGATATTCCAAAGGCATTTATTCATTGCTAATATATTAATACATAATTTAAAACCATGTGTGTGGGATTTCAGATAAATCATCGTCATTAAAGAATAAAAAGGGAAGATTTATGGGCCAAAAGTCCCTGGATTAGCTGGCTTTAATATTAGCTAATAAGTTCAGGACTAGAAATGGAATAAAACTCAATAAAATCACACATTGCTCCATACCTGCTTCATTAAGGGAAAAGGACAATTGGAGACCGTCAAGTCCAATATCCCACTCAATAAACAGGCAATCGCACACAAAAATTGTGTCCTGTCTCTATCCCTAGCTTAGAGCATTTGTACATTGAGAAAAACTCATAAATCTAGCTGCCAAGCATTAAAGGGTAATGTGGATCGTTGAAATGTATAGTTTACGAGGTGGGACGAGCGCTGTGAAGGAGCCTTGAAAGGAGGCTTTGTGTTGGGTGTAGGCTTGGCTCCCAGCACTCATCCACCTGTGCGATGTCCCCACGGTGCTGAAGAGGCTGGAAAGCTAAAAGCATATTCTCTAGATATCCTTGCACTCACATTCCAAATGAGATTCTGGTTTTGACAATCAGGTGCACTTATATTAATATAAAACTTGGAAGACGCAAAGCTGTTGTTTGTTCCTGGCACACATGATCATGGCAGCAGCTCGGTTTCTCTGTAAGCATCAGAGGTCTCAGTCTTTAGTCACTAGGTTTGTTGTTTTTGAGAGCAATGGAGCCAGCGTCTCTTTAGGGTACAATGGGATGTTTCAGTACATGTATACATTGTATAATGATCAGATCATGGTAATTAACATATCCATCTCCTTAACCATTTATCATTTCTTTCTCTTAAGAACTTCCCAAATCCTCTTTTTTGTAGCTATTTGAAATATACAGTGCATCATTGTTAACTGTAGTCCCCCTACTGTGCTATAGAGTACCAGAACATATTCCTCCTGTTACACTGTGCCTGTTGACCAACCTCTCCTCATGTCTTCCTCCCCACTAGTCTCCCCGGTCTCTGATAACCACTATTCTACTCTCAACTTCTATGAGATCAACTTTTTTAGATTCTACATGTGAGTGAGATCATTCTGTATTTGCATTTCTGTCCCTGGCTTATTTCACTTACTGTAATGTCCTCCAGGCTCATCCATGTCATTGCAAATGACAGGATTTCATCCTTTTTTATGGTTGAATAATATTCTATTATGTACATATACCACATTTTCTTTATCCATTCATCCATACATGGGCACTTAGGTTGATTATATATCTTGGCTATTGTGAATAGTGCCGCAATAAACATGGGAGTGCAGATATCTCTTCAACCTACTGAATTTATTTTATTTTTTTGATGTGTACCCATTAGTAGGATTGCTGGGTCATATGGTAGATGGTATTTTTAACATTTTGAGAAACCTTCATGCTGTTTTCCATAATGGCTGTACTAATTTACATTCCCATCAATAGTATTTAAGAGTTCACCTTTTTCCACATCCTCACCAGTATTTGTTATTTTTTGTCTTTTTGATAGTTGCCCTTCTAATTGGGGTGAGGTGATATCTCATTGTGGTTTTGATTTGCATTTCCCTGATGGTTAGTGATGTGAGTATTTTTTCATATCCTTATTGGCCATTTGTATGTCTTATTTGGAGAGGTGTCTATTCAGGTCTTTTGCTCCCCCTCCCCTTTTTTTGCTTTTTAAAACTTTATTTCAACATAACTGTGTTTGCAGAGATACACTTGTACTGGTTAATAGAATGCAATTTAAGTTTAACTTATCCTACACAATTTGGACCAAAAACTTGGTATGTGGTTTAAAATTTTAAAAAAAGGATTTGCAACCTGGTTTATTTTCATCTAATACAAATGTATAAAAGATCCATCAAATACTGCTAAAGAAAGCAGCAAAAACCTTGAGAAATTTTTCTTTGTTTTGCCTCAGAAAAATAACATGTATGGCAATCGTATAAGTTTATAAATTGGTGCAAAAAATTGTACTCATTTTAAATCAGAATATTTGTTTGGTTTGCTTGATTGTTTTGCTATTGAGTTGTCTGATTTCATTATAAATTCTAGATATTAACCCCACATGTATAATTTGCAAATATTTTCTCTCATTCTATAAATTATCTCTTCACTCTGTCAATTGTTTCCTTTCCTGTGCAGAAGATTTTTAGTTTGATACAATTCCAACTGTCTATTTTTGCTTTTGTTACTTGTGCTTTTTAGATATTGTCTAAAAAATCCTTGCTCAGACAAGGATTGTTATTGTTAAGTTTTGAGATTTCTGTATGTATTCTACATAATAATCCTTTATTGAACATGCAGTGTCTCCCCTACATTTTCTTCTACTGGTTTCATAGCTTTGGGTCTTACATTTAAGTCTTTAATCCACATAGAGTTGATTTTTGTATATGGTAAGAGGTAGGGGTCTAATTTTATTCTTTTGCATGTGGATATCCAGTTTTTCCAGCACTGTTTACTGAAAACTATCTTTTTCCCATTGTGTGTTCTTGGCACCGTTGTCAAAAATCAGTTCACTATAAATGTGTGAATTTATTTCTGGACTTACTAGTTTGTTCCATTGGTCTATGTGTCTGTTTTTATGCCAATATTGTGCTGTTTTGGTTACTATGGCTTTATAGTATATTTTGAAATCATTTTATTTATTTGTGTCTTCTTCAATTTGTTTCATCAACGTTTTATAGTTTTCATTGTAGAGATCTTTCACTTCCTTAGTTAGATTTATTCCTAGGCATTCTAATTTTTTTTGCAGCTATCATAAATGGGATAATTTTCTTGATTTATTTTCCAGGTAGTTTGCTATTGGCATATAGAAATGCTACTAATTTTTGTATACTGACTTTGTATCCTGCCACTTTACTCTATATTCGTTTATCAGTTTTAACAGTTTTATGGTGGAGTTCTTAGAGTTTTCTATGTATAAGATCAGGTCATCTGCAAACAGGAACAATTTCACTTCCTCCTTTCCCATCTGGATGCTTTTTATTTCTTTCTATTGCTTAATTACCTTGCCCAGGACTTTCGATGCTAAGTTGAATAGTAGTGGTGAAAATGAGCAACTTTGTATTGTTCCATATCTTAGAGGAAAAGCTTCCAACTTTTCCCTGTTCAATATGACGTTGGCTGAATGTTTACCATGTATGGCCTTTATTATACTGAGGTATTTTCCCTCTGCACCTAATTTATTGAGAGATTTTATCATAAAGGGATGTTGAATTTTGTCAAATGCTTTTTCTGTGTATTGAAATGATTATGTGGTTTTTGTCTTTCCTTCTATTGTAATGTATCACATTTATTAATTTGCATATGTTAAACTATCCTTGCATACCTGGAATGAATTCCACTTGATCATGGTGAATGATGTTTTATACATGCTATTGAATTCTGACTGCTAATATTTGTTGAGGATTTTTGTATCTATGTTCATCAGGGATATTAGCCTGTAGTTTTCCTTTTTTGTTGTGTTCTTGTCTGGTTTTTAGATCAGGGTAATGCTAATCCCCTAGACTGAGTTTGAAAGCGTTCCCTCCTTTTCAATTTTTTGGAGTAGTTTGTGAAGAATTGGTATTATTTCTTCTTTAAATGTTTTGTATAATTCAACAGTGAAGCTAGTAGGTCCTGGACTCTCCTTTATGGGAGAGTTTTATTTGCTGCTTTAATCTTGTTACCTATTATTGATCTGTTCAGATTTTCTATTTCTTCTTAATTCAATCTTGGTAAGTTGTGTGTATTCAGGAATTTAACTGTTTATTCTAGGTTTTCCAGTTTGTTAGCCTATGGTTGTTCATCGTAGTTTCATAATATGTAATAATCCTTTGTATTTCTGCAGCCTCAATTGTAATATCTCATTTTTTATCTCTGATTTTATTCATTTGAGTCTTCTCTCTTTTTTTTCTTAGTTAGTCTGGCTAAAGATTTGTCAATTTTGTTTAATTAAAAAAAACTCAAGTCTTTGTTTCATTGATCTTTTGTATTGTGTAGCCTCCATTTTATTTGTGCTCTGAATTTTATTATTTCTTTCCTTCTACTAATTTTGGGTTTTGTTTGTTCTTATTTTTATAGTTTCTTAAAGTATCATTAGGGGTTTTTATTTGAGATCTTTCTTCTTTTTTTAATGTACTTCCCTCTAAAGAAGGACTGCTTATACTGTATCCCATAAGTTCTGATATTATGTTTCTATTTTCATTTTTCTCAAGAAATTTCTAAATTTCTTTTTAAATTTTTTCAGTGACTCATTGGTTGTTTAGGAGCATGTTGTTTAATGTCCACGTATTTGTACAGTTTCTGAAGTTTTTTGTGTTGTTGATTTCTAGTTTATGGTCAGAAAAGATACTTGATATGATTTCAGTTTTTTAAAGTTTGGTAAGACTTGTTTTATGACCTAACATGTAATCTATCTTGGAGAACGTCCCACATGCAGGTGAGAAGGATATGAATTCTGCATCCATAGGCAAAAAACCCAAAAAAACCAAAATAAAAAACCTTTGACCTAAGCCTCATACTTTATATGAAAAATAATTGAAAACATGGACCATTGACTTAAATGTAAAACTATAAAAGTTTTAGGAAAATAATAGGAGAATATCTTTAGGATCTGGGGTTAGGCAAAGAGTTCTTACACCTGAGACCAGTAAAATGACCCATAAAGGGAAGAATAAACTGGACTTCATCAAAATTAAAAATTCTTGCTCTGCAAAAATCTCTCTTAAGATGATGAAAAGAAAAGCTTCAGATTTGCAAACCACATGTTCAACAAAGGATTATTAGCTAGAATACATAAAGAAATATCCAAACCTAACAATAACAAACAATCTAATCAGAAAATGTGCAAAATAGTCCCAAAGAAATATTTCACCAGAGAAGACACACATAGAAATAAGCATATGAAATGATGTTCAACATTGCTAACCCTTATGGGAACTAATTAAAACATAGTGAGGTATCACTACATACCTATCAACATGGTTAAAATAAAAAATAATGACAACACGAAAAGTAATGAGGGTGTAGAGAAACTGGATCTCTCATACATTATTGATAGGAGCATAACAGTATAGTCACTCTGGGAAAGTTTGTCAGTTTCTTAAAAATTTAAACATGCAACTACCATATGACTGAGTGATTGCTGTCCTAGGCATTTATCCCAAAGAAATGAAAACTTAATCTTCATAAAAAGTTCTAAACATAATTGTTAATATCCTCAAACTAGAAACAACTCATATGTGCTTTCATGGGTGAATAGTAAAACAAACCGTGGTACATTCATACCATGGACTACTACTCAGCAATAAAAAGAACTATAAAAAGAACGTGAAACAAACTAGTAACACACAGCCACTTGCATAACTCTGTAGGGAATTGCACTGAAACAAAATAGTCAATCCCAGGAGGTTACATACTGTATTATTCCATTTGTATAACATTTTTGAATTGACAAAATTATAGAAAAAGGAGACCAGATTAGTTTTTGTACGAGCTAAGAGGAAGGTAGGGGTGGGAGGGACCCTTGTGTTGACGGAGGTGTTTTATATCTTGACAGTATCAAATTGTCCTCCATAAAAGATTGTTCCAATTAATATGTCTGCCAAGATTGTAATGAATATACCAGATATTCCCATATTCTAGCCCCCCAACATATTATACCACACTTTTTGACTTTTGCCAATCAGATAATTGGTAGTGTTATTGTTTTCATGTGTATTTTAAGTTATGTGTGAAGCTGAACATTTTTTTTCTCATGTTTAAAGGTCATTTGTGTTTCTTTTTTTATCTGAACTGCCTACAAATCTTGTAAAAACCTGAGCTCATGGGGAAGCTCCCTGCCAAAATACTGGTTTCCTTAAATGGTCTCGCCCACCACATCCCCCTCCCCAACCACATACACCTTCTCTTCCTCATTAGGAGTGTTCTTGATTTTATAATTAAATTTTATCTCTGGTGCCTCTTTGAATCTCTAAGCATGTGGTATAATGCTCTCCTACCAAAGAGTGGATTCTTGAGAATAAATGGCTCGACCCTATTCGTTTTTCTATGTCACACCTATTGAATTCTATAGTATCACAATCCCACAAGAATTATCAGGACATTTTTCTTTTGCATTGCCTCTCCGTTTATATTTTGAAGCTAATTTAATTTACTATTCTTCTTTAGTGGATGTTAAGCTCTTTGAGTTCAGGGACCCGTCTTTTCCTCTCCTGCTCTCATTGCCTGGTACCCGGTGCTTGTGTCTCAGAAGCCCTCGATTGGTATTAGTTTGACAGTGACTTTCCTGCAACACTCCTCGTCCTTGGGAGAGGCTTTGAGATATATTTAGCCCTCATCAAAAAGCCACAGCTTTGAGAGTGGCTAGCTTCTATTTCTGCCCGTGAACACTGTTTCTAATTCCTTATGGAACAAGATTTAGTGAGTCACAGTATGGTCCCTACAAAATTGAAAGAAATTTTGCTGTTATTGTTTTGGTCACCACCAATGTTGTCTTTCTAGTCCCCTTTGGTGGCTGTCTGTTGTCCTCAGGTTGTCTCCTCCATCTTAAAAACCTGCTCTGGGCAAAGGATTTGATAAATTCATTCACACTGAGGTGCAACTTATTGATAACTGTTTAGATTTAATCTTTCTGGAAGAGTTTGCATCCTAACCTGTTCAAACCCGGAAGCTGAGCAATGCAGCTGTGAGGCTGACATTTCATAACACAGACAGCAAGTATAAGAGTTAAATTTCTGGCCAAGTAAATGTCTTACATGCTAGGAACTTGAACATGGAGGTGGCACATATTCTGTCATCCCTGCGTGGGACACTGGTCCCTGTTTGGGGCCATGGAGGACATAAGTGAACTTCTAGGCAAGCGAAGCATGGGCTGATGGCAGATTCAGCAGCGTGCACAGGACACTATTTATATAGTCTGGTCTAAGTCGTAAATAGATGCACCAAGGGAGGTGGTCACAGTTCACTTTAAAAATTTCCCTTTTTAGTTATACCGATTGACGCAGCTGGTGATGTTTCTCTTCCTCAGTAAAGCGACTTTTGTTCAGTATCTTCACTTTAACTTGTAGGTTCCAATTTACACTAACAGCATTTTTAGAAAAATCTAGTAAAATTAAGAAAGGCTCAAGCAAAACAAAAATAATACTTCCACTATGAAAATGAAGCTTGTTGTTTCAGACATTAGTGGAATGTCTTAGTCCATTAGGGCTATTATGACAAAATACCGTACACTAGGTGGTTTACAAACAACAGAGATTTATTTTTGACAGTTCTGGTAGCCGGAAGTCCGAGATCAAGGCACCGGCAGATTTGGTGTCGGGTGAGACCCTCTTCCTGGTTTATTGATGGCGTCTTCTCGCGTATCCTCACTTGGTAGAAGGGAGGGGCTAACTCTCTGGGACCCCTTTTATAAGGGCACTAATACCATTCATGAGGCTCCACCTTCATGACCTTTTCACCTCCCAAAGGCCCCACCTCCTCATACCATCACCTTGGAGGCTAGGATCTCAGCACAAGAATTTTGGAGGAACATAACATTCAGTCCATTGCATGAACTATAAATGTTCTCCTTTTTCTATTTTTACATAGTTATTCCCTTTGTCATAAACGGAATCTTCCTTTCTGCTGCTGACATCTCTTAGTCAGCTTTAACTGATTTTCTGGACAGCATTGTCCTCTTTTGGTCCTTCTTCTGTTGTTCCATTTTCCAGATGGAGTCCTGTTTTTATTTACTCACAGCTATTTTTTTAAGCCCTTTATGAAATCACATCAATTGTTTCTTGCTCTTTGCCTCTTCCAGAGAAACTGTAATTTGCAAAGGCTTAATGAAGATCTCTTAGGATTCTCCACACTTTAGGATTTTAATATGTACCATTAGCATAGTATAATCCCCAGATTTCTTAGTTCTTCCAAATTTTCTTTCCCAAATCTAGCTCCTCCATGGAGTTATGGTTTCTTAGAACATTTTTTTCTAAAAGAAGTCTGAAAGAGAACCAAGTAAACATTATTATTGCATCAAAGTTACAAGCTCTTTCCACACCACCATTTAGCATTGTTGTTTTAAGTTTTTAAAAAAGCAAATGTTGCAACTCATTTGGATGCTGTTTTCATAATAAGAAGCCATTTTAATGATCACATATGTTGTTGTTTTAAGGGCCCATTTTATAATTGAAAGAACACAATCTCGACGATCTTGGGGGTTTGATTCATGCCGTTCCTCCCCACATTATGCACCGAGCTGTTTATTAATCAGCCCGACTCCACAGTCTGTTTTTACTCACTTTGATTTCTTTTGTGTTTAAGGTTCAGGGTTTACATTTTTAGTAGTAAAAATGAAGATGACTGCTTTCAGTTGTTTGTTTATTACTCCAACTAGATTTCTAAACATTTCCAGGCTACAGAGGGAAAAAAGAAAAAAAAGATGGGATCAATCTCCTGTCGACACATTTCCTTGTTGTATCTGGAGCCCTTTGAATAAACCAGTTAGGCCTCAAGTTCTATTAAATATTTGAGATTGTGTTGCAAAGGCATTTGTTTTGCGGCATAGATTTCTTTTTTTTTTTTTTTTTTTTTGAGACAGAGTCTCACTCTGTTGCCCAGGCTAGAGTGAGTGCCGTGGCGTCAGCCTAGCTCACAGCAACCTCAAACTCCTGAGCTCAAGCGATCCTCCTGTCTCAGCCACCCGAGTAGCTGGGACTACAGGCATGCACCACCATGCCCGGCTAATTTTTTCTATATATATTTTTAGCTGTCCATATAATTTCTTTCTATTTTTAGTAGAGATGGGGTCTCGCTCTTGCTCAGGCTGGTCTCGAACTCCTGAGCTCAAACGATCCTCCCACCTCGGCCTCCCAGAGTGCTAGGATTACAGGCGTGAGCCACCGCGCCCGGCCTATTTTTTTTTTTTTTTTTTTTTAAGTTGGGAGAAAATTGGACCATTTATATGTTATGATTCAGAGGGTTTTCTACCCACTACCTTCATCCAGTTGTACCTTACTTCCTACTGTTGGACTTACAGATTCTCAGTCTTCAGGAGTCTCCTATCATGGTAGTCCAAAACACTAAAATGAAAAAAAAAAAAAAAAATCACGGTATTTATTTCTTTAACGCAATTAATCAATTTCCAGTTTATCCTGCCCCACTAACAAATGCATTAGTGGGGATTTCTCATGCTGGGTAAAAATTTAGGAGAGAGGTGCTTAGGTATTGCAGAACATTTAGGGAAAAGTCCCCTGTCCAAACAGGTCACCTGAGACAGGAAGATATACCTATAATGGTTAGAACCTACAGGTCACATTTGGCAGTTTACTTTAAAAGTAAACAGGCTTCCAAATTAACCTGCATGTGGCAATCTTATAAGTCATGTTGACATCCTGTCCCTGAGTAAAGAATCTTATCCTGAGTTCCTCAGGTTGTTGGCATGCTGATTAGTATATGACCGACTGACATCAAAAAGGATGCTGATTTGTTTCTGAATCATGAAGTTTTACTGATTGTCTTGCACGTAGACATTTTAGCCTGTATGCTGCAATCTATAGGCAATAATTGTAACTTCTGTTTTGTACCCTCCAATGTAAAAGGACAACTCTGGTATGAGGAATCCTCCTCCCTTCTTGTAAACTCTCCTGTAAAAGCTTTACAACTTGTAACAGACTCTAGAGCACTCCTAACTTTGTTGGCATATTTTCCTGGGTTGATCCTCACATTTGGCTCCTAATACACCTTTATCAGATGATTTCTACCTCAACAGCTTTAATTTTAGTTGACAGTGTTAAGAACAAGACACAAATTAAAAGCTCAATAAGTTAGCTGCTTTGGCTAATGTGTTCCCTTGTAAATGAGACACAGGAAAGCAAGGAATCCAAACTCAGAAGGGCGAAAGTAGGGGATCATTCTCTCTAAGTTCCAAAGGCCATCCGGTTAGAGGCCAACATAGATGTCTGATCAAAGGTAAAAGTCTCTGGGTGCTCGAAACAAGGGAAGTTGTCCAGTGAAGTCCAAAGACAGGAAGCCGATGACAGGGCCTGTGTTTGTGTCCTACCTTTTTTCCTGACATACTGGGCCTGCCGTTCATAGCAGTATCCCTTGGTGGTTGCGTGTCACCTGCCACCTGCCACCTGCCTTGACTCACACTTGTAGTGGGGTTTATGTACTGTCACTTCCATGTGGATGTGCAGAGGAATTTTAACTCCCTTATTTCTCGATCATTGACCTGACCTTCCTTCTCAGCACTTGGTAATGATGGTGCTGGTAGGAAACACATTTGGTACAATTCAATTTAGCCCTTATCTGATCCAATCATTTAAAATTTTTTTTTTACGGTTTCATTTAAGCTATTAGGATCTTTTCTCAGTCTTTTAGATTCCACCCCGCTGCTTTCCAAGATGGCACGAAGGCAATATGGTTTGGGGGAGAGGTGTCCATGACCACTGGCTTTGGAGGACGGGGTCACCTGGTCTTGTATTGGTTTTGGGGGCATTCTGGCTGGCATCTGCTGAGGGATGCTTGGTGGCTCCCTGTCCCTGCCTATTCTGCAGAATCCACCAGTGACATCTGTGGCTGTTAATCTCATGGTCTATTGTTTCTCAAACTTGGTCAGGGCCTGGCCAGCTTGTGCTAACATTTGCAGGGCCTAGAGCAAGACTGCCATAATGTATGAATATTGAAAAGTTATAAATCAAGCTAACACACTTTAAAATATGTTCCATTCCCTTACCTTGACAAATATACCTTTAGAATGACAAAATTGGAAAATATGTTTACAACTATGGCTTTTATGTGTCCTGAAAGTCTGCAAAATATTGAAGACAAATTTACTTGTAATTGTGCATGACTGAGTATTTCATTGATGGGTTGATGATATTTGCATTACTAACAAAATAAAGAAATACATAATTCAACCCATTACATGTTTATTTCATTATTTCTCTTGATTTCATTTCTGTAAAATCAC